>NW_023604295.1:122560257-123160257 GCF_014898055.3 Talpa occidentalis
TTAAAACTGAAGATTAGCTGTGGAGTGTTTTGGGAGAAAAGTGGTAAAATGAAAAGAACATGAATTTAGAAGATCTAGTTAGAAATGAGTTAGGCTCTAACTTGGAAACTGCTTTTCCTCTAGATGACAGCACACTTTGCCCTACCAAATTCACAGGTTGTTTGAGGCCAGGAGCATCAAGGACATGTGAGTATTTTTTAAATGGTAAAGAACTATGAAAATGTGACTTGCTTTACAGCCTTAATGGGCAATCCTTTAATAGTTCTCATTTTACTATGGATTTTAAGCTTGATTTTATATAAAGGTGGTTGTATGTTTACATGGTTGCTAGTAATTATTAGTATATCGATAGATGGTTATGATTTAATGTCTGAAGACCACTCTAGCAGCTAAGTGCTCTCGTGTCCCAACCAACATTACTTACTTACTTAATTTAATTAAAAAAGGAAAACCTCTCTTCCATGGCCCACTACATACATTTCTTCCATTAGTCTTTTGCACTAAGCAAAAATATCTCTCTCACTGACCTCCTTTGAATTTTGAGCCTGATGTAAAATTCTTTCCATGAGGAAGAAGCTGCTGTCCATGTCAGGTTTGTCGGAGAGCTGAAGGGGGACAAAAGAAAGGCTGAAGGCAGGTAAAAGTCTAGACGTTTCAACAAAAATTTCTGACGTGGAAACTGAGGTAGCCAGGAGCAAAGGGATATTGTTTCAAAGTGACACATTTACCACAAACTGTCTTAGGGCTTGCTTCCTGTGACCCATCCCATATCTCAACGGAAAGTCAGAAGAAACGGATTCTAACCCTTCCTCTATGACCATTCAGCTGTGTAACCTTGGGTTCGTAACTTTACCTCCTAGTCTCCTTTTCCTTATCTGTAAAATGAAAGCTTTGGATACACATTCTCTAAAACTGTTTCCACCACAGATATCCTAAAATTCTAACAAAGTGACCATTAATTTCCATCTCTTTCAACAGCCCCCGAGGAAAAATTTTTTCTTAGATATAGCTGAAGATGTAAGGGTATGTTTGTGTGTGTGTGTGTGTGTGTGTGTGTGTGTGTGTAGACACCAGTTTTATATTAGAACATAATAGGCCAGAGAGAAGGATTTCAAAAAAGTAAAGAGTGAGCAATTGAAACTATCACATTTGAATCATTTCTCTTATAAGCAAAGAAACTTCCTGAAGAAGTTGTTCCAGTTATAGTTGCATTCAAACATGTTTATAGTTTGATTTAAAAAACAATTGGGCCTCAGCACTAGGAAGCTTTGGATAGCCACTGTGGCACTAGTTTGATCCCCAGCCAGGGAACTAAGCCACATGGCTCAGGGGACCTCTCCTGTCTCACCCACAGCTCCGTTCAGCAGTGTATTCGGTAGATTTGCTGTTCTGCTCCCCATTCTGCCTCTAGTGAATCCTCTCACCCACCCCATACCTCTGGTCTACACCCCAGGTCTTGTATGCACAAATAAATCTTTTTTTTAAAAAATTGAGCCTTACAAATTATACTTGAGATATTAAAGAATGCATACAGCATTTAAAACAGATCCAGGGCCTCCCTTGTGGCGCAAAGGGTTAAGCACAGCTCTATGAAGCAATCTGCAGCCTCTGCAGCATGAGTTCGATCCCCTGCCAGCCATGGAGCAACCCACATGGCGCAGCAGACCTCTCCTGTCTCGCCCACTGCTCCCCTCAGCAGTGTGCTTTGGTCAGTCTGCCTGTTCTGGTCCCCATGCTGTCTCTGGTGAATCTTCTCACACACCCCCACCTACCCCCCAACCCATGCACCACTGGCCTGTACCCCAGCTCTTGTATGCATAAATAAATCTTTAAAAAAAAAAAAAAAAAAAAAACAGGTCCCAGCCCCAAAGCATACAGGCTTCTTGACAATTGCTTTAATTAAGTAGAAAACAATGAATAAAATGTGTGTAGTACTTATAAATCCTCCAATACATTTCCCCTCCAGAGTGTGTAGTACCGATTCTCCAAGTATTTCTACACAGGGATAATTCTGCTCACTGCCTAAGTAGGTTTAAGCAAAAGAAGTAAGAGGTCAACTACTTGACCTGGGACAGTAAAAACAAAAGCATTTGGGGAAGGGGATTCACTGATTCACTATTAATCATTATTGGAATTTGGAAGAATCAAAGGCATTCCTGTATCTTTCATGTAAGCTATTAATAACTGTGGCATCTATTAAACAATAGACCACTCTTAGAACCAACATAGGGAGAGTTATTTTATCATTTTCTATTATTTATATAGATGACACATCCCAATTGCTCTTTTCTATTAAGTATGATAACTGCTTCCAGAACTAAAGACTACAAGCATTACTAGAAGACTAGAGATGCGAGAGCAGAAAAAAGACAAGGGGTTTGGGAGCAAAGACAGAACACAGGAAAAACCAGGGTCTTTGAATTTAGGCTTGTGCGCGAATCCTGTTTCCATGAAGTCTCTGCACTTGGCCTCTGGTTTTGATTTTTCTCGTCTATAATATGGAGCTAATATTTGACTTGCAGTTGTGCATGGGAAGCACCCAAATGCACTCCATATACAGTGTTATTCCTTTGTTAATAATGTCTCAGAGGGCAAATAACACTGTTCCCCTTGTTTTAAATTCAAAGTCATGCTCTTTCCAGGTCTTTTTTTTTTTTTTTTTTTTTGAAAAGTCACACAGTAAACTATAGGTATTCCAGTTTTATTTTTTATTTTTATTTTGTTTTTAAAGATTTATTTATTTATACAAGCACTGGGTACAGTCAGAAGCGCGGGAGGGTGAGAGAATTCACCAGAGCCAGAGCCAGAGCAGGGAGCAGAGCAGGCAGAAGGACCCAAGTACACTGCTGAGGGGAGCAGGGGGTGGCAGGAGAGGTCTGCAGGACCCTCCTCCGGTGGCCGGGGAGCAGCCAGGGATCAAACTGGCGCTGCAGAGCCTGCGGGCAGCTTCGCAACCCAGCGCTCAACCACTGCACCACCAGGGAGGCCTTCCTTCTAGGTCTTAACTCTGCTGCCCTAAAAAAGTTATGCAACATTCTTAAGACTACCTAGGAAAATAATGATGATCCTCAGAATAGGTTCTATCTTCTGACATTAAGAAAGGAAAGAAAGAAAAGGAGGAGGGTGGAAAAGAGGGTTGAAAAAAAAGAAAGGATTTAAATATCAAAATAAGTGAACAAAAGCAAGAAGAAAAAGGAAAGAAGAGATGCAGGTGTTTGCACTGGCACTGAGCACTATTAAAGGGTTACATACATCCCCCGAATGTTTTTTGTGGAAATCCCAGGCCTTCTTTTACTTGACTCACCCAATTGTTATAGCCCTTTGACTTAAAATGCCCTTTTGTTAGATTTTTTCCCCAGACTATCAAATTTCTACTCTTCCTTCCAAGCTTTCTTGGGATGTCACTGAGGCCACCATTGTAAAGTGCTCACTGTGTGCTCTGCCTCTTGCTAGAGGTTTTAGTTGGGTTACCTCATTTTCATGGACTTCCTGAAAATAGATATTATCAACCCTTGTACAAGGAGACAAAGAGGAATTAAGTCCTTTAAGCCATAAAAGGAGTCAGGCCAGGACCCCAAAAGTGCAAGACCCTAAATTCTTCCTTTTGTTTCTCTTCATCACAGGACATGTAGCCACGATTCTCTCCAGAGAACTAACATGGCTGTCTTCTGTCTGTCAATCCCTGGCTTGCCTCTTTATCCTATTGAATATTTGAATTTATTATTTTCATTCTGTTTTCAGCCAGTTGTATTCCATTTGTCACACATTGATTGAATATCATCTATGAGTAAAATATCACCTATGAGTAGAACCAAGTTCTAAGTAAACTGTAAATTTATTTTTTTTAAAGATTTATTTATTTATGCATACAAGAGCTGGGGTAAAGGCCAGAGATGTGGAGGGTGAGAGGATTCACCAGAGACAGAGTGGGGAACAGAACAGGCAGACTGACTGAAATACACTGCTGAGGGGAGCAGCGGGCGAGACAGGAGAGGTCTGCTTCGCTGTGTGGGCTGCTCCCTGGCCGGCTGGGGATCGAACTCTTGCTGTAGAGGCTGTGGATTGCTTCATAGTGCGGTGCTTAACCCCTTGCGCCACCAGGGAGGCCCCCAGTAAACTGTAAATTAAAAAAAAATTTTTTTTCTTTTCATTATTGCTTTAAAAAAATTGTGGTTAGGGGCCTCCCTGATGGCGCAAGGGGTTAAGTCACAGCATTATGAAGCTATCCATTGCCACTGTAGCATGAAAGCTATCCACAGCCTCTGCAGCAAGAGTTCAATCCCCAGCCAGCCAGGGGCTGACCTACATGGGACAGCAGACCTCGCCTGTCTCACCTGCTGCTCCCCTCAGCAGTGTATTTCAATCAGTCCTCCTGTTCTGCTCCCCACTCTGTCTTTGGTGAATCCTCTCACCCCACTCATCTCTCACCTGTACCCCAGTTCTTGAATGCATAAATAAATATATCTTTTAAAAAATGGAAAATAAAAAAATTATAGTTAAAGATGCATAGTAAAATATTTACCATAGTAAAATATTTACTATCTTACCAGTCATTTTTAAGTATACAGTTCAGTAGTGTTAAGTATATTTACATAGTTGTACAACTATAAACTATTTTACTAGTGTCTGTAATTCCCTTAGTACGTAGCGTATGTTTGCTGAATGGTCAGGAATTTGCCACATAATCCCAAACTCCCAAGTCCTATATCCCAAAGATCCTGAGCCCACCATGCCCAAAGGATCCTAGGTGGCCTTCTTGTCAAGGATATAGTTAATATTTCTTTTTTTTTAAGGGTTTATTTATTTATGCACACAAGAACTGGGGTACAGACCAGAGGTACGGATGGTGAGAGAATTCACCGGAGACAGAGTGGGGAACAGAACAGGCAGATCGACTGAAATACACTGCTGAGGGGAGCAGTGGGTGAGACAAGAGAGGTCTGGTGTGCCATGTGGGTAGCTCCCTGGCCAGGGATCGAACTCATGCTGCAGTGTCTGCAGTCCGCTTCATAGTGCTGCGTCTCAAACCCATGAGCCACCAGGGAGGCTCCTAGAGTTAATATTTCTAAGGCAAATTTAAAATACTTCACACCTAAGAGTTGTCATATAACCCAGATCTTTAATTTACCTGTTTCATAAGTTCACATGATTCAAAATTCAAGAAGTACAAAGGAATGTATAGTGAAAATTCTTCAGACATCCAATTTCTTTCCCTGGAGGCAATCTTCATCATTCTTATTGAAGGTCATTTCATTTAGTAATTCCTTTTTTACATTTATGGATGTACATAATTTACTGATAAAATCCCTATTGTTCAACATTTAGGGTTTTGGTGGTTTGTTTGGTCAATCTTTTACTAGTATGACATTACTACAGTGAATAGCCTTTACAAATATGGTTTTGCAAGTTTGCAAGTTTATTTGTCAGATGCATTTCTAGACTTGGAATTACTTGGTAAAGGGTGTGTACATTTGGTGGTTTTAGCAGACATTGCTAAAGACTTCTCTGTTGCCACTTCCCCTCCCCACCCCTTAGCTATTGAGAATTATTGCGGTGCAATGAACAGATGCTACTTAGTGACAGTGGTAGTGTGTGCTCCACCTGTTAACATTGGGAGGTAGAAAAAATAGAATCCCTACCCCCCTGCTTTCTCTTGGTCACTATTTCTGAACATGAAACAATCTGCTTGACCAGGCTTGTCATGTCCAGCCTGGCCTCACCAAGGTCTCCTGGAGTGTCTAGCTCAGTGTTATTTACCTGCTCGGGTCACTGCTCAGTGAGTGAGGCTGACTCAGCCCCCCAGGGCCCTGGCTGCCTCTCCAGCAGGGTCTTTGCTGGGGGTGGGGGGGGGTCCTCTGTAGGAGAAGCCTCAGGATGGCAAATACTGGGATCAGGAAATCTATAGGGCAACTTTAATCCCACTTTTTCCAAAATGGCCCCAGATTCTATCTGTTAGGTGACACAATCCTCCCTTTTAGACTCAAGAGCTCCAGTTTGGACTATTATTTACTAACACTGCATAAATATTACAGATATGCCTCTGTGAAGAGGTGGCACCATTTTTCTTGCCCCCTTACATGCAGCCATCTTGGATAAGGTGCCATGACCCGGACATCCTGAGTCAGGAAGCTGCTGGAAACCAGGCCAGAGCTGAGTGGCCAGGAGGACCCATGTAATTCAGAAGGCAGGAGGGCCGCTCTCTTGCTTCTGTGGCCCTGACCTGCACCCTGATACTGATGGGAAAGGAGACAAGTGGAAGGGGACATGTGGTGGAAAGACATGTAAACACACTTGGAAGAGACACGTCGGCGAGAAATACATAAAGAGGCTGCGACTAGTCCTTGGCAAGACAACGGCAGCCGTTATCTTGATGTGTTATATTTTACAATTTCTCTCTCTCTCCTGTCATTGCTCTCTGGAACCTGCCTAACTCCTTTCCTATAGTTTCTTGCCAGAAGGTGCCTTAGATTTGTGGCAAGCTTTCAGGCCTTGGCAACCCCACATCAGGCCAACCCTGTTCGGCTAGTCATTTGTCCATGAGGAGATGAGTAATTTGTGGGAAGTTTTATTGAGAAAATATTATTAGGAATGTCCTTTCTTTTCTCACTCTATGCACGCTAATTCTTTTTAAGATCTTTCACACTAAGAGTATGCTTTAGTTGCCTTTTTACAAGCAGATGACAGAATCCCTTTCAGAATGTGTATCCCTTAACAGTTTGGGGCCCCTGGATATACACCTTGGTCATATGCTATAATATAAGTGGACAGTGCTGCTCATGTTGTGTTGTTGGTCCCTGGAGCTTAGAAAGGTGGCTGGGGGTGGGGGGACTTTCAGCAGGATGGGAAAGGCAAGGCAGGTGAGGTGTGGACCCTGTCACACTATCTAATATGACTGAGAGGAATTTAAACTTACAAGGATGAACACATTTTTGCCTAATAGGAATTAGATGGTTCTTAAAACTTTAAAATCAGATGCACTTGCCCCCTTTTTACTGACACGTATGTGCTTTGGGGCATTTTCTCCACCAAAATAAATAATTGAAAATCTCTTGGGCCTCCCCGGTGGCACAGCTGTTGAGCGCTGGGTTGCGAAGCTGCCCGCGGCCTCTGCGGCGCCAGTTCGATCCCCGGCTGCTCCCCGGCCACCAGAGGAGGGTCCCACATGGTACGCAGACCTCTCCTGCGGCCCGCTGCTCCCCTCAGCAGTGTACTTGGGTCCTACTGCCTGCTCTGCTCCCCGCTCTGGTTCTGGAGAATTCTCTCACCCTTCCGAGCTTCTGACTGTACGCAGTGCTTGTATTAAACAAAACAAACAAACAAATAAATAAATAAACATGCCTCTATTAAAAAAAAAAAGAAAATCTCTTGAGATAGAAATCCCTGCCCTCCACAGATATAATATCTGTACTTATCATTCATTTAACAGGGCAGCTGGGCCAAGCCTTGAACTAATGGACACACATTAGCAAGAACTTCCCTAGTGCTTCACCCATGCAGAGCTGGAACATGGAGTCTGGTGCAGCTGAGAGAATGGACAAAATGACATTGTGAGTTCAGTTCAAAGATGCTGTACTTTGATTTATGTCCAAAGCAACATGTAAGCTGTACCAAGGAGAGACATGAGGTAAGGCAGATGCAGCCGTCTGTTGCCTCCTTTGTTTTTCACAGAGACACCATAAATTTGCTGGGCTTGGCAGGCTGAAGAGAGTGAGGAGCCTGGGAGGTCAGGAGAGCCCAGAAGTGTGGGCTCACTATCTCTCATACCTCAGCCACATTAGCAACCAGAAACAACTTATGCTACCATATAAGGTAAAAAAGTTGTTACTCAGCAAGCTGCTTCATTGAAGCTAATGTCCGGATTCCAGACCTTGAAACGCTTGCTGTGCCCAGCCTGGGGCAATCTCTCCTTATCTACACCTGGGTGTCAGGGTGGAGGAGTTTTCCACTTATTTTGCAGGCAGGCCTGGCCTTGGTCTACCACAAACATATTTAGCCTTTAAATTCTCAAACAAACTCTTGGCCTTCTCCTCAATTAACATAGGCTAAAGGACATCTGTGTTGATTCTGATCATCTAACTCCATGGGCCCACGTTTCCATTTTGTTAATCACTTTGCCTCATCTCTTGATTACTCTTGATTGCAACAGCCCAGCTCTTCAATTGCTGCCTGATTCTCTTCGTCCTTCAGAACTATTCCTTCTGTGAAACAATTCATCCCTTACACACATGCAGCTCTCATCATTTTCTCCTCATTTACAATGTTGATTCTCTCCACTTCTGTTTCCATCATAGCCATATGCATCCTCTTAGTTGGGATTCCAACAGGCTTACAGCCATCGTGCTTTCTGGACATAAAGGAGGCAAGAGAGTTCATTAAGTATCCCCAAATTGGGCCTCCATGGTGGTGCAAGGGGTTAAGTCTCAACATTATGAAGCTATCTGCAGCCACTGCAGCACAAGTTCGATCCCTGGCCAGGTTGCTGACCTACATGGCACAGCAGACCTCTCCTGTCTCGCCCGCTGCTCCCCTCAGCAGTGTATTTCAGTCAGTCCACCTGTTCTATTCCCCACTCCGTCTCTGGTGAATCCTCTCACTTCCCATACCTCTGGCCTGTGCCCCAGTTCTTGTATGCATAAATAAATCTTTTTAAAAAGAAAGTACCCCCAAATCTATGCCCCAGCACAGCAAACATGGTTAGAGAGTAAAAATGGTCACTAGCAACTGGTAATACCATTTATGCTGCAAAGGAAAGATGAACTTCTCCTCTGGAGCAATTTGTTCAAACCTATGGAAGTATGCTGGTTGAAAGTTCTTCAATAAATTAGCTTCTTTTCCTCTTTCTCTCTGTTTCACTTCTTTCTTCCTGTTCGCACCCTATCAGCCAAAGATGGTGTAAGATCATTTGTAGGGTCCAGACAAGCTGAGTATAGCTTGAATGCCAGGAAGAAAAAGGACAGAATAGCCAATCCAAGGGGATGGTGCTGAAGTGAAAAAGGAAAGAAGGTGGAGCACTGCTAACTTGGATCTCCTAGAAGTCCAGGAAATTAGAATCCATTTTTTTTTTTTAAGTTTGAAAAAACAAACAACACATTCAGTTCCTGCCTACCAGCACTCCCAACAGGGAAATGTTCTATTAGGGGAGGGATTATATTAAGAGAAAATTATCGAGCCTCCCCCGTGGCGCAGCGGTTGAGCGCTGGGTTGCGAAGCTGCCCGCAGCCTCTGCAGCACCAGTTTGACCCCGGGCTGCTCCCTGGCCACCAGAGGAGGGTCCCACATGGCGCGCAGACCTCTCCTGCCGCCCGCTGCTCCCCTCAGCAGTGTACTTCGGTCCTTCTGCCTGCTCTGCTCCCCGCTCTGGCTCTGGTGAATTCTCTCACCCTCCCGCGCTTCTGACTGTACCCAGTGCTTGTATAAATAAATAAATAAATAAATAAATCTTTAAAAAAAAAAAGAGAGAAAATTATCTTTCTCACACTCCAGTATTGACCTCAGACAAAAGTGATCAGTTATTCCAACAACAAAAAGGGTTTATTTGGAAACAAGGGCAAGTTGGAAAGTGTGTTCAGGGTGAGGCCAATGTGGCACTTCCCTAAAATCTAAGGCTAATTAACTCCCAATTTCTGCAGGACCTCTCCTTCAGTTCTGCCAGTGGGGGTATTACCAGGCAGGGTGAAGGGTACCCCAGAACCACCAAACCTGCCTTCTCTAAATAGGTTATGCCATTTGCTGCATCAAGATAAAACATACTCTAGTGTGTAAGACCTTTAATGGAAAAGAATTTTAATACAATTAGTGTGCAATAAAGACAAGAGAATGGAAAGAATAGATAAAATAGTTTCCAAATTAAGCACCCAAAGTTACCCATCCCCACGTGAGTAAATGCCCAGCCAAAGAGGGATGGCCCAAAGCAGGATCGCTAAAGCCCAAAAGCTTTCCACAAGCCTAAGGCACCTTCTGGTGGGGACCCATAGGAGCAGAAGGGGCCAGACAGGTCTGGAAGGAAAAGAGAAAAATGAAAATCAAGATAAACACTGACATTATTATCCTCCCTACGAGTCTCATCCATATCTGTTTCAAGTGTCTCCTTCCATGTCCCCCAGTCCCCTGGAATAAGGCCAAGGCTGAGAAGTAAGTGCAGCTTCTTTACATGTCTCTCTGTTCCATGACCCTGCTCCAGGTCTCCTTCTTATTCTCCATCCATCTCCTTCCTTCTCTCAACCTCCTCTCTAGCTTCTCCTCCTCCTTCTCAGCTCCACCCTGCCTGGGGTGGGGCAGGGAACCTGGAACCTCCTCTTTCCCTGTGGAATATGCTGTTACAGGAGAAACAGCACCACCTTCCATAGGAGATGCAAGCATTTTGGGGTCCTGTAGTTTCCTGATTTACAGAAGTGTGGTCACTTTTTTCTAGTCTTCCAGCATTATTTAAACAGGATTTCTATATATTATTGTTCATACCAGTATCAGGTTAGGTTTTCTGACTTGCTTTGTCTAGTGAAATGTAAATAGAAGGAGCATGTGACACTTCTAGCAGAAGTTTTATAACCATCACTAGGTTCTGCCATTACTTTTCTCTCTGCTATGAGATGACCAGTGTGTCACAGGTAGGGTTGTTCTTTCAGCCTGAATTCCAAAATGAAGATGACATAGAACAGAACTGAAGCTGATCTGATATTAACATGAATGAGAAATTAACACAAATCAAAAAACAACTTTAGTTGTTGTTAACCACTAAAATATCAGGTTCCTTTGTTACTGCAGCATGAATTTAACTTGACCTGACTAATAAAGTTGTAATTACAGAAAGCAGAGGGATAGCCCCAGTAGGGCTGTTTGGTAGGGGGTCAAGAATCAAGGAGATTATGGCACAATGAGACAGAATTTACTGCCAGAGTGGGAAGAAAATGACACAATTCATTATCCATTAAAGAGTAAATGTTTTATTCTAATCTTCTGTACAGTGGAAAATGAAATAGTCTCTTGGGGCTAGGACTCAGAAAACAAACTTGTTCTGTCCTCTTGGCCAAGTAGATTGCCTGAGGTTGGTTGAATTCCCCAGGTGGAATTCCCAAGGTGTCCCCATGAATCTTCATGAGGAAGATGCCATTGTAAGGATAGTGTGGTAATTCAGGTGCGGACAACTGACTGGGCCCACCTTCTATGGTTGGGTGCAATCTACAGAGCTCCCAACTGGGAAGACCAGGTCTTGGATTGGTGTACAGGTTGTGGGATGGGTTGATTTTAGGGGCATGAATGTACTTTTCTGCATTCTTCATTTCATCCTATTTCTGATTCAATTGATACTGAAAACCTGGATTGGAATATTCTCTGGGACAGCAGAAGCTGTATTTCAAATTTAGTTTTCTCCTAGGTTGAGGGTATTATATCCATTGTTAGTTGTTGCCAACATGGGTAACTCCTGGCCCCGTCAGGCACACAGTTGAGGTCACAGGCACACACTGCCGAGAAGTCTGGCTGCAGCAGGCAGTGGCTCCCTCCAAGTATGCAGATGAACACGGCAGCACCTGCACATTCTGGTGCTGACACCTACTGAATTTTAAATTCTGGGAGTGGGGCCCAGCAGGCTATGCTTTAACAAGCCCCCCAGAGGATTCTGATGCACTCCTGAATTTGAGAACCAAGACATTACAGGCAACAGACCGAACAACAGACATGAATCACTTTCTCAAGGCGAGTTTTAATAGCCCCTGGCTAAGACTCAGCTCCACACCCTCCTCTCAGTATTAAATGATCATCCACTCCAGCTGCCAAAAGCCTTACTATCTACTGGGCACTCACAGACAGGAGGAGGAGTTGGAGAGGGTTCAGACCTTCCTGTGGTGCCAATGAGCACCTAGCAGGCCCTCGGGGCCAGGCCAGTTCAGGTCCGGTCAGCTTTGGGGGCATTGACAAAGGTCCCCTTAACTGCTCTCCATCTCCCCTCTTGTGACGTCTACATCAGACAATGGAGGTTACTGATGTAATCTATTGATTCCTTCTGTTGTACACACAAGAAGAGTGACATGGAGATTTAAAGAACTTGACAAAATCACAAAGTTAGTAAGGCATGGAGTTTGGAATTTAAATTCAGTCTAATATCAGGATTCTCTGGGAACATTCCCAGATGCACACTTTGAGCCTCCTGCTTCAAAAATACTGTTCACATTGATTTGACAGCAAGTAGCAAGAGTGCTCTTGTTTCAGCCTGCCACCATCAGTCACTTTGCTCTCCAAAATGAGGCAGTTGACCCAAACATTAATAAAAGAAGATAGAATTCTAATGTCAAGATAGATGTGCTGTTATTTCTCTTAAACCACTTGCTCTTGAAACCTTCCTCCAAACCTAGGGGCAAGCCGTGCTGCCCTCTGAGCTGCACACGTTGGGGGCGGGGGGGGGTGCAAGAAGCACGTGTGTGGCCAGGACTCCATCCCCCCCCAATCTGTTCCTCCTGGTCTTCCCTGGCTCGGTAAACACTGACAGGTTCAACCAAAATCCCAAGAACCATTTTTTATCCTGCCCATTCTTTTTTCTCCCATAACCACCTCCTTTACCAAGAAGTCCTGGTGTTTCTATTTCCAAAATGTATTCTAAATCTACATGTTTTTTCCATCTCTGCTGCTACCATCGTCATGTCTCACCTGGACTCTGTCCTCTCCTCCAACCAGACTTCCTGTCTTTACCATCCCACCTCCTAAAATTCTGTATGTGTGTATGTGTGTATGTGTGTGTGTGTGTGTGTGTATGCACGAACATATATTTTGAGTCAGTTTTTAAAAACTATACTGGCTTTTATGTCCTCTGGTTACATTTGGAATAAAACCCCAATTCTTCCCAGGGCCCATAAAGACCTCACAGGATCCAGTCCCTGACTAGTACCTGACCTCGCCCCCTCCATGCTCACCCCTGCCCCCCCTCTCCAGCCCTCTGTTCTTCAGCAGGACAGACTCACTGCCACCACAGAAAGCAATGCTGTCCCACTGCCTTCAGACTTCTTCCTTGAATTGACTGCCCAGCATGTTACCTTTTGGTTCTCAGAGCAATTGCAATTTACAAAAAAAAAAAAAAACCCTTCCCTGACCATTCTTAGTTAAACCAGAGCATCCCCATCCTATGATTGCACCCATCTATTGCCTGTACAGTGGAGAGGATCAGAATATGCACCCCAAATTATGCTGCTTTGGCATATTGATGATTTTGACCTGGAGACAACTGAAAAATAGCAGATACAGGAAGGGTTTCCTGGCCTCCCCCCTTTCTGCCTAAAAGCATGGCATAGAATCTGTGAGAAAGATGCCCTTCTAGTACATCTAGTACATCTCCTAGTACACACAATGAAGAGAAGACTCTCACCACCGGAGATGGGGTATGAATGCCAACATGAGTCTGCACAAGCAGACCTTACTAGAATAACCCTTTATATCCATTAGTTTTCTCCTAGTCACTTGGTGACAAATTACCATCCCCAGAGGCCCAAACCCCTTTTCTTCATCTAGTTACTTCTCCATAACTTATGGTCCATAACTTACTTCTCCATAACTTATGGTTAAAATTGTGCATAAATCCCCAAGTCTAAATGCTCCTTTGGCTTTTTATGTTTCCATGAAGACCCTTGTACTTGTCAACATTCAAGTGGCAGGTACAGGTGTGTGTGTTTCTCCTGGTCATCTAGCCTTTGTCAGCTTAACTCTCAGGACCCAGGTCCCAGTCACAGAACATAGGAGAAAAGAGGAAGCATTTTCCTTTCCTGTAAGAGCACTTACTATCACATTTTATATTGCTTGTTCTTTTATTTACTGGTGTGTTTAAAGTCTTCCTCACTAATACAGAAACTGAAGGAAGGAAAAAGGATTAATTGTCCCATTCACCACATTGCCTGTGGGCTGGACACATAGCTGGTGTTCAAAAATAATTGGATAACTTGATCGACACAGAGGTTACAGTTCCAGTCTTAAGGAAAATGAGGTACTACCTGAAAGAGGATATAGGCAGAAGAGGCCCTCCGGCTGACCCCCAAGGATGGAATTCTTTGGTTCCCATCCTAAACACAGGCCAGATTGCCAGCTGGACTGACAGTCACAGGATGCAGTGGAAGGTGGTGCAGCTTCCCCTTAAAGAGGAAGGAAGACCACTGAGGAGAGTTGAAGGAAGGAAAATTAAACTGCCAGAAAAGGGCAAGGAGATCAGTACCCAGCAAGAGGTCTAAAGGTAGACCCCTTAAAAGCCTTATTTTAAAAAGCAAGTTAAGTACAGAATCCTGGAGAGAGAAAAGGAATTGGGTGGCGAAAGAAATAGACAGAGACAGAGAGCCAGAAACAGAAGGAGAAAGACAGAAATGAGATAGCAAACCACATTTGATCAACAGTAGATCCAAATTAATTCTTCCCACTCAATAGTACCTGGGGAGGTACTCCTTCCAAGGTCAAAAACTTTACTCCCCCAAAATGTAACTTACTAATATCCTGGTATTGACTTGTGGCTAACATAAACAGTCAAGCAACAAAACCATAAACAGTCTACTAATATGCATTTTATATATTACATATGCATATATTATGTACCATATTCTTATAATAAAGTAAGCTAGGGAAAAGAAAATGCTATTAAGGAAATCATAAAGAAGAGAAAATAGACTGACAGGTCTGTATTACTTACAAGAAAATCCAAATATAAGTGTACTCCAGCAGTTCAATCCTACATTGTTCAAGGGTCAACCTTCTACATATAATCACTGGGCAGAGAGTGGTGAAAAGAATTTTTTATTATATGCAAAGAAAAGGAACACAAATTAGAAGTTGGGGCATGTGCAGAGCTCACTTAACAGCCATCAGCAACAGTGGGCTTGCCTATCCCATCACATTGCCGGCCCATGGTGGCCTCTTTAGGGATTCATGTGCCACATGCACTTCCATAAAAATCCTACAGTGCATGGTCTACTTGCTCCTCCTAAAGTAAGTACTAAAATTAGTAGTGATGTGCAGTGTGTGCAGTGCTACCCTGATTCTCCCCCTGCTATCAATAGTTGATCAGGCAAAAAGAATCAAAAAAGATTTTGTGTAGGGCCTCCCCAGTGGCGCAGTGGTTGAGAGCTGGGCTTCGAAGCTGCTGGCAGCCTCTGCAGCGCCAGTTAGATCCCCAACCACCGGCGAGGGTCCCACAGGGCGCGCAGACCTCTCCTGCCGCCCGCTGCTCCCCTCAGCAGTGTACTTCGGTCCTTCTGCCTGCTCTGCTCCCCGTTCTGGCTCTGGTGAATTCTCTCACCCTCCCGCGCTTCTGACTGTACCCAGTGCTTGTACAAATAAATAAATAAATCTTTTTTAAAAAAGAAAAAAGATTTTGTGTAGCAAATGCCAAAGTAGAAAACAAAATGATCACTAAAATATGAACTTTTTTCAATGTAAGTAGTATTATGTACACACACATAGCATACACACACACATACACTTTTTTTTAATATATCAGGAGAGCTTCATAAAATGGTCTGGAAATGCAGAAACTGATCTAAATAATCATAATATGATTTGGGGGCCATTTCTATTTAAACTTATATCAGGATATTCATTTTTAGGGTTCTTTTTAAGACTGATTTTAGAAAAAAGAATATCTGAGAAATTAGAAAAGGAAAATTATGCAGAAATAAATTTGATGAGAGGTACTCTCCTTGTCAAAATAATCTAAGAGAGAAAGGAAATGAATTTAAAGAGATTTTTGATTGCAACATTTTTTTCTTGACTCCATTTGCATATCAGTTGATGGCACTGACACGGGTTTATTATCAGTGAAGTTACCATGACACATTAGAAACACTCTGCCCCGGATTCAAGTTCTGGCTCTAGCATGCCTGGCTGGATGAATCATTTATTCTCTCTACGCCAAGCTTTCCACATCTATAAAATGGGGGCCATAGGAATGTTGTAAGAATTAAATGAGTCAATGGGTGCAAAACAGCTGGTGCAACAGCATGTACAATGCCGTCATTATTATTAATCAAGTTCATCAATAATTATTTGTCATGTGCTTTGGCATGGTAGGTATTGTTCTGGGCACTAGGGGTGTCAGGGCTGCCTGTGCAGTCTTACAGGATGTGCACAAGCATATCTATAGGCCACCGTGTGCATCCTCTTTGAGGGCACAGTGTACCTGGAACTAACAGGACACAGCCTAGGGAGCCTTATTTTCTTGCTCTAATAGTGGGAAATAAAAGGAGTAAAGTTTACTCTCTAACAAGAGGAGTAATATTTATTATGACTTCACACTTTATGAAAAGCCCCTCATTTAATTTAAACAATAAGTATTATTTAAGTATTTACCAAATATTCAATGTTATACTAGGTGAAATAGGCAATATAAGGGTCTGCCTTATTTTTGTTATGAAGCAATTTAAAATCTAACTGGGGAGTCAAGATAAATGAAATGGGGACAAAGAAAAGTCATTGTGCGAATTTACACCATATCATTAAGTGCAGGTAGAACTCCTATTGCATGGTACTGGGGGCCATATGTAAGCGAAAGGCATGAAAGTGATCTTAATAATCAAAGACAAATTACAAATATTCTAAGACCTTTAACCTTTTTGTGAAAACACTAAAAACCCTCCAACAGCCAGCTATAAATGTTTAGGGGAATGAAAAAATAAAAACTTAGAGTTTATAAACTATAATTTAAAACATTAGAAACATTGAGGAGTATTTTATTTCTTTGTGCAAAACTTATCAAGAGACTTTTCAGCCTTATTCCCCTCTTATCATTTAATCTACTGTACATCCATTCTCTGCCTTGGCAAATTGTCACATTCCTTTTTCATTTAGAGCAGCTTCCAACAATCTGTCTCATGCATTTGGTTTTGTGGGTTTTTTTTAAAGATTTATTTATTTATGCACACAAGAACTGGGGTACAGGCCAGAGGTGTGAGTGGTGAGAGGATTCACCAGAGACTGAGAGGGGAAAGGAACAGACAGATTGACTTTAATACACTGCTGAGGGGAGCAGCAGGCAAGTCAGGAGAGGTTTGCTGCACTATGTGGGTTGCTCTCTGGCCGACCGGGGATCGAACTCATCTGCAAAGGCTGCGGACAGCTTCATAGGTTGCCTCTTAAACCCTTGCGCCGCCAGGGAGGGGTCTTATACATTTGAATGTTATGAAATATCTCCAAGAGTGTCTTAATGTGAAATATCTTTCTGGAGTCACTCCTCTGAGGCATTGTCATCCTTTTCATCACAGACACTTTCCTCATTGATATCAGCAAGTCCGCCCTCAGTGTGTGCTCTGGCTGCACTGCATTGCCAGGCCAGCTATTTCTTCTCTAACTCCATTTACAGTGGATTCAAATTTCCCTTCTCACATTTTTTGTTTCTTCAATGCACTTTCATCTTTGTTGTTCAGTTTGCTCTTTAGACTTCCCATTTCTGCAAAACATCTCAGAGGTTTATCTCTGGGAGACAAGGTGCAATGCACTGCACACTTTGTTGTCTGTGGGTGAGCCGAACAACAGATGCAAAATGACCATATAGACTCTGGAGGAAGTGATGTGATTGGTCACAGATCACAATGCACATCTGTTATTTACATAGTGATTTGTGTGCTAAAGTGCTGGGAGCAAAGTTTGTACTTCTTGTAATTATGCACAGTTAATATATCATATACGTTGGTAAGTAAGATTTGCCCTGTGTTATTGGGAGCTGTGTTTTTCAATTAAAATGTGTTCCCCAAGATTCAAGCACAGGATTGCCCATCCTGTACTATCTTTGTTCGTATTTATCATATATTCATGGAAAATATGTTCATGATACAAAGCTGTCTCATACCTTATAACTGAACTGGATTAAACATGGATGATGAATAAAGTAGACATCAAAATGTAGCATTATACATGTAACTTAACATAAATAAAGCTAATAAACATCTACTCATCACAAAGGTTAGTATAGCTCCTATACAGCAGCAGGGCAACAGAAGCCAAAGTCCAATGTCTTTTGAAGCTGATACTTAATTCCACTTTCCTACCTCTTACTTTTTGCCTTTTCTTCTATTGAAATGCAGATACAATTAAATTTAAATAATTCACCTTTAATCTATTCCTCAGTCTGTGTAAATGCAGAGAAAACATTTTTTTTTGTATTCTTAGTGATACTAAGAGTACAATTCACTGCAAATGGGTAGAAAGTGAGATGGTTATTTTCTTCGTGTTTGTGTTTGTGCTATGTGCGTTATTTGAATTCTTTATGGTGAAAATTGATAAACATGTTTAATATTTACCAAAAATAGTGATTTTCCTCAAAATTAAAAAGTGGGAACTGTTTTGAAATAATTGAAAGAAAGTCCTTCAGAACTTGCCTGAATGGCCTAACTAGTTTTTTCAGACTTTCCACAAGGAAGACACAATTAGGGATTTTGAATGGCAAAATGGGTCCTCACATTTTTCCTCTATACTCATTTTACTGTCTTCATTCTTTTTTTTTTTTTTTGAAGATTTATTTATTTATACAAGAACTGGGGTACAGTCAGAGGCACGGGAGGGTGAAAGAATTCACCAGAGACAAAGCGGGGAGCAGAACAGGCAGACGGACCAAAGACAGAACAGCAGACGAGGTAAGAGAGGTCTGCTGCACCATTTGGGAATCTCCCTGGCCAGCTGGGAATCGAACCCATGCTGCAGAGGCTGTGGACAGCTTCACAGCACGGCGCTCAACCAGCTGTGCCACCAGGGAGGCCCGGTCTTGACTCTTTTTAAGAAGAAAGGAAAGCCATGGGTTCTCCTGTAAATCACCCAATTGCTTTAAAATTATCCCTGCTCTGTGCTTTGCTACACTGTTATTCCTTGACTACTACAGATCTTACTAAATTTTATTTTTGCTGATGAAAGTATAAGCTCCAGGAGAGGAGAGATCAATAAATATTTGAGGATATACAATTTTCTTAAGTTTTTCATGAAAGATAGAATTAATACTTTGCTATGTTAAGAGAAAGAAGCTGGTTTAAAGGTTTGTTAGAAGTATTGTTTGATTTTGCATTCAAGTTCAGGATTCAAGTTTACATTCAAGTATCGGCCTTCCCAGATTGTTTAGAGAGGTTTAATATTTCAGGAAAACCCTCAAGTTTACATTCAAACATTAAGTGATCAGCAGCAGTAAGTAAAAATTAGAGAGAGGGTCCTCCCTGGTGGCACAAGGGGTTAAGATGCAACCTATGAAGTTATCTGCAGCCACTGCAGCACAAGTTCGATCCCTGGCCAGTCAAGGAGCTACCCACATGGCCCAGCAGACCTCTCTAGTCTCACCTGCTGCTCCCCTCAGGAGTGCATTTCAGTCAATCTGCCTGTTCTGTTTCCCACTCTGTCTCTGGTGAATCCTCTCACCCCTCTCTGGCCTGTACCCCAATTCTTGTTTGTACAAATAAATAAATCTTAAAAAAAAAATTAGAGAGAGGCCATCCAACAGAGTCTGAGTTCTGTGGATGTGGGTTTTTTTTTTTCCTTTTTTCTCTTTAATATTTTTTCTCTAACAGCTCTAAGTTTTATATTTTTTAAAATTTTGTTTCAACTAACACTTTCTCATCATAAAACATAGCTATGCTCATAAGATTGATATAGGATTGCTATCTGCTTCAAGCAAGGCTATTTTTTCCCCAAACCCAAGTTTATAAAGGGGTTTTATACTTTTTTCCTTGACTGAACAGATTGATTTAAAAAATGAAACAAAACATAACACCTAGTCAACTGAACTGTCAGCCTTGCTGTAAATATATTCAAGGTTCAGTTTTTTATTTTCTTTATATCACTTCAGGGAATCCAACTTTTCTGTTAGTCTCATTTTATCCATAATAAAAAGGGCAAACCCAGGGGGCAGGGAATAATCCGATGGGTGAGACCTCACCCTCAAACTTAAGAATGCAACACACACAGAGAACCAAAAATGAGAGGATTTACGTGCATAGGGAATGAGAAAGGGAAAGCTAAGAGAAAAAGGTGAAAAAATGTATTGTCAAGCAGGTTCATCGCCCAAGGCCGTCTGGCCTACCCGAGACGGCATCAGCCAGTCAAAAAGTGAACATGGCCCACCTGTGCTGTTGTTAAAAGTCCACATGGTGACTTCCCTGCACCCCTAGTGCTCAGTAGTTCCTTTTCAGGAAGTTAGCAGGTGAAGCAAAAATCTCTACCTTTTCCATCAAATTGGCTTTAAGTGTCACACACTGGCTCAGAGGTTGTTCCTCTTAAAATTACACTTCATACTATTTTTCACTTGTTTGACATCAGTCTGTGCCATTGGAAAAACAATGCACAGGACCCTGGCCCTTGACACTCTTCTTTACTGCTGAGTTTCCAAGGTCAAGAGCAGTGCCTGGCACATAGTTCAACTCAAGAAATATTTGTTGAGTGAATAATGGTGATATAATTTTTACTCCCTGAGTAAGCCAACTCATTTCTGTCTCACATTCCATTAGCAAATTCTTAGTCCTGTGCTTTCAATATTCTATTCCCTTCACCAAATTCTTATTGTTCCTTCTAATAGATTTATGTCAATCTCTTCCTTCAAGATCTAGCCCAAATACCGCTTGCAAAAGTCTTCTCAAATTCTTCCTACTGTGAGCACTCTACTATGGCTCCTCCCCTGAGAACTTAACCCCATTATTTTCATATTACCATGTGTTGTTTAAATTTTTTTAAATGCTTTGTTTTATCAATACAACTACTTTTTATTTATTTATTTATTAGTTAGTTATCTAATTGCTTCCTGGTTGAGAGAAGGTGAAGTTAAGTGATGAGAGCTTTGGACTGGGAGTTCTGGAGAACAGATACACATAGAAAAGGCCAATTCCCACATCAATAAAATGGAAGCATTAGTCTAGACCAGCCCACAGGTGGAATAAGCCTACAGATATCTTTTATTTGTTCTTTTTTAAAAAAAAAATTTTATTTATTTATACAAGAGCTGGGGTACAGGCCAGAGGCACAGGGATGAAAGAATTCACCAGAGACAGAGTGGGGGAAAAGAACAGGCAGACTGACTGAAATACACTGCTGAGGGGAGCAGCGGGTGAAATAGGAGAGGTCTGCCATGCCATCTGGGTTGCTCCCTGGCTGGCTGGGAATCGAACCCGTGCTGTAGAGGCTGTGGAGAGCTTCACAGTGCTGTGCTCAACCTGTTAGAGGGCAGAGAGAGGGGCAGCCCAGACCCCGCAAACCTGTCTGCTCTAAATAGGTTCTGCCAACCGCTGCATCAACACAAAACATATGAAACTTTAATGGGAAGGAACTTTAATACAATTAGGAAACAATACAGGAAAGGCAAAGAATACAATTTCTAAATCAAGCACCCAAAGTTACCCATCCCCTCATGGGTAAAAGTCCACTCAAGCAGGATTGGCCCAGAACAAGACCCCAAATCCTGTCACAAGTCTAAACCATCTTCCAGTGGCGACTCACAGAAAAGGATCAGAAACAACCAGACAAGTCTGGAAGGAAAAAAGTAAAATCAAAATCAAGACAAAAACTACCATTGTCACCTCCCCACGGGTCTCTCCCCCACATCTGTGTCAACCAGTCAATGACCAAAAGGCAAGAGTGGTTTCTTCCCGTGTCTCTCAGCTCCATGTGCCTCCTCCAGGTCTCCTTCTGGCTCCCCATCCTGCTTCCTTCCTTCCTCAGTCTCCTCTGCAGCTTCTTCTCTCGCTGCTCAGCTCCACCCTCCTTTTGGGTGGGGCAGGAAACCTGGAATCTCCCCCTTTCCTGGGGACCACCCTGTTACAAACCCACTGAGCCACCAGGGAGACCCTTTTTGTTCTTTTAAAACTCAAATTATTTAACAGAGTTTTAAAATTGGGAAATGTGAGAGAACTTGTCATTTGTAAACATACTGCAAAATTTTCTGGGGTCCCCATTCTTGGCCTTGCTGGCAAGAGAGCCAAGCCTTCTTCACAGGCTCCATTCTGTATGCAGGAGCTGCCCAAGGTAAAGCCAGAATTTTCACACCTGTGATGTGAAAAGGAGCCAGGGAAAGGAGATTTAACAATAGCTACCCAGCTTTTGCATCTCTGCAGGGCACTCATTAGCATGGAAAAAATTTAATCCTGCATTGCTGTTCCTCTAGCACCAGCACTGCTTTAGGTCAGGAAAACTTAGAACTAGAAGCTTCTGTTATCAAGAATAATTATATTCTTGATGTCAGTAGACATTCTACCTATATAACTAAACTCAAACGTGTTTATTAGAATAGCTCTGAGAGAGCAGAATCTGTCTGCTTCGAGGGTTTGAAGCCTCGCTTTAGTCATCTAATAAACCCTGTGTAACTACCATTGAGGCTTTATTTTCACTTAGCAGATTCAACCCTCTCTGAAAAACAAAAGAAAATATCAGGCAGCAAGAGATCTACATTTCTGCAGCAAAACCACTGAGAAGAAAAACAACTGTCCCTTAACACAGGTTAGAACTCTGATGTGACATGTGCCCAGTTGACCTGGGCCCTTCATCTGTTATAGCAACTCTGTTGGAGTTTGAGTATACACTCCCCAAAAGTGTCATCTCTGAGCTCTCTTCCAACTCTTCATGTCTGTGACTTTGGATATATTTTATCTCTCTATCCAGAGAACTTCTTGCAGGGCAGAGCCTGGTGCTTTTCCTCTGCTGTGTGGGTTACATGCTGAGCAGAAAACAAATGCTTACATGCTGTTTGCTAAATACTGAATTTGGTTATATACACAAAAATGCAGTCAAAACCAGATACCACCTAATAAATAATTTGTTGCATATGTTTACTTGACTTTTAAAGAAAGATATCCTATCAAAATGGAATTAAAATACTAACCCAGTGTTTGTGTGACATGGAAAGTTTAACTGTGGACCTATGATATCAGCAAAATGAAGTTTTGTTTAGGCAGCAGAAAAGAAATGTAATCCCTTAGTCTCCTTTTTCCATGTGTAACTCCCACTAATTGTTCATTGTACTTATGCAGGCGTATCAAGAGCAGAATGTACTCTGGAGATGGAAAAATATTGCTATTTGTCCTCCCAAGTAACACTCATGTGTTCAACAGCTGGGTCTTGCTGAGACCCTCATTTATTACAATACCAATAACTACCTTCACTGTATTTCCACAAAACCACAAAATATTTGGCATGGTTCAGGACCACCATATTTAATAAGTTCCATTATTCTTTTTGCAATAACTCGTTAACTTTTCAGGGAAATTCATCAAACTAAAATATTCTCTGTGGATTAACAGCAATAACCAAAAGCTTCCACATGTAGGTTGGGCCACGCCTGTTACATAGAAGTGAACAGACATCAAAGGCCTGCAACTGTGGGCAGGTTTAGAACGAGGGCACTTTCTTCTCCATTTTCCCATTTTGTACTATAAAGAGTATACTCATAAGTGATATAAATATTTCATTTGAGAAAGATTTCATTCCTAAGAACTGGTATTAGGATTTCATTCCTAATACCATGGTATGTATATTAAATACTCAAATAAATCTTTTGTAACAAGTTTGTATAACTGTACTATTTGAAAAGCATCTTCAAAATTTACATTTATCAGAACACTGTAAGGAATTAAAAGGAATTAAAGAACAAATTCTAAGGAATTAAAAGACAAATTTACAACTATGAACCAGAGACACACTATGGGGGGAAGGCAGGGAAAGGTACCTCAAAATAAGGGAGGTGCAATTGTATGGGGAATATAAAAATAAAAAAATTAAAAGAAAATAAAAGACAAATTTGCTAAATATTTAAACATTTGGACATTTTTAATCTCTCATTTTTATATTGTGTGCAGGGCCAGAGCTGAAGTGTATTTTTGTACAGTCTATGAAAAAAATTGCTTAGTAAGTAAATGAATTATACAAATAATATTTGAAAGGAAGCATTTACTTACCAAAGAAAATAATTTGCTTTCCAACACTTGAGATTTCTTTTATTTGCAAAACGCCCTATTCAAAGTGTATGCAAGAACAGAACTTCTTAGATATGCTAATCACTTTTTATCTCTTTACTAAATCTGGGCCTGAACTGCCAACACTTGTTAGTCATTTTTTTGGTTACTGTATGTACTTGAAAGTAATAAAACTGTATTTCTTTTGAAATGGCCCAGTTGGTCCAGATTAGTTTTTCTATATGTATTTATATTTGGGGTTTGGATAATTTACATCTTTCATTGAGGTCTAAGCCATTGGAAATTATATGTTTACATATTAAAGAAATCTAGTTGTAGCAACAGAGAAAAATATAGCAGAGGAGACCTTTCTGTGCGATCTTAATCTTGCTGAGTTTCCTCATTTATAAAATGGAGATGATAATAGCATCTGTTTCCTAGGTACAGAGAGCTCAGGAGGCATGAAGCGAGCATCCTCTGAGTAAACAAGTCCACATTATAGTCCGTGATGGAGTTCAGTGAGTAGGGTTCTTGGGTTTCCTCAGAGAAAGCGTTCAGCAGAGTTTCCCATTCATTGTGTTTATTACAGCACAAGTTTACTGAGGAAAAAAGATGTTTTCACAGGTACAAGTAAAGGCTGGATTTTAAAAGAGACAGGCTTGTTCAGAAAAAGAGATATGTGCATAGAAGCAGGTGGGCAGTCTTTTTTGCCAGAGCAAGGATGAGCCTCATACAGTGTTCTTTGGGGGGATTCATTCCTTTGTGGAACTTCATCTACTGTGGAATCTATCACTTCTAAGGTTGGTTGGGTTAATCTGTAAGGACTGCTGTCCTTGACAATTCTACAACTCTGCTTTCTGTCTTTGCCTACAGCTCTTAATGTCAGTTTAATGACTTGTTAATCATTTCTAGTCCCACCTCCAGTTTCTGGCCTTGTAAAGCGTCCATTCTAAATCTTCTAAGTTCCCATGAGCAGTCATTCCTAATCTGTACTGAAGAGCCTATGTGAGGTATTATGCATTTTCTAAATTTTATTCCCATATGCAAATGAAACTGAAGGCTCAGAAAATTAAGAAATTTGCTCCAGATTTCTCATATTGAAGAAACATCGTCTGCTTGTAAACGGACTGAGAAGGACACTATTCTGCTACAATAGCAGTCTTAGAAATTAACCAGCAAGAGTTGAAGGTGATCCATGAGTAGTAATTGCAGTTCTGACACTGGTTTTCATATATGCTTTGTAGGATTAGTTTCACTATTTTGAGGTTGTACTCTGTGCAGTGAACATGAGTCACACCCCATCCACTCCTCCATTCTGGTGCTCTCCATTATGAATTAATCCTAGGAATTCCTATCTCATGACTCCCCTATGGTTTTCAGCCACAGTCATTTCTGACTTGTATTTTTACCCTCTTAGTTAATTGCTTTCTTAGACTCCTTTATTTAGCTGGCCAATGTTTACCCCAGCAAATAACTTTGCATCATTTTAGAGCAGCAAAAATTGTTTGAATTGTGAATTGCTGCACTTTCAGTTCATACCACTCCATGTCCCACTAGCCTGGGGGAAGATACAACCCTGAGCACAGAGAAACTCGCCATAAAGCCTTGTTTCCTGAGGTCTTCTCCCCAACTACTGGAAGCAGGTTAAGGAAGGAGACGCCTGGTGGTGGTGGTGTGGTGGTGGTAACAGTGGTGGTGGTGATGGTGGAGAGATTTTGTTGAACCACACTGGCACCACACCCAGCAAATATTTGTGTGGGTGTAGAATTTCAATGGACTCTGACAATCTGAACTTATCTTATCAATGTCTCATAATTCATCAGAATCTTATAAGGTTAAATTTGATGGTTCCCACATAAACCGTATCACTATTTTCCTCAAGTCATGTTTGTGTTATAGTTTTTGTGTTATAGTATTTTTTCTGATATAATTCAAAACATCTTCTACCATTTGCCTAAAACAAATTATTTTATTTTATTTTTTTTAAAGATTTATTTATTGATGCACACAAGACTTGGGGTGTAGGCCAGAGGTGCGGGGTGTGAGAGGATTCACCAGAGACAGAGTGAGGAGCAGAGCAGGCAGATCTACTGAAATACACTGTTAAGGGGAACAGTGGGTGAGACAGGAGAAGTCTGCTGCGCTATGTGGGTCACTTCCCTGGCCGGGGTCGAACTTTCGCTGCAGAAGCTTCGTTTGCTTCATAGTGCTGAGACTTAACTCAATGTGCCACTAGGGAGGCCCAAAACAAATTATTTTAATGTAAATACAAGGAAAAAAGGAAACCATGTCTTATGGATTCAGGTAACTTCTCAGTTTTTGGGAATTCTAGGTTTTGTAGCTATGATAACCAAATTGTATGTGTCCATGTGGATTACGGGGGTCTTGTGGGGAAAAGGCAGCATTACACTTCTCATGGCAAGTCATTAAAAATGAAAAAGAAGGGCCTCCCTGGTAGTGCAAGGGGTTAAGACACAACCTATGAAGCTATCCACAGCCACTGCAGCACGAATTCAATCTCCAGTCAGCTAGGGAGCTACCCACATGGCGTGGCACAGTAGACCTCTCCTGACTCGCCCACTGCTCCCCTCAGCAGTGTATTTCAGTCAATGTGCCTGTTCTATTCCCCACTCTGTCTCTGGTGAATCCTCTCACATACACACCCCTCCCCCACACCTCTGGCCTGCACCCCAGTTCTTGCATGCATAAATAGAAAAATTTAAAAAATGAAAAAGAAGAAAGGTAATGCCCAAAATTACATCAACTTACTTCTAGATCACAAAGATGCCCTGCTGAGGAGCAGAAAGTGCATTACATGAGCTGAATCTCAGGCCTTAGCAGAGAGAGGCCAGGGAAGAGATTCAGACCACACCCCATGGAAAAGTCTCAGTAAAGGACTGTGTGCAAAGCTTGGGGAGAAAGACTACTCTCCTAGATTATTTCATGACTTTGTCTGTTCTTGCAGTCTATGACCTCAGGCTCTGTAGCCTCTTCCTGTGTCTGTAAAAGGAAGGAATGCAACCCCAGGATTTCTACTCTGCCGTTTCCCCCAAGGGCCCAGAGACTGCCTAAACCATGTACTATAAAACTCAGTCTTTGCGCTAGGTGTGGTTAAAAGAACAAAATTATTATAATTATTAGGCATCACTTTAGTCACTCTGCATCACCGCTTCCCCTAAATGTGCAGCCTGAATCTCCATATCTGTTGCCAAGAAAAGAAGGTGGCTGCGGGAATAGGAAAGGACTTCCGTGGATAATGCTAACCTGGACAGTGTTTTCCAGAACCTGTCTTAGTAATCACCTATAATGCTACAATTTTGGCAATGTGAGCTGGCAGCCTGGCTTAGTGTCACTGTATCTCGAATTGTCAAGTGTCTCCCTGACGTGCTCAGACCTGTCATGTTTGCCTTATTTTCCTCCAGGCCTCATCAACACTGCCCACCTCTTCCAACCACCTGAGTAGCCACGTGCACCGCCTGGCCCAGCAGCCCTGGCCAGTGTGGAAGGAACACAAGAAAGGAAGCCAGTCTGAAGCGAGTGTAAAATACACATTGGATTTTTGATACTTCATGTGAAAAATAGAACGTAAAAATATCTCATTAATCATTTTTTATACTGCTTGCAGTTTGAACTGAAAATATTTTGGATATACTGTGTTAAATAAAATATGAGATTAATATTAGTTTTACCTATTTTTTTTTTTTAGCGTGGCTGATTGAAAGCTTAAGGTGACAAGTATAGCTTGCCTGTGGAGCTCACAATATGTTTCTATTGTATTGATATAGTTTCTAGTCATTTGCACTAGTATCTTCTGTTAAGGAAAAAACATCTTAAGCAATAACATGTAAAATTTTTTAATCTTTCAATATCAATTGCACATAGATTCAAATACATTTTCATCTAAATGTTGCATGTTTGACATTTTATAAGAATGAATTTATGTATCCAAAACAAAGCTTGTTGGGTCTCCCTGGTGGCACAAGGGGTTAAGCACAGCACTATAAAGCTATCCACAGCTACTACAGCACGAGTTCAATCCCCAGCCAGAGAGGATAACCCAAATGGCGCAGCACACCTCTCCTGTCTTGCCTGCTGCTCCCTTCAGTAGTGTATTTTTCTCTGGTGAATCCTCTCACCCCCACACCTCTGGCCTGTACCACTGTTCTTGTATGCATAAATACATCTTTAAAAAAAAAAAAAAAAAAAAGCTTGTTATACTAGATTCATCAACCTACTGCACAGAGAATGGAACAAGAGACAGTAATACACAGACATGGAGTGAAAACAGTGGCTCTGAGCTTTCGTGTGAGTCGTGGACCCATATTATTCATGGACAAATATTCATTATGTGCCTACTGCATTGAAGACTGTGTCAAGCTCTGAAAATACAGCTGATGAATCTGGTGCAAGTTTTAACTATTCTACCCAGAAAATGCTTTATGTGAGGAAGTGGTTAAGAGTTAAGTTAGACTGTTGATTCCTCATGTTTAAACCTACCTTTCTGGATCAAGTTCTTTTATGACATAGTCAGCTGAGGGGTTAGTTACTGAAACACAAATAGGAGTTTTGTTCTCCAATCAAGCTTTGCCTTGTAAATCAGATGTCCACAGATGACTGAGTGGTCTGAGGATTGCGACTGCAGAAGTGAGCACACATTTCCATCACTTCCAGAGACATTCTCCATGTATGTATGTTTCTTCGTGGTTGGAAAAAAAAATTGTGTCTGCAAATCTTACAGATCAGTTTCTGTTTGGGGGAGGTTTTTTTAATTGTTGTTTTGGAACACAATCCTAGTGTGCAGACCACTTACAGGCAGTCTGAAGGCAACTTCCAAGAGACACAAGCCAACTTTGGATGAAAGCAGAGTTAAATGAATAAAACTTTGGCTCAGAAGACAAGTGCCCTGCTGCTGCTACATTGCTTGTCCTTCCAGTGTCAATCTCTGAATGATTCATCCTCCAAATCATGAAGCTAAAGGTGGAGTGACTCACCAACTACAGGGAGGTGAGGGGAAACCAGCTTTGTCATCATTTTATAGACCCTTCTTTCCATTTACAAAAACAAGTTATGTGGGGTATTTACATGCATTTGTGTTGCTGGGCATTTTCCAAATGCCTCTTGGAGAACATTAAACAGGAAATTGATGCCACAGGGCAAATATTCTCTCTTCCCATCCTCTTTCACAAAAACAAATACAGATTTGCTGTGGCTAGACTGACTTCCTGCAGCGTGCTGTTGCTTATTCGATTTTACACTAGAAGGGAAAAAAATGCATTCTCGGTTTCAGTTTAGAGCATGTTGAAAATGGCTAAAATTCATAAACAAAAGAGCTTCCCTCATGAGAGAAGTGAAGGGTAGAATTCCATGCTTTATGAAATCACAAAATTCAAAGGTTAATGATTGTTCTTCATGCCTATTCATGAAAGTCAATTTGTATCACATTAGCTACATCAGATTAGGTTTAAACAGCATGGGCTCGGTTCTCCAATGGAAAAAATCTATAAGCATTTGGCCACTGCAGATTTTCACATAAGAATAGCAAATCTTTCTAACCAGCTATTGTGGTCTTCAGTTAGTGGCCCTCTCAACATTGATTTCTCGCTATTCACTTCCTTCTCTGCCTCAAACTACTATGGGATCCATGAGGTTCAGGAAAAGCTCAACTTCCAGTCCCAAGAATAGAGGGTGTGACTTAGATTAGGCTACCAGTGTATTCTCTCCCTTGGTTACAGAGACTTGTTCAAAGGGGGCATGTAACCTCAGCTAATCTAATCAAAGTGATCCTTGAGGCTTTTGCCAGAAGAGACATTCTCTTTTTCCTGATGAACAACAACATTGAAGCCATTGGCAGTCATCATGGGATCATGATAGGGAAGACACTTAAATACAGCAAATGTTAAGAAGACAGAAGAGAGAAACCATTGTCAACCAGGTCTCAAAGCAATAACACAAATACTGTTTTTCTACTGGGTAAAGGTTTGCCTAGAGTTCTATCTGTACGATTGAGTAATATATACCATGAAATCTCCTATACTTCCTAAACTAGCTTGATTCAAGTTTTCCAAAATTTGCAACTTAAGCTACATAATGCCATACCTATCCGCTGGAAAATATTTTTTTAAAGAATGGAAACAGACAAGAAGAGAATCAACTGGGGTATATTAAACATCAATTTTAAAAATAAACATAGAAGAGCAAGACCTGTAAAGAGTAAAAGAGTGGTCACAATTGAGAACTAGATGGGAAAACCTCCAAAGTAGGGAGGGATGGCACACAAACCCATCCATATACTTTTCTCTGAGCCCAGGAAGAGTGAGTGGTATGAGCAGCAGAAAAATCCAACTCTCAGCAAGACCATTCTTATCTACTCCCATTCCTTCTGCTCTCAGATTGAACTACTTAGTGCATGCCATTTGTCATCTCATGTGGATTCTGTCTGCTGGTCCTTACCGCCTCTCTTTGAAGCAATACATATTATTATGTAGCATTTTATAGGAGAGGAAACAGACTCAGAGACCCCAAGTTACACCTATAATAAACAACAGTAGGGGTTGGACTTGGAGTTCAAACTTATTTCCAAACCTATGGTTTTTGTTAAGCCACAGACATCATCCTTAAAGATTATCTTTTTTGTGCTATATTTGGTAATTGGGCTCATCTGGAATGAGGCCTGGAGCTATCTGATGTCTGGCTTTATCCCTGCCATCACCTGTACTCCTCCCTTCACCAAGAGCAGTCAGAGTTCATGTCTACTTAGTCATTATCATTTCCATCAGCAGTGGACTATGGTCAGAAGGTATTATGTCACTACCTCCCATGACCCAATACTTTCAAAACTCCTGGGCCTCCCCTGGTGGTGCAGCAGTTGAGCGCCGAGCTGTGAAGCTGCCCGCAGCCTCTGCTGCACCGGTTCGATCCCCAGCCACCAGCAAGGGTCCCACATGGCGTGACAGGGGTCCCACAAGGGTCCCACATGGTCTCTCCTGCCGTGCCCGCTGCTCCCCTCAGTAGTGTATTTCATCACTCTGCCTGTTCTGTTCCCTGCTCTGGCTCTGATGAATTCTCTTACCCTCCCACATTTTTGACTGTACCCAGTGCTCGTATAAACAAACAAACAAACAAACAAATAAATAAATAAAACTCCTGTTTGCTCAGTCCCTGAAGATAGCAAACTGAAAGAGATGAATGAATGGACACCAAGATGTGTAGGACTGATTAGCAGCTTTGTATGACTCCTGTCTCTGAACATAAGTACTTTGTAAATGAGAATTTAGAGAGATTCCTTCCCATGGGAGAAGTTAATCTAGTCTGAATTTCAGTGTGGCAAATTGGAGGCAAACTATTTGAGGTAGGACCCTTCCTGGGGATCTTGCTACGTAAAGCATTTTGCCTTCCTCTACTCACAAGTCATCCCCCTTCTCTAGCCCATAACTTTTCTGATAACTTTGATCCCTGTACGGAACAGATCTTTGCCCAGCCTAACATGGACTGTCACTCCCCAAGTAATTCCGTCTCACAGCTTCATCTGGCAAACACAACTTGCTGTGCACAACCTTCAGGCTGCCTGGTCGGACAAGGACTCCATGTCCGAGGCTCTCTTAAGAGGCAGTATATCGAGGAATGTCAGGATACCCTTAGAGGTGGAAATATTTTGGAAAGTAGATAGGTAACTACAGAGCTGGGGGGAAAAAAAAGCAGCCTTTACAGAGAACTAGGACACAGCATAATGTGCAGCAAGAACTTCCGATACCCTCAGGGTGTGAGAGTTCTGGTTATCAGAGCATTGCCTCAGACTTGTTTATTTAACTGCTCTGGTGAGTCCACTATTATTGAGACTCAGTTACTATGTATCTTGATTTCTTTTCCTTCCTTTTTTTTTTTTGACCAAGTTGCCCTGCTCCACTTCCGGGCACGTACTAACCTCATTGCTTCTGCTTTGAGCCTTTGGGTGGCTGCTTCCTTCTGTCTAGAGCCCGTTTTTGTGACTCCTTTCAAAACTCCAAGGTAGAGGATCCATTTGAGTCTGCTGGTCACTTCTAGTCCTCATTCAGGGCTTTGTTTTCAAACCAGACCCACCATGTGTTTCCTATGGCCCGTGCACCACTGCCTGGCTTACATAGTCACGAGGTCCAAGCATGGTGACCCGTGGAAGGTGCCTGAGACCAACAAAGGTCTACTGGAAGATTTCCATCTCTGTTCATGTTAACAATAACCCTTTCCCAACCAAAAACAAAAACAAAAAGTGAGACTAGTCTGGTCAGAGCAGAATGACAAGTCAGAGTATTAAGTGGTAATTTGGAAGAAAAGGACAGAACATTGGAGTCAGGATATTAAGTGCTAAAAGCAACGTGAGGAAGGATGTAGCAAAGTAACTAGAAAATTGATTTAACTTTATCAACACCTAAAAGAATTATATGCTACAAATATGCCTTAAGAATAAGATAACTCGGGCCTCCCTGGTGGTGCAAGGGGTTAAGCACAGCACTATGAAGCTATGAAGCAATCCGCAGACTCTGCAGCATGAGTTCAATACCGGACCAGCCACAGAGCAACCCACCTGGCAGAGCAAACCTCTCCTGACTCGCCCGCTGTTCCCCTCAACAGTGTATTTCATTCAATCCACTGTTCGGTTCTTCACTCTGTCTCTAGTGAATCTGTTCACCCCCTGCACCTCTGGCCTGTACCCCAGCTCTTGTATGCATAAATAAATAAATCTTAATAAAAAAAAAAGAATAAGATAACTTTAAGAAATCATAAAGAAAGTTCATAGCAATATGAAATATAAGAGCTGGAGAGTACAAGGCAAGACAATTGACCAATGAATTAATTCACACAGTTAGTGGTGGAACCCTGACTCCTGAGTGATGATCAATAAAACACTCAGAATGTTCCTGAGTGATTTATGGAATAATTTCCTGTCTAAAGATGAAGTGTGTCATGCTTAATGCTCAGAAGTATAGATTATCCCCATTAACGTGGGCCATGGAAAATAGCAAAGTTGGGACATAGTGGCTGAAATTTTCACACAAGATAAAGTCGATGTACAGGGTGGAATGAGATGTGATAGGGAAAAAAAGTCTGCATTTGGAATCTCAAGTTCAAGTCCTATTCCTGCCTCAATCAACTCTGTGTGCTTGGGTTATCAACACTGACCCTCAGGCCCTTTATCTATCCAAAGAATAGATGACTGGGCCAGACAGTCAGTGGATCTATGACTCCTCTAGTGCTGTCCATTCTGGAAATGACAGCATCCACCTTTTGGAGTTAAAATCAATAGACCAGAGGAGTTGTTTGGAATCAACTAATTTGAAAATTTAATGAGATAGTCTCATAATCATCTAAGGGCATGTAAACTAAGGAAGGATTTGACCTTTTACAGAATCTGGGCTTAGATTTTCTTTAATAGGCATTTGTAATCATAACATTTCATGTAGAAAATAATATCTCTATAGTACACCATGTGTGGAGACATGTAAAACATGTAGGCATTTTTTTCTTTCTAGTTAGCTGAAAATAGACAGCACATGATAGTTATCAAGTACACAGAGTGACACTTTAATATACTGTCTTAGTAATAAATTTTGATGGGTGTAAAACTAAAACTGGACTATATAGGGAGAAGAGTCTCCTTGTTGGAAACCACACTCTTGGATAGCTAGTAAATCTTTAGGCCACTCTCAGCACTCAGTTTTTTTTTTTAAAGGTTTATTTATGCATACAAGACCTGGGGTACAGGCCAGAGGTGTGGGGGGTGAGAGGATTCACCAGAGACAGAGTAGGGTGCAGAACAGGCAGATTGACCGAAATACACTGCTGAGGGGAGCAAGTGGCGAGTCAGGAGAGGTCTGCTGCGCCATGTGGGTTGCTCCCTGGCCAGCCAGGGTATTGAACTCATGCTGCGGTGGCTGCAGATAACTTCATAGATTGCATCTTAACCCTTTGCACCAGCAGGGAGGCCGCCCAGCACCCATTTTTAAAGGGACCATTCACATCAAGTCATCAAGTCCATATAGGTGGTGTCCTCTGGGTTGTACAAGTTGCAAATGACCTATAGTGGCCCTGACTACAAAAATATCAGTGATGACCTTCAGAAAATGATGTGTGCTAAGTGATCCCTCAGCAGTCTGCCTGCAGTACTAGTTTTCATGCTATTTCAGAACGGGCATATGGTAAAATTATTTCAGTTGAACAAAGAAAACATTTTCATTTACTTTACCAACTTTTGATAAGTATAAATCCATTTATAAAAAAATATCCAGTAGCAAGAACTGCCTGGATTTAATCTCAGCTTTAGGCATCTACTACCAACTATGTGAACTTTGTGAATGCTCCTTTAACCTCTCTGTAAATCACATGTAAAATGGGGATAATAGCAGTATCTATACCATAAGGTTTTTTTTTTAGTAAGAATTGAATTAAATGTGTTCCTAGTTCAAAATATTTATCTGGCACTTGGTCAATATTGTGTACATACTTGTTTAAAAAAATAAGTAAAATAATATACATACTTACTTTTTATTGTTACTTTCCCAGCATAGTCTATTTGTTAAACAAATTTTGTATTAGCCATAGTATATTTTCAGCTACAAATCCAGATGAAGTATTGGTAAGACTATAATTAAGGTTGAGTGAAAAATAATACATTGAGGATTATATGAACCCCTCCTTGTCCAAAATAAGTTAGACATGAAATATTTAAGTTAAAGAACTGCATTTTTAGCAATAAAGTATTGTTTAAGATTTTAAAACAAATGTGCAAGTTTAGTATGTGGGACATAAATTGGCTTGACAGACAAGGTGAAAAGAATACCCAGATGAGTACTTTCTTATAGGTCTTAATTCCAAAGTCATAAATATTAGCTGTTTTCGTACACTAACTATGGCCCTTTCACTTTGAGAATATATGAACTCAAAGAAGTTAATTTTCTCTACTAATATGAATGTATTACAGAAATTGCATAAGAACAATAGCGGGAAGGAAATACCCTTAACACTCATACCCTATTGCCAGTAGTTTCCCTTTTTCTTTGTCCCTTTTTATACCAAGTCCATTTGCCTGCCCCCCGTTCTTCACATGGTGGTTAAAAAAAGCAGTAAGATGCTCTGTGAACCTTATTTGTTCTCTTTTTGCGCCACATCACACATTGGTCCTGAGAGAAGCTTCTCAATTCAGAAAATTTGTCTTGAACACCTACATACCATGCACTATTTCAGGTGCTGTGAATATAATGATGAACAAAATACAGCAGGCCTAAGCCTTAAGAAACTTAATTCTAGGGGGCCTCCCCGGTGGCGCAGCGGTTGAGCGCTGGGTTGCGAAGCTGCGCGCGGCCTCTGCGGCGCCGGTTCGATCCCCGGCTGCTCCCCGGCTGCTCCCCGGCCTCCGGAGGAGGGTCCCACATGGCGCGCAGACCTCTCCTGCCGCCCGCTGCTCCCCTCAGCAGTGTACTTCGGTCCTTCTGCCTGCTCTGCTCCCCGCTCTGGCTCTGGTGAATTCTCTCGCCCTCCCGCGCTTCTGACTGTACCCAGTGCATGTATAAACAAAACAAACAAAGAAACCAGCAAACAAATAAATAAAGCATGCCTATAAAAAAAAAAAAAAAAAAAAGAAACTTAATTCTAGGACTCCTTGGTAGCACAACTGGTTAAGACACAACCTATAAAGCTGTCTGCAGCCACTGTACCACAAGATCAATCCCTGGCCAGGGAGCTGCCCACATGGCACAGCAGACCTCTCCTGGCTCGCCCGCTGCTCCCCTCAGCAGTGTGTTTCAGCAGATCTGCCTGTTCTGCTCCCCGCTCTGTCTCTGGTGAATCCTCTCACCACTCTGTAACTCTGGCCTGTACCCCAGTTCTTCTATGCATAAATAAATGAATCTTTAAAAAACAAACAAAACAGTGGTTCCTAGGGGAAAAAAAAAAGAAAGAAACAATTTTAGTTGGGAATAAATATGTAAACCAATAAATAAACAATTCCAGGCTCTTCTGAGGATATTTGAGCTGACAGATGAATGATGATACAGTAAAAGTCATGCAATGAGCCAAAATAATCAAGAGCAGCACATACAAAAGCCCTGATAGGGCCTCCCTGGTGGCTCAAGGGGTTCAGCCTCAGCACTATGAAGCTGTCTCCAGCTACTGGAGCATGAGTTCGATCCCCCACCACGGAGCTGCCCACATGGTGCAGTAGACCTCTCCTGTCTCGCTCGCTGCTCCCCTCAGCAGTGTATTTCAGTCGATCTGCGAGTTTTGCTCCCCACCTGTCCATGGTGAATCCTCTCACTCCCCCCACCTCTGGCCTGTACCCCAGTTCTTATATGCATAAATAAATAAATCTTAAAATAAAAAATAAATATATAGATAAATAAAATCTTTCAAAACAAGAACTGAAGGAGAAAGACCCACTGGCAGACGATTGCAGTAGTCAAAGCAGAAAGCAGAAAGGATAGTGCTTGGTCCAGTTTCATGGCTGTGGTGACAGAGGAAGCAAATGGATTCTGGATATATTTTAGAGTCAACCTGTTGATGGACTAGATGCAGAGGATGAGGAAAAGGGAAGCTACTGTTAGAGCACAGCTGACAGGTACCTAGGAACCCCCAAGGGTGCATGCTCTAAAGAGTCCAGCCTCCACCACACAAAGGCAAAGGAAACAGCCAAAACAACTCCCCAAATTACCTGTCTCCTTCTGGGCAAATGCCCACCAAACAAGGTCAGCTTGAAGTGGAGTCCATGAGGGATGAAACTTTGCCACAAGTCTGAGGTATCTTCTGGTGGGGAACCACAAGAAGAGGTGTAGGCAGTCCTTAGAGAGCTGGAACAAAAGGAGATACCACATCAAGTAACGGCCTTCCCAGGAGCTTCTCACCCACATGTCTCATCCAAGTCTCCTTCCTAGCAATAGCAGTGTGCAAGCCAGGCCACAGAAGCAAGAAAGCCCTGTTAATAGGCAGGCTGCGGGGTACCCCAGTGACCCCCAAACCTGTATTCTCTAAAAAGGTTCTGCCATCTGCGGCATGAAGACAAAGTATTCTCTTAATGTGAAAGAACTTGAATAGCATTAGTGTGCGTCGAAAGAGAAGAGAAAAAAAGGATAATAGTTTTCCAATAAAACACCCAAAATTACCCATCCCCTCATGGGTAAAATACCCAGCCAAAGAGGGTTGGACAGAAGTGGGGTCCATGAGACCTGAAAGCTTGCCACAAGTCTTGTTACTTTTTCATGGGGAACCACAAAAACGGGCTTAGGCAGATCTTGGAGAGCTAGGACTGAAGGAGAGATTCAGACTTCAAAAATATTCTAAATAATAACTGTGAAGACAAGACAACAGCTGCCATTGTTTCTGCCAAGAACTCGAAGCAACCTCTCCATGTGTCTCTTCCAAATATCTCCTCCAAGTATGTCTACATGTCTCTCCTCCACATGTCTTCTCCAAGTCCCTGGGTGCAAGTGGAAACAGGAAAAGCAAGAGAGTGTGGGGCCACCTGCGTCCATGTTAGATAGTCCACTTGTTACAGGGCAGGGAGAGGGGCAGCCCAAACCCCCCAAACCTTCAGGGAACCTGGAACCTCCCCCTTTCCTGGGGACCACCCTGTTACACACGCAGCACTACCCCTAGTCCCCAGTAGCTCCTGAGCTCAGAGTGGCCAGTATTTGAGGGGGGTTCTTTGGATCTCTCTGAGAAAGAGTTTGGTAGAGTCTCCCTTCACTGGTATATAAATTTATTAAGAGAAAGATGCTTGCGTAGACATGAATGGGCAGTCTTAAAGGGCAAGAGCTGCATTTTGCCAGAGCAGGGTGACATTATATATTGTTCTTTGGTGGAATTTATCACTGGAGTTCAGCTGGTTTTCTGTAATGACTGCTAATCCTCTCTACCCCTATCTCTGATTCCTGGCCTTGTGAAACTTCCCTAGTTGGTGTAGGGACTCATTAATCTTCACTACCCTCACCTCCAGTCAACTTCCACCTTCTTGCAGCAATAACTCCCTCTCATCCCCTACAACTATATCTGGTCCAAAATCTTTTGGGGAGATAAAGAGGGAGGTCAATCTTCTGTACCTGCTTTAGCCTGGGACTTGGCATAGAGCTGTCCCTTCCTAAATGTCCTGGCATCCAGGGAGTGGGAATCAAGGTGTTTAACTTTCCCAGCAGGGTGTTTTCTCAGCAATCAGCAGATGTTTGTTTCTGATGCTACTATCAATCCCAGAATAATATTGAGAATTTTATTAGCGAAGTAACAAGTTCCCAGGAATACAATTGGAGCCAGTTGATGTTTAATCACAAGGAGGCAAGTAGAGGGATTGCAATTCAGTAATTTAACAGTTAATCCTAAAGAGGGAATGTAATTCAATGATTAAAATTTATTTCTACTTATTCCTAAATTTTTAATATCGGAGAGTTTTTTGTTGCAAAATGGAGGGCATCTTACTACACTGGGACTTGCAACCCAAAGTTGCTGCAGGTAAGTGGAGGCAGGAAAAATTGTGCCCATTTAGTGCTTTACAATGCTTCACCCTTTTCACGATGATGCATCTATAACACTCATAACAGTAAAAATAATAATGCAAATATCCATTGACCAGGACAAGGATTAATAAATTATAGAATATTTTCATAATGCATCACAGACACATATAAATGAACAGTGGCTACAAAAAACAATATGGAAAAATCAAATTACACACACAGTATAATACCATTTTTGTAAAGCTCAAAAACAGGAAAACCATTTATTACATTGTTTGGGAACATATTATCCCAGGCCCATAGTAAGTTGCCATTGTGGCCACAAGTTAACACTGGACTTCTATGAGGAGTAGGCAGTTTAAATTGAAACTACCCTCTCTCCCAACCCCAGCCCCCCTTCCAGCCCAAGAGTCAGGGTTAGAATGAATACAGTAAGAACTCTGAAATCTGACATTAGGTTGTTAACTTCTGGGCAGCTGAAGGTTTTTCCCTTCGTCTCATGGAACATGTTTAAATATATTCTAAAATGTTCTGGGGACCCAACCCGGGTATGGCAGGCAAGAGGGTGAAGTCATCTTTGCAGACTCCATTCTGTATGCAGAAATTTGACTCTGATGGAGGACAGGAATAGAAAAAACTGAAAAGGGAGGTGGGCACAAGACCAGAAATTTGGCTCACAAAATGCTAAGAGCTAGAGGTTGGGGTAGAAGGGATTAGCATAGCCATTGACACAGCTATGGAAACCAAGACCCTTAGGCGCCAATGCCTGGATTACAAAGTACAATATCCAAGCAGGTATCCGAGTGTGCATCCAAAGGTAAAGATATGGAGATTGAGCCCATTGTGGAATCTCTGGTCCCTTTCAGATTCTGCAGAGTTATCCAAAATCAGAGACTAACCCGAAGGCTCACAAGGAGTGAGTGAGCCCTCCCAAACAGAGGAGGACTGGATCAGTGCAGTCTCTGCACAGGCCTTGGGCCGCACTCCCTCTGCTCACCTGTGACTATGCAAGTTCTTCTTTTCATCAACTCTCTCCCTCTGTGGGGCAGCAGCCTCCTGCCTGCCCATGACTTGTCCCATGCCAGGACCTCTCTTCATTGACCTCCCTCAGCAGAGGCGGCTCTCCTTAAGGCCGCCCGCCTGCAACCATGAAGGCCTCTCTCAGCAAACCTGTCCCTTTCCAGGCAGTTCTTCCTGCCTGCTTGTGACTATGCAAGTGTCCTTTATTCTTCTGTCCCTTTCCCTAATAAGCCTGTTCTTTAAATAAACTAATGTCTCTGTCTCCTGGAGAATCTTGCCTGGGGAACTCACTGCGTGCCGCCAAAACGCGAGCTCTGGTGACACCTTTCCCAGAGTGAACCCAAGGACCCCGCACTCCAAACCCACAGACTCCAAAAAACAGGACAACTACTTTAGGTAAAGTCAGTCTTTTCAGATAAAAACTATGTAACAATGGCCACCCAGCCTTTGCATCTCTGCAGGGCATTCATTAGCAAGGGAAAAATTAAACTCAGCATCCCCTCCCCTAACATCAGCATATCTTTAGGTCAGGACAGCTTAGAACTAGAAGCCCTCCTAACCCAGGATAATTACATTCTTAATGTCAATGACTCACTGTTTCTTCCTATGGAAACTAAATTCAAACTTGTGATAATTGGGACAGCTTCGAAAGAGTGAAATCTGCTGAACTGCTTCCCAGATTTGAAACCTTTGATTATTTTATATGCTCTTTGTTTAACTATCATAGAGACTTTTTTATGTTAGTAATGAACTTGTTTTATATCCTCTCTGAGGTACTCTATTTCATGGTCTACAGAATAAACTATGATTTCTTGGCTCTTGATACAGTTTTTTTGAATTTAAAAAAATTAGTCAATTTTTTATTTGTTTCAAAAAGCCAGAGTTTTGCACATCAAAGGGGCTTGCCCTCAAGGTATTTTGTTTCCCTGAGGGCTTAAAAAACTATTTTGAAATTCAAAAATCTAAGCAATGACCTCTTTGTTCTGTGCTGTGTCAAGTCCTCCTTTTCCCTCAGACAATAAGCCTTAGATTCAAGGTCTATTTTTAAAGACTATGAGGGTGAAAAAGTCCTGAATTACTGAAAGGGAAAAACATAAGAGATATTTAAAATCCTGTTCTATTCTTGAGCTTGGGATTCCCTGCCCTTCAGGTCACAAGTTCCCTTTCTAGCCTTCCAATTGCACTTCTCGGTCCTCTCCCGCTATATTTTGCATTCCAGCTACCACTGATTTCAGTACTTGTGATCAGCAAGAGCACCAAGCACTTTGTTGGTGTCATGCACACGGGCTTCCTTCCTCCTGAAAAGCCCTCCTTTAAGCCTGCCTCCTCACGTTTACAAGAGTTAAACTTTTAACCAGAGATTAAGTTTTCTTCTGTCAGCATCAAACCCACCTTTCTCTATCCTCTTTTGGGATGCTGGAGTTGGGACCTGAGGTCACATGATCCCTTTCTCTGTGGGCAGCAGAATTCCTTTTGTTTTCTGTCAATAGGGGGTTACTAAGGGGAGCCCAGCAGGGTTGAGGAGGTGGAGGAACTTGTTCCTTCTTATTTACTTGGTTGTCCTGTGACATCACCCAGCAATGTCTCTGCATCCTGACAACAGCAATTGTTTCCAGTCTCCAGCTTTTTGGCTCTCCTAGAACCAGATTCACTCTGTAAGAGGGTGGTCCCCAGTAAAGGGGAGGGCAGGCTTGGGGGTTCAGAGGTATTACTCTCCCTGCCGTGTAATTATTCCATCTTTGTCAGCAACAACAGCACCAACCTGCTAATGTCCCCTCTTCTGAGCTCTGGTCCTATCTCTGTGACGTACCTCTTCAAACATCTAAATTTTGAAAACCCCTATCTCCTCCCTTTGCTTGCTTAGAACTAAGAGATGGTCATAGCTTCCTTAAGTTACTGTCTCTGTGAAATCTCAGTTTCTCCTTTTTCATTTTCAGTTCTCCAAGACCCGGTCAACTAATTCCCTGAATTAAATTTTCTCTGTGGAAATTCTTAATGTGTTTTTCATCCCCCTGATTGATATTTGTCTTCTGTTTAATGAAGGGTAACAGAATATGCCACCCCAAAATATGTCACTTTGACAGCAGGATTATTTTGAGCTGAAAGTAATTGAAGAAAAACAGATGCAGGGGCCTCCCTAGTGGCACAAGGGGTTAAGCACCGCATTATGAAGCTATCCCAGCCTCTGCAGCATGAGTTTGATCCCTTGCTGGCCTGGGAGCAAACCACATGGTGCAGGAGACCTCTCCTGTCTCTCCTGCTGCCCCCCTCAGCAGTGTATTTCAGTCAGTCTGCCTGTTCTGTTCCCCTACTCTGTCTCTGGGGACAGAGACAGCTCTTGTATGCATAAATAATAAATCTAAAAAAAAAGAAAAACAGATGCAAAAACATCTCTGCTCTCCCCTATTTGCCTAGAAACAGGATATAAATTTGTTATGGTGTCTCCCCTCCCTTCTGTACCAGGAAGGACAGAAGTTAATCATGTCAGAGAACAAACTTTATTAACTTGTCCTTATCTTCCTTTAGTTCCCTATTTAGTTACCTTCCCATAATTTGCGACCCTAAAATGTCTTTTCCTTTGTGTTGTCACTTCTCTAAAAATGTATTTGTGCTTTTGCTGTGAGTTTGCAAAGCCCAAGTTCTAACTATCCCTATGAGTTACTCATCTTGAGCACCCCCTCCATGTGTGCAAGGTCTGTGCTAATAAACATGTTCATTTTTCTCGTTTATTTTTTTGTCAGTCTAATTTGCAGAGTCCCAAACAATAAACATAAAATGGGAGGGAAACTTTCCCTACCCACCATAGGACTACCTGGATCATTCATTCTCTCCCTCCCTGGGAAGATTTTGTGCTTCCATAGAGAGCACTTTGAGAACTTTGAAGTGCTTATCACTGTTTATCATAATGATTTTCCTAGGTGACAGTGACCCACCTCAAGGTTGTTAACCTCTCAGAGTTACAGATCATATTGATTGATTCATCTTTGAGGTACCTGTGCCTGTCACAATGAATACATATTCTATAAGGGATCTACGAATTAACATATGAAAAGTCAAAGGAATACATGCATGTATTTTATCCTGCTAAAATTTACAAAGAGTTCTTATACATCTACAGAATAAATCCCAAGGTCCTATCAATCTGCCTTCTATCATTCTCTCTGGCTCCATCTCCCTTACCCACCCTGTATTGTCACCCATAATGAAGAGTTTGCCAGATAGTTAGGCCTTTGTCCTAACTACCCTTTTTTCCTGAAATTCTAGTTCATGTCTGATTCCTCTACTATCCCACAAGTTATTGGAGATGCTTCTTTAATTCCCCAACCCAGGAGAGTATCAAACACAGTATATACTCAGGACATGATAATTAAATAAGCATTTCCATATTACTGCAGGTTCCATAATTGTCATCTTTGGTCCATGTACAACATTTCACGCAGTTTATATGCTGTGACTTACTTAATCACTTCTTTATTATTGGATTAAAGATAATTTTCAGTGCTCATTACTGTAATTAATCCAGCACTTTCTTGTGCCAACAGTTTTTTTTCACATATAGAGAATTACTCCTTTTTCTTTTTAAGAGAAGGGTAGAGTAGAGGTCTCCCTGGTGGTGCAAGGGGTTAAGATGCAACCTATGAAGATACCCGCAGCCACTGCAGCACTAGTTTGATCCCCAGCCAGGGAGCTAACCCACATGGCGCGGCAGACCTCTCCTGTCTTGCTGCTATTCCCCTCAGCGGTGTATTTCAGTCAGTCTGCCAGTTCTGTTCCCCACTTTGTCTCTGGTGAGTCCTCTTGCCTTCCACACTTCTGACCTATACCCCAGTTCTTGCATGCATAAATAAATAAATCTTTAAAGAGAGAGAGAGAGAGAGAGAAAGAGAGAGAGAGAGAGAAGGGTAGAGTATAAGTCAGCAAAAAGGAAGTCAATTTTTTTCAGTTGGTGTCAATGATGGCAGGCCTAAGCCCCAGAGAACCTACCAATCAATATTAGTTGGTAGTCATAAGGTCCCTAAGATTTAGGGGATCTGCCAATTAATATTAATTTGGAGGTTACCATGTTTTAAGTCCAATGAAATAATGTGACTCACAATAATTTGAAATATTCTCCTAATGGCTTGCTAATCAAGTATCCAAGAGTCCTAAACCCAGTATATTCGCATGTATGAAACTTCACTGTCTCTAGCTACTCCTGAGTACAGAGGCAAAAAGCATTTGACCTTGGGAGTGAGGTATTGGGGATTAAGAAAAAGAATAATATATCATTAGCTTGTCAATAGAAATTAAAATAACTGAAACTATCTTCATCAAATCACACTAAAGTTCTTTTTCACTTCTACATTTGGACACCTCCCCAAAATAAAGGAATCCCTTGAAACCTCCACAAAATAAGGGAATCCCTCATGAAGAACTCTCATGAAAAATTATCTAAACAAATTCCCTCTATTGAACTTTTTCCTAATTGGTTTGCATTTTGTAATTAGACATGTGTTTCCAACTATGACAAGAAGTCCAGTCATTACCTAAGCTATCTTCTGACCACTATAGTTTAAATAGGTTTAGAATTTCCAACTTAAAGGAGAGAGACAGGTGTACAGATAGTGATGGGATTCAGGACAAAGTGGTGTGAATTTAAAATTGACTAAAATTAACTTCTAGTTTTAGGAGAGTAAAATTTCCAGAGCAGAGTCCTAATCTATAAATTGAACAGAAGACCCCCAAATCCCTCTAATTCTAAATTTCCTTGACCTCAACTACACTCAAAAGAGCTTTTGGCTTCCTCGAGTCTCAAGAACAAACAGCCTAACTCCCTTGCAGGTGTAAGTCATTTTGCATCCCTTTCCAGATTAAAGAGAGAAAAAAATAGCTCAGAGAATTTAACTACTATGATTCCTCTGGAAACTCCAGTTCATTCACTATGATTTGTTGTTCTCCTTCTATGTGAAATCTGACCTGAATTCACTTTGCACCCTTTGTGAACATGGGATATTGAAACAAATCTCATATAGCCTGCAAAAAACAATTTTGCCCCAACTAGCTGATCCACAGACTAAGCAGGAGAAATCAAGGGATATGAATGGCTCCTCCTTATAACTTACCAAGACTGTTTTTAATATAGTTGCTGTTTTTTAACCTAGAGTTCAAGAATATAAAAATATCCACTTCAGTTTGGAGACATCTCCTGGGCCACACCACCTGCCCTGGGCTGAGAGTGCAGGTAATGAAGGACTGTAGCTCACCCCACCCCCATTCCCCTCCTTTTCCCCTTCCCTTCAAATTTACCCACAGGTTTATCAGAAGAAAGGACAGCAGCATGCTTCTCTCTCTCTTTTTTTTTTTCCAGTCAGTTCCTCCAATTTCCTCTCCAAAAGAACATGCAGCTGTTTACAAAATGCCTCTATTTAGAAATCCTCCTTAGGAGGCTAAAGGAAGCCTCAGGCTTCTATGGCGTTTCAGCATTTTGTATCTTTCCTTTCAGACAATGTTTTTATTTATTTTTTTTTAGAGATTTATTTATTTATGCACACAAGAGCTAGGGTGCAGGCCAGAGATGCGGGGTATGAGAGGATTCAACAGAGACAGAGTGGGGAGCAGAACAGGCAGATGGACCTAAATACACTGCTGAGGGGAGCAGTGGGCAAGACAGGAGAGGTCTGCTGCGCCATGTGGGTAGCTCCCTGGCCACAGTATCGAACTTGTGCTCCAGTGACTGCAGACAGCTTCACAGTGCTGTGTCTAAACTCCTTGCGCCACGAGGGAGGCCCCTCCTTTCAGACAATGCTTTATGACTACTGGTGAGAATAAGTAATATTTTACTGTTTAACAGGGAAAAGAGAATGGGTGAAAATATTGAGGAAGTCCTGACCAAGAGGGATCACCAAGGGGCCGCTTAGGAAAGGCTGCGTTCAAAGGCAGCCAGCCCCAGGGCTGCAGACTCCTGGCTAGGAGCCAGCGCTGCCAGGGTCCACTTTAACCAACTGGTAGAGAATGTTTGCAAGGGGAGATGGAGGTCACTCATCAGGGCAGCCCATATTTGGCCATCTCAGCATTTTGAAGTGATGTTAGCCTTCCAAATTGATGAAAATCAAGCAGGAGTGTTCAGTAAGGGCAGATGGTGGCTATCAGGAAAACAGATTTCCCCCATATTCTTCTTCTTTGGATGAATTCAAGTGATGAAGGCTTCTCAGTGTCCAACTGGTGTGATAAGTGATCCAGTAAGTCATGATACAATGCAGTGTATATTTTAAAGTCAAGCCAGAAATTTTCATTTCATTAGAATGCTGCTGCAAGTGAATACAATGTTCTTTTATGAGGTTAGTGAGGGGCAGCATGGCACTCCTTTAGAATCATGTTCAAGCTGTTGTGTCAACAAACTTTTATTGGACACCTACTGGATGCTAGTCTGAGTCTGATTTAGAAGCCAAATTCTGCCCCATTTGCTGCATTATTTTTTAAATGCAAAAATTGAAACTGAAATATTATGCTCACAAGGTTATTTTCTGAGCTAGTGATCTATTATTCTGTAGGTTGGCAGAGAGAAAATTGCCCAGGTAATTTCTACTAATTTCCTAAGAGACTGACTCTAGGAGCTATGAACCCAAATATGAGGAAAAGTCTCCACTTAAGTGGAAGTTCCTTCTATAAGGGGAAGCAACAATAAACAGATAATAAATAACTGAAAGAATACTTTTCGGTAATTACACATGCATAATAAGAAAACAAAGTTAACACAGGATGTGGTGATAGGGACTGACTGGCAAACTAAGGGGTTCACTTTTTATTTCAGGGTTCCATGCCATACTTTAAGATATCTTAAAGTGGAAGATATCTTAGAACAGATATCTTAGAAGATATCTTATTACTTGGAAAGCTTCATGATATCTAAGATATCATGGAAGAACAGTTCAGGAGGTAACGTGGAAGCTTAGATGTGAATAATGAGGAAGGCCGGCTATGGAAAATCTGTGGGAAGAACCTGGACAGCATCCAGGGAACCCTAAGGGGAAAAGCTTGGTGTGTTCAAGGAATATGAAAGGGCAGCGTGACCCATTAAAAGATGGGCCAGCTGAGGGCCTCCCAGGTGGCGCAGTGGTTGAGCGCTGGGTTGAGAAGCTGCCCGCAGCCTCTGCAGCACCAGTTCGATCCCCGGCTGCTCCCCGGCCACCAGAGGAGGGTCCCACATGGCGCGCAGACCTCTCCTGCCGCCCGCTGCTCCCCTCAGCAGTGTACTTCGGTCCTTCTGCCTGCTCTGCTCCCCGCTCTGGCTCTGGTGAATCCTCTCACCCTCCCGCGCTTCTGACTGTACCCAGTGCTTGTATAAATAAATACATAAATCTTTAAAAAAAAAAATTGTCTGAGTCAAAATTATCATCATTTAAAAAAAAAAAAAAGAGCTACAGCTGAGGTCAAGAGCAAGGTACAGATAGATGATGCAAGTCCCTGTAAGCCGTGGTAAAGAACTGGAAAACATTGAAAGATTTCAAGCAAGATATTGATATTATGTATGTTTTAAACTTTTCATTCTGGCTGCTTTACAGAGACAGGTGGAAGCAAGAAGACTAGCAAAGCAGTTGAGGCAAGAGATTGGTCATTGCTTAATATTGGTAGTGACACGAAGTGGGTGGATTAGATATGTTTTGGAGGCTGAATCTCCAAAATTTGCTGAGAAATTGGATACGGGAGGTGAGGGGAAGATAGGAAACCAGGAGAATACCTAGGTTTGAGTGACAAAGTAGATACAGAATTGAATTTGGGGCAGAAGGGAAGAAATAGGTTTGAGGTAAAAGATATTCCATAATTCTTCTCTATTACTTGGAAAGCTTCATTTGGTCATTAGATATGAGGGATGGAGAAATTAAAAATGGGTGCAATTGGTGTGAAGAAGATACATAGAGCTATGAGGGAAGAACTGAAGGCAGCCCAGGTAGGGACCATGAGGCACTCTGACATTCAGCAGCCAGGACTGGGCGCTGAGGAAATATTCAAAATAGAGGCCAGATCCCGGGCATACGTATATTAGAGAAGAAATCAGGGGACCTCCATGGTGGCACAGGGTTAAGTCGTAGCACTATGAAGCTATCCCAGCCACTGCAGCATGGCAAGAGTTCGATCTGCAGCCAGCCAGGGATCTAACCCACATGGCACAGCAGACCTCTCCTGACTCGCCCTCTGCTCCCCTCAGCAATGTATTTTAGTCAATCTGCCTGTTCTGCTCCCCACTCTGTCTCTGGTGAATCCTCTCACCACCACCCCCACACACACACCTCTGGCCTGTGCCCCAGTTCTTGTATGCATAAATAAATAAATCTTTAAAAAAAAGAGAGAGAGAAGAAATCAAATGTGAAATAAATATGCTGAAAACTGAAGCACTCGGGTTTGTCAACATTTTGCTGTGGTGAAAATAAAAATGAAAACCATTTCATCTGAGTTAGCAAATATTGTGGAAAGTAAGTGAAGAACTTTATTCCATGAGGGTATTTATAACAAGTGACTATCTCCACATCACTCACACCCACATAAGCAGTTCTTTGGGAACTATGATTCGCCCCAGCATGGAGTGTCCTGCATCCGGGGATGGGTTGAGGGAACAAACAGCACACCTGTGTCTATTCAAGAATTGGAGAGTCTTGTTTGGCAATACTGAGTCATTTCCCCTTAACTTCTAAAAGTTAAAGATGGGGTGGGGAGCTTACATAGATGTGTAAATGCTCTGGATTAGTTATGCGGATGTGATGGCCCAGTGCAATCAGTTCCAAGTAACCAGAACTGCATTCCTGTTAATAAGACAAGTGGGGTGTGCGAACACCAACCAGAAGAGAAACCAGTGACCCTAGAGATGATGGGGTGCTAGAGCCCAGACCATCTGTATTGAAATCCCAGCTCTGCTGCTTTCTGGCTCTGTGTCTTGAGACAAGTTACCCAAATTCTTCACATCCTAGTTCGGCTTCTATAAAATGATGACAACATTTCACAAGCTTATTGTGAGATTTAATGAGGTGCCATGTGCTGAGTGACAAACCCTATGCCTTGTGAGTAGTGAGGAGGTCCTCAATCAACCCTCTCTCCTCTTTTTTCCGTCTTGCAGTGAATGGTATCACACATATTAACCAGCTAACAGCACCAGCCCCATTCACTATATTATCTTTTGAATGCAAAAATTAAGACTCAGTGTGATACTTCTAGGTCATTCCTGAGTCAGCAATCCTCTTTGTGAGCTGACTGAGATGCTGCCAGCCAGCTTGTCCTGCTATTTCAGCGTGAGAAAGATTCTCAGTCGATGAGCTGCTTTCCTCTCAGTCTGGTTAATGTCCTCAACATTGCTCGGGCGCTAGTAACTTCCTATTTAAATTCTAGAAACTAAATTCAGTAAGAACAGAGAAACTTCCTGTCAACAGCTTGCCAGATTTTCCCATTGTCCATGGTACAGCAATTTGTCACAGAACCACTGTCATTTTTTTTTTCATTTAATTTTTTAATTCAGTCAATGCATACTGAGTCCCTGTGAAATGGCCAGCATGGTACAGACACTAGAGTGACCATGAAGAGTAAACGGGGCACAGTCCTTGTCTGACTCTTGCACAGGCCAAGGTTAACCACCCAGTTCCACTGGCAGAGAAGTGACTTTCCTTCCCTGCTACATTCCCAAGAGATCTTTTACTCAGACAAAAATGCAACTTGTTTAAAGATTCTTGGAATTGCTTAGAAATATGAACTAAAGGTTATTGCCATCTTTTCCCAGACAGCTTTCTCTTTAGTTGAGGACAGGGATCTGCTTCCTTTGCGTGCATTTTCAAGGGTAAAAACAACCAACTGCGTGCTTGCTTTAAAATGTTAATCTCCCTAAAAATGAGAGCTTTAGCTCCTTTCTGGAGGAGGAGCTACTAACTGCTATACTTCTTCAGTCTTTTTTCCTAAGCAGATACAAATACACATCTGTGCATCCCCACCCCGAGCACACACATGGTTTTGGTTGTTTTGTTTTTGCAAAGATAACATCATATTTATATGCTGTTCTGTAAAGCTTTTTCCTACAAACAGTTTGTTATGAATGTTGTCATTTGGTATATTAATCTACCTACTTTTTCGGTGGCCTGCACAATAGCCACGGAATAAATATCACAGCTGCTTTTTAAACCATTCTTCTATTACTGTACATTTACTTTGTTTCCAGTTGATTGCTATTTATTAAATATTCATGTTCATGCATATTTTCACATTTGTGTGAACTTATCTGTAGACTAGAACTCCGAAAGTGGGACTATAGTCAAGGGACTATGCATTTTAAACTTTGATAATGTGACATTACCTTCAAGAAAGATGACACCCGACTTAGATTCTGTCGCCGCCCTGTGAGAATGCTTCCTTCTCTCTAATACTGAAAATTATCATTCTCAAGACTGCCAATTTGATAGGGAAAAAAAAATTCATTTTGGTTGTTACACTTCTAGTTTCCACTCTGGTGTACAAAAAACTTGGAAGTCACTATTTCTATCTTTACCAAAAAAATATGGACAAAATCAACTTTTCTTGGATCTACCAGGAAATGCAATTTCAAGGGAAACCATACCCTGAAATCTGGAGAGACTGGGGCTTCCAGAGAGAAACAGCAGACACCCCTGGAGCCATGAGGGCGGGATCACTTTATTTGACTAGTAATTATGACCAAGTGCTGGAGGCTGGATGTGGATAGTGGGAGAGTGAGAAACAGCTTGGGTCTCAATCATGAGGGGCCACCTACAGTTTTGAGGTGTTTCTCCCCCATTCCTGCCAAAAATCCTACTAGGTTCCCATGTTAAGGAGAAAAACCTGAGAAAAATTCCTTGCTCTTGGCAAGGGAGTGGAAAGAGTAGCAACAGTGAAACCTCCCTGGATCCTTCCTCCTAGCAAAGGCCTACTCTCCAGAGACAATTCTGAAACCCTATCCAGCTTGGAGGAGGGGATTTCCACCCTATTCCAGCCCTAACTTTCCTGCTTCATCTTAAAACATATGCACACACACACACACACACACAAATACAGTTAACAGGACACTTGGAATGGAAAATGGAGGAGAAGGGTCATATACTCAGGGAGGAGGGACAGAAACATTTGTGCAGGCCACACTTTGAGACACAGGCCCATTTAACACTAAAACACAAGAGCTGATCAGATGATCACAGAACACTTCCTCTCCCCCATACTTTACTGCCTTGCAAATGAGCCTAGAGAGTGTTACAGTTGAGAAACACTGCAGGACTCTCTGCAAAGCAGTACAAAGGGAAGTCCCAAAGCCAAGAGAGGAGGCAAAATAAGGACACTAGAGGAGAAGCCTCTGGAACTTAATTGCCACAAATAATAAGCATGCTCAACTCCAAATCAAAGCATAAATCTCACACTAAAGACCTATTTACCTTAGTACCTATTGTTACAGGGCAAACCCAAAGGGAAATTGGATGGCCTGGGTGTGAGTCCTCAAAGGCGCTTAAAGAAAAACTCAGAACGAGACCCAAGGGTAGGCATATAAAGAAAGGTTAATAAAGGAAATGAAAGAGGGGGAGCCGAGAAAGAGAGAGAAAGAGACAGAGAGACAGAGATAGAGAAAGAGAGAGAGAGAGAGACAAAGAAAGGGAGATTTACTGATCAATATGTCCTACCAGTAATATGCCTTGTGAGCTGAGACCCCGGGTACTCGCTGAAGGCAGGCAAAAGCAAACCCCCACAGGCCCACATGTGTTTGGTTTTACATCAAGCATGGCTACTTAACTCCACCCTTATTTCCCAGCAATCCACCTTTCCAGAACTCAAGAGCCATGGCACAGCCATGGCATGATGGAAGTTGTAATCCTCAATGCCTGGGATCTCTTTGGCATGGAGGTGGGGGTGGAGTCCATAAAACATTAATGAGTAGAGTTCATTCAGGACATACCGTTCCCCACAACTGAAAGAAAACATCTAACTTTCAACCAAAATTACAAGGCATACTAAAAGACAAGAAAAAAAAGGTAAAGGTTAAAAAGAAAATTTAACAAACAAACAGGTTCAGTCACAGCAGATACTGGAATTATCAGACAAGAAATTTAAAGTAGCTCTGATTAATATGTTAAAAACTCTAATAGAAAAATACATAGCAGGCAAACCAATTGGGTAAAGTCAGCAGAGAAGTCAAGGAAAATATAAAAATGAAAAACTGCAATGAATGAGGAAAGTTTTCAGTGAGCTCACCCTCTGGATATGAAGAAAGGAGCAGTTTATTTCAATAGAAATGGCCCAAATTGAAACTTAAATGGAGAAATGTAAAAAATGTTAATGTGGAAAAAAGTGTGTAAAAAAAGCAAACACCTAAGCCTGTGGGATATTGTAAGGATTAACCTGTGTGATTAGAATACTGGAAGGAGTAGAAAACAAGGCCTAGGCAGCAGCCCTTCTGCCTGCCTGTGCCTATGAAGGTGTGTCTCCTCACCAACCTTCTCCCTTTGCAAAGCAGCAGCAGCAGCAGCCCCCCTGCAGAGGCAGCTCCTTCCAAGACTGCCTTGCAGGCCTCTCTTAACAAAAAAGATTTATTTATTTATGCATGCAAGAACTAGAGTACAGGCCAGAGGAGGTGCAGGGGGTGAGAAGATCTACCAGAGACAGAGTAGGGAGCAGAACAGGCAGAATGACTGAAATGCACAGCTGAGGGGAGCAGTGGGCAAGACAGGAGAGGTCTGCTTCACCATGTGGGTCATCTCCCTGGCCAGGGATCGAACTCATGCTGCAGTGGCTGCCAATAGCTTCATAGTGCTGAGACTCACACCTTGTACCACCAGGGAGGCCCTTTATAATCCTTATCTCATTTCAATGAGATTTTGAATAGGGTATTTAGTAAGTCATTTTGAAAGTCTATCTTTTTGTACACTCAAACAGCTCAAATAATACAGGAATTATCTGTATCTTACAGGCTTGTTAGAACTTGCCAATAAGCCACCTGGGCAAGGGCATCTATTCGTCTGTGATTTTAACTATTCCATATGCTGTTTCCTGAAATCATAAAAGTCAATCTGTCTGCCAGTCTTGGAATTCACCTTCAGATGTTGCCCTCAAGAGGATCATCAGCCTTAGTTACATGCCTGCAACCCTTAGGGGAGAGTTTGTCCTGTTCCCTGCTTAGCAACTCAGCCATAGCTTCCCTGTGTCTGGAATGGGGAAATTCATCATGTATTTTCTTAACTTAAGCGCTCCCTCTGAGTTCTACAGGTCATTTTTAACCAATTTAAACGTAATAGTTCCTGTGTCTTCGGTGACCATATCTTCCAAACCAAAAACTGGTACTTGAAAACAGACAACTGATTGTGTAATTTTAAAGAAAAAATAGATTAAATATTTGAAAAGAATATTGTCCTGGTAAATAAGATTACCAGGCATATTAAACACACATTTAGTCAGTGGTGGTTTTGAAAAGGAAATTGGTTAGTCCACTAATAAGTTTTGTGTATTCTCATCTCATGTGTTTGAATATCTAATCACCAAGTCCTTCATTCCTTTAGTAGGAATAGTCTGGGAAATCTTTTGCAGTTAATGGATTAATTCAACTCCAAGATGAGTAATCTTTAAAGGCTTGAGGGGTTGAGAGTAAGATACAAAAAACAGCAATAATATAAGAATAAAACCACCTCCAGAAATCAAGTATACAGCTTAGAATTTTTTACTCTAAGATTTATTTTATGCTGCAAATTCCTCCATGTCCTCATTAAATAGATATATATTAATCACAGGGAAGTAGGACTACTAGAGAATGATGATAGTTTCCGCTAAATGAATGAGTCATGAAAAAATGAGGAAAAAGCATTCAGAAGGGTCTCATTCACTAGGAGCAGAGCCTTTCAGGGTTAACTTAAATGCCTGAGCAGCTCGTGAGATTGTTGTGATTGCCTCCAGGACTCTTGCACATCTTCCGATTTTTCTAGATGAGAACTTTGGGCCTCTACTCTTCAGCCCTGTGCGACTATATGGCTTCTCCAGCCTGGGTTACACACAGCTTCTATCCAGCACTGTATTCCAAACGAATCATGAGCTTTTAGCATCTTTTTTTTTTTTTTTTTTTTTTTTTTAGAGATTTGTTTATTTATGCATAAAGAACTGGGGTACAGGCTAGAGGTGAGGGGGGTGAGAGGATTCACCAGAGATAAAGTGGGGAGCAGAACAGGCAGACTGACTGGAATACACTGCTGCGGGGAGCAGCAGATAAGACAGGAGGTCTGCTGTGCCATGTGGGTTGCTCCCCGGCTGGCCGGGGATCAAACTCGTGCCGCAGAGGCTGCGGACAGCCTCACAATGCTGACCTTAATCCCTTGTGCCACCAGGGAGGCCAAGCTTTTAGCATTTTTCTCCAGGACCAAAGAGGTTCAGGAACCTTTGAAACTGATGGTGTAATGGAGCAAAGCTTTCTATTGGAGAGCAGCATCTTCCAAGCCAAACCGAGTAAGCCTCATTTCAATCACACCGGTTCATTTCTGATCATGAAGCCCATTTTCCTCCTCACCATATTTGGGAAGATCCCAATCAGTAGTGCTCCACAAAACCTGATAGAGTTCCAGATCCTGTAGTAATTTTAATGACTGTGCATTAAGAGCCAGGGCCCAGGAGCTCATGAAATCTGCACCTTTTGCCTGCTTAGGGAACAGGGCATGGGTTTCTGTCTGGATAGCAAGGCACACCTTGCACAGGGAATGAGAAGTAGGCACTAAACTGTTCACCACTGAATGTTTTCTCTTCTTAAAACATGAACTGGAGCCATTTGATTGTTTTCTCTGAATTTCAAATGTCCATATAAAACATGACAGGGAGGGGAGATAATCAAACAAGTCATCCCACAATGTCTCATACTCAGGAGTGACTTTTAACAGGTTACTGTGTTTGTAAAACATTACTCGGGGTCATCATGAGGCCTGGAAATGGACCTGTGAAAATCTCTGAAGTGGGGTGATGAGGATGGGCAAAGGTGGACAATAAACCTTATATCAGTCTTAACTTAGACCCAGAAACTGTGTCTACACCAGTTCAGGAAAGTTGAGAATTTTTACCCTTTTCTAATTTCCAGTTTTGTTTTTTACCAAACCATGAAGAACCACAACATACTCCAAATGAATCACAGAAAATCCATCGTTCTCAGCAATTGCTTTTAAACAACACATGTAGTCATATTGTAGAAATTCATAGCAGGCATAGATAAACCTTAAAATCCAGGCGTTAAAAAAAAAGGACTCCTTTGATCCTTAATTCCAAGGAAATGTTGAAAGCTACTTATTTTCAAAGATCAGCATTATTTGCTTGGCAACTTTTCAGCATTTTTCTTTACTGGTGAAAGACAGTGATTCATCTCATTCTAAGGGAAGCCCAGGACAGGCTGGCAGATTCTATGAGAGGTGGAGTCAAGGACACTTGTTAGCAAACACTTCTCCTTGTCAGAAGCTTATTCGTTTTGATGCATGATTTTTATTAAGTGCCTTCTAAAGAAAGTGTCAAATCTTTCCTGAAATTTTCCTTTGCAAAAACCTATTTCTAAGAGCCTGTCTGACCTGAGACAACAGTTCCTCATTTGTGTGAGGGCTGCTGTCCTTTTGCATCTGCTTTTCCATTGACTTCCACAGAAGAAACCATCCCGCCCTGCAAGAGTACAGGAGCCAAGGCCCTTGAGACCCCTCGTATTCAGCACAGGTCTACGAATGGGGGCCAGTTTCCCAGCTCTGCCACGTGTGAGTACACAGCACTCTACATCTCGGTCTGAGAATCAGTGGATTGATTGGGATGGTGCTGACATAAAAAATGAAATAAAACATCTGAGCCTAACAGCTGCACAGAATTTGGACTCATGTAAACTGTTCTGACATCACGCGTTCTGCGTGTGAGTTCCATGAGTGTTCTCCATATGGTGCTAATAGAACCACATGCCTACAAAGTCCCTGCGGTTTCTGGCATGATGAGCTCCAGGGCGGAGGAAGTAAAGCCAGGGAGCTGCGCCATTTGCTGAGGAGAGCTGGCTTTGGGTCATGTCTCCTGCTCACCACGGCTCAGGTTCACTGGGGACAAAAGCCCTGCTGGGCTTAGTACCAGCAACAAACTCTTCTCTGAGGGGTAGGAGAGTGTCTCGCCATGTTTTATTGCCTCATTCCACAGAAAAATATAGTGGGAGCAGACGTCAGCTTACTCCACCCTGGCAATCAGGAAAAGGCAGGCGAGTGAAAGAGAAGATAATAGCTCAACACACTATACTGAAAACCCCTTGCTGGAAGGCTGGAGTCCTGCCCAGGACACACGATGGCCCTGATTAGATTGGTGATCTCTCACTGACCACAGCTATACACAAAAGCTTCAAGGGCTCTCTCTTAAGGTAGAGAAGGCCACGGGCATGTGACATGAAGTTCTGTTACCCTGACAGGCTGTATGTGTGGCCTCACAAACATTCTGTTCTTAATTTCTTTTTTTTTTTTTTAAAGATTTATTTATTTATACAAGCACTGGGTACAGTCAGAAGCGCGGGAGGGTGAGAGAATTCACCAGAGCCAGAGCGGGGAGCAGAGCAGGCAGAAGGACCGAAGTACACTGCTGAGGGGAGCAGCAGGCGGCAGGAGAGGTCTGCGCGCCATGTGGGACCCTTCTGCAGAGGCCGGGGAGCAGCCGGGGATCGAACCGGCGCTGCAGAGGCTGCGGGCAGCTTTGCAACCCAGCGCTCAACCACTGCACCACCAGGGAGGCCCTGTTCATAATTTCTTAAAAAGACTCAAAGCCACTCGTTAAATGTTGGTCGATTAACCTCATGGAGGAAAGCCTTGGAGGGTATTTAGAGCAGCTTGGCTTTGCCTGTTTGCTCAGTTTAATGCTGGGTTGTTTCTTTCACCATCAGTTGCTGGGACCCAAGAATGCACACTCTAAGGGTAATTAGATACAATTTATCTGATAGATTCTCAAGGTCAATGAACTTTGCACAGGAGAATTAGTAAATGGCCGCTCCCACATTTTAGAGCAGCTCCTGTTGATTGTGTGTGGTAGTGCACCCTAGCTCCCTTGGCTTGGAAAGGCAGTAAAAAAGAGAGCTATCGGGGCTGAATTTCAAGAGTTGCAAATGTAGAGAGAGAAGATCTTTCAGCACAAGTGAGGATTTCCGTGGTGAAATGAAGGGAAGGGTGGGAAAAAAAAAAAAGGGATAGGAGAAATCTCAGATCCACAGAGTAATGGACATTCTCAAAGTGCCATAAAGCATTTCAAAATATAAAAAAATCAGTATTACCTAGCCACTGTCTTCCTCATATAAAACATACCTTAAACTTTCTTACAAGAAATCATGAGCAGGAAAGTATTACATTAATAGGAAATCACTTCATAAATAATTTTGTTAAAATTTAGTCACTATAAAATTGGAAACACCTGCAATTTTAATTGACACTTAAAGGAAATATTAGAAGTGTAAGCTTAATAATGGGATCATTGTACAGTGCTCCATAAAACCAGTTTTAAAATTCTTAATTTTGATTACTTGCACCATAGCTCTCCTTCATCATGATGCAGGGAGGAGAGATGATTGTCAAACAAAAGCTAGTAGGTTTATGAGGAGTACTAGTTTAATCTCCTGCAGTTGTGACTTAGATGCACCCCACTGTTGCTGAGCTCTATCCAGGTTCTAGAGCCATCTCTAATTGCCCCTACTGGAACTAGACAAACAGTGCTAATGAACTGTGAGCCCACATCTGCAGCTCTGCCTCAAGCTGTTAGGTTACCACACACTCATTATCTTTTAGTTTTCTGCACATTCTTTTCCAAACCAGGCAGCCCTGCCAACTTGTCAACAGGGCATTACTTTCTACAAATGAAGTTACTTTCTCTCTGCCTGAAAATGCCCACAGTCACTTTCTCAGAGACCAAGGAACAGAAGCCAGATTGTACCTTTCACTGCCTTTTTAATTTAAAGGAAAAGAAAAAGCTATGTAAGCTAATATGTAGCCTTTTTGGTTATTATACTTCTTCAATCTCCTCTGATATAAACCAGAGAACAAGAAATGTCACCATTCTCAGCTAGTAGGGAAGAAAAAACATGCAGGTGGATGGTGTGAAATTTAAGCAGACATAGGAAAGAACTAATCCACCTTTGGAATTCGCCACTGGAGATGTGTTTTGACAGCTCTCTGGTAATTTCCTGTTTTGGTTTGCCCATTTCGTGTTAATGCATGTGGCAAGCTATTTCTGAAAGAGCAGGGTCTGCAGGTCAAGTATCCCTGTCTCATCACTTTCAAAGAGGAGGGTCACTCATTTCTCTGAATTTCAGTTCTAACATCTGACAATTTGGATAATAATAATGAAATCAAAGTGCTGTGAGAAATAAAGATAATAAATTTACAATAAGGAATAAATATAGCTACTGGCTAACTGTGTGACCTTGTGACCATGCCTCAGTTTCTTCATCTGTAAGATGGGATTAATAGCAGTACCCCCTTCTTTGAGTTGTGGTGAGCACTGCCAAAGTTAATACATATAAAGTGCTTAAGAGGCCAAGCATACAGTATAACATTGTGTACTTAATTGTTTTCTGCTATTTCTATTTATCAGATGATACATAAAGTAGAGGCTGAATTCAACAATTTATTATTTAATTCTGACAATTGTTTAAAAACACAATGCAAAATACAGCAGACATATAAATCCACCTTTTGAGTATTTTTGATGTCTTTTTATTTAATAATCGGTTTAATCCAAGTGCATAAAATAAGTAGTGTCTGACCCCTCTTCCACCCTTACTCCCCTTAAGAAACAACCAAAGGCTAGTACCGTGTTGGGTGCTTTAGCTTGATATCAAATTAAAATACTGTTTCCAAAGTTACTTCTACCTGCCTCTTTATTCCCTACCCTCTTCAGTTGCTTAAGTGATTCATCTGTAATGAGTTAAGTGCATTTGTCACAATCTGCATTCCATGTTTTCTTCCACATCTTTGTTAATTTTATTTTATTGCATGGCAAAATTCACTTTCTGTGCTGTGCAGTGCTATCAATTAATTTTGACAAAAGCACAGATGAGTATTGTGGACCACATAGCCCTACACACAATTCCAGTAACCCCAGGCCTCGCCAACCACTTCCTTACACACAACGGACCCCAAACCCTGATGCATCAGCTACGCCATTTTCCTCCCTAGGAGTTTGTCATATGAATAGAATCAAACAATTTCGGTTTTTTCTTTCATTTTACAAAATGCAGTTAACACTCATCCATGTTGTTTAATGAATCAATAGTTCATTCTATTTTATCTCTGGTATATGCCATTATTTGCTAGTTTATGTTACACAATATTTTACCGTATGTACTACAGTTGTGGTATATATAGTTACTTTCCAATTTTTATTTATTTATTTTAATTTATTTATTTATGCATACAAGAGCTGGGGTATAGGTCAGAGGTGTGGGGAGGGGGTGAGAGGATTCACCAGAGACAGAGTGTAGAGTAGAACAGAACAGATCTACAGAGGTACACTGCTGAGGAGAGCAGTGGGTGAGACAGGAGAAGTCTGCTGTGCCATGTGGGTTAGCAATCTGGTTGGGATTGAACTCAGGCTGTAGTGGTGATAGCACTGAGACTTACCCTCTAGGCCACCAGGGAAGGCCCCTTCCTTTTCACTTTAATGACCAAAATTCTGTTAAAGGGATATGTAATCTTCTTACCTAATCCCAACTCTATACTATTGTACTTTAAAGCAATTTTTAATTTTTACTATTATTATTATAAGGCAGCCCCGAAATAAAACAAAATGGGTTGCCTGGCTGTGGGTCCTCACCCTCGCGCTTAACAGGGACTTATTAATACTCCACTACAGGCGCACACAAAAGGTTAATAAAAGGTTTATTTACAAGGGAAAGGGAATTAAGGAAATGTACAACTCAGGGAGAAAATAGGGAAATAAAGTCTTTAATGCGTCCAACCCATCCGCCAACCTGGAAACCCAAAGGCACTCTCAGAGCTGGCCGGACGCTGCGAGCTGGCGGAGAGCCAAAATGGGGGACCCCTCCAAAGCCCACGTGTCTGGCTTTATACCAACCTGGCTGCTTAACCCCACCCTCAGGTCCCAGCCACCTTCCCTTGGGTGGTGATGGGATTTGGAGTTCCCAGTGTCTTTGGCTTTGGCCTGGGGTGGGGGTGGAGTCCACAAAGCCTGTATGGAATTAGCTTTAGGACATCCTTTTCCCCCTAACATTATAAACAAGGTTGAATGGTCTTGGTAGGTAAATCTATCTTTGATTATGTACTTTTCTAATTGTTTACAGCCTGATTAAAGAGAACAGTCAGGCACATCAGGAACAGTTAAGTAGCCATTAAAAGAGGATATAATAAGTGTTCAAGAGAGCATTCCAGGATGTCATCATGGCAAGGAGCCATCATGGAGTCACAATGGTACCTCACATTTGTGTAGAAGTTAATAATATTCTACAGTTATTAAACCTTTTGACCTCAACAATCATTTCCTATTTTTCTCTGTTAGGAAAATGAGAAAGGATTTCAGCAAGTTAACCCAGGACCACACCGCTATTAAGTGATGAACCTAGGACCTGACTCAGTCTCTGAAGGAAAATTCTACACACAAGAGGTGAGGAATCTGTGTAGCTGTAATAGGTAGGCAGGAGAAGACACTGTCTGAGGCGGAGGCAACGTAAATCAGGACACAGCCATACAAGTTTATATACATCTATGCAACCTATAAAGAACATGTGGGGACTGAAAAAGGTTAGGAGACTAATAAACTCTGTCACAGCTGGTGTCATAGGGCAAGATGAGGGGTCCCCAGGACTCCCAAACTTGCCCACTCTAAGTAGGTTCTGTCATCCACTGCATCAAGACAACATATTATAAGGCATAAAACCTTCAATGGAAAGGAACTTTAATACAATTAGTGTGCAATAAAGACAAGAGAATGGAAAGAATAGATAAAATAGTTTCCAAATCAAGCACCCAAAATTTCCCATCCCCTTGTGGGTAAATGCCCAGCCAAGCAGGGGTGGCCTAAAGCAGGATCGCTGAGGTCCAAAAGTTTTCCACAAGTCTAAGGCACCTTCTGGTGGGGACCCATAGGAAAGGAGCAGAAGAGGCCAGACAAGTCTGAAAGGAAAAGAACAAAATTAAAATAAAAATAAAGGCTGTTATTGTCAGCCTCCCCATGTGCCTCTCACCAATGTCTCTGTCCCTTTCAAGTATCTCCTTCCATGTTCCTCAAGTCCCTGATACAAGTCCAAGGCCGAGAAGCAAGCACAGCTTCTTCATGTGTCTCCCTCCTCCTCATGGCTCCTCCAGGTCTTCTTGATCTCCTAGCTTCCCCTCCCCTCTCAGCTCCACCCTTCTCAGGGTGGGGTAGGGAACCTGGAACCTCCTCATTCTGTGGATATCACACTGTTACAATGGGTTTCTTGTTTTCATTTAGAATTAAATGATATCCACATCAGATTATCGGGGTGATTAGCAGAGTGGATTTGATTTTAGAGTAAGGAATCCTATAGTTGGCCATTCCTGAAGCCCCTGTGTTCCTCCCAGCCCAGGAAGGCAGCCAGCTCTCCCTCACCCAACCCAGCATCGCTCAGTGTTTGGGTGGAAAGGAAGATGCATTCCAGCTGTCCTAAAAACAATGAAAAGCAAAAGATGGGTTTTTTCCTTTCTTCAGTGAAATAAACCTGACCTTCTGGTAGGAGAGTCTGTCTTAATGCAGAAATGGTTTAGCCAAATCACAACAGGAAACAGCTCCAGTTACAGCCCTGCTCCTCCAGGTCCTAACTGGTGCACAGAGCCCATGCCTGCCACCTGCAGCTGGGTCTAGCAGGTCACTGCCCCTGGGGGCCCAGGAAAGGTGCTAGACGTTGCTTTTTGGGATTTCTGCTGTATGCACAGCATAAGGCATGAATGTTGACCCCAGAAGAAGCAAGAATCAAGAACCCTGTCTCCAAATGTAGTTAATTTCTATTTAACTGGCTGGTAACTACATTTAAAATAAATACCAGTTGGTAATGAAAAACAGGAGGATAAAGGATGTGCAATTGTGTAAGCAGGGTAGAGTTACAAGGCCAAAACAAAGTTGAGGGAGAGTGAGAGACAAGCTGCCTTGGAGAAAACATGGTTGGAGGAGGGACTGCTGACCAGCAGCTGTGGCATCTCGGAGCTCATAAAGATTTATATCAGCTTTCACGCGTGTTTGGGGGCCATCATGAAAACAGGTTTTAACCACCAACTGCTTTAATTATAAAGCATTTATTCCATTATTAAGTAAAAGTGAAAAGCACAAATAAAGGGCAATTTTAACGCTGTCAAACAGAATCAGAGTCTAGCACATCCTGGTCCATTCTCTGCCACAGAGGTACAACACACCCTTCCGTTCCCAGGGTGCTGGCAGCCCATCCTGGCTGCTGGAAGTTTGCACTTGCAAGCAACCAGGGCTGCTCCTGCAGGGGAGGAATGTGGAATCCTGGCACCTGGGCCAGGAGAGGCATGTCCCCAGTCAAACTGTCCCCAGGTTTGTCATCTCCACACTTCCACACCTCCCTAGGAGTGCTCATTGTGTGCCTTGCAAATGACTCCCTTGCCAGTGCAGTTCCTCAGTGAGAGAGAGGGAGGAATGGGTAGTAGAGGAGGGAAGGACTTTTTAGGCAGACACTTTCTAGTTGAATTTTAAATCCAAACCCTTATCCCAACTCCCTCTAAACTGCAGGATATGTGTCTCCCTCCTACTTAGTATAAACACACTGTCATGCTGGCAAGAGAGTCAAGTCTTCTTCACAGGCTCCATTCTGTATGCAGGAATCTGCTGCCCAAGGTGAAACCAGATTTTCCACACCCGTGATGACCAAGGAGCCAGGAAAAGAAGATTTAACAATGGCTACTCAGCCTTTACATCTCTGCAGGGCGCTCATTAGCACAGAAAAAATGTAATCCTGCATTGCCTCCTCTAGCATCAGCATTTCTTTAGGTCAGGAAAACTTAGAACTAGAAGCCCTTCCTATCAAGAATAATTACATTCTTGATGTCAATGACTCACTGTTGCTACCTTTATAAACTGAATTCAAATTTGTGATAATTGGAGCAACTCTTGGAGTAAAATCTACCCCACTGTTCAAATCCTCACTTTGGTTATCTAATAAACTCTTCATCTAGCTGTCGCTGAGACTTTATTTTCAGTTAACATTAGTATAAAATCATATCTTCTTTTTCCTCTTAGAAATGGGAATTGATCTTCTTTGCTTAGATCTGATTGGATTCCTTTGGAAACAGAGGAACAATTAGAAAAGTTTCATAGCAACATTTGGACACTTTGAAGATAATTTCAGGGATTTTAATGATGATAAATGAGATAAGGGATAACTTTTATGAACTATGACATTTCAGCAGCTGAGCACAGGGATGAGAAGCAAGAGCTGGCATTCCTAAAATCACACAGTAAAGGTTTATGAAAAGATTTCTTCTGTGTTTTCAGCAGAAGTACCGGGAGGGCATCTGCGAGTCATTTCACAAGAAGGGTCACTTAGCACTCCTCACAGGGCAGCCCTGCTTCAGGGATGTTGGAGAGCACTTTAAATGGGTGCTAATAAGTCTGCTCAGCATCTACTCTTTCCTAAGAGCTTCATCGAAATTAATCATGGCATACCATAACCCTGTAAGGTAAAATAATGACTTCTGGTATTTTAAAAGCAATCGCTGATCCACAAAAAGGGCGGTAACATCCCCCAGAATCAAGATTAAAACTCCACTCCCTTCCTGTCATCAAAGGCCAGCTTGTTCTCATCCAAGCAGGACCTTGAGAGAAGCAGCTGGAGTCACAGACCTGGGAGGCCCCTACCAGGGGCCGGTATGGGAGCAGGTTGGGTGATGGGGCCTGCTGAGGTTTTGTTCACTAATGATATAGGCTCACTGTGGGCAGTCAAGCTTCAGCCCAGGGACTGGATCCCAGCCAGGCCTTCCCAGGAGAGTCTGGTTTTGCCCAGCCACCTACCCGCTGGCACAGGTCTGGGCACATGGAGGTCTGTTGCCCTCTGCATTTTCCATGGCATGGATTCCCAGTCACCGCTACACAGCCAGAGAGAAAGCCTGTAACTGCCATGGAATCCAAGGCTTTGAATTAGAGCTATAGATAAGTGTTTGTTTTCTTTTTCTTTTCAAGGTGATTACACATCCTCTGGTGGTGGGGAAAGCCTGGGCTGTGAATTGAAGGAAGAGGCTCAGAGAGTCCTTTGAAAAGTAAGCAGAGCTGGCCTGACTTTGTGGAGTTGCTGTGGGAGGCCTCCCTCCCTCATCCCGGCCTCTCTGAGGAAAAGCAAGGAGATCCCAGAAGGCTTCCTGCAAGATAGTTGCATTCTGAAAAGAAAGCAGCACTTCACCTCCCAGGTCTTGAGTGGGGAGTTGTGAAACAGGGCACAGTCAAAATAGTCATTAAGGCCAAACTGAAGTGGGCCCGAAGCTGGGCTGCATTCCCGGGAACCCGCTGGGCTGTGTGGGATTTGCAAGCTCAGCCCACATTCCCTGTAGTCCCCACAGGAAAGGCCTGCTCCATTCCATTCAGGACGCCTAAGTATTTTATTGACTAAAAACTGAATAAAGCCAAAGGGTAAACAAGTTTGAAGTGCTCTCTTTTAGCGGTGGTTATGTTTCATATATGGAATCATTTTATATATATTTTAAAGATTCGAAACACTCCAGAAATTCCACATCTTGAGGGGACAACAATTAGAAAAGTTTCATAGCAACATTTGGACACTTTGAAGATTATTTCAGGAACTTTAATGATGATAAATGAGATAAGGGATAACTTTTATGAATTATGACATTTCAGCAGCTGAGCACAGGGATGAGAAGCAAGAGCTGGCATTCCAAAAATCACACAGTAAAGCTTTAAGAAAAGATTCTTCTGACAGCTTTCCAACATGGAAACGTCATCTTTTCATTTTATTAAGTAACAATAACCCCAAATTCCCAAATAGGTATTCAGTTGGCAAAAGGAGGTGGGGGGAGGGGGTGTCCTCATCTGGCAAACACTGCAGGCTTCCCCACTCGAAGATCCCTTTCCTCTAGGCTGGTGAGAGAAAGAGGTGCCTTCTGAGGGATCAGCTTTCACAAATGCCTCAGAACAAAGGGCAGCTTTTTCTGCCTGCACCCCATGGGCCCCAAGCAGGGGATCTCCATTCCTATGCCCATCACATGGCCTTGTAGCATAAAAGCTTCTTAATCATTCTGATTTTGAATATCAAATTGAAATGAAAAGTGTGTTTAGTAAGGATGGCTCTATCCACATTGAAGAGCATGTTTTATGCAAACAGGTTGGACAGGCATACAACTTGGCTGCTCATTGCATCACCCGCTTTAAATGTGCTGCTGCCTTCCTTCCCACATTTTTCCCTCCCTCAAAAATAGATTTTTCCCTCCCTCAAAAATAGATTTAACAGACTGAAGGTGTTATAGGACAGGGAGAGGGGCAGCCCAAACCCCGCAAACCTGCCTGTTCTAAATGGGTTCTGCCATCCGCCGCATCAACACAAAACACATGACTTTAATGGGAAGGAACTTTAATAAAACTAGGAAACAATACAGGTAAGGCAAAGAGTCTAGTTTCTAAATGAAGCACCCAAAGTTACCTGTCCCCTCGTGGGTAAAACTCCATCCATATGGGATCGGCCCAGAACAAGGCCCCAAAGCCTGCCACAAGTCTAAAGCATCTTCCAGTGGGGACCCACAGAAAAGGGTCACAAACAACCAGACAAGCCCGGAAGGAAAAGAGCAAAATCAACATCAAGATAAAAGCTGCCATTGTCACCTCCCCACGGGTCTCACCCACATCTGTGTCACCCAGTCCACGACCAAAAGACAAGCACAGTTTCTTTACGTGTCTCTAGGCTCCATGCGCCTCCTCCAGGTCTCCTTCTGGCTCCAACCTGCTCCTTCCTTCCTCAGTCTCTTCTTCAGCTTCTCCTCTTCCTGCTCAGCTCCACCCTCCCTTGGGTGGGGCAGGGAACCTGGAACTTCCCCCTTTCCTGGGGACCACCCTGTTACAAAGGTATGGCCTGGGCATCAGGATTTTTCAAAAGCCTCCAAGTCATTCTAGTTGCAATCTTGAGATCAGCTAGAGTCATTTAATACAAGACTCATAATACAAGCCTCCCATAATCTAAGCCCAGTGTAACGTTCTGACCTCCACCCCCATCTCAGTCTCTATGTAAGCCACAAAGATCTCCTCACTGTGCCATGAATATACTCATGCTTTCATGCACACACATTGTCTCACTGTGGGTACCAAAGAAAGCCAGCTCAACCTCTTCTGTCTATTACTCCCCCCCTTCACCATTGGGTCACTCCTTGCCCCTGAATCACAGAACTTCTGTGGACAGCTTTATTACAACATTCTTCACATTATATCAGAAACAGGGTTTAAAGGTCTGCTGCTCCCCCTCACCAATAGAACATGGACTCTAGTTTCTGCAGTAAGCACAGGATTTGGCAGTCGAAAGCTTTCCATAAATGAATGAATGAATACTAATCTTTTTTATTGTGGATATTCTACCATTACGAACTCTGCTTTCAAATTAGAGTCTCCTGGGAGATTTTAAGTCAGTAATTTGTGGGGTGAGAGCTATTTATTTGCTATACTAAGTAGGGGTTATGGACCAGCTTGCTACAAATGTAGAATTTGCATTTTATGGCTGCCTTACTAAAAACAATCTACAGGTTCAATGCAATCCCTGTGAAAGTTTCAATGGCATTCTTTGAAGAAATAGAACAAGCATAACTGAAAGTTATATAGACTCATAAAAGATCTTGTATGTCCAAAGCAATTGGACAAAAAAGAACAACAGCATCACATGCCCAGGCTTCAAATTATACTACAAAGCTATAGTAATCAAAACAGCATGGTACTAGATTAAAATAGACACACAAAGAAAGTGGAATAGAAGTAGGAGCCCAGAGATAACCCCACACTTATATGGGCCATTAGTTTGTGACAAAGCAGGCAAGAGAACACAACAGAGAGAGGAAATTCTCTTTAACAAATAATTTTGGAGAACCTGGACAGCCATATGCAAAAGAATGAAACTAGACTACTATCCCACACCATACATTAAAATTAATTCAAAATGGATTAAAGACTTGGCTGCAAGACTCCAAACCAAAAAACACATAGAAGAAGAATAGTCAAAACACTCTGGGCCTCCCTGGTGGTGCAGGGGCTAAAGTCTCTGTGCTATCAAGCTATAGCCAGCCACTGTGGCATGAGTTCAATCCCTGGCCAGGGAGCTAACCCACATGGCAGAGCAGACCTCTCGTGTCTTACCTACTACTTTCCTCAGCAGTTTGTTTCAATAGATCTGCCTCTTCTGCTCCCTACTCTGTCTCTGGTGAATGCTCTCACCCCTCTGCACCTCTGGCCTACACCCCAGTTCCTGTATGCAGGAATAAATAAAAATAAATCTTTAAAAATAAAAACACTCTGAGACACTGGTTTCAGAGATGTCTTTGGGGACTCAACTATAATGGCAAAGGAAACAAAACCAAAAGTAAGTAAATGGGACTAAATTAAACTAAAAATGTTCTGCACAGTGAAAAAAGCTATCATTAAAATGAAAAGACACCCTACTGAATGGGAGGAAATATTTGAACATCATATGTTTGACAAGAAATTAATATTCAAGACCCATAAAGAACAATTCCACAAAAAGAAAATGAATGACCCCACCAAAAAAATGGGCAAAAATGCTAAGTAGACACTCCACCAAAGAAGACATCCAGATGACCAACAGACACATAAAAAAAATGTTCATCATTACTTATCATCAGGGAAATGGAAATCAATAACACAATGAGATAATACCTCAAAACATGGGAATGGCCCATATTAAAAAAACTAGAAACCACAGGTATTGGCAAAGTTACGGAGAAAAAGGAAAGCTCATACTCAGTTGGTGGAAATGTACACTGGTCCAGCCCCTATAGAAAACAGTATGAAGGATTCTCAAAGTACTAAAAGTAGATCCACCATATGTACAATGCAAAAACAGTAATTTAAAGGGGCATATGCTCTCTTATGTTCACTGCAGCACTATTTACAATAGCCACATTTTGGAAATTACCTAAGTATCCAATGACAAATGTGTGGATTAGGAAGATGTGGTATAAATACACAATGGAATACTTCTAGTTATTTTTTAAAAAAAGATGAAATCTTGCCATTTGCAACAATATGAATGGGACTAAAGGGAATTATATAAATTAAGTCAGAAGGAAAAAGACAAATACTGGATGATTTCACTTATAAGTGGAATATAAAGAAAGAAAACAAGGAACTGACAAAACTAAGGAAATACTAATCCTAGAAATCTGACTTTAGAATTGGGAGTACAAGTGGGGGGTGATGGCCCAATGGATTATGGCAGAGGATCATAGGTGCTTTGATAGTTGGTGTAATGTTGTAACATACATCTGGAAGATGTGACTTCATAGCCCTAAATCATAAACAGTGTTGTCAACCAGCATTACCTCAATTTAAAAAAAAAAAAAATACGGTTTTCAAAGTGAATTTGCATTTAGCAATTCATGTGCACAGGACAGCTTGAGCAACAATATTTTTTTTAACAAGCTCCCAAGTGAATCCTGGGTAACTGGTCTGCCCACCAGCTTTTGGGACCCACTGTTCTCCACTTCCATTTACTGAATGCAGTGGGCCTGTGTGATTGCCTGCTCGTTCTTTTACTAATCCCTCTTCTGTTCCTGATGAGGCCTGGATTTTGTTTGGGTATATCTCTCCATCCCCAAGCCTGTGACCCCAGAAGTGGACCTTTGGGTCAAAGGAACATCCCATCTCCCTAACAACGATTAGTTTGGGGATGGACTATGACCAAATAGGAAGGCCTCTTCTGCCATACGTGTAGGGCTGCCCTTCACTGCCATTGCATGAAGCTATTACCAGAGAAGTTCCAGAATGAGCCAGTGCTGAGGTGTTGCGCAGTCCAGGACAGGAGGACATTAGGAAGCTGATCCATGCAGTCCAGTGCTGCCAGTGACAGACACTGTCCACACCGCAAATACACAGCAACTGCTTTGTTTCCCCTTCAGCTTGTTAAACAATCTAACTTGCACTCAATGAGAAATATACTGTTTAATACGCTCTGATTTGTTTATAATTCCTTTTTTTCCTTTTTAAAGATTTATTTATTTATGCATAGAAGAAAAGGGGTACAGGCCAGAGGTGTGGGGGTGAGAGGATTCACTAGAGACAGAGTGGGGAGCAGAACAGGTGGACTGACTGAAATGCACTGTTAAGGGGAGCAGCAGGCAAGACAAGAGAGGTCTGCTACACCAAGTGGGTCACCCTACTGGCTGGCGATGGAACTTGTGCTCCAGGGGCTGCACATAGCGTCATAGTTCTGTGACTTAACCCCTTGCACCTCCAGGGAGGCCCTGTTTATAATTTTTAAGATATCCCTACCAGCGAAGTTGGGTGCATCTTTTCCTTGGGATTAAATTTCTCCAAATAATTGTTAAACCATGAAGGTTTTGTGTCATTCTGAGGTGCATCAAGACACCCTCTCTCAAGCAGTCTTTTTTCCTCAAACTTGCCAGAAGCAGGCATCTTGGCAAGACAAAGCAAAACTCTGGGGGTGTCTCAGAGATTCAATCCTGCTTCCAGAAATGAAAGCACACACCATAAGCCAGAATGAATGTTTCAATGGCTGAGCTATTCCTTTCTTTTGCTTTTCTTGAATCCCTACAATGGGAAAAGCCACTAGAAATCCCAGCTTGCCAGACAGCCCTATGCCAGACATACTGTCCTTGACTCATGAATACTCAGAGGAGTTTGTCCTGGCACCATCAGAAGGGTTACGAAAGGATCCAGTTCCTTCTTAGCACTGATTTTGGGGGCTGACTCAAAGTGGGGAAAAAGCCAACCGTGCTGCTGAGCTGCTGTAGTTACTGAACAAATTTCTTTTTTCTTTTCTGTTAATTATTGAGGAGATACTGGTCTATAGCACCATATATGATTTAAGGGGCCATTGGGACCTCTCCCCACTTTGTTGTTAATCCCACCCGCCTTCTCTAGGAGTCTTGATTCTGCAGTTATATGTCTAAGATTTGTTTTTGGTTTAGTTTCATAAGTTCCTTTGTTTTGTTTCTCTATATTCCATAAGTGAAAACACCCAGTATTTGCCCTTCTCCTTCTGACTTATTTCACTTAGCACAGCACCTTCCAGTTTTATCCATGGTGTCGCAAATGGCAAGATTTCATCCTTTTTTATTGCTGAATAGCATTCTACTGGGCATATGTACCACATCTTTTTAATCCACTCATCTATCAAAAACAAATTTCTTATGGCACAGAAGCAAGATAGACAATCCAAAAGACGGACCTGAATGTGTTCTGTAGGATGGTAATTTCTGTTCTCTTTGCACTGTTGAATATGACAGGAAAGGTAGCTTCCCAGATTGTCAGAGGAATGGCTCTGACTTTTAACAAGTTTTTCCTAATAGTTGACCTAAAATGTTCTTTCCCTCAGGACTTTCCAGGTCTTTTTCTTTCTTTTCTTTGTTTTTTTCATTTTTTTTTAACACAAAGGCAACAGCATCATCATACATGCCTACCCTCGCTCTGCTAGAGACACACAAGTCCTAATCCTTTTGGTTCTGAGTCTCTAAATGGTCACAGCAAATCCATCCAACCTCCAGACATCAGACCAGTCCAAGCCTTGGAAGGGAGAGAGAAAGCAGCAGAGCTTTACACATATGGGGGTGATAGTCTCCCATTCTGGGTTAAGTCAGTCTTAAACTTGAGACAAGCCTCATCTGTGCCTACTTTTGAGTTTTCAACTTGACAGTGAGGCGGCCTCATAATTTTTCAGATTCTCTGCCATGAATCCCCTCACCTCCCACCTTTTTACTTTTACATCGAGCTTTGGCTTGGTACTTTAATTGCTAGTATTATGTTGTCAGAATGCTTCCTCCTGTAAGCCCAATTCCAGTGAATTACTTCTGTGTTGTGCTGAAAGAAGTGGATGGATGGATAATTGAGGGAATTTGTGTTCTAGCTCTGCCACTAAACATCATAGATATTGGAAAAGTCATCATGTCCTTGTACTGGGTTTCACCTATAAACTAAGAACAGGGAGAGGGCTAAATTTCAATGGTTTCTAATCCCAAAGACCAGAACTACAGTTTTTGCTAGGCCGCTCTTCCAGCATCATAGACAGTATCTGTGATGGGGGTTCAGTAAGTGGTGTTCTTGGATTCCCTCTGGGAAAGGTTTCAGCAGAGTTTCCCATTCAGCAGCTCATGGCAAGTTTATTAAGGCACTGCACGGTTATTAAGGAAAAAGACGTTTGCAATAACACAAACAAGCAAAAGCTGCATTTTAAAAGGGCAGGTTTATTAAGGAAAGAGAAAAGGGAAGGGGGACATTAGCATAGGCACAAATGGGCAGTTCTTCGAGGACAAGAAGCAGCTTTTTGAAAGGGGCAGGATTATTAAGAAAAAGAGACACTTGCATAGATGCAGATTAGGGTCAAGATCTGCATTTTGCAAGAGCAAGGGGTGTCCTTATATAGTGTTATTTGGGGGGACTCATTCCTTTGTGGGCCTTCATCTATTGTGGAATCTATCATTTCTAATGTCTGGTTGAGCTAATCTGTAAGGACTGCTGTTTCTTTGCAATGACCAACAATTCTTCATATCACCACATTGGTTTCTGTCTCTGCCAACGGATGTTCTATAGCCAGTTGAACAACCCATTAAACATTTTTTTTTTAACAGTAGGGTTTTTTTTTTTTTTTTTTTAAGATTTATTTATTTATGCATACAAGAGCTGGGACACAGGCCAGAGATTGGGGGTGGAGGGGCGGTGATAGGATTCACCAGAGACAGAGTGGGGAACAGAAAAGACAGACTGACTGAAATACACTGCTGAGGGGAGCAGCAGGCGAGACAGGAGAGGTCTGCTTCACCATGTGGATTGCTCCTTGGCGGTCCAGGGATCGAACTTGTGCTGCAAAGGTTTTGGATTGATTCATAGTGTGGTACTTAACCCCTTTGCCACCAGGGAGCCCCCCCCCCCCCCCCGCCCATTAAACATTTCTACCTCCATGTCTAGTTTCTGGCCTTGTGAAGCTTTCATCCTAAAGTTTCTACTGTAAGCTTCCTTCATCTGTGCTGTGATGTCACAGGTTGTGTGACTATTGAAATTGATGGGTTGTAGATTCTATTAAAACCCATCACTTTAGGCCTCCCCGGTGGCACAGCGGGTTGAGCGCAGTGCTGTGAAGCTCTCCGCAGCCTCTGCAGCGTGGGTTCAATTTCTGGCCGGCCAGGGAGATACCCACATGGTGCTACAGACCTCTCCTGTATCACCCGCTGCTCCCCTCAGCAATGTTTTCAGTCATCTGCCTGTTCTGCTCCCCGCTCTGTCTCTGGTGAATCCTCTCACCCTCCTGTGCCTCTGGCCTGTACCCCAGTTCTTGTATAAATAAATAAAAATCTTTAAAATAAAAAATAAAACCCATCACTTCTTTTTTTTATCTCTCTCCAAATTCCAAGTTTTTCCAGTCCTTTCCCCCTCTCTCGCTTTCACTTAATCAGCCAAGGCAGCTGCACCTTCGAAGTGGTCCCCACAGCTTCTGGCACTTCCTGACTATCCAGGCTATCATCTGGACTTTGCACAGCTTAAGAGAGATAGTTACTTGATGATTTTCAGTGTGTACTCACTAACTAAGAGAGTGAAGTGGAAACGCCCAGAAGTTAGGTTTTGGTATGAACCCCACGTTGGGCCAAAAGACAACAAGTGGGAAGCAGATGACGCAATATCCCATATCCCTCAGGTACCACATACAAGTAGCAGCACATAGGCTTCTGGAAAGAAAAGATTTCTGCCAGTTTCTGGGGGAGTAGACAACCCAGGAGTCTGCCTAGAGCTGCTCCCCTACCCACCCCCACCCCACCCCTACCCCAGCCCAAACACAGTAAGAATTGACTCAGCTTCCTACCTGTGACTAAGAATGACAAACTCCTACTTGTACTACTGAGAACTTGGGGCGCTGGGGAAACACAGACACTTACTCTGGAGGTGTCAAGTAGGTGCTACCATGACAGAGGTCAAGCGTGTGGTTTCTTAAACCCCCTGATCCTATTATAGGGCACACAGTGCAGATTAAGGAAAGAAAATTAAAAAAATAAACAAAGTGTGAGAGAGAGAGAGAGGGGTGGGTGGCAGTTGTTTATGCATTTGTTTAAAAAGAGGGAAAGCCAGGATGGCTTTAGGAGAAAAATAGGAAAAGAATCAAAAAACACAAGACAACATAAAAGAGGATCGGTTTATATAGAAGGTAAACATTTTGAAGGAGATTATGTGTGATGAGTTACTTAAAATGACTACCCTTTTGTATGTTTTTACTCTAGCTCTCTCATTTAAAACAGAAGTGTTCAAGTATGATTTTCCAGTATGATGACTGCTAAAACAACACATTAAAAACTGAGATAAAATGCTGACCACATTTTACTTACATATTGCCTTAAGTCACCATAAAGAATAATTGAGACACTCCCTGTGTTACCTACTTATCAATCTAAACCTATCACAAGAGAACTTAAACTAAAATGGTTTTATTTGGTCAAATGGTAACATTGGTCAAGGAGTCAGTATCAAGAACTAAAGGAAAATATCTTAACCAGTCAGAAAGTTAACAGTGGCATAGCTTAAATATTTGGGAAAGCTGATGACTTCAAATCTTAGGACAATCAACCAACTTATTATACACCCTTAGAAAATTTTTCTCAAATTCCCATGCCTCAGTGTCTTTGTAAATAAGATAGGGCAACAGATTCAGGCCTCTGGTGTGACAGAGTGACTAACGTAAATGACCATAATTCTAAAATGTAACCCTGAGAATAGTGAGTGGAAACTTCACATGATTAAGAATCAGAAGAATGGGGGCCTCCCTGGTGGTGCAGGGGGTAAAGACGTAGCCCTGTGAAGCAATCCGCAGCCACTGCAGCACAAGTTCGATCCCCAGCCAGGGAGGTGACCCACATGGCGCAGCAGACCTCTCCTGACTCGCTTGCTACTCCTCTCAGCAGTGTATTTCGGTCAGTCTGCCTGTTCTGTTCCCCACTCTGTCTCTGGTGAATCCTCTCACCCTCTCATCTCTGGCCTGTATCTGTGGAACCAAGCACAGGTACTCAGTACATATCCCAGCTCTTGAATGCATAAATAAACAAATCTTAAAAAAAAAAAAAAAAAAAAAAAAAAGGGAACCAACAGAATGGAGTATTTTTTAGAAAAAAAAAAAAAAAAGAAAGACTTCTGAAAGTTAGCTAAAGCAGGAGGAGAAACAATTCAGTTGAAAGAGACAAAATGGCTGACCAGCTTTTAGTTCTACACCCTCTATTTAACAAAGAGATAAGACACTCATGTTTTATAGCGTTCACCAGGAATTCATCTGGGATGGTTTCTCTCTACGTGATAAATAAGGTTCAGAGCTCAGTGAGTTAAAGAAACCACATCTTCCTTTACAGGGCATGTTACTCATATAAATATTTCCTTTTACCTGTCAAAGGAATGTTTGGCCTGTTTCAAGGTGGCAGGTGTGTGGCAACAGATGGTACTGAGAACGGGGACACAGTTAGGCTGCAGAAAGTCTGCCAGAAGCAGGTTTGAGGTTAATGCTTTAAGAACGATGACATTTTTCCTCTCTTTTACTCAACTGACCACAAGGAGCAGGTACTATGTCAGAGGCATGTCCTAGAGATTTAATTTATATATTTTCCCTTTTTCTGTTCTTTAGTGAGAGATGTGCCAGAGACTGCCAAATACTGGCTGGCTCAGAAAACCATCTTGGCAGTGATGCAGCAGGTCCCCGAGGATGGTAGGTGTGGAACGAGCTGTCCCCACGATGTGGGTATAAAGGAGAGAGGAAGGAGGGAGAGAGAGAGAATGAGAAGAAAAGGAGGGCAGAATCTCCTCCTGGTGGGGCTGGGAGTAGGGTAGGTTCACTCTTGGGGGCAGGAGGGTGGCATGGTGGCAGGAGGCTGATGGGTGCCAGCATCTTCCCTGAGTCACTCCTCCCAGCCTGTGTTTGAGGCAGGACCAAAGGCAGAGATCAGTAAGATCGTTCACAGCTGGTGCTGGGCCAGAGAAGGTGTGTAGGTTACAGGAGACCAAGCATCACCAGAGGTTTGTCCTCTCCCAAGAAACACTGTCAAGCCCCAGCTGTTTCGTCTGCACAGCAGCAGCCCAGCACTGCACGAGTCTCCAGCCCTACCCCACAGTCCCTGTGGGGTTTGCTTCACTAGGGAGATTCAACTGCCACTGGCCCCGAGACACCCGGTGCCATGAAAGTGGCACTTTGTTCCCAAAGGGTTTGTTCGCTGAGACTGGCACTCCCCCGACTCATCTGTGAGTCACAGAGACTAGCAAAGAGCTTTACTCAGGCCTGGGGCCAGGGTGCAGGAAGCCCTTTGTGCCTAGCCTCAAGGGGGGCCTGGGCAGCCTCCCCACACCATGATGACCCCAGAGCAGGAATGGCATCACCTGAAACACCAGGGAGCTGCTGCTCGGTGCAGGAGTCCCAGACCAGCTTCTCCCTGAGCCCCTCTGTGCACTGCAGGCCCCAGGCAAAGAAACCGTGGGAAGCAGCTGCAAGAGGAGCAGCGCCCTACCCCTTGGTGGACATCTCCTAGGCCTTGTGCTTCCACGCTTCCCCTTTGCGCACCTGAGCAGGAGGAGGTGGTTGGGTCATCGGGCTGCCTCACCAGGATCCGCCTAGGCCTGCCGGTGGGCACAGGAAGCCCGAAGCTCACCAGGATGGGATGTTGCAGAGAGATCTTGCCAAGCTCATCTCCCTTTCCAGGGAATAGTGTGGCCCTTCTTCCCTACCCTTCCATCCAACCGCCAGAGGCTCCTAAAGAAATGAAAGAAAGAGGCTGGCTTAGAATTCAGAATCAGCTATGAAAAGGAGACACTTAATTGGACTGACAGAGACAAGAGAGTAATGGCATCTGACCAAGATGTGCTAAAGGAAGAGCTTTTCCTTTTCTATTTGTTGGTTTGTTTTGTTCTGTTTGGAGCAAATCAAATTTGGAAGTAGTCACTGGAAAGTGAAAACCACTTCATGTTTATACCCCACTGAGCTGGGACTGCTCAGAAACAATTCTGCATCATAACCAGCAAGGGGCCTATGAACACTTCCAGATCCTTTCCCAGCCTGAGATGCCAGCTTTGATTGTAGTGGGGGATCCTTCTGAAGGAGGGCTGTGCCCAGGACGGGGTTAGACTGTGTGTGGGCACATCAGGAGGGCAGTGGGATTAGTCAGTCCTGAGCTCCTCGACTTATGTATGAGTCCTGAGGGGAAGGTGAGAGGAAGTGCTGAGGGAAAAACCTGAATGAGACACTTGCATTAAAATTGGGTAAGACAGGGGCCTCCCTGGTGGTGAAAGGGGTTAAGTCTCAGCACTATGAAGCAATCAGCAGCTACTGCAGTTCGATCCCTGGCCAGGGAGGTGACCCACCTGGAGCAGCAGACCTCGCCTGTCTTGCCCGCTGCTCCCCTCAGCAGTGTATTTCAGTAGATCTGCCTGTTCTGTTCCCCACTCTGTCTCTGGTAAATCCTCTCGCCCCCGCCCCCACCTCTGGCCTGTACCCCAGTTCTTGTATGCATAAATAAATCTTTAAAACAATAAATTAAAAGAGAGCTACCATGTATGACCCAGCAATTCCACTGCTAGGACTCTACCCAAAGAACATAAATATATATATATATATATATATATATATATATATATATATATAAAATAAAATTGGGTAAGACACTGGAGTGAGGCATTGCACTGCAGGCACTTGGGGGGAAACTCCACTTGGGGGGAAACACTGAGGCTTGCCCACCACTGCCTCTAGGGCTGTATGGCCTGCTACATCCAGATCATAGGTGACTAGTCAAATAAAATTAAAAATGTAATTCTTATATCACACCAGCCACGTGTCAAGTGTGACAAACCCAGTAATCCTCCGTGCTAGGGGCCACTAGACTGAGTACTGAACACAGAACATTTCCATCTTCACAAACAATGCTGTTAGGCAGCACTGTTTCAAAGAAAAAGCTGTTTGTTCCAATGATGGAAGAGAAACCAGCCAAGCTGAACTTCTGAGATATTCTGTGGTATGTGCAACATTATACATTCCAACATCATGGGCAAGGACAAGGTTACAACGACATAACAGAAAGGGGGAAAAAAAGCAGCTCGTGACTGCAGAGGACACCATGATCCCTGAGCTCAAAAAATTTCATGAGATCTGAGTTCTGCTTTGGGAGCTTGAGGGCTTCTTGGGAGGAGGCTTTGGGGTCAAAGGACAGCCCAGTCAGGTGGCAGAGGCACTGAGCCTCGGGAGGTGACTGAGGGCCTTGCAGAGGTGACAGTGGCCCCCAGGAAAGGTGATGGAGCATGACGGGGTGGGGCTTCCTCTCTGACATCACTCCCTTCTGAGATCTCTCAGAAACTGAGAAACTTAGAGGAATAAGAACCTGCAATGTGAGAATGACAGTGTCCTGCTCTCGGATCCAGGATGAGGAGAGCCGCAGCAGGAGAGGTCTGTTAGATACCTGACTCTGTAGAACTACTCTAGAGCTTAGTGGCCTAGCACAACAAGTACTTTTTTTTTAAAAGATTTATTTATGCATATGAGAGCTGGGGTACAGGACAGAGATGCAGGTATGTGTGTGTGTTTGTGTTAGAGAGAGGATTCACCAGAGACAGAATGGGAAACAGAACAGGCAGACTGACTGAAATACACTGAGGGGAGCAGCGGGAGAGTCAGGAGAGGTCTGCTGCACCATGTGGGTTGCTCCCTGGCTGGCCGGGAATCAAACTCGTGCCACAGAGGCTGTGGATTGCTTCATAGGTTGTGCCTTAACCCTTGCGCCATGAAGGAGGCCTCGCAACAACTACTTATTACCTCTCACAATTTCACAGAGCATTTGGGATCAAACTGGTAGGGCGGTTCTAGCTCAGCGTGATGAGATTGCAGTCAGGGTATCAGCTGCGTTGCAGGCACCTGGTTTGACGGGGCTGGAGGATCCCCTGGCAAGGTGGCTGATTGGTGCGGGCTGTTGGCCTTAGTGATCTTCACATCTGGGCTTCCTGATTACTCTCACACCTCCGTGCCTGGCTTCACCCAGAACAAGAGAATCCAGCAGCCAGAGCAGAAGTTCAAAGGAATTTTGACCCAGCCTTGGAAGTCATACACCCCTACTCCTGTGGGATTATATATAATCACCCAGCCCAGCCCAACTCAGCATGGAGGGTACTATTTAAGGATGTGAGGACCAAAGCAAAACTCATTGGAGTAAGGCTCGCTCCCAGAGCCAGCAAGTGTATTTTGTCAGAAGCAGGATCAGGTATCTACCCACTGCAAGTGAGTAAAACCCAATTGTAATTGTCTCAAGAAAAAAAAAATTTAAATAAAAAGAGTGAGTCTACTAGCACACAGAACCGCCATGTCTTCTGTGGCTCGATAAGCTGCTTAAGTGCTGTCCCCCGGGTTCTGTCATTCCCGGGTCACCCTTCCTCGTGCGGAAGCCAGACAGGCCACGGTGGCTCCTGGCATAACCTCTGCCTCCTTTCTGTTAACAGGAACCAAAATCCCAGTGGGGCTTTCATCAGTCACAATATTGACCTCTGAACGCGTCCCTATGAGCCCTATTCCGATACGGTGCTCTGATTGGTCAGGCCTAAGTCACACGCCCATCCCTGGATCGCTGTTACTAAAAGTGAGTGGTGCTGGTAAAACCCACCCCTGTCCCATGGAAAAGCACACCCATGTCTGTGTGGTTTCATCGTTACATTCCATAAACTCACCCCTTTATCATGATCAGTCATGCCAAAATTTCAGCCCAGAAACACGTCTTTGTTTTCCATCACCCCATTTTGCAGAGCCAGGGGTTGACTTACTCCTCTGTGAGATAAGCTTTGCACAGTCCAAACCAGAGACTTCCACTGGCATGACAGCGTCTGATAGCTCCACATCCGCATGGTCCTCCCAGAAGTCAAGGCTCTGCTTTATGTTGATCACAGCGTAACACTTCCAGAGGCCTCTGCTGTGTCTCTTTGCCAGGAGTTGGAAAGTAACTTTCCAGAAGTGTGATTAAAATAGCTTTATTAAAGAAAAAATATGACCTTGTGTATGTAGGGAATAATAAATACAGTAACAGCTCTCTCATCTAGACTCGGTCAGGCTGATTTATGATATAATCAACCCTTCAAAACACACTCTATTCCTGGGTGGGGAAAGGTTTCTGCAAATCAGATAAAGCATTCACACAGTTATACTTCTAACTGCTCATTTGAAGATTTATTGATTCTAATTGAACATATCAACATATAGTTATGGACATGTTTGATTTTTCTAGTTCCCAGTCCATAGTAGATAAGAAACAAACTGAACAGGGGTGTGGCAGGGAGTGCTGGAGACAGTTCCTGTGCTGCTGGCAAAGAAAATGTCTGGTGGTTTGCGTTGCTAAGACAGAGGTGGTGTCCTGGTTTTGCTGCTGTTTACTTACACTGGCGGTGCAGGCCCTGTGCTGAGCATTTTACGTGTCTCCTCCAATCCTGCCAATAAATTACCCTCTAAGGTCAGGGCTATTATTTTCTCCATTTTATAGATGGAAAAACTGATGCTTGAGGGAGAAGCCAAGAGTTGTATGTTTGCTAACAAAACAGGTCTAGTAGATCACATTTAGAAACCCCTTCACAAGCGGACATCTTGGAACTTAAGGGAATAGGTGGGAAGTTCACCTACAAGAGCAATCTTATTCCATGACCAGGCACAATATGTGCTTTGGGGGGTGCCTTCTGGGCCTGAGATTCTGTATTCTTGGAGGCTTGGACCTTTCAGTAAAAGTTCTCATGGAACTTTTAAACAGCTGGGAGGTTATACATTGGCGTTGCCAATATCCTTACTAGATGCTGTTGGAGCCATAGACCCAGAGAGAAGTCTGGGCCATTTGACAGTGTAATCCATAAGATGATTGTTAATCATGGACCCTGGCGTTGCTGTGGTGTGTTTGATTCCTAATAGCTGCATATCTCCAGTAACCTGGCATCCTGGCTGGAAGGACACAAGATCTACTCCTACATGGGGTAACCACTTTTTCAGCTTCCCCCAGCCCCTGATTCAAGATTACGTGGACGTATTCAAATAATTCTTTCTTTGAAGAAGGTTCTGGTCTTTGGACTTGAGGTCAGATCAGGAATTACTGAGGTTCCTGCCCTCATTAGCTCTGATGTTCTTGGTTCAGCTGGTTGACAGAAGCAGCCACAGGCTTGAATATTTTCTTAGCCTTGACAAGCAAAAAATTGGGGGGGAAACCCAGTGTGCATTTTCTCCTCTCACAGTGGGGCAATGCAAGGCCCTTCTGGAACCTTCTTAGCATGGGTGGATATGCTATCAGGAAGGATAAACGGTTGTCAGGACTATCAGGAGTCACTCAGGTTAGGTGGTTTTCATTGGTAGGGTGTGTGCGTGTGTATGTTAATCCCTTTGGATTTTCACAGCCTATTGTGCCCTTACCTCCACCTCCAGGTCTGAAATGAAGCTGATATCATCCAGGTCTCTGACACCAGTGTCTCCAAAGAGCTCAGAAGTTTTATGATTCCCTGGAAATTGAACCTGTTATGAGAAATGCTGCCATTTCTGACCCTTGGCAATTCTAATGTGCCCATTGTTCTTTCTGGCCTGGAACTGACCCTTGCATCCGTCCAACAAACACTTGCTGTGCTGAGCAAGGAAGAGACCTCAAGGAAGAAAATGCAGATATCAAAAGTGACCTTTGAAAAATCAAATTGATTCCTGGATTCAAATCCTTTGCAGGAACTGAGGCACAAAGTACTCTTTCAAAGATATTTCTTTTTTTTTTTAAAGATTTATTTATTTATGCATACAAGATCTGGGGTACAGGCCAGAGATGCAGGGGGTAAGAGGACTCACCAGAGACAGAGTGGGGAACAGAACAGGCAGACTGACTGAAATACACTGCTGAGGGGAGCAGCGGGCGAGACAGGGGAGGTCCGCTGCGCCATGTGGGTAGCTCCTTGGCCGGCCGGGGATCGAACTCATGCTGCAGAGGGTGTGGATTGCTTCATAGTGCAGTGCTTAACCCCTTTCACCACCAGGGAGGCCCTCTTTCAAAGATATTTCTTTTATTTTTAGACTTTATAATGTATAAAGATCAAATATACACCCATGAGGGTATGGTTGTTGGTGGCTTATCCTAGACAAAATCTGTGAAGGAGAGGACATCAACTTTGTATCTCTGCCAGTGATTCTGCTGCCACAGACATCCCTGTTCTTAGGACCTCCTTTCCCCACAGGGAAAAACAAAGCTGTGTAATAAATTAATTCAAAGAGAAAGAATTAGGATGTGTTATAATATTTTACACTGCCCAGATGCTACCTTTTAAAGGACAACCTCTAAAAAGGGGCCACATTGGAGAAATATTTCTGAGGGGGGAGGAACATCAAAGAATTGGAAAATTTCTCTATTTTCACTCATAAGAGTCACCTGGCGGCAAAACCTATTTTTTTTCCCCAGCCTGACCCCCACCAGGCAAGAGACTGGTTGGTTCTGTATCCATTGAGCTTGGGGACCCCTCAAGTCCAAAATTAACCCTTTGCATAAAAAGTTGCAGGGGCATGGAGTTGTGGACAGTTGTGCTTAAGGGAAAACAGATTGGTGTTTGATTGTGTGCTGTCACTTGACAAGTAGCTTGAGCCAATCATGGCATCTCTTGAGTCTCACCTGTAAATTGGATCAATTATCCTGCATTTGCAGGGCTACTTGAGGCTTGGAAATCATGCAAGGCCTGGCACACAGAAGACACTATGATTCAAGGCTAAGCCCTCAGTTCGTGATGGCACCTCGTAGAAATTGAGTAACATTTTCCACAAGTCATTTGCCTTTGTCTCATACCAACTGGATATTCAGAGTCTTTGAAAAAATGATTTGAATGCCTTCAAATGTATGTAAAAATAAAGAAAACAATATAATAACTCCCTGTACCTGTTACTTAACTGCTACAAGGGTCAGCTTATTAACCTACCTTCTTGCAATTCTCTTCACTTTTAAAGTGTTAAAAGATGAGACAATCAGCTTCCCTGATGGCACAAGGGGTTAAACACCACACAGTGAAGTTATCCACAGCCTCTGCAGCACAACTTCAATCCCTGGCCGGCCAGGGAGCTACCCACATGGCTCAGCAGACCTCTCCTGTCTCACCCGCTGCTCCCCTCAGCAGTGTATTTCAGTCAGTCTGCCTGTTGTGTTCCCCACTCTGTCTCTGGTGAATCCTCTCACCCCCTGCACCTCTTGCTTGCACCCCAGTTATTGTATAAATAAATCTTTTAAAAAAAGAAATGCATGAATTTTTTGCATCTTCTGAGAGTTGCTACTATCTTTTGGGGCAGAAATGGGGAGAAATTTTCATAAGAAAAATGCAATGTAAGTCAGCCTCTGAGGACAGGTAAATGATGGTGACTCTCCCCAGACTTTACTCGCACCATGCAGATCATCATGATGACTTGACCTCCGATTCCACAAGATAGTCCCACCAACAAACCCACTTTCTAGACCCCAGTTATGCTGTTAGTGCACTAGGGAGTAAATTTCAACTAAGACAGAAGTGTTGCCAAAAGGCACAGGGGAACCTGCCAGTATGAGCATAGGAAGAACATGGTAAGTAGAAACACATGGAGTGGATTCGCATCCAGCCATCCCTCTGGTCGTTGTGTGCAGAAAGCGCTGTGCCTGAGCTGAGCGAGGAACAAAACACCAATGAGGCTGCCACCCAGGCATGGCTTGTGGGTGGAAGGTCTGCTCTTGATGGTGCAAAGGACACGCATGGCTTTTTCCTCCCAACAGATCAGAGACCTCAGCGTTCTGACAGGGTGACATGTGGTCCTTGTCTTGGTTTCCAAGGTATCTAGTTCTTGAATCATCATCTGATGTAACTAACATCCTAGTGAGAACTCACAGCTCCGGTGTTTATTTTTTTATTTTTTAAGATTTATTTATTGATTTATTTATACAAGCACTGGGTACAGTCAGAAGCGTGGGAGAGTGAGAGAATTCACCAGAGCCAGAGCGGGGAGCAGAGCAGGCAGAAGGACCGAAGTACACTGCTGAGGGGAGCAGCGGGCGGCAGGAGAGGTCTGCCAGCCATGTGGGATCCTCCTCCGGTGGCTGGGGAGCAGCCGGGGATCGAACCGGCGCTGCAGAGGCTGCAGGCAGTTTCGCAACCCAGCGCTCAACCGCAGCGCGGCCACCGGGGAGGCCCTCCGGTGTTTATTTATCCCTAAGTTAACTATTGATTGAGAAGGAAAGCAGCCTGATAAAGAATGATCCTGGCCCAAACAAACACAACAGAAAAAGGATGAAGCCCTTTTTGTGCAGGTCAGAAGTCAGCTTTTCTGGCTGCTCTATGCAGAGACCAGAGCTCACATCACCAGGTTATTACTCCACGAATCCAGAGCTGCCACAGGGATGTGCAGGAGGGTTCCGGTGCCGGGGGACATTGTGGGGATCACTGAGTAAATGGGATCCTTCCTGGTGGGGAAGGTGGTTTTTGTTTCTGTCCTTTGATTCTTGCCCTGCTCACCTCAGGAATCCCTGTGAGCCTGGGAGGAAATGTCACAAGCAGGCCCCTCCCCGAGGAGGGCTGCAGAGCCCATGACCCCACCCCACACTCAAACCTCCCTCGCCTTCCAGTAAGGCTGGTTTTCCCACAGTGAGGGAATGGATTTGTTCTGAAACTTCCCCAGAGCATGAGGCACAGCCCTAGTGGCCCCTGGGTCTCTTTCACCTCCCTCCCTGGAAGCTGCTAATCCCCAAACAATGAATCGTGACCTCAAAGGGGTGACACACATCTCTGGCTGAAAAAGAGGAAGGTGGGGAAATTCCTCGTCCTCTCCTTCACAAATTTTGTCTGGTATAAACCTGCGCCACACTCCCATGGGTGTATGTTTGATCTTTATACATTGTAAAGTCTAAAAATAAAATAAATGTCTTTGAAAGAGACACATCTCTGGAACTAGACCTGGACTCTGTCTTATTACTTTTCAATCACACCAGGCAGGTGACACGCCTGGAACGCCTCAGAGGACAGAGAGGTCAAAAAGGTGTCACTTTGGACTTAAAGGACCACATCCTATAATCAGGGTTATGAGCAGGGAGGGGGGTCCAGAGAGCAGAGGAAGGAGAGAAAGTGGGTGGGGAGAAAGGGGAACGTGGCCACTGGTCACAAGTTAGAGGGTCCCAACTCTCAACTTGTTAGTTTAATCCCCCAAAATTCTCCTCCCTTCAGGATGATCTACCTTCCTTGGGATAAGCTTTTCATTCTCTCTGAGGTGAAGAGGGGCAAAAACTTGGCTGAAAAGTTTCTCATTACATTGTGGAAAAATCAGAGGGCAGATCCCTTAGTCCTTGCCACGGCTTGCCCAGACAATCGCTGGAGCTCTTTATGTCTTGATTATAGACTGTTCACCTTTGCACTTTTCTTAGTATAATGATGCATGACTGTCTTTTATTCTTTCCATTTGAAATTGCTTTATTCATTATAAATTATCTCATCACAAGCTCTATTATTCCCCCACAGGAAGAAAAACTTCGCACAGGATGGGGGTGGAAATGTAGCCATTGAAATCTTCGCCCCACCCCCAACTGGGGCAGCAGCCCCAAGAACCAAACACAGCCCCTCTTCCAAGCCCTGCATATCCAAGCGGACATCACCTGTCAAAGAATTTGCTGGGAGTAACTCAGGCAAAGGCAGCTTTCACCAGAGGGATCTAGCAAGTGCCTATAGACTCCGGCAGCCCTTGGCTTCTGGGGAAAGAAAACTGCCCACTTACATGCAGCCTCTCTGGACCAGCTTCTGGGATCTGTGGGTGGAGATGAGCCGCCAGGTGAAGTCTCATAACAGAAGGCTGGTGGGCTAAAGCGGAGCGCTCTGCTCCTGCAGCAGGACTTGAACCTGGTTCTGCTGGGAGGGACACATGGAAGGACACCCATGAAAGAGCCATATGCAGGGACACTTGAAAGAGCTGCGTGGGTGAGCGCCCCATGGGGAGGCTGGCCATGGCAGCCGTTATCTTGATGTGGTTTCTCCTTTTGTCCCAGCTTTCTGGTCCTGTGCCAGGACGCCTCCCCTACAGTTTGCTGCTGGAAGGTGTGTTAGACTTGAGACAAGTTTTCAGGCCTCAGCAGTGCTGCTTTTGGTCAATTCTGTTTGGCTTTTGGTGAACTCTGTTACAAGAAGACTGGTCATTTGGTGTGTTTCATTGGGAAACTATTATCCTTTCTTCTCTCTCTATGCACACAAATTCTATAAGACTTCTCTCACACTAAGTTTGCTACCTTTGTCATTATGCAGCAAATTTCAGGACCCCCACTTTAGAACCTGTGCTCTAAAGTGAACCCCATTTGTTTAGGTCCCTGGCTCGGTTGTGTTATAACATTATGATGCCCTGAACCGATTAAGTCAATATCCTACCCTGGCTCCTCTAATGCCACGTGGTCTTGGGGTTAGGTTGAGCCATAGTCACATGGTCACCCTTTCCACAGGCCTGGACTCCAGAGACGCATAGCCTCACCATCGTGCCCTCAGCAGTGGAAAGCTGAGTGAACGCACAAGTTCTTGTTAGGCACTCATTTGAACAAGTGACATGAAGACTCTAGGACAGGCTTGGCAAAAAGAGTCTTTCCAAGGAGCAACTCTTAATTAGAAGCCTTTTTACTTAGAAATAATCTCAGCGGGTCATATGAATGAGAATCATAATAGCACCCCTCATCCCACACGCTGGGATGGGCTCCTTTCTCTCTACCTTTCCCTTAGAGCAACTTCAGCTATTGTATGAAAATTCTCATTTCCTGGACAGAAAATCTAAGGGAGGGGCAGATGTTTAATAACCTATAAGGAAATGTATTGAAAAATCTTAGAGGGGACAGAATTCTAACATTACTTCTTTTAAAATCTTGTACATTTCAGGCCTCCCTGGTGGCGCAAGGTGTTAAGCACAGCACTGTGAAGCTATCTGCAGCCTCTGCAGCATGAGTTTGATCCCTAGTCGGCCAGGGAGCAACCCACTTGGCACAGCAGACCTCTCCTGTCTCACCCATTGCTCCCCTCAGCAGTGTATTTCAGTCAATCTGCCTGTTCTGTTCCCCACTCTGTCTCTGGTGAATCCTCTCACCCCCTCACCTCTGTTCTATACCCCAGTTCTTGTATGCATAAATAAATCTTTAAAAAGACATAAAAAGAAATAAAATCTTGTACATTTCTTAAACACAAATATGTAGTTCATTTTTCTTTGAAGGGTATTTTACAAAAGGTCTGGAAAATCTACGCCATGAAAAGGAGGGAGCATCTTGGATGCCGGTCAGTTTTGGTTCTGACATCTTAGACATCACGTAATTCAAACAAACCTTTATGTCTGTAGTCACCCCCAATTGGGCATTTCATTTTCTCCCACCTTAGATGACTTGTTCAGACACACTCTTCTAGAGAGTTGGGATTTTGCACAGCCCTCTGCTAACTAATGTTTGGAAGATTCTACTTGTGGAGGCTGAGCCTGACGACAAACCCTTGGCAAATTCAGAGAAGTTCCCCCAAACCTGGTCCACACAGGTTTAGCCCCACACAGGCTAACCCAGCCCCGCCACATTCTTGGAGAGTCACAAGTCCCTTAGCTGCCTGGGCCACTGAGATCAAGCAGGCTATCAGGAATGAGCTCCCTGGAGGTAGAATGTCAGGGAGCTGATAATGAAGCCGTCCAACTTCCTCCTTTGTCTCAGACCTGGGGGACATGCCTGGGATGACTGAGAATTGCTCTGTCAGGTGCCCACGGACAACCCTCCAGTGGAGGCAGGGCAGGTTAGACTTGTCCTGGCAGCTGTACTTTAAGACAGAGGAAACACTACCTGTCCATTCACAAATTGGGGAAGGTGACTGTTTTGTCAGCAGCCAGGCGTAGAGTGGGCAGGGAGGCCGGGAGACCAGGAGGCTGCTGAATGTGTTTGCTTTCTCTTTGGGCTCCCTGTGGCTTTCTCCCATGGTCTCTTCCTCTCTAGCCATCACTCATCCTCTTGCAGCCCTTCGACCTTAGCCGTCTTTCCTCTCTGAGTGACGCCGCCCTTATAGCCTCAGCCTCTAGTCTCAAGTGTGTCCACTTACGCATGCCCACACCATAGTCCAGGTGTCCGCCATCACTCCCACACTCCCAAGCGCCTTCTGCATTCAAGGCTGCAGGTGATAGCCACAGAAGCTAGTGGCGTAGAAGCCTGACCATTTCACTTATCCTCCAGTGACCTAGTGGGGATTTAAACCTCAAAATGTAGCCTAGGGGTTAAGTCTCAGTGCTATCACCGATATGGCCTAAGTTCAATCCCCAGTCAGGGAGCTAACCCCCACAGTGCAGCAGACCTCTCCTGTCAGGTTCGCTGCTCCCCTCAGCAGTGTATTTCAGTCAGTCCTCCTCTTCTGCTCCCCACTCTCTCTGGTGAATCCTCTCACCTCCCCCCACACTTCTGGCCTACACCCCAGTTCTTCTACACAATAAAAAAAAAATTTTAATTAAGCTTCAAAAGCCACTCCCTTGCATGGTACTTACACAACATAAAAGCTATACAAGAGACTGATTGACTATATAAAGAGTAACAGATTTCTCTAACTCTTGAGAAATGCAATTAGGAGGAGCCTATGATACGTATTTAATCAATCAAGACTGAAAAATAGGGCCTCCCTGGTGGGGCAGCGGTTGAGTGCTGGGCTGCGAAGCTGCCTGCAGCCTCTGCAGCACCCGTTCGAACCCCGGCTGCCAGCGAGGGTCCCACATGGTGTGCAGACCTCTCCTGCTGCCCGCTGCTCCCCTCAGCAGTGTATTTCGTCAGTCTGCCTGTTCTGTTCCCCACTCTGTCTCTGGTGAATCCTCTCACCCTCCTGCACATCTGGCCTGTACCCCAGCTCTTGTATAAATAAAATAAATCTTTTAAAAAATAAATAAATATTAAAAAATAAAAAAGAAGTGTTTCTACCAAGTCATTACTCAAGTTTCCCACATGGCTGAATCTAATTAATTAGGCCTAGTCAAACCTGCCTGCTGACGCCCAGGGCCCAGTTGAATAACCCTGAGAGGATTTAGGAACACCCCTTCAACAAACACTCATTTATTACCACCTGTATCCAGTGAATCACCTTTGTAGTAGATACTACCTGGTGGAACTTCCTCAAAACACAGGCTTTTTTAGAAGCTAAAAGTCAAAAACCTCTGCTCAACTTTTCATTAAGCATTATCTCTGGTGTCTTGAAAGTCAAGCAATGGTACTTGACAGTCTTCACACCACTGGACAAGTATTAATTTAGGAATATTAATTTCTATTCCACTTTGACTCAGAGTTTGTCCAGAACCAAGAATCATGTGATTTCTTTTTCTTCAAGCCAAAGTCAAAGGAGTGGGTAGTTTCTACCAACCCCATTGTTGTCTTGGAAATTGGCTTCAGCCTTGTTTTCTCTTCAAATTCTGTAAAATATTACCAAAATGGATTACAAACTCCTCTGAGTCCCTCCCGCACCATCTTTGTGCCTTTCTTGGAAGTCTCTGGAAAGTTAGTCCAGAGCAAAAGTACATTCTTGGGAACCAAGGGTATCTTTGGACCCAGAGTCTCATTGAGCACACTTGGCTGAGTGCTGATTCTGTCTCGGGTACTGTTCAAAGTACTAGTGAACAACAGGCCAGCATGCTTCCTGCTTTCCCAAGTGTCACCTTCTAGGGAGGGTGGAGGGGAAGGCAAGACAATAAACAAGTAAACAAAGTAATTTCTGATAGTGACAACTGATAGGATAATGGATAACACAGAGGCTAATGGCAAGAGAATGATTGGGGTGAGGGCGGGGATGTCCAGGAAAACTTTGCTAAGGGAACAGCATTTGATATTATGTTGAATGATAATAGCATGAATGATATTATGCTAAGTGTGTCATGTTCTATTAGACATGCTTCTCTATTTTTTATTTTTTTAAGATTTATTTTATTTATGCACGTAAGAACTGGGGTGTCGGCCAGAGGTGTGGGGTGAGAGGACTCACCAGTGACAGTAGGCAGTAGAACAGGTGTATCTACTGAAATACACTGCTGAGAAGAGCAGCAGGTGAGACAGGAGAGGTCTGCTGCTCCATGTGGGTTAGCTTCCTGGCCAGGGATTGAACTCAGGCCACAGTGGCTGGTGATAGCTTGATAGCACTGAGACTTTAACTCCCGCACCACCAGGGAGACCCTCCTTCTCTATTTTTAAAACAATTTTACAAAAGTATAAATTCCAGTAGAATACAGAGATTGATTAGGAGGGTATGGTCCTCTCAGATATTCTTTTTAGGGTAGGGGGAGAAATGAGAGGAATATAAATTGGCTTATTCTCTACAGAGGTCAACATTGCAATATCTTATCCAAATTAAAATGCACTGTCCTCTGACCCAACAACCCCACTTCCAGGGGTTTCATCTATAAAACGGTCCATCAGCAGGCAGATAGATATAAAAGGATATTCTTCATACCACAGCTTGTCATAGCAAAAGGCTTAGAGCAACCCCAAATCACTAGAGGATTAGTTGAGTAAATTAGGGAACATCTATCTGAGAGAACATTTTGCAGTCATCAAAAAGAATGAGATTGAACTCCAAGATAAACTGTTAAGTGAAAAAGAAAAAAGCAAAGTGCAAGAACGAAGTGTTCAATATTCTATCATTTTGAAAATATGGATATATATTATCTTTGGAAGGGTATAAAGAAAATGATAATATTTTTCTTCAGCAGAGGTCAGAGAAGAATTAGGAAAACTGTATATTCTTTTGTAACTTCCTTTTTTTTATCTTATGCATGCATTAGCTAATTCATAAACATATTTTGAAAACCATAGCATTGCAGAATAAGTAGTTGTGCATGTAATTTTCATATAAATTCCTTTTCATGTGCACTTATACATCACAGTTGCAGCTGGAGTGAATTTTAAATGTTAGTAGATAAGCTTCTAAAATCAGTTGCAGAGTCACCTTCTTGGCTGGCTTAACACTTGGGCGTTTCTCAGCTGTCTGGGACCAGTTTGGGAATCCTTTGAGGAAAGGCGTTTTCTTCTAGAATGGACATCCCTCTTGGAAGACAGTGCACTCCTAATTCATTCAGAGGTCTGAACAACTAACCCAACTGGTGTTCTGATAGAGAATCAAAAGGAGGTGATCTGTCTTAAAAGATACTTTCTATTGCATGAATAATATTATAATTGTATTCCGTCTAAGTTAGAACAGACCTTGATTTCTAAGAATGAACTTGTTCCAACAGGAATATTTTTCTTAGCTCTCACTAAGCTATTTCATGTTCTGTTCCACTTATGATTATGAGCTGATAAGAGCCTTCAACTACCAGTCATATTTTAGAAATGCAATGGAAATCAAATGTTTTTCAGATGCCTGCATGCCAAGCACAATGTCGTGCAGGGCAGGACAGCTGATAACACTTATAACCTCTGTCCCTCATGGGTAGAAAAATCTGCCCCCTATTAAATAAATCACGTATGCATAGAAAAGTTTTATTTAAAAGAAAATTTGCCACTGATAATTGGAAATAACCATGGAAATGACATTCCATATCTATTTTTAAAGTGCATTAAATATGTATCCAGTGGAATTGTGAGGCATTAACTTGCTTGCTTGTAGGCAAAATTTCCATCAGCTACAAGACGGGGGGTGTGAGAATTCTTGCGAGGACAGAGCTTGGGGAATTGGCAGAGATGCCTGCATTTGAGTCTCAGTGGGGCTGCAGGAAGAGAAACGGTTCATTAGAAAAAAGCATGGGAACAGTCCTGAGAACAGCTGTGTCAGAGAGCATGACCTGAGCCCAGGAGGGGCACCCAGGACAGCACGTGGATGGCAGCTCTGAAGGTACCATGAAGACATGGATGCCACTGATCATGGCAGAGTTCGCCCCCGTGTGAAGCTGGGTGCACACTCGAGGTGCCTCCCCTTGTGGCTCTTGCTCTGATCCAAGCCCAAGTCAATGTCACAGATGCAGGAGGCAGGCTGTTATCTGTGCCACAGAATCTGACCCCAAAGGAGGAAATGACTCAAAAGTGGGCTAACTCGGGATCAGGGTCCCTGTGATCAGGTTTCAGGGTTAAGTTGTCCTAGCCTTGGCAACACACAGCCGCTAGTACACCCGGAAGGGGGGTTGGGAGGAAAGTGCTGGGCTGGGGTATGGGCTTCAGGCAGTAGAGGTGGGGCGAAGAAAGCCTGAGAGAGAGAGAGAGAGAGAGAGAGAGAGAGAGAGAGAGAAATTCAGCACAAGTCTAGCAGTCCTGCCTGGAAGTGGCTCCACCCAGGAGGTGCTGCTCCTTGAAAGGCCACTGATGTCTGAGAGGCCTGTTGAGGACAATGCAAACCAACCTGCATTTCCACTTGTATTTCCCACCTTCTGTTTTGGAGATTCCCTTGGGGTCACTCAGCCTAGAGTGAGATGACTTTCTTCACTAAGCACATTATGTCTCTAAGGTCAAGGCCTTTAGTATTTATGGTTCAAACTATTGAAGTATTATTTTCTTAATTTGTCTCAGAATCAGGGGTTTGGAAGGGGCAGTAAAAATCAACCCTCTCATTTTACAGATGAGGAAACTGAGGCCTGGAGGGGTAAGTAACTTGAATAAATTCCTCAGGAAATTTGGAGCTAGAATTTAGTTTTCCTTTCTCCAAGCAGTGTTCACTGCTGCTTGAAAAGTAACATTAATTTGCTACTTTCACATTCTCCTCACAGTTCTATTCACTCCATTTCAATCTGTGTGGTCCTTTCCCTGTCCTAAGAGAACTGAATTTGTTGATTCAGCAGGAATTTTCACAGAGGGGAGCGAGGTAAGTGGAAAGAGGGGCGAAGGAGCAGGAGGGAGGGAGAGAGGGGGAGAAACAGAATGTCGGCCTGTATGAAAAGTGTGACCAAAGGAATCTTAATTGACAAATAATGTCCAGATTTAACAACACTTGAGACACTAGCTCAGACAAATGACATACAGAAGACAGGATTAAGCTTCGCCTCCAGAGGACGCCCCGCCTGCCTAAGACAGCACGTCATCAACTGCTGATGCCTTGGCTTGGTCTGGAATTGTGCACTTAATCACTGCAGGTGATATTTATGCAGTGCCAAGTGCAAAAGGATTTGGCATTTTCCAGTTCAATAAGTCTAAACAAACCACATAATTTGACAGTAAGTAGATTGTGTTTTACTAGAATTTTCCAGTCTGACGATCTGTATTGATCAAATTCACTAACTTACAGCCTCTCTGGCTAGTTGTGAGAAACTCAGTTAAGAATTGTGGCGCCTTGTGTTCTATCTCCTCGTGTAACACGTCTCCCCATGGTGGTGAAATACCCATTCTGATGAGTCACATCATTTCCCCCTCCCTCACTTGGGGTGGGTCTGAGATGCAGGGCCACGCTTCAGGGACTGACACTGTCTTGTACTTTTAGGTATTTGTTCTGTCTAGTCTTTATTATTTATTTAATAATTCAGGTAATGCTGGTTTACAACAGTGTATATGATTTAGAGGCATAGGATCATACTATTCAGCTATATGTTACCACACCACACCCCTCACCGAGATACCCAGAGTCCTCCACCACAGTCCATTGTGCCCCGTCCCCACTTCTCTCTCCCCCATCCTGTGTTAGCTAATCTTTGTATGTATTTTTGGCTTGTTTTAGCTAATCTTAACTTTATACTTTAAAAATGGGTCCCAAATCTTCACTCTGCATTTACTCACTCAGCAAACATCATTTATTGAGTGTTCATGACTCCTGGCTTCTAAAGAAGTCACCAAAAATACAAAGATAACCAGTCTAGGGACAAAGATCTACCTCTTAAATAAACAATAAGGGTGCTATGTAATTAGACAGAAATTTCTTATTTCTGTTCTTGTTTTTCCCTTAGCTCAGGTCTGTCTGGCTCACCCCTCACCTCTGGAGGTGTGTATGAAGCCCAACCCCTTCAACCCACCAGGTGGAAGCTGGCAGGTGTTAGTGACAGGAAAGGTCCCACATTCCCTCCTCTTCATTTCACCTTCATTTTTGAACTAATGCCTGTTTTTGTAAATAAAGTTTTATTTACACAACCATGTTCATTGGTTGACATAGTGTCTAGGGTACTTTTAGAAAACGTAAAAGTTAGTTGTCAAAGAGACCATATGGCCTGAAGACATAAACTATCAATATTTACTGTCAAAAACTTTATAGAAAACCCTATGCTAGGGCCTCCCTGGTGGCTCAAGGAGTTAGGACGCAACCTATGAAGCTATCCACAGTCACTGCAAGCATGAGTTTGATCCCCAGCCAGGGAGCAACCCATATGGCACAGCAGACCTCTCCTGGCTCGCCTGCTGCTCTCCTCAGCAGTGTATTTCAGTCAGTCTGCCTGTTCTGTTCCCCACTCTGTCTCTGGTGAATCCTCTCACCACCCCCACTCCCGACACTTCTGGCCTGTACCCCAGTTCTTGTATGCATAAATAAATTAATTAAAAAAAAGAAAAGAAAAGAAAACCCTATGCTAGATAATTCAATTTTTATAAAATTTTGTAAGATAGAGAAGGAAGGATTGGGACCATAAAAATCCTCATATCACAACCAAGTTCACAACAAATTTCTTAAAACAATGGTAGAATTAAAGAAGAGTTTAGGTTTCAATTTTATGAAAACACAAATATTTCAAAATGGTTGAGCTATTTTTACTGATGGCAAGTAGTTGACACAGTGACATAGAAGATATTTTTGAACAAAACAAAATAAAAACATCCCCACATATTTAAACTATCCTTTCAATGAAAGTGCCCTTTCATTTTTAAACAATGCATGAGGAATGCTTACGTATTCGACAAGAAACCTACTATGGAGAGAGGATTTTGAAAAAGAATTTTTAGATTTTTTTTTTTATTTTACATGATTCTGTTTCTTTAAAAAATTTAAGTGTTTTGCATAAAAATGTTCACACCTGTGTTCTTAGAATACTTGGAAGCAGAATTTTCCTATTTAAAAGTCATCCAAAAGAAGAGTGTCAATGGAATTTGAAGGCATATTTAAAAAATATAAAAATATACACTTTTCTATTAGTTTGCAAGGTTGACATCTGGAAATACGAATATTTACTAGCTGAATTTTAATGGAAATTGTCTAAGAAGGTTAAGAACACAAACTGAATATTATGGTTTAGTAATGATGGACTTCTTCCTGTTGGATATAAATATCTCTGTGACACAATTTTTCTAGCTACTATTATTCATATTTCTTAGTGAGAATAAAGATATGTGTGTATATTTAATATAAAAATAACATTTCTTTTTTGAAATATTTTTTCTTTTATTTTACATTATTGACTTCATCTTTTTGTTACTCTATCTATGTCTATTTTCATATCTGCTTTGAAATACCCCTGGTGGCTCAAGGGGTAAAGTCTCAGGACTATGAAGCTATCAGCAGCCACTGCAGCATGAGTTCGATCCCTGGTGAGGGAACTGACACACATGGCACAACTGACCTCTCCTGGCTCGCCCGCTGCTCCCCTCAGCAGTGTATATCAGTCAGTCTCCTTGTTCTGCTCCCCACTCTGTCTCTGGTAAAATCTCTCACCCCCTGCACCTCTGGCCTACACCCCAGGTCTTGTACGCATAGCTAATCTTTAAAAAAAGACTCAATTTAAAAAATAAATAAAATGTTTATACTTAACAGAGAAGAAAATGTGTGTAATTTATGAATAAACAAATATACGTATCTTGGTGCACTACCCCCCAATCTTTAATGATAAAAACATACCATCATAATGTTGAGAGACCAGTGATAATTGTGTGTGAATTGGACTGAGCAGACTATGGTTTAAATAGGGCTTTGCCACTCATTTGCTATGTTCTCTTGATGAAAATAATTTATTCTAGGCCTTACTTTTATAACTGTAAATTGAGGTAAGTCCCATAAAACACCTTGTACAGAGCCTGCCTGGCACATAGAAAGTGTTTAATAGGGCTTTCCTATTAAAAAGGGAGGTGACCCCATGGCACAGCAGACCTCTCCTTCCTGTCTCACCTGCTGCTCCCCTCAGCAGTGTACTTTAGTCAGTCTGCCTGTTCTGCTCTCCATTCTGTCTCTGGTGAATCCTCTTACCCCCCTCACCTCTGGCCTGTACCCCAGTTCTTGTATGCATAAATAAATCTTAAAAAAAAAGAAATTTGACAAATACTAATAAATATTATTATTGTACCTAAATATCTCAAAGTTCTCCCAACATCAGGGTTGACTTTTTCTTTAATAGCCCAATAAAATAATTCCATTCTTTTCATCTCACTTACTCATGGGAAGGACACATATGCTCCAGAATTTCTACAGAGGTGCTTACATTCTTCTGGTAGTTACATGCTCCAGATGTCTCACTCTTGCTGGTTTGTCTACCACTTGCAGGCTTCCTTCTCCTCATGACCCTAAGTGTGGACATAACCTCCTTTCAAGCACTCCTAATATTGAAGGCCATTGTAAGACTTCCAGATAACACAGGGTAAATACAGTTCAGAACAGGAAACAACTTAAAATTTAGGTATCAGACAATGCCCTTCCTGAGTTCATGGACTGTTACCCACAGCTGGGAATGTTTAACTGATTCTATCCAGCCTACAGGGTTGGCCTGTCTCCTTGTTGTTGGCACTATTCCTTCCCATTCAGAGAACTCTCTGCCTTCTTAGCTCTTCACTGAGTTCAGAATCTAGTTCTGGTTTCTCAGACCACTATAGGTACAGAGTACAGGCTACCAGGGCCAAGCATATCTGGGTGTGGGCATTAAACCCCTCCAGAGGCAGCCCCGACACTGGCCATCAAAGTAGAAGTGAAAAATCTTCATTTCAAAATAAAAAAATCTATTGACATATCTTCCTGAATAAAAGACTACCTACCACAGGTCTCTTTCACCCACTAGAAGATTAAAGCAACACATTAAAAATAGCTCCAGTTAGAATCTCTAAGTTTCACAGATCAGACAGTGGTAAATTCAGCTTAAAGTTCACTTTTGTGATTAGCCCAAATCATTTACAGTGATTCTGTCTCCCTTGCCAGGGATTGGTTTAGGCATGGACTGTGATGCCCTCCAGGATGGTAAGACCAAAATGGCAGTCCACTAAGGTGCTTTTGTAAAGTTTGTCTAATTCTGGGGCAGGGGTCGTCACTACATGAGGATCCTTTCTTCCTACTTTTGAATATTGCAAATAAGATGAGATGGAGTATTTGGAGCCAGAGTTGTCATGTTGCAATCATGAGTGGAGAGTATACAGAATCTTAGAAATGCTGCACCTTTGGATTAATCATTGTTGGAGTAACCTGTTCTGGATTTCTGTTATAAGGATAAAGAATTCATTATGGTCATTATGATTTAAGACAACTTTATGTATTTTTGTATTTATTATTTTACTACATTTTATGTATTTTTGCCCAAACAATCTAATTACATGACCTTCCAGAAGAGTCTTTGGAGGTAGGTACAAGAGGGAAAAGCAAAATGAAGTAGATGCCCTTTCTTTCAAAACAAAGCTCCAAATAAGGTCCTCTGGTAGACCAGAAGTTAGGAGTGGGGTGTGTCCTTAACACCTCTCTAAAAAACAAAGGTTTCTAAGAAACTGAAGAAATTCTGTACCTTGTTAAGCTAAAGGGAGTTACTTTAAATCCTGGGGCACTGTGCCTTCCAGGAGGAACTGCTTGGTTTCTAAGAGCTAGTCATCATGTTGTTGAACTAGCTGTTTACTCTTTTTTATGTAAGAACAAAAGATCACTCAAAGGAGGTTTAAGATTGCTAGACCATCTTGATGCTAAAAATTCCCATCTCTGCATCTTCTTTTTACCAACCAATCCTCTAGCACAATTTGCTTTCTCCCCCTTTCATGAAGACTGGACTATGTAACTGTCGTGCCATGTATTTAAATGCCCCCTTAATTTAAGCGAGGTTTGTCTTTAGCATGTGTACATACTACTCTTGAAATGTCTCTGGTACTTTACCTTTGAAATTTTCCAACAAGCATTGGGATTTTTTTATATTTGCAATGCTCTATTTTTGAAAATTGTATTATTTTTTATTGAAGTAATGTTGGTTTACATCACTATAAGTAACTGCACGTTATAAATTCACACTTCAGATGTATGTTTCCACACCATACCCACCACCACAATCTATCATAATCCATTGCCTTCCTCTCCAAACTTTGCTCCCCACTAATCCCTCTGATAGCCTCAATTCTGTGGTCAACTTTATTTTCCAAATCATCCAGTATTTATCTTTTTTTCTCCTGATTTATTGCACTCAGCATCTCATCCAGCTCCATTCATGCTGATGCAACAGGCAACTTCATCTTTTTTTTTTTTTTTTTTTTAACTAGCTGAGTAGTATTCCACTGTATGTACTGTATCTTTTTAGTCCATTCATCATTGGGCACTTAGCTGTTTCCATAACTTGATTATTATAAACAGTGCTTCAATCAACATAGGAGTACAGGCCCTTTGAAATAGTGTTTTTGTGTAATATTCCTTTTAATTACTAATTTATAACAGAACAGCTTCCTGAAGTCAATATAATTCCCATTGCACTTACTACTTGAATTAGTTTACTATTGCAGCTGTTACAAATTCCCATACATTGAGGGCCTCCCTGGTGGCACAAGGGGTTAAGATGCAACCTAGGAAGCTATCCGCAGCCACTGCAGCACAAGTTCAATCCCCGGCCAGCCAGGGAGCAACCTACATGGCACAGCAGACCTCTCCTGATGTGCCAGCTGCTCCCCTCAGCAGTGTACCTCAGTCAATCTGCCTGTCTGTCCCCCACTCTGTCTCTGGTGAATCCTCTCACCCACCCCGCAGCTCTAGCCTGTACCCCATTTCTTGTGTGCATAAATAAAAATCTTTTTTTTTTTTTATTTCAAACATTTTTATTTTGAAATAGTTTAAGACTTACAAGAAGTTCCAAAAACAGCAGAGTTCCCATGCACACTTCACCTACTTTCCTCCGAGGATAATTGCTTCTGTAACACGGTACACCACCAAACCAGGATATTGACACCGATATGATTCTATTAATGTAGATACAGAGCTTGTCTGTATTTCATCAGTTTTCACATGCTCACTTCTTAAATTATTTATTTTGGGAAAGTGTACAGTACTGTGAAATGTTTTAATGAACTATAATTTGAATTAATATAGGTTAACACTGTATATGACTCAAAGAAAGGTTCAGATGTGCATAACCACATACCACCCAGAACTCCTATTATGTTTTTATCCTGTACTATTTTTTTTTTTTTGAGTTTTTTTTTTTATTGTTATATTCCCCATACAATTGCAGCCCCCCCATTCTGACCGCAATCCCTCCCCTTCCGCCCCCGCCCCCCTAAAAGTGTCTCTGGTTCATAGTTTTTTGTTGATTTTGATTTTCACTTTCTTATAGTTATTCATTTTCCTGGTCCCTAAGGCGTCGGTCTCGTAAATAAAAATCTTAAAAAAAAATTACCACACATTGAGACCCAAAAATTACTAAAAAAAAAAAAAAAAAAACTTACATTCTGGAGATGAGAAGTCCCAAAATCAAGGATTCAGCAGAGGTACATTCCTTTTGGAGGCTTTCGGGGAGACTGTTCCCTTACATTTTCTAGCTTCTAAAGGCAACCGCTTTCCTTGGCTCATGGTTGCATTCTCTATTTTGTAAGTCAACAGCAAAGCACCTTCCAATCTAACCCCTCTTGCCTCCCTCTTAAAAGGATCTTGTGATGACATTAGGCCCCCTATAATCCAGAGTAATTCCCCTATCTCAAGACCCTTAATCACAACTGCAGTCTTTGTCATGTAAACTAACATCCACAGGTTCTTGAAATTAGGATTTTGACATCTTTGAGACTTTTAGCCTCCCACACTACTTCTGTTATTGCCACTGGCTAAAATTTCATTGTAAAGCCAGGTGCCATGCTGTTTCACACTCCTTATCTGTTAGTCCGCAAACCACATGCTGAGATTGTGTAACTTTCTCAGATAGGCTTATGACTAAACCATTGCTTTCTGATGAAATTCAAAAATTGAGTAATTCACAAAATCTGCATTCCTATTCTTATCTAGCATTGACACATGCCTATAAGACTACAAACTTGTATTTTTAGAAAAATGTAGTCAGAAACATCATACGGATAGAAATTTGCATTTAGAAGGTATGAGTGGTTGGGACTAAAGCTAACAATTTCTGGGTTATTAGTTCAGATCATTGAGACCAGTGCTAACCATTTATGGTTGCTAGTTCTAAACGGAACAGTTCACTGTACTAAGCTTAAGAAATGATGACTTAAACCTTTGGCCAATATACAATGAAATGCATAACCATCAAGTGGCACTTGTCAGTAAAATGTGGGTTAATGTCCAAATCCATCACTGTTGCTCAAAAACTACTTTAAAAACTGATGGTTGCATAATTTCACATTAGCATTGAAGAGTCCTGGTCTATGTTATGGAGTAGCATCTGTTTAGTGTACACTTGCCATTCATATCTGGTAAATGTACTCCTTGTTGGATTGTGATGTGCCTAGACAGATGTCACCTAAACAGAACACTCACAAAATGACAACTTGACACATAAGACTTGTTAAGTATTAGAAGGGCTAGAGGCTCTTGAACACTGGGTTGAGCCTTTTAGCTATCTGATTTGATCAAGGCTATTTTAAGATTGTATATAATTGAGATCGTTATAAAAACTCGTATGGAAATAGTCTGAGTGGTTTACAGGATATTGGCTAATAACTCCAGCTGCATATGGGAGTTACTGTAATGAGTCCATTAATCCACTTGAACATGTGTTGTTGTAAATTAAGTATGTGCTACAATTCATATGTAGATATGGTTGTGTTGAGTAACAAATTTGCTTAAAAATATCACTAAATTCATAGAAACTTTTGGCCATTTTCCACTTTATTAATCACTCTGTACTTAAGTACAAATTAAGTATAAAATTCTGACATTCTTAAAGTGATTGGGTACCTCTGCTCTAGTTTTAAGAATTTAACAAGTGTTCATGAAATATTTCTCACACACATACTTTCATACAGGTAGATTAGAGCTGTAAAGGAGCTGCTATTCAACAGCTTTATTCAGGAGAGCTAGTCTCCTAAAAGATGCTGAGTTGAACAATGATAGAACACTAGCGGGTGATACTGATGAGACCTTTCAGTAACAGCTATTTCTCTCTCTGATAGTTTATGAGTAAGGTTAGCAAGTTAAAGGTCAAAAGTACCATTTCATATTTTAAAAACATGCTTGCAATAAAACTACCTAAATCAATCAAGACAGGTCTATTTCTAAAACCCAATACTAACTTGAAAGGAAACTATGCCTGGCTTTCAATTTGTAAACAAATACTACTGGTTTGTTATAGCATTTTACAAAACTGTTCACACTGCAGTCTCAAAATTGGAACATCTTATCATTTGACTTTCAAAAGGGCCAACTGTATTTTCAAAGATGAGAAATCCACATGAAGGGCTAAGTGATCTAAGATTATACTATAGTTATAATAAAAAAGCTTAAGTTATTAAAATAAGTTACACAACAGCAACAGCGTAAGTGTATGGATTAGATTTTAGAAAAGTGTCATACAGAATTATCTAAACACATTTTGACTGCTGGATTCCAATTACATAAAACTAGAATCTTGTAGCCTTACCTTCCTTTAAGTGAAAGACAGTACAAGTACTATTTGGACTGACAGTACAAATACTATTTGGGTGTTGAATAAATACGTATTTTTTAATGTAGTCATTTTTAGACCGAATATAATAATTAAAAAATTCCTCTTTGAAGATTAGTAATTCAGGTCCTAATAATTAATTTCTAAATAAACACTTACTAAAATAAACAGGTTTGTAATAAAAGGCATGGTTTGATTTTAGAAAAGTAAAAAAAGGATCCAACATTTCTACACTGTTCAAGCATTTTTTAAAAAAAATTCCTGTCCATAGGATTGTAAGACACTGGAATATCTCAAGGTATTTACAGATTCTCCTGGAAATCTTAACCACAGGTTTAAATTAAGAGGTAAGTTCCAGCTTTCTGAAATAGTGTAAAGTATTGTTGGGGAGATTTAGTATGGTTTAAACCCATGGAACCATTAAAAAATTTAGATCAATTCCACAGTTCTTGTTTAGCTAAACATACAGTACATACGGGAGCTAAAAAATTATTCTAGTGGGGGTGGAGGAAGGAACCATCAGAGACAATCATGTCTGCCAAGCAGATGACTTTTAATAAGCTGAAAGCTAAGGAGCTGGAGAGTTGAGATTTCTTTCGGCACCTTTTGAGGACTACCCACTCAATTTTTTCACTGAAGCTGTTAGCGGGTATAAAACTTGACACTTTCGGGCCACCCCTTGTGGCGCAGGCAGTTGAGCACAGTGCTGTGAAGCTGTCTGCAGCCTCTGCAGTGCGGGTTCTATCCCAGCCGGCCAGCCTGCGAGATTTCCACATGGCGCGACAGACCTTTCCTGCCTCACCCGCTGCTCCCCTCAGCAGTGTATTTCAGTCAGTCTGCCTGTTCTGTTCCCTGCTCCATCTCTGGTGAATCCTCTCACCCTCCCACACTTCTAGCCTGTACCCTGGTTCTTGTATGCATGAATAAATAAATCTTAAAAAAAAAAAAAGCCTTAAAAAAAAAAACTTGACACTTTCACCCAAATACTCACTTACAAAACAAAATATTTACTCTCCTTTCACGACTTATAACTGACTGCTAGATGATATTTTCTGCTGATGTCCAGAGCACAAAAGTTTAAGCAGCAGGTTCTGGCTAAGTCTGTTCATTCAGTCACTCAATCATTCACCCACTCAACCAGCATTTTCAAATCATTGTGTGCTGCACACTCAGTTATCTTAAATGGAACCAAAACAACAACAAAACATTTTAAAGAATTACCAGAACTTTTATTTTTGCTTAGTTTTATTAAAAAAATAAATATGTCATAAAGCTTTGTTTTCCTTTAGGGAGAAAAAAAAAAAGAAACAAGTTCCATAAAATCAAATAAGTAATGGTAAGGTGTCTTAACTTCAAAAAGATCAGTAATCACTGGTTTACAAGTATAATTGAATCAAAGAACAACTGTGACAGCCATAGTTGGCTGTTTCATGCCAATGGCAGCAAACCACAAGATCAACTAGGGCAAAATAAATAACTGTGTGGAAGCCCTGATAAGTGCTTGAACAGACCGATTTACTGAGACATCAGTATAGATATATCTTGCTTTAAACAACACAGAAGTTCCTGAAAAATTTTTGTAAATGAAATAACCACAAACATACTAGGAGACCTTGATATCTGAAGGAATTCTATGGTGAACTCTTTTGTGAACAGCTACTTCTGCCTCCATTAATCCAGGTATTTGCTTTGCTTAAAGCAAATTATATCTAGCTCCACCACTCTGAAGTGAGACATGAGCCTAGTCACCTAACACAGCTCCACCTGGGCCAGTGGCATAATTTCCAAGTTTGTGTTTCTTTTATTAAGTAGTGTAAAATACAGAGTCAGCCAGGAAACCCAGCTGCATCTGGCAAAGCAGGCATAGGGGTGGGATTACCACCTTCAACAGTCATTTCCAAATCAACAAATACTTTTGAGTCTACTTTGTGCAAAGCATAGAAATAAACCGTTATCAATTAGGTCATATATGTACTTTTTCTCTCTCAAATCTTTAATCAGGGCCTAGGTCTGGAAAACGCTGAAAGAAAGTAGTATTGCTAATCCTCAGAACTGACTTTAACCAAATTAGCTGTCCAACTCCTTCAAATTGAGATGGATGATAATGGAAGAGACTGAGTTTTTCAAGGTTTGAAGTTTAACAATATGAGAATCACATTTCACATAACTAAGTGAAAAATTTTGCTGGTGACAAAACCTTTTTAAATAGTTCCTTTTTAAACTTTTCCAACAGAAGTCCAAATTCTAAGGTAAACTTGGCAAAAGTTAGTTATTGATGCTGTCTGGTTGGGTGTAGATTTCAGTCCACCCATGAGAATTTCATAGACTTACCCTATGCCTTAGTAGTGATGTTCTGAACAGGGAATAAGTATGGTAGTACTAGTTTCTGTCAGTTTTAGCATTGTAAGTAATAGAATCCTCACTTTGATTAGAGCCTCCATTTTATTTGGCCAAACTTCTATCAGGCTCAAGTTATATTAGTAGGCTGTTCAGTTTCTTTTTTAAAAAAATATTCTACAAACACTGCTGCCTACATGTCCAAGTGTGAATGAAGAGTATGTAATCTGTAGGTTTTTTCATACTGTGTACACTAACAACAATTAGTAAGTCATTAAAGAATAAGTGGTCATTTAAAACCTGTTTTTCTTAAAAAATTTTCACTTTCTAGCACTTAAAAAAATGGGTCTTAGAAGTGCCCTGTTAATTTCCAATGCTTTCCTCCATTCTATCCCACCCATTCAAAACCTGCTACAAATGCTGGATTGAGTTCATATCAAATAATTTAGCAGTACCAAGATTTTTCAAATGGAAACAGTGTTACTGACTTCTTCATATTGGATAACAAAATAAGGGTAACTCTGGTCATCATTAAAAATGACAAAAATCTGAGGCTCAAAGAAATTATCCACACAAGAGTCATAGAGGTCACTGGTAACACTGCCAGGATTAACTGGAGGGGGCCTCCTCATGCCATGACTGCCCATCGTGTATCTGCCAGTTAGCACTTTAGCCAGAAACATGAAATGGACTCCTTTGGAGGATTTCTTAGAAAAGTTATGAGAGTAGCTTGCCTTCTTTGCAAAATAACTTCCTTGTCCAAACATTGTAGCATGTTTTCCACAGACCCGAGGGTCAAAGTTGTGCTTGCAGATTCCATCCACCACATCCTGGGATGTTCCATGAAATAAATGTCTCTCGTTTATTATTCTGTCACGGCCAAACATTTTCCTGTTCATATATTCCTTTTTCCTAATGCAAAGAGTAGACAGGGAATTCAGAAGAAGAAAGGTATAGATCAATTTAATAGAAATGATGTAGTCCTCCTTGACACTCTTTATAGTGTCAAGGAGGAAGAAATGTTAAAGCAATTATCAAAGGCAAAATGCCATCAAAAATCACATTAAATTTAAACTTATTTTTTCCACTGCAGACAGGAAAAATCCTTTTCATTTTTTTCTCTACAAACCATTCACTTGTTTTCTCTTCCATTTCTAATCAAGTCCTCACACCTTACCCACTGAGATGGCTTCCTTGTCTAATTCCACCAATCCAAACCTCTCTCTATATATTCTTTTTATAATACATTCATTTGTTTTTTGACTGACCAGCAGCACAGTAACATGTTTAAGAGCAAGGCCTCTGGTGCTAGACTGCCTGGGTTCAAATTTCAGCACCATATTTTATTAACCTGTCAACTCAGTTGACAGGTTATCAAACTCTTCTGCCACTCAGTTTCCTCTCTGTAAAATGTAGTTTATAGTAATCCTATTCATAGGCCTGCCTATTATGAGTATTATATATGTTAATATATGATAAAATATGAACATATTACGTTCTATGCAAATCTTCATTATCAGGTCCTGCATTTATCACAAGCTATATTAAGAAAAATAATTTGTTTATTATAAAGGTATTTATATATTTACCATAAAGTTATAACTAAAATTACAAAATAAATATGTCATGGAATTGTAACATACACCATGGTGATGATAGCTAACAGTACCGTATATAATATTTGAAAATTACTATGAGAATACATGTTAACTAGAGTTAATGTGATCACTTTACAACATATACAAATATCAAATTATGTTGTGTACCTGGAACTAATATGTCAATTACACCTCAGTTGAAAAAAAAAGCTCTGTTGCACTTTCTCACACTGCTGACTCACCTTTTATATTTCTCCCAAAGAAACTGGTTTTGGACTCTTAATATCTGCAAAATTCTATATTTAAATTCAGGCACAGTCTTATGAAAGAGATTATAAATGATTCGGTAACTTTTGTCCTCTGCAGAAACAGGCACTTGGATAAAGTCCTGAGATGGATGCATATAAATCCAAGTTTCAGGGTAAAAGTTTGCTGAGGTAACCCCATCTGGGCAGATGATTTGTGATGATGAGGTTGCTTCAAGAGGTGGAGGAGCCTGTGTGGGAACACCACCAAGTGTTCTAGAAGGGAGAGAAAGGATGTCCATGTAAAATTCTCAGAAATAAGTTCATCTTACATTACTGTGCTCTATGGCACTACTGAATATTGTAATTTGCATGGCTTAAAATGCTTTTTAAAAAACAATATTAAAAAACAATCTATTAGGGAAAAAAACAGCAAAATTTGCCTGTACACAGACAACCTATTAGCTTCTTCCTAGCTTCCTCCCTGTGGAGAAAACTCTGGAATGTACTGTTACAAGGCAAGCAAGCAAGAACCAACTTATGATTATCTTTTATTTTTTGAATCCCAGACTCCTTCCATTTGCCTATATAGTTAAAGAAACTGAAGGGAACAATGATAATTTATATGCATTCTTCAAACTTTGCTTACTAAGTGGAAAACATATTATTAAAGACTATGTAGGGTAGTGAAGCAGATTGAGGGAGAGAGAAGGTAAGGAAGGTAAAAAACAGGGAGCTTACAGGGAGAAGAACAAGTATAAAAAAAAAAGAGTTTTACTTTTTACATAAAAACAAAAATCATGGAGTAGGCATTGAAAGCTGAGTTGGCAGTATTTCATTTTTTAACATCACACAGCACAACAAAACCCTCAATACTAATCAAATTTTATAGCTTTAAGTGTACTCATGATGGAGCTAATAAGGTTAAGCTCTAGACATCAGAATGCACATCCTTGAACATTTAAATTCAGGTTGTTACTTTGAAGATTAATTTTAAAAAGCAGCAACTTTGATCCACTACCTAGTTCTGCTGGATTAAATGCTGAAGTTTACATTTCTTGGCTAATTTCAAAACAGAGCAAAAGAGAGGAAGCAGAGGAAAGGAAACTGGCTATGAGTCTCAGATTCAGGATTGGGCTACTACAGCACTCATCAAGCATATGGTAGTCACAAGGAAGCAGTTAAGTTTGCCAATGGATTAGTAAACAGATTTTCAAAAGTACTTTATGACACAGGTTACAACTATAGGTGAACATGAATCTAATCCCGAAAGAATGTTTCTTACCATTAATCCTTATATTCATAGTTGCTTTATACTAAGCATATAATTTACACACATTGTCAATAATCGTCATAACAACCCTGAAAGATGGCTTTGTTATCTCTACATTTCTTATCTTTTAGATTTATTTTATTTATTTATGCATAGAAGAACTGGGGTGTAGGCCAGAGGTGTGGAGGGTAGAAGTGGGGGAGATGAGAGGATTTACCAGAAAGAGCGGGGAGCAGAAGAGGCAGATCTACTGAAATACACTGCTGAGAGGAACAGCAGGAGAGACAGGAGAGGTCTGCTGCGCCATATGTGGCTGGGGATTGAACTCAGGGCACTGCAGTTATAGCGCTGAGACTTAACCCCTAGGCCACCATTTTTCTAATAAAAAGAGTAAGCAGATGCAGGATCTGAATCCAGGTGTCTCTAGTTTTTAAGCTCATATGCTCTCCATTTCCATACACTTCACAATTTGTTGTATACATTCATGTTTGTTTGTTTTTTTTTCAAAGAATTGAGTTGCACTTTTTTTTTTTTTAAGATTTATTTATTTATTTATACAAGCATTGGGTACAGTCAGAAGCGCAGGAGGGTGAGAGAATTCACCAGAGCCAGAGCGGGGAACTGAACAGTCAGACTGAGGAAACACACTGCTGAGGGGAGCAGCGGGCACAACAGGAGAGGTCTGTCGCACCATGTGGGACACCCCCCCACCCCCTACACCCCCCACCCCGCCAGCAGCCGGGGATAGAACCAGAGCTGCAGAGGCTGTGGGCAGCCCCGCAGCCCAGCACTCAACAGCTGCGCCACCAGGGGAGGCCCTCATGTTTGTATTTTAATTCCCCCACAAGGCTTGAAGGAGATGGATGGATACCAGGATTACTACCCAGGTTTGCCTAATTCTTTCCTCTACACATACCACCACCACCACCACCACTACTTCAAAAGCTGGCTTGATAAGGACCTAAAAGCCATAGAGGCACAACTGCTTTATCTAACTTCCTTCAAGTAGCTGTGCCATAATCTATCTCGTCTCAAAGTTCTTTTGTGAGAGGTGGGTGTCAAGGGGGAAGGGTCAGGGACAGGTTCCAGGACTTACAAATTGTCTTTGCAGTGGTATATTTTTCAAGAGAAGCCCCAATGATTTAATAAGATTCTAAAAAGTCTCCTTTTAAGATCCTTAAAAAAAAAAATCACTATTCTGCAGGAAGGACAGGAAACCCTCCCTTTTGAACTGTTCGCTCTATTCCTTTACTGCAAAGAGGTAGAAGTTCCAGCCCACCAGGTTTTCCAGTATTATCAGGGGTTGAAGTTACCAGAGATTTCTGGGTGGAGAGGAGAAGGGTAAAACTCTCCCAAGTACTATGCTCCAAATAGGTTGTAGGTTATTTGCAGCCAAACTGAAAACCTGGCGCTGACAGCCAAGAGACTCTGCTTTTTTCCCTTCTAATACCACTTCTCCCTAAAATCTAGTTCCATCAAATGAAAGTTTCAAATATATCTATGCTTTTCTATTTCATGGGCTGGGGTGTACTATTTATTCACTCATGCTTGAATATGAGCCTGTGTAAATAAATCCTATCCACCCAAAGATATTAAATTATATAGTCATAGATCTACACGTATATTTATATGTAAATATTTATAACATATAGCATCTACAGTATCTAATCTGACCGTAGTTGCTTATTTTTAACAAGCTAACATCTTAATTGCATTAAAACCTAAAATGTGTATCTGACTTCCACTAGTTGACATAGGTTAAAAAAATATATTCTAGGGCATCCCTGGTGGCACAGGGGTTAAAGACAGCGCTATCAAGCTATCACCAGCCACTGCAGCACCAGTTCGATCCCCAGCCTGCCAGGAAGCTAACCTCTTTTGTCTCCCCCGCTGCTCCCCTCAGCAGTGTGTTTCGGTAGATCTGCCTGTTCTGTTGCCCACTCTCACCCCACCCCCCACACCTCTGGCTTACACCCCAGTTCTTGTATGCATAAATAAATAAATCTTTAAAAAATATACATATATTCTAAGCACAGTTACAAACATGCTTTTATTTTCAGAGAATTCTGAGGAGTTTGTATTCAGCTCATGGTTATTCCAAAGACATGCTGTATGCTTCACAGTACTAGCCTTTTTTTTAGAGCCAAAGTTGATAGGTACAGAGCTTACACTCAAGGATCTCTGAAGAATGGATTTTCAGGATCTCTGGCCATCTATCATTCTCCTCTTTCCTTGCCATATTGAAGGGCATTTCCTAACCCAACTTCAGTTACAAGCACAAATTAATTCACTTTATCCTTTCTGGTGAGGATTCAAAGAAACTGTACCAGGCTTTCTCATGACCATGAGGTGACTGCAAGGGACAGATATTCTTTCAGTTGCGATGTACCCCCAGACCTTTCAACCTGAGATTTGCTTGCTTATGCAATTGCAATTCAAGTATTCTAAGAATATTAAAGAATAAGCTATTTTTAGTCAGTCCCATTAAAGTGCAGTAAGCAAAGGAAAAAAATGCTTTTCTAACTATGAGGTAATGGATGTTAACAAGACTTATTGTTAACTATTTTGCAATATATGTGTGTATACACACACGCACACTCACACAGAAACACATACTTAAACTGACAATGTTGTATGGCAATTATATCTAAATAAAACTGGAAAAGGAAAAAAAAAAAGGCAGCAGTGAAACCCTCATTTGTAAGACCTGAATTTGAAGGAATTCACAAAGTCAGCCTCCTAGCCCTGTTTCCACCTTACCACCCTCTATCTAGCATTCCCAATTCATAGAGATCTTTGATTCCCTGAGTTGGCCCTTTTGACACCTATGTTTATCTTTGACCCTTGGTATTTACCAACCCTTAAAAAGCTAATTTAAACTTTCTTCCTAGCTAAGATCAAGGTTTCTCGGTAAGTCAAGCTACTTCTGCTTTGTGGAACTAATAACACCCTCCCTCCTTTTTCTCCCTGTATTAGGCCACTCTGAGGGCCCCTCAACACCAGACTCTAGGCAGATTGAAACTGAGGGCTGCATTTACTCCATCCCATCCTGGTGAATTCGCTGCTGCTTTGCTCTTTTTTGCAAAAGAGTCTGCATAATATATTTGATTTCCCACTTGATAGCTGATTTTGGTTGTTTCAGATGACTAAAATAGAAAATTTTAAAAAGAAAGCGGAAACAGTGACTTTGTTCTCTTGTAAGCCTATGTTATTAATAGCAAGGCTATATTTGAGGCATAATTCTACTACTATTTTTATAGCTCATACTTTCATAAAACAAGTCTAAGTCTTTCTTAAGGGGGGGAGGGTAATTCATAATTACTTGTCTTAGGGTGAAAACAAATCAATTTTCACCATTCTGTGAAACTCCCCCAATAACATAGCACTCATGAGTATTCCTACTCTCACACAGAAGCTACATCTCTTTGATTGGCTCAGCACGACATGCTGCTGGTTTCAGTAATGAGTTCTACCATCTCACGATGAGGACAATATGTTCCTAACTACTGGATGCTGACACTGTCTCCAGCTGTGCTAGTGAAATTACAGAAATGGCTTTTTTTTTTATTAGCTTCTAATAGAGAAAAAAAAAACCCTACAAGGTAATAATTTTCACATTTGGACTAGGAAGAAAGCATACATTTATTCTAAGCCAATACAGATTTCAAAACCGGCTTAGAGGCATGTTTTTATTTTATTTATTTATTTGTTTGTTCGTTTTGTTTATACATGCACTGGGTACAGTCAGAAGCACAGGAGGGTGAGAGAACTCACCAGAGCTACAGCAGGGAGCAGAGCAGGCAGAAGGACCAAGGTACACTGCTGAGGGGAGCAGCGGGTGGCAGGAGAAGTCTGCGCGCCATGTGGGACCCTCCTCTGGTGGCCGGGAGCAGCCGGGGATCGAACCGGCGTCGCAGAGGCTGCGGGCAGCTTCGCAACCCAGCGCTCAACCGCTGCGCCACCGGGGAGGCCCTCAAAACCGGCTTTATTAAAAATTGCTTTTGGACACTAAGCATTTCAGGGATTTATACTTATTTTTCATGTATTTTGTTTTTAATGCTCCCTTTGCAATCTCAGAATTAGAAACATTAAGATTCTGTCACAATGATCTGGGGACAACACAGTGTGGGCTTGAAATGAACTCCTAATAAAAAAATAAAAAGAGCATCTTCACCTCAAAGATCAGAAAACTAACCAATATCACAGTAGCCCTCCAAGTTCCTAAAACTATCATAAAATTAGGCACCAAGTAAATAAAATAAAAATTAAATGTCAGGATCTAAATATGGTGTATATGATTCTAAGAAATAAGGACTTTCAAAAATGACCATGCTAATCATAATATGCCCTACAGTTTGGCATCTATGGAAATGTGCCAATGACCTATTTAGAGTGGGAAAAAACAGCACCTGGTAAAATGGAGAAGTGCTCACAGTTCAGAAGAATGAGTTCAGGTTCAAAAGTATTTTATGGAACAGTACAGGGAGAAGGGCCTTACTGTGCAAATGAGAATGCAAATTATTTTTAAAAGCTGATTTCTTCCTATTCACTTGAGCAAGTATGAATAACATATCACTATCACCATATAAGGATGGACTCTCCTTTTTTTTCCTGGTAGTTTACCAGGGCTGTGAAATATTGCCCTAACACAAGAAGTTATCAACAGAAAACTTTATTTTCCACAAAGGTGGCAAATGTAACCCCCCCAGACACTACTTTTATTTGGGGGAAAAATATTAACTCCACTTTGCTTTTCAGTTCAAAAAATCCAACAGAATAGTCATTCTTTTAGTGTTGTGTTATGTGAATGCTATTTTTCAAAAAATCAAACCCCCAAAATAATGAATTTCACATTCTATAATAATATTCTATAATAATATTCACATTCTATAATAATAATAATAATATAATAATAATAATAATACCAAATTAGTCGTTAATTTCAAATCTTTTTCTTCTAGGTGCTTAGTTGTACATTAACATTAATATCAGAGTAAAGATAAAACTTCCCATTGATCACTTACTGTAAATATGGAAGGAGTATAAAACAGGAGCGGAAAAGGGGTCTCCTTTTTATTTCTCTCCTGAAGAAAGAGTTGTGGAGGATGTAGTGGTTGTTCCACATCATGAATCGGACCTCTTTCAGACCCCGAGAGTTTGCTTCTTCAATCAGTCGAACAACAGACTATGAAGTTGAAAAGAGGTAAAGAAAAAAAATCAAGTTAATAAACAATCAATATAAAATATGAAAAATGTTAATGTAACTAAAAGCAAAAAGTGAACCTGAATGTTAACATCAAAAGTTTTAATAAAGCACAGTGAGTCAAATTATTCAGAATTAAAAAAAAATTGCAAAGATGCAGAGGAGGAAGATGTTTCTTGTTCTGAAGAGCATGTATTACTACCTTATGTGAGGTTCGGGGACTTACTCTATTCTATATTGAGATCTTAGCCTAGAGATTTTGTTTATATTTAAGGGCATTTTCAGAAGAGAAATTGGTAGTGTATACAGATGCTAGCATATACAGTGCAAATAAGCCTATTAATTTCCAAACCCAAGAAACCTAAGGAAAAACAGGGACAATCAAAGTATTCTGAGAATACATTTTTAAACAGCTTCTTAGTTAGCTACTAGTAGTTACATAAAAGAAAAAGTCAGAAATTTTAACTCTTTATTGCCTTTATAGCAATTAACATACCAGGTCATTTTTATTTCCTATTGCCCAAAACAAAAACAAAAACAAAACAAAAACAAAAAAACCTAAGGTAGGCAGGTAACTTCTCTCTTTCTGTAGGGATAAAAATGAATTTATTAAATCAAAGTGAAAAGGTCTGCGCTTTGGAATGTGAAATTAATCTCTAAAGTCCATTTCAGGGTGTTTATACCTGACTCAATTCTCATTCAAAGGCAAAGTAAACCATCGTCATTTTAAAACCTAGCTTTGTGATTGAGGAGCTATTTTACCATCTCAGACTAAGGATGCATAGGCACATATGATAGGATATTAAATGACTGATCTGCCTGACCACAGTTCAATAAACATTTTCAAACACTTTCCCCAGGGACTTAAAAGTGAATGCTTCCCACTAGACTTCTGTAAGTACACACACGATTCAATCACCAAGAGCCTAGGAGCCAGATACAATCGACAGTTATACCAGTATTTACCTCTTTAAAATTATTCCAAAGTTTGGCACTAAGTCTGAGTACTTATCACTGTAAATACTTGGTTTCTACTGTATAAGATTCTGATCTTTCTGATAATAGTGGTATTTTATTTATGAATTCTAGGAGATTAATGGAAAGAAATACACTTACAATAAAATCAAAAAAGGAAAGTGTTGCTTTCATCAAAAAGACTCAATATTACAAGTGTAATCGCTTTGAGTTGTAGTTCTGTCTAGTCATTGTAGTGAAGGAAAAAGGGAAGAACAGTGACAGGCAAAAATTTAAATGTACTTTTTGGAAAAAGAACCTGTAAATACCTCAGGATATTCTCTCCATCCAAAGTGGTCCCTACAGAAGAATTTCCAGACTGTGTGATAAATAGAGTTGACATTGCTAGAGGGTGGTGTGGACAGCCTTCGTAGTTGGTCAAATTCAGTTGTTTCATATACACTCATGGCATTCAAATCTGCCCAAAATTCTTGTCCTCTAAAAAGATCCAATAAAAAGCAAACTATTAATATGTCTGCAAAATAGAAGTCTCTAAACATCTTATCAGACATTAAAAATATCTAGTATAGGGCACTGTAGAGTTTTTAAAACTTGCTTTTTTGGAGAAAAGGGTGTTACTGATTTGTTTCCTTATTTCCTACATGCCTTTTCTTGACAAGACCAAAATTTCCAGGTCATTGAGTTATAACAGGATTGATTCCATACCACAGCATCAATAGCCTAAACCATTCAACGTAATCCCAAAGCAGAATGAGCCAAACCATGCCCTCCATCAGGGAGTCAGTTTTAGGATGACAAAGGACATAGGAAAGCAAGAAGCAGACACAGAAACTAAAGAACTTCTCTAAGTTTGTTCTTTTATTCAGAGGCTTTAGTCTGACTAACCCAACACAGGAATACGACACATTACCAAATGAAAGAGGGCAAAAAAGGGGAAAAAATTATATGATGCCAGGTGAGGTGAGTACCCCTAATCCATCCAACAATGGTATCTTTTATACAAGGGGTGGGGGAGGCAAGAAAGTTGTCAAAATAGCAAGAAAAAACTGATTATGAGCTGAGCTATGATATCTTTGTCATTTTGTTTTCTGGTCTGTTGTTGCTGAATCAGCACTTCACAAACATCTCTAAACTGTTGGGGGCAAAATTTCTATAAGAATCAGAATCAGGGCCTCCCTGGTGGCACAAGAGGTTAAGTCTCAGCACAATGAAGCTGTTGGCAGTTGCGGCACAGATTTGACACAGATTTGATCTGTCCAGGGATCAAATGACCCACATGGTGCAGCAGCTCTCTCCTGTTTTGCCCTGTGCTTCCCTCAGCAGTGTATTTCAGTCGATCCTCCTGTTCTGCTCCCTCCGTTCTGCTCCCAGTCTGTCTCTGCTAAATCTTCTCACACCCCCTCCCCCCCCACCTCTGGCCTACACCTTGTATTCATGAGTAAATAAATCTTTAAAAAAGTGGCTCAATTAAAAAACACTTATGTTTTCTTTTTAAATGGAACTTCACCTAGTGTTTGCAACATGTGAACCATTATTTTAAGTAACTGGCAAAATATCCATTGTATTTTCTCTTTTCATGTATATTTGAAAATCTAAGAAAAATAAAAAGTATCAAGTATCACCGATATTAGCAGAGTGACTGCTTCCAAATATATTTCTTCATACTTTCCACCCTTTCCACCGCAGAGTTCTTTTTTTTTTTTTTTTAAAGATTTATTTATTTATGCATACAAGAGCTGGGGTACTGGCCAGAGATGAGAGAGAGGGAGAGAGAGTGTGTGTGTGTGTAAGAGGATTCACCAGAGACAGAGTGGGGAACAGAACAGGCAAACTGACGGAAATACACTGCTGAGGGGAGCAGCGGGCGAGACAGGAGAGGTCTGCTGCGCCATGTGGGTTGCTCCCTGGCCGGCTGGGGATCGAACTCATGCCGCAGAGGCTGCGGACTGCTTCATAGTGCTGTGCTTAACTCCCTGCACCACCAGGGAGGCCCTCCACCACAGATTTCTAAATGAATGTTTATAACACAAGGATAATCCAGATAGTGGCACTCATAACAACTGGTTCATGTGAAATGCAGGTGTTTCAGACAGCTATTCCCTGTAATAAATTTATTTCCCATCTATAAATTAGGTTTTGAAAAGGGTGTGTTAAATTTGACCCATGAGTTTTGTTGGCTTATGAAAAATTTTCCAAACTCTGCTGTTAGGAATACTTACTTGAAGAACTGTTAGTAGGTATTTTGTACAAAAAACATTCTGTGGTCAAAAGTTTTAAAACTCTTGCTTACATAAAGTTAAACAATTTACTTACTGCAGTCATTCCTCAGTCCCTTTAATAAGCTAAGGCAGATACTGAAGAACTGTGGCAAGGGCTATAAAGTATTCTTCCAAACCTATGACATTGCTCTTTCTCCCATGAACACCCACCTATTAACGGTTCTCAATAAACACACTTGGCAAATGTCAAGGAAGCAAAATCTATTTCCCACCTTCCACTCCAATGTTTATAATTTATGAATCGGGTTCTTTTAGATTCCTAAAGATCTTCCAAATTCTCAAATTTTTTAGTTTAGAAAGATTACTAACTTGTGATCTTAAAAAAACCCCACAATTTTAATTAAGTGTGAAATGCAAGAAAGACAACAGAGTTTAAAATCACATTTGGTCATTGCTTAAAATTATTTCTGGTAAAAAGGTCTATTTAATCCAAAAATAAAAATGTTTATGGGAAATCCTTTAAAAAGGTTAAAAAAAAAAAAACCCAACACACTGAAAACCAGAATTTTTATACCTAGATTAAATCTTATATCAAGTTGCTTTAAACAATTACCATCTTAGAAGAATCTGATATTATCATGGAGCAGACACACAAATCTCCTCTTCCCCTTAAGATCAATTTAATTTTTAAACAGATTTTTCCCTCCTTTAAGCTTTTTACCCAGTAACTGCTCCTAATTATGAGTTAACAATCCTATGTGTTTTTTTTAAGGCATTCTCAGAATAGCAGCCACTGTGTTAACATGTATTATATACAAACAGCTAATGCTTTTCTGCTGTTAAAGTGTCAGATTTTATTCTGGACATCACTCTAGCAATTTCTGTTTAAGCCTGTATTATTAAGTCTTCATAGATAATGATTTGCATGAGAATGACATTCAAAACTGCAGCTTCTATTACATTCTCTGTGCACTTCAGTCCTTTGGGCATTATGAAATATCTATGACAATTCCTAATTTACTACAATCAACTCTTCTTTGGATTGATGTATCAAAGCACTGTTTTAGCTCTATCTGATTTTCAATATGCTTTTCTAGACTTGACAGAGACAAAACAACAAATCTGAAAAACATTAAATTATCTTTGTAAGATTAATCTTACCACCTGCTCTCCCTTAAACAGGCAATACTTAAAAAATCCCAAGCCTTTTCCTTCTCAATATGCACAAGTATAAGCACATACAATATGGATGACAAATGTTCAACATCCACTACACTTCTTTGTCAAACCACTGCTTCCGATTATCATAAAGCAGTCATGAGTCCTCTGTGTGGTAATGGTGATGGTGGGCTGTATTAGGCAATACACAAAGAATGAAACAGTTGTATTCCTTAGCTTTCAGGGGCTTCAAGAGAGAAATAACTAACAAAGTGCAAAACCAAAGAAGCAGTATATCTGTCCCTCTAAATTCATTGGTGGCAAACACATTCCAGGAATGAGAGGACAAAGAAGAGGCATGTATCATTATGGGAGAGGAGGTAGTTATTGGCTTCTAGGAATGGACAAAGGTCAGGAAAATTAAGAGCCTTTTACTGTATCAATCCAAGATAGTTTTCTGTAAGAATTTTTTAGGAGCTGTTTAAATAAAAGTAAATATTACAATGAAAGGATTGTATGGAAGAACTAGAAAAGAATTTTTCAAGCATTTAACTTCTTGGAAGAAGAGAGAGGGCAAGGAGGGATAGGATCAGAGTGCACAGAGTTAGAAATGGAAACTTTCTAGACAGGGGTACATAAGAATGAGGAGATGTGACCCTGGATATAACAGGCAATGTGAGAGATGTCAGGTAATGAACTGAGGATGTGAGAACCTTAACAAAGGTAGGCATTTAAAATATTGATCAGATAATGATATAAGACCAAAGTGTGTTTAAAAAATACAGCATAGATGGTCTCACTCATAGCAGGAATCTAGAAAACTTAAATAAGGGACCAGGAAAAAGAATAACTATAAGAAAGTAAAAATCAAAATCAACAAACAACTATGAACCAGAGACACTCTATGGGGGGTGGAGGGCGGGGAGGGCAGGGATTGGGGTCAAAATAAGGCGGCCGCAATTGTATGGGGAATATAAAAATAAAATTTATAATTAAAAAAATAAAAAATAAATAAAAAATACAGCATATGTAAAAAATGAATAACAGTGACAGTGCTAGAAATTGGAAGGTATGGTTTTGTAAAAGAAGAGTACTATTATCTTGGCGAATAAAAACCCTATCTGACCTAAAGGCATCCCAAGACAAGCGTGACTATGGGAGATAGTCGCTGTGCAGTGGATTTTGATTTTGTTAACTATATCACTCAATCAAATCAATCCGGACTGATTTAGCCAACATATAATCCTATCATGATTAATCAGAAAAATAAATCCTGCAAACAGATTGTTGGTTTTTATATAAAGGCAAGAATGAATTAAACGGCAGAAATAGGGCCTCCCTGGTGGCGCAGGGGTTAAGACGCAACCTATGAAGCTATCTGCAGCCACTGCAGCACGAGTTCGATCCCCGGCCAGGGAGCAACACACATGGTGCAGCAGACCTCTCCTGTCTCGCCCGCTGCTCCCCTCAGCAGTGTATTTCAGTCAATCTGCCTATTCTGTTTCCTACTCTGTCTCTGGTGGATCCTCCCACCCCCCTCATGCCTCTGGCTTGTACCCCAGTTCTTGTATGCATAAATAAAATCTTAAAAAAAAACCTGTAGAAATATTAACAATACTTATCTACATGCTTTGCCTACTAACATACCACCAAACATATACCAATAAGAATCCAGATACAAAGCTAATTTGAAATTCTGAAAAGGACACCCATCCTCATATGCTTTACAATAATGGTTCTCCTCCTACTCAACAAATATCTTGACATTAAGCTAACACTTTCCAAGATGTGTCATCCAATCTATAGAATACTAACACCCACACTAAGTCAGAAAACCACACACCATCACTTCTTCAATATATATTTCAAATACTATGAAATAAAAGAGGTTTACAATGTAAATGACAAACAGCTGGAATGAAAACCAAAATTACTAAATAAATAGTTGCTGAATGAAATAGAAAATTAGTAAAAATATGATTTGTCAGATAAATAGTTCTTGGGATTGTACATTTTCGGCAAATTTAAGTTGTCTGAAACCAAGAAAGAAACATGATCAAGAAATCACCATAAACAGACACATTAGACAGACAGGACTATGTAATGGGGATAAAATGATGAAACAAGCAAAATGCTAATGTGGGAAGAGAGACATTTGTGGCACAGTGAAGAAATGTGGCACAAAGGTGGTCTGGGAATAATTCAGAGAGAGTTTACCTCTACTGGAAAAGGGGTTAGGAAAGGGGAATCAAAGCAGGTGTCCCAGAGCAGATGAAATGAGAACCAAGTCTGGCCAGCCACCAAGCTGGTGACAAGCGGCAGGATGCCACATGCGACGTGAATGACATGAATTGAGGTTAACGGAGCGAGGCATGAGAGATCCAAGAGCGTTTAGCACATGCGCTTCATGTATGAGGTCAAAGTGTGTGTGTGTGTGTAAGACTGGACTAGATAGTTGGCTGGGGCAGTTTAATGAAGAGCTTTGTTGGCTGCATTAAGAGGTTAATACTTGATTCCGTTGGCAATAGGCATGACTGGTGGATTTTCAGTAAGGTTCAAGCCTGCTTTTTATAAAGGTCATTCCAACAGTAGTGGTATAGAGGACTTATTTGTGAGAAAGGGTAGGGAGTGGAAATAAGTATTTGCCTACCATTTATTAGCATTTATATTTTTTTATTCTGTGCTTAGCCATCGACAGCTATTAGAACTGCGCATAAGACAAATGATAATAGAGAACTAAGAAGGCAACAGTGGAGATGATTTGAGACAGCATTTAAGAGTTAGAAACTAATTGTCTGGCGGATAATTACATGTGCGGCTTAAGAGTGGTACAAGTCCAGGATGTGCCCCCATGTTTTTTGATCCGGGTAAACGGATAATGGTGCTGTTAAATGAAACAGGAATTGTGCGAGGTGGAACACCTTTAATTGGGAAGATGATAAAAATAAGATATAATTTTAACTGCATCAGAGGTCAATTAAATATAAAGATTTCTGGACCCTACTCAGTATAGTTTTAATCAGACAGATTAGATTTGGAAGCTTGACTTCTTGCCTGTAAGAGTTAACTGGTTTCTACAAGGATAAACCTATGACCTCAAACTAATTAACACCTGCTTCTATCCAATTGGACTAACTTGACACAATTAATAGGTTCTCTTATTTCATTACTGTGATATAAAGTGAAAATGTCTCCTAAAACTGAGGGTCATAATGATAGAAGGATTAAGATCAAATGCCGTATGGAGAATATTTAGACTTGAGACAGGCATGACAGATGGAGTATGTTTGCTGCTGCTAAAGAAATTTCACAGGCACACAAAATATAGCTGGCTCTTGATATGTGGCTTTGATGTTTCCAGGAATTCATTTAGCAATGCTGGACTATCTGGCAGCTTATATATCCCTTCAAATATGTTACAAGGTGATGAAAATCATAGTCATGTCATACACAATATCAACTATTTTGTGAAAGCAGTGTAGTTATTACTAGCCATGTACTCTTTCTGCTTTGAAAGTATAGAAATAGTCATCTATTCTATAGCCTGCTAAGATTCTTGCATCACGAGTACTATGGTTATGGGAGAACTACGAGGACTTCACCTGAGGGGAAAAATCAAATATTGTCCAAAAATTAACAATGATGTAAGAAAATAAATTTTGAAAATAAAAAATACATTAATTCAGTAACGGCCTGCTTCAAGTTTCACTATCAACAATAAATGAGAAATCGCCAATGTAACAAAATCTAGTTTGTTTCTGTAAGTACGTACCAATAAAATACTTGTATGTCTTTATGGTAAAAAAAATAATGAGGCAAGATTCTGTATGTGCTGCTCCCTTGAGTCTCCACAGGGATATCTTAGAAAGAGGTGAATGAGAAGGCAACAAGTTCGTACTGAGTGCTATCTGGAATCACACTTATCTATGTGCTATATCCCATGTCTGATTTACAAACTGTTAGACATCTAATCTGTGGTCTTAAAAGTCATTCTAGAGTGTGAACAGTGAATAAAAATGAAAAGAGAAAAAAAAGGCAGACAGGTAGGTCTCCTAAATGAAAAGATAGCCTATTTTTAAGCTTTCATAATTTTATAATCTTCAAACACATATGGAAAACTAAGCACCTAACACTAAGTATCCTCTCAAAAATTTTGTTCCAAGACATAACCATTTGAGTACATATGAATGTATTTTAAACCCATAAGTAATACAATATAAGATGAAGTCCCCTCTACCCAAGTAACCACTAAAAGCAAATTACAACATACACTTGAGAAAATAGCATACAATACTGTTAATTTGAGCTTTTAATTTTTATTATAAAACTAACATCAACAGCCTCCCTAGTTAAGTCTCAACACTAGGAAGCGATTCACAGCCACTGATACAGGAGTTCCATCTCCGGTCAGGGAGCTACTCACAGGGCGCAGCAGACCTCTCCTGTCTCCCCCCTGCTCCCCTCAGCAGTGTATTTCAGTCAATCCGCCTGTTCTGTTCCCCACTCGGTCTCTGGTGAATCCTCTCACTGCCCACCCCCCGGCCTACACCCCAACTCGTGTTTACATAAATAAATCTTTTTTAAAAAATAAAACATCGAAGACTACAAAAGAACTATCTAATAAGATATGTCTAAGTCTAAATTTTCACAAATAGAAAGTATACTTATGATATTAGATCTCACTGCAATCTATTTATATGAAGGCATGGGTTTAAAATTTTGTACTCTGAACATACCAGAAATATTTCTTAACTTCTATCTAAATTCACTCATATCCTGAGACTCCAAGGTGACTTAAGTTAGAATTCTCAACCATGGCCTGAAGAGGAAGTGAAATTTATTTTGTACAAAAACAGCTGGGATAGAAAGTACACATTAGATCTTAAAAATATGTATGCTACTTTACACTACCTTAAATTATCCAGTTACTGCACAATAAAAAAAAAAGCCATGTGTTCAATGCACGGATACTAAATAATTCAATTTTGTGGATATAGAATTTAGGAACATTTAAAGAGGGCTGGAATATATTTGTTTATAAAATTCCTCTACATAAATATTGTAAAATCAGTACTTTAAAAGTAAATGCTAAAATTGCTTAATAGTTTTTAAATAAGTTCAAATAATTCATAACTCATTTTCACATAAATGAAATACTAATTACACTTAATTATAAAATATATCATCTAATATGATATGATCTATTGGGTTAGTTTATTTCAGGGCTGACTTTAAAAATTACAAACAACTCCTTATTTTTAAAATATTTATTTATGCAAACAAGAACTGGGGTACACACCAGAGGCATGAGGGGTGGGAGGACCCAGAGACAGAGTGGGGAACAGAACAGGCAGACTGACTGAAATACACTGCTGAGGGGAGCAGCTGGAGAGTCAGGAGAGGTCTGCTGCGCCATGTGGGCAGCTCCCTGGCCGGGGATCGAACTTGTGCCGCACTGGCTGCGGATTGCTTCATAGGTTGCGTCTTAACCCCTTGTGCCACCAGGGAGGCCCACAAACAACTACTTTAAAAAAGTTTTTTTATTTAGGATTTTTTTCAGTTTAGCCTTTTGCCCCCCCAATTAGGACAAACTGAATGATAAATGGACAAATTAAAATATTCATTGATGGCTTATTATGAGAATTCAGAGATGAGTAAGAAGCTTTCAGCACTAGAGATCTGTATATATATAACAACTATATAGAGAATTCACAACTCGCTGAGAATTCTTTGAGCAAATTTCTGAAAGAAAAAAGCTTCCTACAGAAAAAATGTTGAGAGATAACTTTTTTATTGGTTAAGTTTTATAAACTAGACCATAAAAACTTTCAAGGTTTAAGTCAGTAACTTTTCCTAGGGATAGGGATTCTACAAAGCCAAGTGTCTTTGATAGACTCAATTAGTTAAGACAGTCCAAAACTGTAGAACATTTTACACACTGCTTCAAATATCTGGCAGCATTTGGAGAATCCAAGTGTCAGAAAGCAAGCAAAGTTCCTTCTGTTTCACATCATATCTACTCCCATTCAAGGATGTCTTTCTTTTATTATGGTGGGTAATTAAACCTTGGAAGGCAAACCTAATATTTCTCTTGCGCTTATTTTTGTTCTCTCAATGTCTGGAAATTAAAAAGCAAAGCCAGGTGGCAGTTAGAAACCAAAGACCAACCACAGCAGGAAATTATTTAGCGTATTTTGTGCCATTTGCCCTCTCTATGCTCTCATCAGCAGAAGGGGCTGTGAAGATCACAGGGCGCAGGCAAGATTCTGCAAGCACATGCACTACGTTCACCCTGGGGTCCGCAACCCCTGCCATTCTTCACTGCCTATTCCAGGTGCTGTTAAAAATTTAGAGCAAAGGTGGTCACCCAAACACTATGGCTACATGTCAAATGTGCAGGGACAGTTTAAGACTCTCTTAATCTAAAAAAAAAGATTAATGTAATAAAGAAATTCCTGTAAGTGTGGCCTAAGCTAATTTTTCAATCATTATGAGAAGTGCTTGTTTCAACACACGACTTTTCACAAATCAGAAGCAATAGCACCAAAATAAAGGACATCCATTTGCATAAAGAATACAAATTTTTGAACTCTTTCTCAGACAACTTAGTCACGGGGAGTTCTAATGCACGCCTTACACAATATTCTGTGGCATGCATACTTACAAATCACTGGTTTCTGTAGACCTTGAAAGGGAACAGTCATGTTAACGTTCTCATTCTCCTGTGAAAGAGCACCTTCCATTGTGGTGACCACGCAAAGGTTCTTTACTGGCCAAGTGGTGTTACCAGGAAGCAAGCAGCACAGAGTTGGGAAAGATTGAGTAGACAGTCACATGTGGTTGTGTGCACACAGCAAATAGGAATTTTTAGTTAACTCCCTTCTATGCTTGTCCTAGCAACAGTAACTGGTTCTGTCAGTAAGGAAAGCTAGGAGTTTCACAATTTAAGTTTATTAATATTATCAACTTCTAAAATCTGAATTTCTGATTACAGAATTGGTTTTATTAAGCCTAAAACTGCAATACTGTCTTTTTGCACAGATCAAATATAAATCTTTACAAACTACCAAGTGACTAAGTGGAATCTATATAAAACCTTTTATTTTCAAAGATTTCAAAGTTTTGCAGAAACTACCCCTTATAATTTAAAATTCCCCGATTAACAAGGAATTATTATATATTAAATATTAAAGACTTCAGTTAATGTGTCAGAGATTGAGCTGGATTAAGTTTAACATTTACAAAGACAAATTTTAAATTGAGGCTAGACTGCATATACTATAGAGAGGACAGGCAGCATTAATTCTTGGTCCTTAGAAAGCAATGCCATAAATAATTTATAAATATAAAAATTATATCTGGTTTTATTAAAGTTCTGTCACACCTAAATGTGTTTGTTAGAAATAGTGAGCTATAGAAGTATTTTATTTCTTTGTACACAGTCTGTATTTATGGTATTGCAAAGTATAGGTCAGCTGAAGATCTTAGGCTATTACCTAACAATTTCAAATCCAGAATGAAGCAGAAAATGGTACAAGCCTGGTACTGTGTCTTCTGAAGACATAAATTCATTAATATTCACTTCAATTTAGCTCCCAGTTTTATTTAAAAGAGAAACTACTTTCACAAAATAAGTTTTTTGCACAAGGATCCAATTTGAACCAGTCTTATAGAAAGCTGGTCCAGGATAATCGAGAAACATCTTGTAACTCAAAATATACTTGTTTTTCCCTTTGCAAAAAAAGATATACACATGCATAGGTTTTCCTCTACTATGTAGAACATTCCTATTTGGCATGACTTAGTATATTCAAAATATTTTTCTATATAATTATGGTAATAGCACTCCCTGCCCCCCAAAATAATATACCAAACAGGAATGTTCTGCTTTCAGCTAGCAGGGGAAACGTGTACTTAAAATATCCTTCCACAAAAAGGCACATGAAACTCACAAACAGCACAGTGGCAATTAGTAAAGGTTCTTGAACTGGGGTAAGAGAACCTCAAATTGTAACCTTAAATGTGATTAAAAAAAAAAAAAAAACAACCTTCGGACAAGGATGCAGAATCTAATATTTTCAAAGCAGGGGATAATAAAATAGAAGTGATAAGAAAAACAGTTGCAATCTCAAATGACTGGATTTTAGTAGCATTCTGAGCAGTAAAGGTTTATACGGGCTACATACAGTGTCACCCTTTAGAAATAGCTCTTAAACCAACACAAATGGAAGACTCACTAAATTCAGACACACAGATAAGAATTTACGAATTTACCTTTGCTTTATGACAAATCTAGAATCTAGAAATTCTATTGTAAAAAGAAACGGAAACAGATTTAGAGGCATAGAACCAGTCAAAAGCAGCATTTTTCTGCATGTCCACATAGCAGAATGAAGTTTTAAGTTGTTTTACTTTTTTCCTTTTATTTACAATGAAAAACAAAAGCCTTAGAGTCAACTTAATAAGATGTACCATGCAATTATTTTTACAGATTGCCAGTTAATCTTACAAGCTATTTCCTCCAGTCTGATTTAGAAGTTTTACTCATCTTTGCCTTTTGCAAGGTTCATTTTCATTACCATAAATATATCAGGAACAGACAAACCTCAACCTGAAGCCAGATGACAGCTGTTTCAAAAAGTCTAATCTACTTACTGACAAAAAACCAGAAAGGGAATAAATGAATGATTGCTATTGATTCCCACCACAGGTCTACATAGATACAGTACTTCTCTGGATTAGTATAGACAGAAGCCAATTAGTTTTATTTCATATGTAAATGTAGCATAAAGAGGTGCAAAAAATAATTCATTGGACCGCTTTATCCCAAAGCATAAGGCACATTATTTTGAAAGTCACTTCAAACACAGTTCCTGCTTATGGAGCTCTCTTTCTCTTAGGCAAGAATTTTTAAAATAAATTCAAACTCATCCAGCTGTGTATATTCAAGAAATACCAAAAAGTCACAAGGCATAGTAAGTTTCAGCTGTTCTTCTCTCTCTAGTGTTATCAATAACACATAATGAGTTAGTTCATACATCATCACAGCTGTGCAGGCCAGCATTAACTTAGCTAATTTAACTACTCCAGGACCTTGCTCTAGTTTAGATAATCTACTCTGTAAATCACATAGAAAATAACACCACACTATTTTATCATTAATATCCATTTTTCCCCATCTTCTTTCACAGAGTTCCTGTTAACTCATTTAATGGCATTGTCCCTTGGACAGATTAAAAAAAAAAAGTCATCTAAGAGCAATTAACAATCAAAATCACTTAACACAAAGACCATGACAACACTCTAAGCTTAAGACAAAAGTAAAACTCCCTCCTTTATCAATAAGTTCTAATCCCGAAAGAGCAGAAAAGAAATGTCCTCTGAGAAAAATTAAGGATTGAATTAGGGTTTGCAACTTTTTTCTTCACTCATACATTCTTCAGAAAATTCAGAATTAGAAGTAATTACTGGTCATATTTTCACCAAAGGTTACCACCAAGTAAGGTTTGCAGAGTGCCAGTTCTTTATGGGTGATAATAACCAGAGACCATTCTAGCACACTTTAAAATGAAAATAATATGAAAACCAATGATCTTAGTTGCTACAGGGAGATTTACACATCCCCACAACTTCAATTATCTATAGTAATATTCCACAAAGTTGGTGAGGCACTTTTAAAACTGCTTAGTCCTGCCATTTAATAACACTTTACACTAAGGATGAGTGCCTTAAATGTCAGAGACTGTGTTTTCTTAATTGAAAACACAACATTCAATGCTTTCTTAACTGCATATTTGAAAATTGGAAATTCTCCAAAGCCGATCCTGAGTGCAAAAGAAGCCATGGCATCTCAACATGGAGAGTTCAAACATACAACCAGTTCCTAGTTGATGATGTTATAAATATCTGCAGATGTAAAAAAGCAGAGTGAGAAAGCAGAGTGGGATTATATCATAATTTATGGTGAAAGTAAAACTGGAAAATAATTAAGATAATTTCATTATAATGAACCAAACAAACATCTATTACTATTGAAATTCTTTTTAAAATGTGTTTTTAGTAGCTAAACATCTTGACTAAAGAGTTGGAATGAACCTGTGAACTTATTTAGCTCAACTTTTCCAACTTCATCCTTAAGAATAAAATGAGCATTATGTACATCTAATTTAGATTTTAAAGTCAGTAATTTGCTAAACAAAGTATTTTCTCTGCAGTTGCAAACTATGAACTTTTGTCTCTGCTAGAGACCCAGAATTATGAACCTTCCCCAAGCGCCACACTCTTAAGTATTATGGATATAGCATATAATAATGATTTACAAAAGTCAGATAAACTACTGAATACAAGTGGAATAAATGTCATTCATTATATTCCTGAATCCAAAGATTGCTAGGACTGACTGAAACATCTACAAAGCTGAACATACACTTCCTGATTATATGCAATCTGCACAGATAGACCAGCTTTACAGGCCTGACCACAGAGATTAATAGCTTTAGCCAAATAATGTGGTAACCATGTGAACCTGGTCTGCTCCAGCTTGTTTGTGAGTCTCTCAGCAAGGCCCAACATGCCGTTATCTGCATCTTGTTGCCAGGAAACACAACATCGCTTTGGAATACAAGGAAAACCAGGTTGCAATGACCACAGGTCAACTTCCCAAAAGCCTAATTTCAACAGTTAGCCATCTACAGTCTTGTAACATTTCTTCCTGCAGTCCATGGAGAATTTCACTTTGTCAATACTTTTTGCTATTTTTATCAGGGCAGGACCACTCATTACCATTAATAATGTAGCAGCAGCAACAGTAATTAATTCACTCATACTTTTCATCAAGTACTAATAAAACAGCTTATTTCATTAAAACTGACTTGGAAATCAAGCACCCTGCTACTACTGTATAAATGATTCATGCTTCTGGGTCTATATTTATGACTAGCCTTCAGCAAAGCAATCTTACTAAAGGATAAAATACCCAATATGCTGCTGATCTTGAGTTCCTGGATTTTCTGGGCTCAAAATCCTGTCTTTCTGGTAACAGAATGTAATGTGTTAAACAATAATCCCACTAGTTCCTTCCTGACCAAATCAAACAGATAGAAACTTAATGTACTAAGATGCTGAAGTACTCAGCGGACTGGAAATTTGCTTCATAAGAGCGAAGTTGGAGGCCAGAATTCCACAGTTTTGCAATCTGGAGATGGAAGAATTAGAGGTGCTCCAAGAGCATATAAATTTAACTACCCTTGACATATCAATTAGAATTGCTAGCTCATGGGCAACAGAAATTCTCGACAATACCTTTATATAAAAAAAAACTTAAGGGCCTCCCTGGTGGCGCAGGGGTTAAAGTCAGCACTATCAAGCTATATGCAGCATGAGTTCCAACCCTGGCAGGGGAGCTAACCCACATGGTGCATCAGACCTTTCCAGTCTAGCCCGGTGCTCCCCTCAGCAGTGTCTTTCAATAGATTTGCCTGTTGTGCTCCCCCTTCTGCAACTCTGCCCTACACCCCAGTTCTTGTATGCACAAATAAATAAAAATAAATCTTAAAAATAAAAAAAAAATTAAGATAAAAACAGAAAACATTTCTCTCAATGTTGTGCTGGCTTTTAAAAATGTTAGAAGTATTTAGCTTCATGATAGACTCTAAGAATTTTGCTACTCAAGCAAGATAGAATTGCAGATGTGTTTGTTATATCAGCAAAGCAATCTGACAATACAATCTCAAAGTAATACTTTTATGATCAAGAAAGCCCAAGGATTTTTCTACATAACACTGTTTTTAAATCTGTACCTTTTATTGTTTCCTTGCTCCATTAATCCTTTTTGAAACACAAGGTGCAAAGTTTTTGTCTCATAATTAAGTTAATGAAAAGATACACAGATTTGTGTATTTATATAACAAAATTAGTAAAAGAAAACCACTTAACTAATACTAAAGGGGACAAGTGGAAAAAAGAAAAGACTAGGTTTCTGTAATATCAACAATGCTCCGGCACTGTGTTAGAACACATCAAAACTAACAGAATTAGACAACTTGGAAATGATTTACTGCTACCATTTGCATGCTGATTATCCAGACACTTAGTGTAACCCAATTTATCTGTAAACAAAGATAACACTCAGGAAGGTTTTTCTCCTGCACTTCTGTTTTAGGATACTCAGCATATTTTCCCTCCCTCTGGGTCATGCCTCTACGCACTACATCAGGCCATTCATTATCTGTGAATCTGTCAGGTTGCCCTCATGTTCTCCCAAGTCAAACAGCATGGATAAATGTGTTCTTATCTTCCCATATAACTTTAACCCTTAGTCTTGGTCAAACACAAATAACTATTAATACCTACATTACAGGAGAAACAGCCTAGAAATAGTAATGCTTAAAACCCTAGGAAGGTTAATATTATATAGCCATTTTTGCATTAGCGACTTTATGTGTAGCAACTACCATTTTCTTCATTTTAAAGTTCAGATAGAATTCAAATGTGAAACTATCAGTTCCATCAGTGATTGCTTAGATATCCATACTAAAATAACTTAATTATACATACCTTGTATACAAAAATATAAAGGTAACTAATTTTTACCCTTAAAAATGGTAATATACCAACTAACATAAATCTTTCCTTCACTCACTGTTAAAAGATTTGGGTTAAAATAATACAATTTATTTCCTCTGTAAGATAAACAGATTAATAAACGTAATGGTAAAAAAGCTTTAAGGAAACAAATTTAACTTGTTTAGGCATGATTCAGATGTTTGGGAACTTCAGAAAATTTATACCATGCAAAACAGGGATACAAAATAAACAAATACTACTTTCCTTTAAAAAAAAATAGGAGTTACACAATATGCAAAACTTTAGATAAATTAGGTTTTCGTTATCTATGTTATATAGTAGCATTCACCACAGATTTTCTTTCAAAAGCAAGCTCTCCTGTGCGGTTAAAACTGTGTTTAATTCACAACACTCAATGTATATGCAACTTGTCAGTCACACACATATTGCAGAGTGACATCTGAATTGTTCAAATCACAAAACCTTCACTGTCTGGTTAGGTACCTAGTCTGCATTCAACCACCATGGAAAAATCAGGATAGCATACAGTCAGAAGAACAACAATGAAAAATAGAAGAAAACCTGTTAGGCTACTACTGAAAAGAAGCCTCCTTACTAAGCTTTTAGCCTCTTTCTCTTTAATAACAGTTTTAAAGTAATTACAAATACATACCCATACTTCATTCTCATTCTATCATTCTCTGGGTTACAGTAAAATCTTTCCAAGTGCTCCTGGGAATCATTGGATACACTCTGCCACTTTTGAGAAGTTGTTCTCTTCACCTGCCAATGATAGGGCAAAATTGTGTGGTGCTTCAAACAATCCCTGCCATAAATACAAGTGCCTTGCAAAAAGTCCATGCAAATTTCAATTCCATTCTCTTGGTGAGTGTGATACTGTAGCTGGTTCACCAATTCAAACACAAGGTCAAGGGAAGCTTCCTCACTTTTGTCCTGAAAGAGCTCGGTATTCAACTTATCACTGGTGTCCAAAATGTACTGGATTGTAAAACTGTTGTCTTGGAAAACCCCTGGAACATAATCCATGACTTTGTCTATGCATTCAGGACTAGAGGGAACATCACTTGAAACTGTGTGCAAAAGGTCAGTCTGAAAGTGTCCTGCTGTAGAATCTGCAACTGTCCCACTGATGGTTTCTGGTGGAAAGCTGTGATCCTGGATTGGGACCACTTGTTCTGGAGCATCAGTAGAAGGATGGGCTTCTGGTATTTGGCCCCTGACATTCGTCCTCTCAGGAATCAGGACAGGCATATTGTTATCGGTTGGTGAACACGATGGATTGATTTCTAGGGGCTTTTTCCCCATAGGTTCATGTAAGCTGCTATCATCTGCATTCTGGTTTCGAGACCTGAAAACCCCATCAAGTGAGCCAGATTCTAGCAAAGTGTTCAGTATTGGCCTCAAAGACCTCAGGGTTCCAGTTCCCAGTCTCTTCTGGTCCTTTTTCTTAAAACAAGTCTTCAACGGAGCGATCTTCTCAGAGAGTCTCATTTGGCATGAGAAGTCATCAGGAGGAGAGGGAGGCTGCACTACACAGTCTGGCTCAGGTTCAGTGGCTTCCATTTCCATAATGTGGATTAATTCCAATTGTTCTTCAGAATCTAAAAATCTTATCAGAGGAAAGGAGAGAAAATGATCATTTACAAGCTAACAACAACTGAATCCCATTCACTCATCAAAACGTTTTGTTTTAGTCTGTGACTAAGTCCCAGAATCACTCCTCTTGTATCATATTTCATGCTTAAATGGTAAATTTGACTGAGGAACCAAGGCTTCAACACAACCAAGGCTGTTCAAAAGCCCACAGGAGAAAAAAGCAAAAAAAAGACAGTTATTTTCTAATAGGTCCCTCTCGTTTATTGGTGGACTTAATACAAAATGATTTGTAATTCTGCTGGTGTATGAATTTTTACTCTAAGTCTGAGGCAGGATGGAGGGTGAGGGTTAGAAACAAGTGAGCTTAAATGATGGCAGGAGGGCATCCTCATTGCTATGGCTCTCTTCAGTTATCCCTTATCTCATGCAGCAACAAAAACTTTCTATGCAGAAAAGTTCATCAAGTGAAAGATAAACTTTGAAGTGAGTGAGTGAATGAATGTGGGGTGTGAGGCTACACTCAGCAAACAGGGGATCTTACAGGAAATGTTACATGGGAGAACGCCAAGAGCCTGTAAAAGCATTTCTATATTGAGAAAATTCCAATACATTTCCCAAGGATGCTAAAGGTCTCCTTCTGCAATCCCCAAAACACTGCCACTACTGGAGATGGAATACCAGGATCTGTTTAGCAACAGAAGCTACATCAACAACTACTGCCCACCATTTAAGAAACCAAACACACCTCATAAGGCAGAAAGGGTCTCCTAGATTTCAGAAATGTTACCCGTGCATTTTTCAAACAAGGCAAATGAAGCCACACTATAGAAAAATAACATAAACACCAAATTTCAGATTCCTAACAAGTTACTGAAACAGACTAAAAAAGTGCTTTCTTCAAAGACTCAAACTCCTTGAAAAAACCCCGAAACTTCCAAGTAAAATGCAAAGCCAGCTTTGTAAACTGAAAGACAATGTTTCCTCCACGATCTATAGATTCACTGACTAATTACTGCCAGGTGGCAAAGGGTTGGCGATGAGCAATTAATCCTCTTCTCTTGTCCAGCAGACTGAAAGAGAACTTTGAGGCCAGCCCTCATGACTTCATCAAGCAGGTCTTCCGCACACACATCGGTGCCTCCTAACCTTTTCTGCTTGAATTATGTAAGAAAAAGCACCTATTAGATGCCCAGTTCCATCCGTCTTTATGGGTCACCAGAAACAAAACACAAAAACGGAGTTCCCAGAAAAACGAGCACCGGAGTTGTAATTAGAGCGGGTCGGGCATCTACGTGCGTACAAAGTCCATAACGATCAGACGCAGAAAAATAAAAACAGCAGATAACGTCAGGTGTCAGTGCACACGGCAGCACAAAAGGGAGAGTTCCGCGCGGGCTGGCACTGGGAGGGAAAGCTTCGCGAAGAAAAGAGGGACTTGACAGAAGACATAAATCTCTGGCCAGCAGCCAGGCCAGGCGTTATTATTCAGCATTCGGTGCTCTGGCCTCAAGGCACGATTGGCACGGCCCGCGGTATTCCCTGCCCGCCCGCCCGCCGCGCCTCCCCCGCGCGCACCCCGGCCCCGCCGGCAGAACCGACTCCCCACTAATTTCATTTCTACGTGCGTGTGGACACACTCTGCAACTTTTCCTGCCGCTGCCCTCTGTCACACTCGGAAACGGAGCCGAGCAGAGCGGCGAGCTGGCGGGGCGCCAGGCGTGGGGAGTCACCAGAACCTGGTTCCTCAATCAGCTCGCACAGCAGATAAATCAAGATGGGACGAGCACTTCCTCCCGCGCCCGCGCCCCCCGCTCACCTCGGGGCGCCCCGGGTCCCGCCGTCCCCGCGCCCCTGCCCGCAGCTCGGCTCCCCGCGCCCGGTCCCGGGCCGAGCGGCGCCTCCTGCCGGCGCCCCCCGACCGCCGCCAGGCTCGGCCACTCCGCGGGTCCCCGAACATCCGCCCCCCGCCCCCCCCGAGGGCGCCCCCGAACTCTCCGCCAAGCCCCTCGCGACGAGCGCCCCCGTCGGGCCTCCCCGCGCCCCAAAAGCCCTCCCGAAGCCGTTCGGTTGATTCGTCCTGCACCCCCTCAGACGGCCCCCCGAGAGCCGCGGCTGGAGCCTCGGGGCGCGCAGAAGCCACCGGGGAGACGCCGGGAGGCGCCGGGACGAAGGCGCTCCGCGGGCGCGGGGAGGCGGACTTCTGAGGAGACCGCAAACTTCTGGCTGCAGCCGAGGCCGCCTCAGCGCCGCCCGCCCGGCCGCCGCGCTGCACCTCGGAGCGGGGTCCGCGCCCGCGGCGGGGGAGGGGGAGGGGGCGGGGGCGAGGCGCGGCTGCCCGGCCCCGCGGGAGCCCGAGCCCGCGACCCCGACCCGCCCGCGGTCCGAGTCTGAGGTACACCTGCCAGGCCCGGCCCCGAAGCGGGGCCGATTCCATCCGACCCCGAGGGAGCCGAGCAAGTCGGCGCACCCCGCGGTCTGCACAGCCCCTGATCCGCGAGGCCGGCTCCCCCGACCCGCCGGCCCGGCCCGGCCCCGCGCCGGCCCCGCGCACTCCCCCGAGCCCCTACCTGAGCAGCAGCCCCGGGAGAACGGGCGACCGAGCCCGCGAGCGCGAGCGGGCAGGTCCGCGGAGGGTCTGCGCACAGCGAGCGCGGGCGTCTACGGGTCGCAGGCCGGCGCCGCGGCGAGCCGCGCACGGGCCATTCGGCGGCCGCCAGAGCAAGAGCAGCCGCCACCGTCGCCGCGCTCCGCTCCGGCTCGTCTGCCTGTCACCCCGAGCTCTGCTCCACAGCGGCTTCCGGTCGCCTTCCCTCAGCCGCCCCGGCGGGGGCGGAGCCTGGCCGCGGGGGCGGAGCGAATGAGGGGCCGGCGCTCACTGGGTACCAGGAAGGAGGCCCCGCCCCGTGCGCTTGCGCCTGCGCGCTGATCGGGGCGGTGCGGGGACGCGGGCTCCCGCGAGGGGGCGTGTCTCTTCGCGGGCCGTTCGGGAGGGCGCGCGCGGCTGGGAGGGGGGCAGCGCGCGTTCGGGCCGGTTCCACCTGCGTGAGGACACATGGAGGCTCACTTTGTTCCAAGGGAGGATGTGAAACGGAACGATCTGTTTCTGTGCGGTTGACTTTGTTTCTTTGCCTCCTCACAAGAGGCTTCCCGCTCCGGTCGCCGCCAGCCCGAACGACAAACGGCTGCTATGCCGCTGCGGCCAGACGGGGTCGCCCGCCCCGCGCCCAACGGGCCGACGGGCTGGCCCGAGGGTCGTGCGCGCAGTCGGGCTGCGCTTTGGCGCGCGAAGGGCGGCGCGCGGGGGCCGGGGGCCTGCGCCCGAGGAGGGGGGCGGGGGGCCCTGCGGGCCAAGTGGGTCCTCGGCCCCCGGAGTCTCCGGCGTTCCCGCCGCAGGGGGAGACGCGCCCTTGGAGTTTGGGCGGTAAACGCCAGTATTCTTGGGTTTTAAGGTCCAGAAGCACCACACTGACTTACTCAGCGAATATCTGTCCGGTGCCCAGTGCGTGCCAGCCACGGACAGGGCTCCAGTTGGGGTCACCATCAGCTCGGGCACCACACCTGTCCTCACGGAGCTGGTGGAGCACCGCGTACTCACCACATTTTTTTAATTGCAATCATGTTGGTTTACATTGTTTGGATTTTGGAGTCTTACCGCCCCCCTGCTGTTACCATAAAGCTCCCACCACCCAACCACCCATAGTCCTCCACCAGAGCTCGTGGTGCTCCCACCCCCTTTTGTACTCGCCCCTTCTTTCTCCCCTCCCCGTCTGGATGTCTCAGCTCTGTAGTGTGCTTTAAAGGGATATTTTTTTAATTGACTTCTGACCCTTTGGGTTTTATGATACCACATATAGTGACACTATTTGGTATTTTGTCTTTTTTTTTTTAAAGATTTATTTATTGATTGATTGATTTATACATACATACATACAAGCACTGGGTACAGTCAGAAGCGCGGGAGGGCGAGAGAATTCACCAGAGCCAGAGCGGGGAGCAGAGCAGGCAGAAGGACCGAAGTACACTGCTGAGGGGAGCAGCGGGCGGCAGGAGAGGTCTGCGCGCCATGTGGGACCCTCCTCTGGTGGCCGGGGAGCAGCCGGGGATCGAACCAGCGCCGCAGAGGCCGCGGGCAGCTTCGCAACCCAGCGCTCAACCGCTGTGCCACCGGGGAGGCCCCCACATTATGTATTAATACCACCTATTAGCTTACATTTTTACAGGCTTCCGTGTCTCCTAAGGTAAGCGGTTTTGTTTTTTTCAACCTAGAAATGCTCTAAATTACAGAATTCAATCAGTTTAGATTTCAGATCACAGGCAGAGAACATTCTTTGCAAGCTCTTTTCCCATCTCTCACTGCCAATTGTTGGGATACAACTGTAATTAATTTTCTTTGATTTTGACCAGGGTCATTTTTCCAATATATAGTGATTATGTGAAAATAACACAGTTTCTTCTCCCACCACCAAAAAATTATTCAAGATATTTTACCATCCAATAAGATAACTAACATGTGGTACATTTTTTAAAAATCTATACATACAAGAGCTGGGGTGTAGATTAGAGGTGCAAGGTGGGGAGGGGGAGTGAGAGGGTTCACCAGAAACAGTGGGAAGCAGAATAGACAGGTTGACTGAAATACACTGCTGAGGAGAGTAGCAGGACAGACAGGAGAGGTCTGCTACGCCATGTGAGCAGCTCCCTGGCAGGGGATTGAACTTATGCTGCAGTGGCTGCTGATAGCTTCATAGTGCTGAGACTCAGCCTCTTGTGCCACCCGGGAGGCCCACAAGTGGTACTTTAAAGGTGAATACATGGAGTGGAATCACTGGGTGGAGTGGTAGATCCCTTTAAAGTCTTTTCCCAAACCTCCATGTTTTCCATAGGGCTGGGCCAGTTTACATTCCTACTAACTGTGCAAAAGGGTTCCTTTTCTCCACACCCATACCAGCACTTGTTTTTGGTGTTTTTGATAAGAGCCATTCTCACAGGAGTAAGGTGGTATCTCATTGTGGTTTTGATTTGCATTTCCTGATGATAAAAGATGATAAACATTTTTTCATATGCCTGTTGGCGATTTGTATGTCTTCTTTTGAGAACTACCTGTTTAACTCTTTGGCCCCCCCCCTTTTTTTTTAAAAGATTTATTTATTTATTTATACAAGCACTGGGTACAGTCAGAAGCGCGGGAGGGTGAGAGAATTCACCAGAGCCAGAGGGGAGAGTAGAACAGGCAGAGTGACGGAAGTACACTGCTGAGGGAGCAGCGGGGCACAGAAGAGGTCTGCGAGCCTTGTGGGACCCTCGGCTGGCGGCCGAGATCGAACCAGTGCGCAATCCAGCGCTCAACAGCTGCGCCACCGGGGAGGCCCCTCTTTGGCCCATTTTTATCTACTCAAAGAACACAAATACACTCATGTGAAGTGAAACTTGCACTCCTGTGTTCATTGCAACATTATTTACAATAGTCAAGCTATGGAAATAGCCTGAATGCCCCCAAACAGATGAGTGAATCAAGAAGATGTGGTATATACACAGTGGAATACTACTCAGCTATCAATATAAAAAAAAGATAAACACTTGCCATTTGCAGCAACATGGAGAGAGCTGGGAATAAACAGAAATAAGTCAGAAGGAGAAAAACAAGGGCCTCCCTGGTGGTGCAAGGGGTTAAACACCACACCATGAAGCAATCCACAGCCTCTGCAGCACAAGTTCCATCCCCAGCTGGCCAGGGAGCAACCCACATGGTGCAGCAGACCTCTCCTGTCTCGCCTGCTGCTCCCCTCAGCAGTGTACTTCAGTATATCCGCCTGTTTTGTTCCCCACTCTGTCTCTGGTGAATCCTCTCAACACCACCCCCCACACCTCTGGCCTCTACCCCAGTTCTTGTTTGCATAAATAAACAAATCTTTAAAAAAAAAAAAGGAGTTAAAAACTTAAAAACAAAAAGAATTTTCAAAATTGTTTCTTATGCTAAAAGAGAGCTGTCCTACCCCTTCTCCCCATTTTTTTCCGTTTGCTTCTAAGAATACTAACATAAAATGGAAATGGAACCTAATGACAAAATAAAGGTAAACATTAAAAAATATGAAGATGAAACCTATAAGCTGAGGATGCTTGGAGCAGAAAGATAGGAACTGGTCTTTCATAACATTTTGAAGCAACTGACCTCTCAGTTGCTTCAAAATGACTTATTGTTCTATCTGAAAAACAAACCCCAATTTGGTTTAACTGTGTAGCTAAACATGTTCTAGGCTAATACATAAACTACCATAGGGTTATCTTCTAACTAGTCTTCCTGCTGTAGGCTCTACCAGTTAGATAGTAATATGGCCTAATATGTCAGAAATGTAAAAACTGTTACAAAGCAATACATCAACACCTAGAACATTTTCTTCCAATTCCACGAATATGCCAGATTAGGTGTTAAGGAACATGTTTATTAAAGAAAAAATAGAAAGGAAGAGAAGACAATAATACCCACCGTGCCCCATTTTTATGTTGTCTTATTTTAGTCAAAGGTTTTTTTCTATTGCTATTTCTGTATACTCATAGTTTATCTAATATATCATCTGCAGTTTTCCATGTTAATAGTCTTTTAAATAAATAGATGTTTAATAGTCTAAGTAACTATAAAGTGTTTTACTTAACCAGTTCCTTGTCGTGACAGCTTTTTAAAATCATTTATTCACTTAGTACTACATTCAAGTCACTGGGTTAATTATTGTATGTGCACATACATGTATAAGTGACTCCTCCCTGAACACTTCAAACTATAAAAGACACAAACACATGTACCATGTATGGCATATCCAAGTGTATATATTCTATATGTATTCTTAAGCCATATAATTCTTGTACAACGTGCTTATAAAATTTAAATATTCTAATTTCCTTTCCACATATTCCTTTTGTCACTAATTTCTTGTTATCCTGGTCTGCTGGATTTGCCTTAGCATGACTGATTAGTTCAGAAGAGTAAATTTCCAGTTTTCATTTTTGTTAACAGAGTATACACTATCTAGTGTAAATATCAATATCCGCTGCTTTCTGTTTTCACAATTATTAGTAATAGTTTATTCCTATAACATCCTTCTGGTAGAAAGATCATCATTTCTGGCTACTGCAGCAAGAAGGAAACAGTGACTATTGTGACTCAGCACAGTGAAAGAACTGAGATTTTAAAACAGGCTTTGGGGGCCTCCCTGGTGGCGCAAGGGGTTAAGCACCACACTATGAAGCAATCCACAGCCTCTGCAGCACAGGTTTGATCACCGGCCAGGGAGCTACCCACATGGCGAGGCAGACCTCTCCTGACTTGCACACTGCTCCCCTCAGCAGTGTATTTCAGTCAGTCTACCTGTTCTGTTCCCCACTCTGTCTCTGGTGAATCCTCTCACTGTCCCCGCCCCACATCTCTGGCCTGTACCCCAGCTCTTGTATGTATAAATACATAAATCTTTAAAAAAATAAATAAAACAGGCTTTTATTTATTTATTAAATAAAAACAGGCTTTTATTTTATTTATTTATTATCTGTTCACACAGATAATGTGTGAACATGGCAGACTGACAGTTTTCATAGAGTTCAAGCTATGATGCTTTCTTTTTTTTTTTTTTTTTTAAAGATTTATTTATTTATTTATACAAGGTTGATTGATTAATTGATTTATACAAGCACTGGGTACAGTCAGAAGTGCGGGAGGGTGAGAGAATTCACCAGAGTCAGAGCGGGGAGCAGAGCAGGCAGAAGGACAGAAGTTCACTGCTGAGGGGAGCAGCGGGTGGCAGGAGAGGTCTGCGTGCCATGCGGGACCCTCCTCTGGTGGCCGGGGAGCAGCCGGGGATCGAACCGGCGCTGCAGAGGCAGCGGGCAGCTTCGCAACCCAGTGCTCAACCGCTGCGCCACGGGGAGGCCCCGATGCTTTCTAACTATGTGTGTAAGCACTATTTATTCTTAAACTCAAAAGAAGTTCATTTGTGCATGTAGCTAATGTATCCACAGTGAAAGAGAAGTCAAATCCTTTACACAGGAAACCGAATTACTGTTATTTTTAAATGCATAAAATTTAATACTAATGAAATTCTGTCTTGATGTTGTTGTTAATGTGCTAACTCCTGGAACTTATCTGAAGGAAGATTTCCTATTTCCTGAGAGTATGTTCATCTTTGAGGATTCTAGAGCAAGACAAGATTTTGGCTGAAATTTATTTATCTCAAGTAGGTTATAAATATGGTGTTAGGAGAAGATCGGAAAATGCTAGTAGGGAATATATCAGCATAACTAAAGGTAGGAATTTAATAATCATGAATTAAGAGTGAACTGATTCAATGCTCAGAGATAGGTTAGTTTGGAGCATGACATGAACGTACGCTGATAAATATAAACAGTATTTTCACAACGTAATGGAATGTTTACTGACCATTTCCAACTTAAAAATATTTCTCGGTTATAATCTTTCTTGAAACTCATTTTTCGTCACCTCTGATGAGGCAACTGCGTGTCTCTGTGTGGGAAAGATGAACATACAAGGCCTAGTGGAAGATGAAACAAAATTTGAATAGGGAGATTTCTAGAATTTTGCGCCAGATCCCACACTATTCTTTTGATCTCAGAGTTGCATTTGCAAACTACCTAACTGTGGGGGGGCTGAATGGTCCTTATCTTTACAGGATCCTTTACAACCAAGGCTGTTCTTTATCCCCTTTACTTTTGAACTCATTGAGTAATACCTACACTACATAATCAAAGTGTTGTCAGATCTAACTGATTGAGGATCTGAATGAAAGGATTCCTTCAAAGAAACTCAGAGATGTTTTCTGGACCGCTCATCCCATTGCTTCAATGCAATTTATTGGGTGGGTATGTGCTGTGCAATAGTGATGCCAGGATGACTAAGCAAGCGCCTGCTCTATCAGTTTCTTATAGAGAAGCCTGTGAACCGATGCCCCTGATCACCTGGGGAAACTGATAGCAGGCTCCCAACCCCGCCTAAGGCCCATTGAATCAAAATCACTAGCATATAGGATTCTGCACTTTGAGGAAATTCACCAGATACTGAGGTAGGGGGGCAGGGGCAGGGGGTGATTATTATGCAATAAGGAGGATACTTTGAGGGTGTGGCCTAATACAGGATAATGTGGTAAGTGCCATAGCTAAAGTGTTTCTGGCGGAAGCTAAGCTTATAGAAAGGAGAATCAAGGCTAACTCTGTGCTGTCAAAGGAGAAAATCACCAGCAACTTGTTTCTTTTTTTTTTTTTTTTTTAATTTTTCTAGAGGCATGTCTTATTTATTTATTTATTTATTATTTGTTTGTTTGTTTGGTTTATACATGCACTGGGTACAGTCAGAAGCATGGGAGGGTGAGAGAATTCACCAGAGCCAGAGCAGGGAGCAGAGCAGGCAGAAGGACCAAAGCACACTGCTGAGGGGAGCAGCGGGCGGCAGGAGAGGTCTGCTCACCATGTGGGACCCTCCTCTGGTGGCCAGGGAGCAGCCGGAGCAGCCGGGGATCGAACCGGCTGCAGAGGCTGCAGGCAGCTTCGCAACCCAGCGCTCAACCACTGCGCCACCGGGGAGGCCCCAGCAACTTGTTTCTAAAAGTACCTAAAATTATTATTCTATAGAATGTTAAGAAACTCAGTTGTTTCCAGTTGGAGTAAACTTAAATTTGATAGGAGAAAAAAAAAACCTTGAATTACCAAATAATTAAAGTCCTTGACAACCATGTGCAGAGATCATCGAGTTAACAGCATTTCTATTTGGATGAAATTACCCTAATGATATAATTGGGCTTATGTGCACAGGTTAGTTGCAAAGCTGTTCCCTGTGGCAAATCATATTCAAATGCTCATTTTCCAGCAAGTTCCAGAACCATTTCTCTGTGGAACTTCTTGTCCCCACTTCTTACACTGTCATCGGATATTCTGGGCCATAAATAGTTCCCGTTTTTGCAAACCGGATACAGCAAAGCCAGTACTCTATCAATAAAGATTTTTTTTTTTCAGCAATGAAAGTAGAATTTAAGAACTGAATTCACAAATAACCCTCGCCATCCACGCCAGGCAGGCTCAAATACATAGCATGGGTTTTCATGTCATGTCCATATTCAGTATGGTGATTTGGGCAGAATGGACATCTTTGTCATTCACTGAGGAGAGATTGTTCTGAGGTCCACCTACCTTTCATCTCTGACTCCTCTATTAAACAGATAACTCTTAGACCACAGGTTTTCAACCCGGTCTATATATGAGGATCACTTGAGTCACTTAAAGAGATATATCAATATTACTCAACATTATCTGTTTCTAGTCTCTACATAAGACCCATCTAGTCAGAACCTCTGAGGTGGGGCTTGTGCATTGAAAGAGGACTGTATCTTATCTTTTCTTCCCTGATTCCCAGGAAAGTACTTGACATTATCAAGTACTTAGTGATCCTATTCATTCATTCATTCATTCATTCATTTCCTTCAATAGGTATTTATTGAGTATTTGTTTTCTCAGTACTTCTGAGAGCTAGGGATGTAGGAGAGCATAAAACAAATGGCCAGGGCCTCCCTGGTGGCGCAGCGGTTGAGCACTGGGTTGTGAAGCTGCCCGCAGCCTCTGCAGCACCAGTTCCATCCCCGGCTGCTCCCCGGCCACCGGAGGAGGGTCCCACAGGGTGCGCAGACCTCTCCTGCCGCCCGCTGCTCCCCTCAGCAGTGTACTTCGGTCCTTCTGCCTGCTCTGCTCCCCACTCTGGCTCTGGTGAATTCTCTCACCCTCCAGCACTTCTGACTACACCCAGTGCTTGTATAAATAAATCTAAAAAAATAAAAAAATAAAAATAAAAAAAATGGTCAACTACTATTACCATTGGGAAAGAGAGAGATAGGTGGTACCAGGTGTGAGGAAAGCTGTAAAAATAAAGCATGGTTTAGGTAGGACAACCACATAATTTATCAAACAAGAATAATTTGATAGTAACTATTTGCAATTATTTCAAGACAGTACACTTGAAACCCGTATTGACTTAGCTAAACCGAGATATATAATCATCCTAAGTAAAGTGTTAAAGAGTGTTGTGTGGACAGGAATGAGGTGCTTTTTTAAAATGATGTGCTGTTACAGGAAAGGCATTTTCTAAATGGAAACATTTAAGCAGAAGCCTGAGGAAGACAAAGGAACTGGTGATAGGCTATTGAGGGTAGGGCATTCCAGGTAGGTGGAATAGCAGATGCAAAAGTTCTGAGGCAGGGGTGAATTTGGCAAGTAAGAGGAAAATCACAGAAGCCAATTTCACTGGAATGGAATAAACAAGTAAAAGTAGTTCTGCTGAAGAAGTCAGAGGGGTGGCCAGAGGTCAGATTTCCTATCTTGCAGGCAGGTTGGTAAGGACTTTGGGTTTTACCTTGAGACAGCAATCTGTATAATTTACATTTTAAAAAGATAACTCTGGCTTCTGTGTGGAAAAGAGCCTTTTAAGAAGGCAAGAGTAAAAGCAGAAGAATTAGGAAATAGTTTATGTAAGAGATTATGTGACTTGGAATAGTGTGATAATCATGGCAATGGGGAGATGTGATTAGTTTCGGAGAGTACTGTGGAGAGGATTTTCTACTGCATTGGATTAGGGGTATGAGGTAGACTGAAGAGTCATGGGTGACCCCTTAATTTTAGCTTAAGCAGCCAGAAGAATGGAGCTGTCATTTGTTTGTTTTTCCATCAAAACTAAATTGTCATTCATTTACAAAAACATACGTTTGGAAGCACAACTTCACACCTCACCATGCTTTATTTGCCCTCCACCAAAACTCCATTGCCAGTACACATCACCTGATACAGTGCACATCTCCTTTCTCACCCTTACCCTGCTGGTAACCACCTAGTTTTCATGGAGCCTAAGAATTATTTTTGTTGTGTTTTGCCAGTGTGTTTTCTTTCATTATGTATATTCCACAAATGAGAGAAACCATCTGGTAATTGCCATTCACTTTCTGATTTATTTCACTTAGTAGAATCACCTTGAGGTCCATTCCTATTGTCCCCAATGCCATTATTTCTTTTTCAATAACTGAGTGGTATTCCATTGAGTATATATTCCACAGTTTCGTTATCCAGTTGTCTGTTGATGGGCAATTAGGTTTTTTTCCATATCTTTGGGTAAATACCTGAGTGATATTGCTAGATCATGTGGTATTTCCATTTTTGGTTTTTTGATTTGTCATTTATTGAGATATTGTTGAGCAAGCAGGCTTTTGGAAAGAAGAGAGTAAAGAATGTAGTTTTGGACATATTAAGATTGAGGTTTATTAGATATTCAAGTGGAATGGTTAGTAGGCAGCTGGAGAAAGAGTTTAGGGGAGAAGTTAGGAGCATTTGCTACCCTATCTAAGAATCTCCCCATTTCTCAACCTACATAGCAAACACATTGGCCCCTCCACTTGATGCGATGTTTAATTTAGAATGCTTGAACATGTGTCTTCTAAAAAGAGGAGTACTGGGCTGTATTCTGCATTTGCAGAATAGGGAGATTTTTTGTTTTTCCTCACAAAACCAAGAAGTGAGATGTTGCCTAATGGCAGTTCATTCACCTCATCTTTCTCCAGCAGAGAAAAACTGTAATCCCTATAAAATTCAGCTAATTTTCACCTCCCATTACCCAACTTTGTCCATGAAAACCCCAATCAAAAGCTTCCCTTGTGGCCTAGGGGTTAAGTCTCAGTGCTATCACCATTATGGCCTGAGTTTGATCCCCAGCCAGGAAACTAATCCACATATGGTACATGGTACAGCAAACCCTTCCTGTCTCGACCTCTGCTCCCCTTAGCACTGTATTTCAGTAAATCTGCCTGCTCTGCTCCCTACTCTGTCTCTGGTGAATCCTCTCATGCCCTCCCCTTCCACACCTCTGGCCTACACTCCAGTTCTTCTACAAAATAAATAAAACCAAACAAAAACAAACAAAAACCCAAGCAAGGAAGCCGACTAAGAAATGAAGTATAACAGATGACAGTTGCATGATCTATAGGTTTAGAGAAAGAAAAAAGTCAACCCCAAGTCAAGCATATTAATATATGAAAATGAAAAATAGGTATAGGCCATACAAGTTTATAGAAATATAAGACTAATTCTGGTTTGTTTGTTTTTTAAAGATTTATGTTATTTATACAAGAACTGGGGCACAGGCCAGATGCGCCTGAGGGTGAGAGGATTCACCAGAGACAGAGCGGGGAACAGAACAGGCAGACCAACGAAATACACTGCTGAGGGGAGCAGCAGGCGAAACAGGAGAAGTCTACTTGCCATGTGGTTTGCTCCAAGGCCGGCGGGGATTGAACCGGCACTGCAGAAGCTGCGAACAGCTTCACAACTCTGTGCTCAACTGCCTGAGCCAGCAGGGAGGCCCTAATTCTGGTTTTAAAACAAAAACCTATAGTAGCAATTAAAGTTCCCATTATTCATTGACCTCTTGCCTACAGACTTTAAAAAATCCTCTATCTTTCATTTTCAAATGCAAATCATATGGAAATTACTCTCCATGGAAAGCCTATATTCAGCAAAAGAAAATATTTGCAACATTACTTGCTGTATGTATTATTTTGACTAGCCTGAGGGTCTGACTTTTATTTTTCACTTTCTGAAGAGTTTGCAAACTTGGAAATGCGGGGCCTAAATGGCTTTTTTCCCCTCCATGATCAGTGTATTTACATTGAAACCAAAGAAACTTTTGGTTTCAAAGTTTTTCAGAGTCTCAAAAAAACATAACACTCAAACAAAACAATGTTTCCTTGTTTAAAAAAAAAACTGTATAGACAGAATTCAATATGACTAAGGAGAAATGGAAACCAAAACTTTTTTTTACTAGACTTCAAAATTAAAAAGCCATACAATTCAGCTACATCAACAAAACTCTAGGTACAGACAGACGTGTTGGTGAAAATAATGGACTAACTGCACAGATAAGTAATCTAGGAAAGGATTTATTGATTGACCATTGTTTTTTATTCATTTCTCTTTTTTTCAAAGATATTTTTATTTATGCATACAAGAGCTGGGGTGCCAGCCAGAGGTGGGGGTGGGGGATTTGAGAGGTTTCACCAGAGATAGAGTGGGGAACAGAACAGGGAAATCTACTGTAATAAACTGCTAAGGGGAGCAGCAGACAATGCAGGAGAGGTCTGCTGCACCATGTGGTTCAGCTCCCTGGCCGGGGATCAAACTCCTATTGCAGTGGCTGCGGATAGCTTCATAGTGCTGAGACTTAACTCCTTGCACCACCAGGGCATTCCTCTTTTTATTAAATGTCTGGTAAAAGTCACTGAATATGCAATGGTGAGCAAAACAGACATGATCCCTGCCTTCACACAGCATATGAAAAACTGCAGATGTTACTCAAGTTATCACTCAAATCAACATTTAATTGCAAACTCTAATAAGTGCTTTAAAGAAGAGCAGAGTGTCACATGACCTAGGTCAGGGAGCCAGGAAAACTTCCCTGGCGATGAAACATTTAACTGAACCGTGGTGACTAAGTGATCTTTAACTAGGAAAGGGGTGGGGGCAGGCAACAAGTGGTCAGGAAATGGAAACTGGAAGAGCAGAGCCCAAACTCCAGCCAAAGAGAGTCTGGAGAAAAGAAAGCAAGAGAGTGTGTGTTGGAGATGATTTGGGGGATGCAGACCTAATTAAGGATTCTGAAGAGCAATAGGCAACCATTAAAGCTTTTTAATTATACAAATGACCGGGCTACATTTTTTATTTTGAAAAATTCATCTCTGGAGTAAAAGGAACTTTCACTTCCAGTAATGGATTAGGTAATTCAGGCTAAAACTCTTACCAAGAAAACCCACAATATTTTCAAACCTGCTAGGAGAGCTCACGTGACAATGAAGGACTAAGGGAGTGAGATCTGAGAGAAGGAAGCCCAAAGAAGTGAGCAGAACATTTAGAACTTCTTTTTCCAAAAAAGTGGCTAAAAAGCTAAGCAGAACAGACTACCAGGGACCAGGGTCTGAAAACTGAAATTTAAAGGTCAAGGGAGATGATTACAGGCTTTGGGCTGGAGTCCAAAGAACTACATTAGGTGTAAGAGTAAATCAGAAATACACCAGCCCTCCCAGTTTGAAATCCTTGCAAATCCTCCAGTTGGATCAAGGTGATTTAGGATTGCTGGTAGCCTTAACTTTTTGGCAAAGCAAATGTAAATCCTCTTCGGAGAAAGATAATTTTAAGCCTCAAATGATTTTTACAGTTTTCAAATACATTATCTTTAATGCAGTTAAAAATAACCAGGTAAGCATTCACAAACGGATGAGATGTGTCAAGAAACACAGAACCCACATTAAAGCTCCTTCTACTGGCCAAAACAGAGCAATTTGAATGATAAAATTAATGATGGCAATTCATAACATTGATGAAAAAGAATCCACAAGTCAACGAAAATACTCAAAAAGGTGGGGGAGGGTGCAAAAGAGAAGGGAAAGCTTTTTTTTTACAGAAGAATGCCAGCTAATAAATGTGGATGGACATATAGAATCATAAAATCACCATTTTATAACTACCAAAATTACAATTGATAAAGAATTATAAATTGTTTATCAGGGTATTTCCCCCCCCCCCGTGTTCTTTTTTTCTTTTTTTTTTTAAGATTTATCAAAGGATATTAACACCACTGGCTGAAAGGTTGGAAACAGGATATTAACATAGTGTCCAAGTATCTCCTTATACATTCATGATTAACAAAAGGAAAGAAACTTGCTGACAACAAAAAGTCTAAAGCTTATGCCCTGGGAATCCGATGGGCACTGAGCATACATCTTCACACAACTTCACTACAAGGCAAATCTTTCCCAGGGAGATGTATCTATTTGAACTGCTGGCAGTCATTTCAATTTTGATATAAACTTTCCAATATTTTCTTGAGAGTAGATTTGGATTGGGATGGGGAACATGAGGACATCTGAACACCCATTGGGTAAGAAGAGTAACTTCCATGAAGCAATATAATAGAGGAAATGGATGATGGGGTCTCAGTCATTTTTAAGAATATGAGCGAGGGAACCTCCCTGATGGCGCAAGGGGTTAAGCACAGCCCTGTGAAGCAATTCGCAACCTCTGCAGCAGGATTTGGAGTTTGATCCCCTGTCAGCCAGGGAGCAACCCATACAGTGCAGCAGACCTCTCCTGTCTGGCCTGCGGCTCTCCTCAGCAGTGTGTTTCAGTCAGTCTGACTGTTCTGTTCCCTTCTCTGTCTCTGGTGAATCCTCTCACCTCCCTGCATCTCTGTCCTATACCCCAGCTGTTGTATGCATAAATAAATAAATCTTTTAAAAAAAAAAAAGAAAATGGGGGCCTCCCTGGTGGCGTAGCGGTTGAGCGCTGGGTTGCGAAGCTGCCCGCAGCCTCTGCAGCGCCAGTTCCATCCCCGGCTGCTCCCCAGCCATCGGGCGAGGGTCCCACATGGCGCGCAGACCTCTCCTGCCGCCCGCTGCTCCCCTCAGCAGTGTACTTCAGTCCTTCTGCCTGTTCTGCTCCCTGCTCTGGCTCTGGTGAATTCTCTCACCCTCCTGTGCTTCTGACTGTACCCAGTGCTTGTATAAATAAATAAAAATAAATCTTTAAAAAAAAAAAAAAGAATATGAGTGAGGGTTGAGGGAGTAGGTTGTGGGTTGTGGAGTTGTTTTGTGTTGTTTTTATTGGTTGGTTAACAGAGAGAAAAAGGAGCAAAGGGGAGAAAGGAGGATAATATAGAAACTCCATCATACCTGGGCCCTGGTTAGGGAGTGGGAGTGGCAGGTGAAGGAAACTGTTCTAGAGAAAAAATATTTAATATAAATCTATATCTTCTATAAAGAAAAATATAGGACAAATCCAAATAATGTGACAGTCTCAGAACACTGTTCAAAGTATCAATGTCATAAGAGAAGAAAATAAAGCAGGGGCCTCCCTGGTGGCGCAAGGGGTTAAGCGTCAGCACTGTGAAGCTAGCCACGGCCACTGCAGCATGAGTTCGACCCCTGGCCAGGGAGGTGACCCACATGCCACAGCAGACCTCTCCTGACTCGCCTGCTGCTCCCCTCAGCGGTGTGTTTCAGTCAATCTGCCTGTTCTGTTCCCCACTCTGTCTCTGGTGACTCCTTTCACCCCCACACTTCTGGCCTGTACCCCAGTTCTTGTATGCGTAAATAAATAAATCTTAAAAAAAAAAGAAGAAAAGAAAGCAGAGGAGTTATTTTAGATGAAAGGAAACTATAGTCTATGCCTGATCTTCGTGTAGATACTAGATTTTTAAAAAATGCTATAAAGGTTATTATTAAGACAATTGGGAAAATTTAATATGTCAGATATATTATGGGATGTATGTTAAAAATCTGGAGGACAGGGCCTCCCCGGTGGCACAGCGGTTGAGCGCTGGGTTGTGAAGCTGCCCGCAGCTTCTGCAATGCCGGTTCGATCTCCGGCCACCGGGCGAGGGTCCCACATGGCGCGCAGACCTCTCCTGCAGCCCGCTGCTCCCCTCAGCAGTGTACATCAGTCCTTCTGCCTGCTCTGCTCCCCGCTCTGCCTCTGGTGAATTCTCGCACCCTTCGGTGCTTCTGACTATACCCAGTGCTTGTATAAATTAAAAAAAAAAAATCTTTAAAAAAAAATCTGGAGGACAAGATGTATTATGATTATGTAGGAGAATGTTCCTGTTCTTAAGAAATAGAGAAGCATGTCAAAATATTAAATATTTAGAGGGTGAAGCAACCTAACTGTAGAGTTCTTTCAAATCCTTTAAGAAAAAAAAAAAGCATACACACACATATATATATGCACACATACATATACACACATACACATGCATGCAGTTCTCATGTCATATGGTAATAATACTGGACTCAAAATTGACCATGTAAGGTGAAACTATGCAAGAAAATTTTAACCATTAGTGGGGAAAATTTCCATTTCTCCAGACCTTGAAAAATTTTTGTCAAAACTTTAAGAATGTTTTTTGCTTAGTTATAGATGTAGAAAAATAAGATACCAGTAAAATGAATTTCTACTTAGTACACTGTAATTTAGAAACATTGAGGATTTTTAAAGTATTTTGTTTCCTTGTAAAAAACTTGGTTTGAACAGTTCTTCTAATCATGTAACTAATGATATGGATCAAGCATCTTTTCTATGCTTTTGCTGTCATACTCCTTTCTAAGTTTGATAAGCTTGAATATTATCATCTATATTTTCAATGTCATGAAATATTTACAGAATTTCCTTTAATGTGAAGCTTTTGCCAATGTCCACTTCCTCTGGGACATTTTCACTGCAACCATTTTGCCCATTAATCTGGGCAATTTGATCTTTGATAAGATTCTCTGGCTGCATATCTAAAGAGTTTTTTTTTAATTTATTTATGAATACAAATTTTTAAAATTTTTAAAAATTTATGCATACGAAAAACTCTAAAGGGTATTTTTTTTTTTAATTTATTTGTGCATACAAGAGTTGGGGTATAGGCCAGAGGTATGGGGAGTTAGAGGATTCACCAGAGACAGAATGGGGAACAGAACAGGCATAGTGACTGAAATACACTGCTGAGGGGAGCAGTGGGTAAGTCAGGAGAGGTCTGCTGTGCCATGTGGGTAGCTACCAAATGGGGATTGAACTCATGCTGCAGTGGCTGAGGATTGCTTCATAGGTGGTGTCTTAACCCCTTGCACCACCAGGGAAGCCCTAGAGTTTCTAATGGTGACATGTCAAGATTCCCAGTTCTCTCTTCTATCACTTCATTTATGTTTGATTCAAATCTCACTTTCAGTTTTATCACATAATTTCTTCCTGTATTTGCATCTTCTTCTTCTTCTTCTTCTTCTTTTTTTTTTGCCAATTGCCTCTTTCAAATAGCCTAATATGGGAGACAAGGAAACACCACTATAGCATGCTTTGCTGTCTGTGAAATGAACAATCTGGCATAATTGGAAGTGTCTTCAAGATCAGGTATTGGTTAATTATATAGTGATTTTCAGGCTGGATCTCTGGCAATGACATACTTTATGCAATTACCATGAATGTACCATGGCAACTGAAATTTGAATTGTATCATTGTATAACTGCCTGTGTGTGTGTATACATAGACATGTGTGTGAATCTAGATAAAGCATACATAGGCGCCCAAAGTACTATTCTTACAGTTTTTCTGTAAATTTCAAATTTATAATAGAAGTTGGGGGTGAGAGTAGGGACCAAGTCATGAGGAGACAAGTAATAAAAATCTATAAAAACATAGATAATAAAAATAGATCAACAGGGAATCCAGAGAATAGAAAAAGTTATGGAACCCAATCACCTGGTTTTGAATCCCAATTTTCTTTATCAACTGTGTGATGTTATCTGAGTCTGTTCCTCTTTAAAGATGGAGATACAAATACAACCTTTTTCAAATGATATTGTGATGATTAAGTAAGTTGCACATAACGAAGTACATAGAGGAACAGTGGTACATAGTAGTTTTTTTGCAAGTGTAAGATATTACAGTTTTGTTTGATAAGAGGTTAAAATGTTTAGATGGGGACAAAAATCCAGAAGAGAGAGGTTGAAGTTAGAAGAAGGGATAATTGATAGTGTATAAGTTTAAGAAGGTGGGAGGGATGGGATCCAAAGAAGAAACAGAGGTGTTGGTTTTGAACTAAAGGAGGAAATTTTCTATTTTAACAAGAGGGAAGCGAATAGGATGGGTGCAGGTGTAGCATACATGGTTAATTTTGTAGAGAGAAGATATTACGGTATAATGACGTCTGTGTTAATGAAGAAATAAAAAGTAAGATGTTTTCTGAGGTTGGAAAGAAAGATACAGATTAGAAGTTGCAGAGAGTGGGGAATATACAAAATGGCCCTCACAGAGAATAAGAGACAGCTGACCAAGAAAATGTAACAGGATTTTTGGCAGTGTCAAATGTCCAGAGTTGGCGACCTTAACATTACAGTTTTCTTAGCTTGCCCTTTTGTGCTTTTCAGTCATGTTGCATGGCCATCTGGATGTAGGCGTGGAGCATGTGGGTTGTTGAGTTCATGCAGGATGGAGGCTTCTACAGATTGATGTGAGGAAAAGACAGAGAGACAAGGGAATTTATGGTACTGGTGAAAGGATTACAGAAAATATGGACCATGAAATCTAACCTGGAGGAGGGAAGCAAGAGAAGGCTAATGCTAGAGAAAGTAAAGGAGACCAGGAGTGGGGGATAGTGGTTTTAGTAAGAATTGTTTAAATGGCAGCAACTGGCCATTTCCTAAATTAGGGGGCAGTGTGCTGTGTCAGCAGGTGTTCAAGTGGGCCTCTTTCTAGTTTCAATTTTAGTTTTGGCTGAGGCCCAAGAGATTGAGAAGAAAAACAACAGATGTTCTAATGAGGTGCTATATCACCTATGTAGAACTATATCACCTATGTAGAACTTGCAAAGAAAGGGTCAAACTGGTTTTATGACTCTTAATCTAGCACCTACCTAGAGTGCGTGTACAAGCATTGGAGTTGAAAATTTGAGAAACAAGTATTATTTGGAGAATTGTCGATGTGCTTTTTCTTCCTTTTCTTCTTGGTGAAGGCCTCTCTCTCTCCTTCAACCAAGGAAATTATGTGAAGAGCATCAGATATGCCTCCTTGAGTTTGAAGAGCGTAAGGATAGTAAGAGGAACTGGTAAGGGGGAGGATTGGAGGACAAGCTTGCATTGGGAACAAGCTTCACATCCACCAGCAAAGAGCAAAGGTGGTGAGAGTTTTTCCGGGGGCCATCTGGGCCTGTGTAAGTAGCTTGCTGTGAGCTATCTCAGTTTCCATACCGGCCTGGGGGGACTAGCCACCAAATGGGTAAGGATTGAAGAAGAAATTATAGGAAGCTCTATCATGGGACCCAACTTGAATGTACCAAGGCAAGAGTATCTCCACAAAATTCACAAAAACACCTTTGAAAGAGTGAGCAATGGAACTCTGACATCTCAGAGGCTGCCCTGTGGATTTTGTGCCAGTCTAGCGAGACTTCTCTCTTCCTGATGAATCTTGGAGCATATAGACATAGCCAAACTGGGCCTCCCCGGTGGCGCAGCGGTTGAGTGCTGGGTTGCGAAGCTGCCCGCAGCCTCTGCAGTGCTGGTTCGATCCCCGGCTGCTCCCCGGCCACCAGAGGAGGGTCCCACATGGCGCGCAGACCTCTCCTGCCGCCTGCTGCTCCCCTCAGCAGTGTACTTCGGTCCTTCTGCCTGCTCTGTTCCCCGCTCTGGCTCTGGTGAATTCTCTCACCCTCCCGCGCTTCTGACTGTACCCAGTGCATGTATAAACAAACACAAAACAAAACAAAATAAAATAAAGAAAGAAATAAAACATGCCTCTATAAAAAAATAAATGAAATAAATAAATAAATAAATAGACATAGCCAAACTGGGGTAGGATGTGGAGCAAAGAGAGGAAGAGAGAAACCATCTCTGCTTCTTTCCCTGGCACAACTTTCCAGCCTGCAGCACTGACAAGGTGGGGCAGGAAAGGAACTTTAGCATAGAGTGTGGTTCAAATTCTATCAAACACTTCAGTTTTGAATTGAGACTATTCTTATGACTGAGAATTCCCAGGAAAGTGTTGATGACCAAAAGTAACCAAAATAGGTAGTGATTTGTGCTAAGAAAAAGGAAAATGAAACAAAAACCAAAAACTCACAGAGCTGAAAAGGGCATTCTGCCCTACGCAGTACAGCTCAGTCGTTGTCATGCCAGTTACCTAGACTAGCGAACGCTGTGTGTGATATGGGAGTGACTGGCTCTGATCATGCAGTAGAAGGTCACTGAGGGTGAAGTGGTCATTATATGGGAAGTCTGGTGTTGACTGAGTCATCTCCATGGATGATGAAGTCTTCCACAATACTGGCAAAGGTTGGGGTAGAAAAACTGCATGTCATGTGTCAAAGGTCAGTGATTCTCAAACTTTGGAATATATTAGAATCACCTAGGGCTCCATGAGAAGATACAGAAACAAGCTTGTTGAAGTAGAATAGGGCCTAGACTTCAGCATATTTTTACCAAGTTCCCAGGTGATCTGGAACCACCATAAAGTCTGCGGACCAATGGTTAATGTTTAGTGAAGAGAAATAACTCACTGGTCAATATGTAATGAATCTACCAGAAGAAAGGAAGAGCAAGTAGTTCAGTCAAATAGCACAGCTAAGAAGCAATTTTTTTTGTTATAAGAGGGCAGGAAAGTAGTGGTCTAGAAAATAATAGACACTAGTGTCTCAGCTCATTGTCCATAAATTCTTTGCTCCCTTTCTCCCTCCTACCCTCACTCCTTCCTTATCATAAAAATGACTATTATGGGTGAAACTTGTCCCTGCAAAAAATATTATGTTAAAGTCCTAATCCTTAGTACCTTAGAATATTATTTTATTTGAAAATATATGATGAGCTCATACTGGAGGAGGGTAGACCCTTAATCCAATATAATTGGTGTTCCTATAAGAAGATGGCCATGTGCAGATACAGAAAATGCCCTGTGATGAAAGCAGAGATGGGATTTATGCAGCTGTAAGCCAATGAACACCAAAGGTTGCTAACCAACCATCAGAAACTAGAGAGAGATGAAGAAGGAGCCCCATCCCCTTTGGTTTTAGAAGCATGACTCTGCTAGCACCTTGATTTTAGGCACCTAGCTTCCAGAAATGGGAGATGATATATTTCTGTTGTTTCATTTTTTTTAAAAAGATTTATTTTTCATTTATTTATGCATACAAGAACTGGGGTGTAGGCCAGAAGTGTGGGAGTGAGGGGATTCACCAGAGACAGAGTGGGGAACAGAACAGGTGGATCTACTGAAATACGCTGCTGAGGGGAGCCATGTGGGTAGCTTCCTGGCTGGAGATAGAACTCGTGCTGCAGTGGCTGCCAATAGCTTGATAGTGCTGCGACTTTAACCTCTGTGCACCAGGGAGACCCGTTTCTGTTGCTTTAAACTAACCAATTTGTTGTACTTTGTTAAGTCCACTCTCAGACACTCATGCAATATGATACTCCTTTCCTGACATACTTGAAATCATCTCTCCTATATTCACGCCCATGTTGTGTCCCTGTTACCTTTGCACTGAACTTGCAGTCTCAGACAGAGAAACCACATATAAGCCAATCGATGCCATTCGAACAACAGGAGAGAGTTCATTGCTTCTTGAGACACTTAAATTGAAGTACAGTACACTGTGTGTTCTTGAGGGAGTTGTCAGCCCCCACACTGGCTTCTGCACTTATTGTTGACAAATGAGTCACTTCATACAAGACTGGTAGCTTATTTGAGTAGGTGTATGTTCAAGATACTTTGAAGAAAAGAAACCTGTTACATATACACCTGCATGCTACTCTCACAAGAAAACAATCCCTGAGGAATCTTAAAACAGTCTTCATCAAGTACTGAGATAACTTCTTGGCAGTTCACATCATGGGTTCCACATACAAAAGTCCTCCCACCTCCTCTGATTTCCATATTCTCTTCCCAGTATTGAAGGAAAGTCTTGGACCACAGAATAGCCCAAGAGACCAACTGAAGACAGACTGGAAAGCCCAGGAAAGATTAACTTACTGATTTATTTTGCAAAGGCCTCAGAAACCAAACAGCAGTAAGGTGCCACTAATGTAGGAAGAGAGAGACACAGAGACTCTCCGTCAGTTTTCTTCCACTTCCCCTGGTCTCTGAGAATGTATACTGCCTCTGACCTATTGGATGAAGATATGCATTGTGGGCCAGCAATGCTACTTCTAGAAATAAAGTAGACAGGAAAAAATAAAGGGCCAGGTGCAAGACTAAGGTGTCTTGTAGATTCTAGAAAGAGGATAGAGTTGGTGTTTGCTAGTTGAGCTGAGCAGTTCAGGACTTAGGTCTGCAAGAGAGGTTATGTCAAGGATTATGTTCTTTTATGTCAGGACCTCGACTTTGGACTGTAGGATAAGACAGAGTGTGTTACCCAGCTTTGGCTGTATATGTAACTCAAATTCTCTCTCAAGTCAAACTTCAGCTTTCTGTAAGATATTTTCTCTTGGATATTCTGCAGTTACCCGAATTGAGTTCTCTATAACTAAAAACTGAGTCCATCTTAGTCCTACTCCCTAAATCTGTCTTTTTGAATTTCCTTTTTTTATACAAGATCTCCTAAATTCCCAGAGTTATCAGCTTGTGATCTCTCAAATCGTTCTCCTCTCCATGTGCTCCAGCCTGTCATCAGTATCTTTCCCTTTTTAGAATGCCTGGTTCAGACTTCCAGTGCCTCAGATGGTGTCCAGTCTAAGGGGCACTTCACTCTTAGCAGCAATTGAGCTCACCTTCTCAGCCAACTATTTTGTCTTAACCCTGGTACATTACATATCCTGGTTTTCTTCCTTCTTCCTTTCCCTGTTTCTTTTCTATCTCCTTACATTTTTCAATCTCTGAAATATAAAGTTCTCTGACATCTTTGAATCCCATCAATATGTTACAAACCCTGTATCCAGAAGACTTGACATCTCACTCTCAAATGCTTCAAGCATCTCAAAATAGCACAGCCCCGATCAAACTCTGGATTCCTTTTGAAAGCCCCCCCAGCCCTACCTATCTTTTCCCAATCTTCCCAATCCAGTAAGTGGCATCCCAGATCATGCAGCTAAACTCTCCCTTTCAGCCCATCTAGATTATATCTAATCTACATGTCAGTTCTATGGGCTCTGGCTTCACAATAAATCTCAAATATGTTTCTCTTTGTTCTCTTCTACCATTTTGGTCTAAGCCAACACCCAGCCTCCAAGCTGACTCTCAGCTACACCTCTTGCCACCCACACCCCAACCCCAATCTCTGTATTCAAAACAATTAGACAGTAAGCTTTTAAGAACTGACTATGGTCAAGAGGGTTATGCATAATTTAGCTTTTGGTAGCCTCTCCAAGCTTATGTCATTCTGTTCTAGACATAGCCCACGGAATTTAAACCCTATTGTTCTTTCAGTTCCTGCAACCAGTCCAGTTCCTTCCCACTTCTAGGCTTTTGCATAAATCGTTCCCTTTTCCTTGAAAACGTTCTGCCTACACACCTTTTGTGTGTATTTCATTCCCTTTGCCTAACAGCACTTGACATTCGGTACAGAGATTGGCACATATTAGGTTCTAAGTTAGTTCAGCAGGTCCTCGAATGACATTGCTTCATTCAAAGTCACTTACTTATAAGTTGGTGAGGAAAGAATAATCAGTTTCCAGATGGGGACAGTGTCTCTGTTGAGTGGGCATGTTCTTCCCATATCTGTGTGGGTTTTCTCTGGGGACTCTGTCTTCCCCCATTGTAACAGGGTAATCCCCAGGGAAAGGGAGGTTCCAAGCTCCCTGCCCCACCTAAGGAAGGGTGGAGCTGGGGAGGTAAGCTTTTTGTAGGTAAGCTAAAAAAAACTGGGAAAATGACTGAGACAGGAGGAAGAAGCAGAGAGAGATGGGGAGATAAAGATGAAAGCCTGGAGGAGGCACATGGAGCAAAGAGACATGTGAAGAATCTGTACTTGCTTCTCGGCCTTGGACCTGTACCAGAGACTTGGGACACATGGAAGGAGTACTTGAAAGAGACAGAGACGTGGGTGAGAAACACGTGGGGAGGCTGACAATGGCAGCCTTTATCTTGATTTGATTTTGTTCTTTTCCTTCCAGACTTGCCTGGCCCCTTCTGCCCCTTTCCTATGGGTCCCCACCAGACAGTGACTTAGACTTATGGCAAAGTTTTGGGCCTCAACAGTCCTTTTTTTGGGCCAACCCTGTTTTGCTGGGCATTTACCTATGAGGGATGGGTAATTTTGGGTGTTCAATTGGAAACTGTATTTTTTCTCTTCTCTCTGTAGCACACTAATTATATTAAATTTCTTTTCTATGGAAGGTCTTACACACTAGGGTATGCTTTGTTTTGATGCAACAGATGGCAAAACCAATTTAGAGAGTGCAGGTTTGGGGGTCACGGGGTGCCCCTCATTCTGCCCCTCATTCTGTGGCTGTGTGTGAGCGTGGTTTTTGATAGAAGGGCATCCTGACCAGTGCTGGGTCCTGCCTTACCCCTGAGCTATCAAAGATGAGCTCCACACCCCAACTCCCAGCAAACTAGAATAAGCAGGGTGGAAAATGAATGAATGGATTCAAATGTTTGTTTCATATTAGAAATGTGTTGGGATCTTTATTTAGAAATCTGTTGACATTTTTGTGACCAGAAATATAATGTAGGGAACTTAACTTTTGTTGTTTTCAATTAACCTGTATGATGAAATTAGTTGCATTACACTTTTTCTTGAAGTTGCATTTTCTTGTGACCTTCTGTGGGACTTACTGTATTTGTTGAATGAGGGCAAAAAATGTATCTGAAATGAAAATTTTACCAACAACTTGCTGCTCAGTGAGAAGAACAAAGGATGCCACTCACTCTGTGCCAGAAAATGCCTGTTGGAAAAACAGAATGAAAGTCATATAAGTAAGACTGGTACTCCATTTTCCTAAGAATTCTACAAACTCTTGGGCAGATTAGAAAATAACCCAAATATGGAATGAATATTAGCTAGTGTGAAACCATTTAAATGCTATCAGGAAAAGGCAGGGTATAAATATTAAGTACATAAATAAATATTAAGTACCTACTTAGGTAGCAGCAATATGGAAACATGATTACTTGTCAAATTGAGACTGTCTAGGTCAGAGAAATTTCAAACTAGCACAATGAGAGTTGTCCCAAGTCCTGTTTGAACAGGTGGACTAAATTATGGACTGGCGAGCCCCATCTAGATACCCTGGCCCACCACACTGACCAGCAGGCACCATGATAGAAAAAAGCATTAGATCCTGACTTATGATTATCGCATGATTTCCTGGAGGGAGAAGACCGAGAGCTGGAAATTGGAGTGTAACCTGTTAGCACACACCTTGGCATAGCCCAGCCCAAGCTGTGACACACTCCCCTCTGCCCTGCTTTGCGGACTTACATTTAAATATCTCTTCTGAACTTCTTTCCAGGAGCCAGGCTAAACTCTTTCTGGCACTGGCTCCCTCATGCATGAGTTTCTCTAATAAAGCCTTGCCCGGTTCAACTACATCTAGCACTCTCTGGTGAATTCTTTCCCTGGCAGGCAAAGGACAACTCTTTCAGGTTAGGGCTTGTAACAAAACAATTAGTCTAGAAAAATGGGTCCCAACATTTTCATCACTAAGAATTTATTTCATTATCCTTTTCCCACAGAACCTCATATCTTCAAAAACACTTGTTTACTAAACTACATTTACCATGCAATAACCTTCTTTCCCATTTATAATTATTTGCAATCCTTAATTAGATATAACAATTTAGGACATTTAATCAGCATGCTATGAAAAATATAGTAACAAGTTAGGGCAGGGAGCTTTATTTTAATATCAGCAGAATTTTCACTGGGTTTTTGGAAATATTTAGCGTATCTTGCAGACTTCTTCCCTGCGTTCCATTCAGAGCTTTAGCCTATGTGGTTTATGTTAAAAAAAAAAAAAAAAAAAACCCATGGTTTATCTGTTTTCTTCATAAAAGTCTCCCGGTGGCTCTTTGCTGATCAGTAATTTTTAAGTGAATTGGATTCCTTGGGTAAGAGAAATTCTCTTATCCATGGTATTTTGATAAAAAAGATAATTGAGGTTTGGGGCCTCTCTGGTGGCGCTAGGAGTTAAGCACAGCACTATGAAGCTATTGTAGCCTCTTCAGCATGAGTTTGATCCGCAGCCGCCCAGGGAGATACCCACATGGTGCAGCAGACCTCTTCTGTCTAGCCCGCTGCTTCCCTCAGCAGTGTTTTCAGTCCATCTGCCTGTTCTGCTCCCCACTCTGTCTTTGGTGAATCCTCTCACCCTCCACACCTCTGACCTGTACCCCAGTTTTTGTATATATAAATCTTAAAAAAAAAAAAAAAAGCATAATTGAGGTTTTTGGGCCTCCCTGGTGGCACAGGAGTTAGAGACACAGCACTATAAAGTTATTGCCAGCCACTGAGGGATGAGTTCAATAATCCACATGGCGCAGCAGACCTCTCCCATCTCCGCTGCCCTCCTCAGCAGTGTGTTTCAGTAGATCTGCCTGTTCCCTTCCCTACTCTGTCTCTGGTGAATCCTCTCACCCCACACACCTCTGGCCTACACTCTAGTTCTTGTATGCCTAAATAAATTATAAAAAAAAAGATAATCGAAGTTTATGGCAAATGCCACCATGAATCTAAATGAAGAGGAAAGAAATAATACTTTTCTTTTTTAATGGAACTATTGGGGATCTTGTTATTCTGTCTATAATGGGAAGTAATAGTATATACTAGTCAAAACTAATTTAGCCACTAAACCTCTGTTTTTCCACTATTCTTGGTACATGGTTTTGATCATTTTAGACAATAGGAGTTCTTAAGTGAGTTTCATCAAGAGAAGGAAGAATATATAAGTATCTTATATCCATAAATTCATATCCATATATTGCTCTCTTAACTGTCTGAAATAAACTAATCGTATTTTTCAAATTACCACTTTCAGAATATTTCCTAAAAACTGACCATTATCAACAAAATTGGTATTTCTTTAGAAGTATCCAAGATACACAAGCAAATCACATTACATAAGTTCAAAGGAAGAGGAATGTTAATCATGTAGTTATTGAGCAACTTAGCACCGGAACTCAAGATATTTCAATTCATAATTTTGCTAACAGGTGTTGAATCTTATATATTTTTATAGCTTTTGTGTGGGAAGCAAGCTGTAGTTTAGTTAGTAGAAATTTTATTTTACTGGAGAAAACCTTGAGAGATCGAGTTTTTTGGTTCATAATAGACTCACAATGGATCCAAATTTTCACTTTTTTTCCTATCACAATGTTCACAAAACATTCCATTCTTAAGACTTTAGAGGGCTTTACAAATGAACATTTTTCTCTTCATTTTAGCGTCTGACTAAACTGTACTGGATCTTCTGAAGTTATATATAGTCTCTGCAAAGCCAAATCCTAAGCTACAGTTTCCTTTTCATATATAAGTGTTTAATTCTACTGAGGTAAAATGTAGATAAAATATACCATTTCAACCATATAAATTAATGGCATTATATACATTCACAATGTTGTATAAAAATCACCAAAACTATATGTATCCAAACTTTTCCATTACCCCAAACAAAAACTCTATATCCTTATGTATATTTTAGAAACATGTTGAATAAGTGTTCCCATGTTTCTCAGTGGCCTTTTTCACAACTGGGTTAGGTTGCAGTTTTTTGTTGATGTTCTTTTTCAGGTTGAGGAAGTTCCCTTTTACTTCTGATTTGTTGAGAGATTTTATCATAAATAAAGCTAGCGAATTTTTTTAATTGATTGAGCTAAATGGTCATATTGTATTTTTCCTTATTCTGTTAATATGGTGAATTATATTGATCAATTTCTGAACTTCAATTTAACCTTATTTTCTTGAGATTAAAATCACTGGATCAGGATATAGTATATTTAAAATACAGCTGGAATCATTCGTGAATATTTTGCTACAGATCTTCACTTCCATATACATGAGGGATATTAGTCAGTGTTTTCTTATAAAGTCTTTAATTGACTTTCATATCAGTAATGTTGGCTTCATAAAATGAGTTGGGAAATGTATCCTATTTTGTAAAGAAATTTTTCTTAAATGTTTTATGAAATTATGAATAAAAATCTCTGGGTCTAAAGTTAGACTGAGATTAGAACTTAATTTTTTTATAGGTTTTGTGGATTCACTTTCTTTAATAGACATGAAGCCAAATATTTTTCTTTTTCTTCTTGAATTAATGTTGGTTATTTACACCATTTTTAAAAAAGATTTATTTGTTTTTGCATACAAGAGCTGGGGTGTAGGCAAGAGGTGCAAGGTGGTGAGAGGATTCACCAGAGACAGAGTGTGGAGCAGAATAAATGGATTGATTGAAATACACTGCTAAGGGGAGCAGTGGGCAAGACAGGAGAGGTCTGCTGCACCATGTGGGTTAGTTCCTGACTGGGATTGAACTTGTGCTGCAGTGGCTGCAGATAGCTTTATAGTGCAGAGACTTAACCCCTTGTACCACCAGGAAGGCCCCCTATTTATACCTTTTAAGGCATTTATTCATTTAACTTGTCAAATGTATTGATAAGAGTGTTCATATTACTTTATTATGCTCTTAATGTTCATAGAACCTGTGGTAATGTCTTCTCTTTGGTATCTTTTTTCTTCCTGCATAATGATTTTATTGATTTTTTTTTTTCATGGAACAAGGTTTTGGTTTCATTGATTTTCTCTTTTTTTGTATCCTGTGTTGTTGATTTCTGCTCCTATTCATATTATTTCTTCTGCCTATTAGGGTTAAATTCTTTTTAAAAATAGCTTCTTAAGCTTTCTATTGTTGATTTAATTGTTAAAACTTTGATTATTGATTTTGGATGATCTCCTTTTTAATATGAGCATTAAATGTATGATTCTCTCACTAAGTACCGTTTTTGCTATATCCCACAAATCTTGATATGTGTGCTCTCATTTTTATTCTGTTCAAGATGTTTTCTAATTTCACTGTATTTCTTCTTTAATGTATGTGTGTAGTATAATTCTCAAATACTCAGGGATATTCCCAATATTTCCAGCTATTGATTTCTAATTAAATTCTCTTGTGGTCAGAGCATATAGTCTGAGTGATTTCAATTGAACCTTGCATAATAATGTACCAGAATATGGTTGGTCTTGATGAGTGTTCTGTGTACACCTTGAAAGAACATAATTAAAGGGTCTATTAAAGAAATAATTGCAGGGACCTCCCTGGTCACCTGGGGGTTAAGTCTCAGTGCTATAATCACTATGACCTGAGTTCAATGCCTGGCCAGGGAGCTAACTCATGGCTCAGCAGACCTCTCCTGTCTCCCCTTACTAGTGTATCTCAGTAGATCTTCCCGTTCTGCCCCTACTTTGTCTCTGGTGACTCTTCTCACCCTGCAAACCTCTGGCCTACTCCCCAGGTCTTCTGTGCAAAAATGAATAAGTAAAATCTTTTTTAAAAATTAAAATAAAAAAAATTGCAAACCACACATGGAAATCTGACGCAGCAATCAAAAAAGAGATAATAAAAAGAGAATGGAGAAACTCCTCTCACCTCAGTTCTTCTCAGTCTACCCCTCATCTGCCCATCCCATTCCACTTGCCCTTATCTTACATCCTCCCAAGAAATTCCAGCTCCTACCACTCCACATTCCTAGGCCCCTAATTAAATATGTACATCAAGATTTCTCCAAGTCCCAGTCTATTTTATTTTTATTTATTTATTTATTTTTTTTAGAGGCATTTTTTTTTTTATTTGTTTGTTTGTTTGCTTTGTTTATACAAGCACTGGGTACAGTCAGAAGCGCGGGAGGGTGAGAGAATTCACCAGAGCCAGAGCGGGGAGCAGAGCAGGCAGAAGGACCGAAGTACACTGCTGAGGGGAGCAGCGGGCGGCAGGAGAGGTCTGCACGCCATGTGGGACCCTCCTCTGGTGGCCGGGGAGCAGCCGGGGATCGAACCGGCGCCGCAGAGGCCGCGGGCAGCTTCGCAACCCAGCGCTCAACCGCTGCGCCACCGGGGAGGCCCAGTCCCAGTCTATTTTAATTGATCACTCTGTGTATACTGTGCAAAAAAAAAAAAAACAACCAACATCTAAAGACTTCTGAAGCAACTCTATGAGATTTGGAGGTAGATGTAGCTCATTAGCCCACATTAGAATTACCTTCAGAAGGAAAATCAACTGGAAAATATTATCATTTATAAAATCCTCTTACAAAATTATTAGATCCATATAAATAAATGAGTGGGGGATAGAAATTGAGGCTTCATTCAAGAGGAAATAACTAATAAACAAATATATGGAAATGAGTTCAATTTCATTAACGGTAAAAGAAATGCAAATTAAATAACAAAGGCTATTTTACATTTATTAAAGGGGCATACACCTCTTTAATTGTCACTACTTATGTTTGGGGGTTTTTTTTTGTCTTTTCAGTGGACTCATTTTAAGTTTAATGTGATGGTATTACTCCCTGAGGAGAACCTTGAAGTAAAAACATCTAAGAAGTTCATACCATCACTTAAGCCTTTATTTCCTGAAATGGAGGTGGAGCTCACCCCCCAATCTAGTGGTGATGGTGAAGGGGCAACAGCAGCCCTTAGATAAAGTTCAGATGTCTAAATTGTCCCTGATGGAACCCATGCAAGCCATGGACGAGAGTACTCAGAGTCACTGATTACTGGGTGAAATAAAAATCTCACATCCAAGTGTTTGACTTTTTATACTCCTGCTTTGAATGTATTTTAAAAATATCATCCAGAAGGAAAAAAATGCTAAATAAAGATTAGCTGCGGCATTAATCACTAGAGGAAATGATTACAAAATAAATGCTCCAAAGTAGGAGAATAATTTCAAATATGGCATAGTTGTTAAAATTTAAATAATGAAGACTATACAGCAACATGGAGCACACTTCTGAGAGGGTATAACTGAAAATTGTAAAATTCAATCTGTGATTACTCACCAGGGTTAGAAGGGTCAAATAAATAGTTTGCTCTGCTGAAGTGAAAAGATTGTGAGCAAAAGTTCTCTCACTTATTTAGATTTATTGTGTAATGCACATAGAATATTTATGTAATAAGAATTCTATTTTTTAAAAAAAGAATTCTATTTTCAGAGAGAAGGCAAAATAGGACACGATGACCCTTTTCCCCTGTGCTTCTCATTGGAGGCTCTGGGATTTCGTTAAAATGTAAAACTCAAAATCATCCTCATTCTTGGAATATGCTGATAAATATAATAAAGGCTTATCCTAAGTTTAAATTGGTCTCCCTCAAGGGAGGGCTATTGAGTAGATAAGAAACTCTTGTATTAATCCAATTAAGTTAGAAGACTGTACCAGAGTATTTACACTAATTGTATTGTCTGCTTGCTAAGTTTTTAAAATGGCCAGGGCATAATGCAGGGTATTTGAAAAGTCAGAAGCATAGGAGAAGGTAACATTTTGAAAGAATTATATTTATATTTTTTGAAAAGTTCAACGTATTTTTGTATTCAGCTTCATTTCAAGAAAGCAAATGTATTTAAAATAGTGGGTTTAATTGTTAATCTGAAAATAGTAAAATAAATACAGAATTTTCTAGACCTTTGCATTTCTAGACCTTTGTCCATTATTTTAATGTTTGTATTGTACTTCTTCAAATTAACAGCTGGACCCACTGCGTTACATTTAGAGATGCTTCATATGAAAAAAGACTTGCTGGCTGAAGAAAAAAATCAGCATATTAACCTGAAAATGCAAGTAAAGTACAACATAGAGAAAATATATCCATTATATACTGACTTTTTTTGAGCCCCGTTTTATTCCTCCCTTACCTTTATTCCTCTGATGTATGTCACCACACTTTCCTTCATGAGGCATCTCGCTGGAGATGGGGAGGAGATGGAGGGAGTCCTCTGGGTTGCTATGAGCTGCACTTGCCAAATCTATGGAGAAAGTGAAATATAAAGTAAAGGAAAAGCTTCTAGCTGTCCCCTGGGAGAGGGAACTGAGGAAAAGGGGTGGAAGTGAGGGTGACCACTCACCTGAATGAGTTGGAGATGGTTTAGGGTGGACCCCTCCACTCTGTCAACCTCACCGCACCAGCACCCCGCAGGACAATGACACTGTCCTTTCCCTCTGCCAGCTCCAGGACAGCAGGAGGGAGCCTCCCCACACATATGCCCCTGCTTCCTTACTTCCTTGGACCAAATCCCAAGGTCCCCCATCCTCCAAGAAGTGCCATTTCTGGGACAGTACTAATGATGAGTCCCGGGGTTTGGTTAGAAGTTCATGGGCCTCTCTGGTGGTGCACGGGGTTAAGCACAGCACTGTGAAGCTATGTGCAGCTTCGGCAGCATGAGTTCGATCCCTGGCCAGCCAGGGAGCTACCCACATGGCACAGCAGACCTCTCCTGTCTCACCCACTGCTCCTTTCAGCAGTGTATTTTAGTCAGTCTGCATGTTCTTTTCCCCGCTCTGTCTCTGGTGAATCCTCTCACCCCTGCACCTCTGGCTTATACCCCAGTTCTTGTATGTATAAATAAATAAATCTTAAAAAAAAAAAGAAGTTCAGGACCTTCTTTTTAGGACTCTGTCAAACACTCTCCCACACCCCTTCCCAGCCTGTCCTTCTGTTAGGGGGACAAACTCCTGAGCAAACTCCATACAGGCTTTGTGGAGTGCACCCCAACTCCATCAAGACACTGGGAAACACAAATCCCATGATCACCACAGGGAATGCTGCAAGGACCTGAGGGCAGAGTTAAGCAACTAGATTCTCGGGGTTGAGTATTTAACTGGCCATGTGGCTGGGGGGTCGCTCTCTTGCCCACGCAGCGTGCTCAGTTTTTCGCTAGATTGGCGGGTCATGGGGATTCCAGGTCAGCAGAACGGGTAGAACTCATTAACGAACTTATCTCCCTCTTTTTCTCCCTGAGTTATTCATTTCCCATTTCCCCTTCCCTTGTAAATAAACCTTTTATCAACCTTTTGTGTGTGTCCGCAAGTTTAGCATTAGTAAGTCCCCTTTATGTGTGAGGGTGAGGACCCACAGTCAGGCAACCCCATTTTATATCGGGGTTGCTCTGTAACACTTCTGAATGCTCTCCCCAAAGGCCTGCCTTACACAAGAGTGTTTCTCACCTGGAACCCAGAGGGCAGAGGAAACTCTGGGGTTGAAAGGCCAGATCGTCTCATTTGCAACAGCCTTTTTTGCTACTCTTCTCAATGCAAATACGGAGTCATCCATGTGTGGTGTTGCTTCTGTAGTTCTATTTACATCCTTGATTCTGGGGAAAGTGGACTCATGTTGTAAAAATCAAAACCCTGCTAAACAAACACTTAGACCACTGACTCTTTAAAGAATTCTGTCTTAGAAACTTTGGAAAGGTCACTAATTACCACATCAAGCATTTCTCATGGGTTTTATGCCAGATTGGAAAACACCGAATCTGTGGTTTCGCATACAGGGCCTGGCTGCTGGTGTCTGGGATGATCTTTGATGGCACGGTGACAGGGTTCACATGCCATTGACTCACACAGTGAGAACATCAGTACTGTGCTAACTGATTACCAATGAGGAAAACTCGATTGGTGCTCATAGATCTCGAACACTGTTCTAATACTTGCTTATTACTATTTTTATTATTACTGTTTTAACAAGGCACAGTTGGGGGCAGGTTTCTGAGTAGGATTAAATGTGTTGGTTTTGTTTTCATTGTACTTATCTCTATAGTTCTACTCATGGCCATTTTCCTTTTATGTTGTAATCATGTGTTGTTTTTTTTAACTGAAAGTCAAAAGATTTTTTTTTTAAGATTTACTTATTTATGCATACAAGAACTGGGGTGTGGGGGCAGTGGGCGGTGGGGGGTGAGGTGGGGGGGTGGGGGTGGGTGGGGGTGGGGGGGGGGGGTGGGGGGTGGGGGGGGTGGGTGGGGGGTGGGGTGGTGGGGTGGGGGTGGTGTGGTGAGAGCATTTACCAGAGACAGAGTGAGGAGCAGAACAGCAGAACAAGAACAGGCAGATCTGTTGAAATACAGTGATGAGGGGAGCAGCAGGTGAGACAGGAGAGGTCTGTTGCACCATGTGGGTTAGCTCCCTGGCTGGGGATTGTATTCATGCCACAGTGGCTGGCAATAGCTTGATAGTGCTGAGTCTTTACCCCTGTGCACCAGGGAGGCCCCAAAAGATTTTTTTAAAATCTATTTTAAAAGATATAGTGTGAAAATATAGTGAAAGCAGGACAAAAATTTGGGAAAATCACTTCTCACAGATCATAGAGAATTTTGATGAAGAAAAGTGCTTGAGGAGAACTAGGTAAAGTGGTGCCTCTCATTGTCTGTGAAGAACAATTTGTTCTGTTTCTGCTGAATTTTAAAACATTTTTTAATGTTTATGAACATAGTAAAAATAAAGTACTAGGAAAAATCACAAGTTTGGTTTAAGGGCAATATTAAGTTGATATAAAAGTTTCTAAATGCTTTCTGTTTTTGCACTTATCTTATCACAAATTCTACTAACCCTTCAAGGACCAGCACCCCAATCTAGCTTGAAGTAACTCTGGGAGCAGTAGGGGGGTCCTGTTCAGGAAAAATCAGGCAGGTTAATCCTAAGAGGGTTCAACAGGATGCTGGTCTACCAATCCTGAGTGCCCTGACTGAAACAAACAAGTCCCTCCCCCCACCCTACTTTAAGTCCATCTAGACAATTTCTCATTTACCTGACAGAGAGTACCAGTCACGTACAAGATAGTGCACCAAGCCCTAGCAGGTGGTGGTGGAGGAAGCAAGGATGAATATAGATAATAATAGTTTGTTAGTAATTATGTTAGAAACCTCTTTGCTTTGCCTGCCCCTCCCCCATCCCTATTTTATAAAGCCTCAGAAAGACAAGCACAAAACAGTGGACTGAGGGTATAGAGGGAGAGGTTGTTGTCTCTGAGCCAAACAACTGAAGGATGTTTATTAGCCGGCATTGCTTGGATCCTTCAGAGAGGCTTGTAAATCCATTGAAGGATACTAATCTAATCTAGAAAGTTTCAATTTTTGAGTTTTCACTGGGTCATCATGAAGACAAATAGTAGCATGAGAACTTGTCAGCCAGAATTCGTAAGTGTAGATAAAAAACCTGCCTTTCCACAATGTTTTACAATTGCGTCTTAGCAAACAGATCTGCCTCAATCTGACCACATGGGGACACATCCCCAATTATGCTCTCCGAGGAGGTCAGAGCCAGGCTTCCCAGCATTCACTGAATCCAGTAGGCATCACCTGCACCCAAGACCAGCTTGTGAACCTTTGAAATGTTGGGTGAGTTGGAAAAGAATGAAACTATTGAAAGTTCCCTAACTTAAAAGAATCTTCTGCGTGTTCTTTGGGTTATAATGTTATTTGGCTTATGGGACAAAAAAAAAAAAAAATTCACACATAATTTACTCACTGGATTTTAAATTTAGTAAAAGAAAAATATTCACAAGGAGAGCTAATGAAATATGAATGGAAAAACAAACTAATAGAAATCTCCCCTCACAAGGAGCTTATAGTCTAGTGAGGGGGGTACACAAAACCATGTTAATTAAACATGTAGTATATTAAATATTGGCAATTGCAACAGGTCTAATGCCATCTAACAATAGAAAAAATAATATAATAAAGGGGATAAGAAGTGTGCACAAGGGGGAAAGGGAGATTTCTATTTTTTTTTTTAGGTTTTTATTTTTATTTGTTTATACAAAGCACAGGATACAGTCAGAAGTGCGGGAGGATGAGAGAATTCACCAGAGCCAGAGTGGGGAGCAGAACAGGCAGACTGATGAAATACACTGCTGAGGGGAGCAGTGGGTGCGGCAGGAGAGGTCTGCGTGCCATGTGGGCCCCTCACCGGCAGCTGGGGATTGAACCGGTGCTTCAGAGGCTGCAGGTAGCTTTGCAGCCCAGTGCTCAACCACTGTGCCACCAGGGGAGACCCGGGAGATTCCTATTTTAATAGGTACTGAGAAGGTACTATTTAAGTGAAGACCTGAAAGACTCAGTGAGTCATGTGGGTATCTGGAGAAAGAATTCTGGGCAGAGGGAAGAGCAGTGGCAAAGTTCCTGAGGCATGAGGATGCCTAGAGCATTGCAGAACAACAAACAGACTGAGTGATTGGAGCAGGATGAGGGGGAGGGTGGAAGGAAATGATATCAGAGGGGCAACCTGAAGTCAGAGGAGTGAGAAAGATGTTGTAGGCCACTGCGGTGACCTTGCCTTTGTTTAGAATGAGATGAGTAGGCACTAGGGAATTCCAGGCAGCACAAAGACACTGCTCTGACTTACATTTTAGATCATTCTGACTGCTCTATTGAAAATAGACTTTAGGAGAGCAAGAGTAACAGCAGAAGGACCACTAGGAGTTTAATGCCGTAAACCAGGTGAAAGATTATGGCGTATGGGAGCAGAATAACAATAATAAAAGTGGTAAGAACTGGCCAGATTCTGAACATATTTTGAAGGTAAACTGAGATCATGAAAAAGAGGAGTTAAGGATGATACCACCAACATGGATTCTGCATTTTGTACTTCTGACCTCAACAAGCCTGTAAGCATCTGTACATGGGCTCAGGTACACACTAGTTCATGGATTAAGCAATGGGCTCTGTCTCCTCTATCAGAAATGATTCAGACTGTGGAGAAGACATTCTAGGGTATAAAGGGGCTGTCAGATTTCAGTTTTAGATATGTTAAATTAGTACCCAATGAATAGGCAGCTAGATTTTTAAGTCAGTGGGTCAGTGGAGAAGTCTAGTCTAAAATCACAAATTTGAAAATCATTAGTATTAAGATAGCATCTAAAACCTAGAGATTAGATCACCAAGAGAGTTAATGCAAACAGAAATGAGGAGAGGTTCAAGGACTGGGGCACTCTGACATTTAGATGTAGAGATGAGAAAGAACCAGCAAAGACCACAGAGGGAGCAAGGGTGGAGACAAAGCGAGTGAGCACAGTATTCCAGAAGCAGAGTTATTAGCTCTGCTAATTCTGCTCATGGGTCAAAGAAAGTGGAGACCAAGAACTAATCATTGGCTTTAGTAGTGCGGTGAGGCTTGAAGATTGTGACAAAGAGCAATCATCAGTGGAGGAGTGGGGGTGAAGGAAAGCCTGATTAGACTTTACTGAAAGAGAGGAAACAAAAAAGAAAAAAATGGGAAGAGAGACACTAGAGATCATAAGCACAGAACACTCTTTTTAGGAATTTGCTATAAAAGGAAGGAGAGAAATGAAGGGTGTTATAGAACCAAGATAGATTTTTTTTTAAAGTTTTATAGGCAGGTGAGAAAGATCTTGTAGAAAGGGGAAAACTGATGATGCATGCGAAGAGAATAGTTATGAAATGTCCCTAAGTAGATGAGAAATAATACAATCCAGTACACGCTTGGAGAAGTTGGTCTTTGCAGGTTCCTCCACAGTAACAAAAGAGAAGACAGAATTTGAATACATGTGCCAATGGGTGGGAGATGTGTTATGGCACTTTGTAGAAATTCTCTTCTTATTGTTTTCATTTTCTCAGGGAAAAGGAAGAACATTTATTAATCCAGCCTGGGATGGAGATTGGAAGATAGGAGGAGTTATCTAGGAAAACAGAAGTTTGACTACACTACCTTCCCACAGGGCAATGGAACATGCCTCAGGCATTATGAAGTTGGTATCCTTGAAATTTGTGATTAGCAATGTGTATATTGTTTTATAGTTTACAGAATATTATGTTACCTCCTCTGAAGTCTATCTGGGAGGAGGCAGAACAAGAATTATTCATCACAACTTACAGATAAGGACAACGATGTTCTGAGAGGTGCCATGACCTGTCAACATCACCTAACTGGTTAGTGGGGAGCAGTGTGACCCAACTTCTTTGATGCTGATTTAGGTGATTTCACACACTGTGCTGCCCAGCGGCCATGGGTAGCATGAACACGGAGATGAAAGATTATTCAGGGTCAGAGTGGCCCAAGGAAGCCTCACAGAGGAGGGGAATGGCCTGGAAAGAGCCAGAATTTTCAGCTGAACAGGGAAGGCATGCCAAGTTGGAAAGGAGCAGTGAGGAAAAAATTGTAAGGACTATTCAGTCAATAGTGAATATACCGTTGATCCAGAGGGCTGCATCCACACAGGTGAGCAGATAAATTTATTAGCACTGCACCATGTTATTTTTGAGCCAACATTAAAATCTCTGGAAATGTTGCCGAAAAGCCAGATTTCTGGGCATCCTAGTGGTCCAAAGGGTTAAGTGTCATCACTGTGAAGCTATAGGCAGCCACTGCAGCACCGAGTTTGATCCCTGGCCAGAGAGGTGACCCACATGGTGCAGCAGATTGCTCCTATCTTGCCCGCTGCTCCCCTCAGGAGTGTATTTCAGTTAATCTGCCTGTTCTGTTCCCTACACTGTCTCTGGTGAATACTTTCACCCCCCACAACTCTGGCCTATACCCCAGTTCTCATATGCATAAATGAATAAATCTTTTTTTTTTTTTTAAAAAAGACAGATTCCTGGTATCTGTTGAATAATCAGACTATCTGGCAACACTAATCCCAAACTGTTCATGTCAATAGCTGGCTCTCTCCCTTATACAGGACACACATCTTTAGTTTGCCACTGTCCACAACTCCTTATTGTGTTACACAGGATCCATATTATTCAATTCTATTACCTTCCCAAGCCCCCTAAGCATTTGGGCACTAGGTCAATTTTAGGAATTCTGTGGCTAAAAAGGTAGATCAGGAGGTCCAGGATGAGGAACTTAGTCTTCATTCTGCAGGAAACAGAAGAACCATTAATTTTTAAGTAGGGTAGCCAAGGCTTAAAACAACTCTTTCAGAAAGTATTCTTTTTATTTGAAGCTGGGAATGAGGGGGAAGTGACTGGAGGCAGGGGGCTGGTAAAGAGGTTAACTTCAAACTTTATTAGCTGGGAGAAATGGGAGCTGGGGCCTTTGACTGGACTGGAAGCCAGAAAATTGTCCTAGGCTATAAAATGAGTGGGCCTGGCTTTCTTGGATTCAGGTAAGAGCAGGGTTGGGGTATGGTAGTAAGCAGGCAGCCAAACGTGGACTGGAAACGCATGGTCCTTGGGCAGGTGAGGTAGCTGGTTAAAGCCAAAAGAGGCTCCTTGAAACAGACACACAGGGAAGGGGGCCTTGAATAAGGCCTTGATAAGACTAAGGGGGACTTAGCAGGAAGGGAACCATTAAAGAGGTCAAAGCTGGTTCTAGCCAGGGAGGTAAGCCTGGACCAGGGTGGGGGCTGTGAAAGTGCAAATAACGAGAGTTAAGAGTCATTTAAAAGGAAGATTCACTAGAAACCTGGTGACTAATAGGGAGAGCAGCCTGAGGGAGAAATGAAAAAAAAAAAAAAAAATTGTAAGGCTTCTAACTTGGGAGCCAAGAAATAGTAGTGCTATTAATAGACATAGAAAAGTGAATAGGCGGAAGAAGTTTTTAAATATACAAAATATGGGTTAGCATCAAGATGCCCAACAGAAAATTGGAAGGGCTGGAATTTAGAGAGTAAGGTGACAGCAGAGTGTAGATGATGGGCTTACCTCCTCCAGATTTACGACCAAATTACACCAAAGTAAATACACAACCCCAAATGACAACCTGATGACTGTTGAATGCATCAAGAGGTCTGGCTCAGAGGAAAGAGGTAGGAAAAACTTCAATTAAACTGAGTTTGGAGTGATGCAGAGTTAAGACCCCTGAGAGGAAGGAGCCTCTGTCATTCTGAGCCTCCCTGCTGTTGGGAACTTAAGTGCCAGCAAGGCACAGGGCAGGTTCTCTATTGATTCGGGCAGACGTGTAAAAGAGTCCTGGAACCCTCAGTGGCTGTTTCAGGCTTTTAATGATCTTTATTTTAAAAAAAAAATTTATTCATGCATACAAGAACTGGGGTACAGGCCAGAGGTGCGGGGGGTGAGAGGATTCACCAGAGACAGAGTGGGGAGCAGAACAGGCAGATTGACTGAAATACACTGAAATACACTGAAATACTCTCAGTGGGCGAGCCAGGAGAGGTCTGCTGTGGGTTAGCTCCCTGGCTGGGGATCGAACTCATGCTGCAGTGGCTGCAGATAACTTCATAGGTTGCGTCTGAACCCCTTGCACCACCAGGGAGGCCCTTAATGATCTTTCTATACCATTTGTAGTGAGGCAACCAGGTACAGGGCAGGCAGGGTAGGCAGTGAGGCCTGGGGGGCAGGAGGCAACTCTTCACTCTTTCTGGGCTCTCTGGTGCTCTCTTGTGGTCTCTTCACTGGTCTCTACTGAACTCTTCTCTGCTGCCGCCACCCTTATATTCTCAGTTTCTCAGCTCCAGTGCGCCCACGCACTCAAGCATGCCCACACCATACTCCAGGTGCTGCCATCGGACATGCGTGTAAGACCACAGGTGTTGATCACAGATGCTAATTACTGGAGGGCTGATAAAACCTGACAACTTCCAATTACCCTACAGTAACTCGAGGGCACATGCCCACATCAGCGACTGTAAAACCTGGGAATGTACTGGAAAAGGGGGTGCGCAGAGGTGGCATGCGAGGCAGAGGGTGCACTACTGAGAATGATGGGAGTAGGGTATAGAATGGTGATTATTGCTTTGAACTTCTCTCCAAAATGAAAAACAATTGGAAGCACAAGCTGGTGGGAGAGAGGCAGCTCAGTCACCTGTGTCTCCTTACAGACGAGGCTTTATTTGCAGCCTGTACTGTGATATGCACACCTGCTTTACCCACACTCAGGCCAACGCCAAGATAACAACTACATATTGTCATTATCTGGAGTCTGAAGCACCTGGATCTTAACAAAGGGAGCAAGAGCCCCAAGGTAACCCTCCTTCTTAGAAAGGTAAAGAGGAAAAATTGGGCCTCCCCTGGTGGCGCAGTGAAGCTTGCCCACAGCCTCTGCAGCACCGGTTCAATCCCCAGCCGCCGATAGCACCAGGGGTTAAGTCTCAGCACTATGAAGCTATCACAACCAAATTCGATCCCTGGCTAGGGAGCAACCCACATGGCGCAGCAGACCTCTCCTGTCTCTCCCACTGCTCCCCTCAGCAGTATATTTCAGTAGATCTGCTTGTTCTGCTCCCCACTCTGTCTCTGGTGAATCTTCTCACTCCCCACACCTCTGGCCTACACCCCAGTGCTTGTATGCATAAATAAATCTTTTTGAAAAATTAAGAAAAATTAGGACTGCAAAAACAACACACAAAACATGAGACTGTTACAATAAAAATGAATGGATCTAAAAAGTACTATAATTGAATTTAAAAATACCGTAGAGACTCAACACTAAGCAAACACAAGTAATGGAGAAAATCTGAACCTGAATGTACAGTGCTGAAGAGCATACATGTAGAACAAGAAAGAGAAAAAATAATTAAAAAAAATGAAAAGTGGGAGAACTCTTTGGGAAATCATATACATATCACGGGGAAAGAGAAAAGAAGACAAAGACATGGGAGATTTATTTTAAAAAGTAATTACTGAGGGCCTCCCTGGTGGCGCAAGGGATTAAGACACAACCTATGAAGCTATTCGCAGCCTCTGCAACACAAGTTCGATCCCTGGCCAGGGAGCTACCCACATGGCGCAGCAAATATCTCCTGACTTGCCCGCTGCTCTCCTCAGCAGTGTACTTCAGTAGATCTGCCTGTTCTGTTCCCCACTCTGTCTCTGGTGAATCCTCTCACCCCATCCCCTGCACCTCTCACCTGTACCCCAGTTCTTATATGCATAAATAAATAAATCTTTTTTAAAAATAGTAATTGCTGAGATCTATCTCCATCCAGAAACCAAGTCAGATATCCTGATCCAAAAGACCTGAACACTCCCAAGCAAAATAATACCACAGACATACTCCAAGACATAGTACAGTTAAGCTGTTGAAAGCTGATGACAAGGAATGAATCCTAAAAGCATCAAGAGAAAGAAGAGTGACCTATAAGGGAACAGGTCTTGGGCCATCTGTGGACTTCTCAATGGAAAAACTATAGGCAGCAGGGAATGACAGGAGATATTTAAAGAACTAATAAAAAAATTTCCATCTTAGAATACTTTGTTCTGTCAGACTATCATAACAGCAGATAGGATACAGGACTTCACTGAAAACAAAAATTAAAAAACAAATCAAAATTATACCAAACTTGAAAAAAGTACTGAAGGGGATATTATTAAGCAGCAACAAAATGGATTTAAAGGGAACAGACACCTATACAGTATATGGAGGAGGAGCGTGAAAATGTGGCCATCAGATCAAATTGTCCAAAGGGCCACAAGTATAAACCATAGAGCGCAAACCTCGGGACAACCTTCAAGCGAAAATCAATACTATAACCTTCAAACAAAAATCAATAGGAGTCACACAGAAGACAACAGAATGGAACCTAAACAAAACATGAAAGGAAGATGTCAAAAAATAAAAAGATAAAGTAAATTGAAAAAAAAAATAGTAAAGTGAGAGTAAGCACTTATGGCTCAATTGTCACCTTAAATGAGAATGGCTCGAATCTATCGATTGAAAATTATAGAGCAGCTAGTGGGTGAGGATGCCCAATGCTGCAGTGTACTGCAAGGAGAAGCAGAGAAGCAGCCAATGAGATGGATGGGGTGGTGGGCAGCCAATCACCAGGGCCTGCAGTCTGGGAGGCACAGGACGCCAAGGTCACCCTCCACAAGTGTCTTGGCTTTCTGGACTAGCCACCCTGAGGGTTCCCTAGACTGTGGAAGTTATGGGTGCTGCTCGCTCTCTTTTTTAAATTTATATATATATATATATATATTTTTTAAGATTTATTTATTTATTTACACAAGCACTGGGTACAGTCAGAAGCACGGGAGGGTGAGAGAATTCACCAGAGCCAGGGCAGAGCAGAGCAGACTGACGAAGTACACTGCTGAGGGGAGCAGTGGGCAGCAGGAGAGGTCTGCGTGCCATGTGGGCCCCTCGCCAGTGGCCGGGGGGATCAAACCGGCGCTACAGAGGCTATGGGCAGCTTCGCAGCCCAGCGCGCAACAGCTGAGCCACCAGGGGAGGCCCTAAATTTATATTTTTAAAGATTTATTTATTTATGCATATAAGAGCTGGGGTACAGGGCAGAGACACCGGGGGTGAGAGGATTCACCAAAGACAGAGTGGGGAGCAGAACTGAAATACATTGCTGAGGGGAGCAGTGGGAGAGAAAGGTGAGGTCTACTTGGCCATGTGGGTTGCTCCCCAGCCTGCCTTGGATCAAACTCATGCTGCAGAGGCTGCGATTGGCTTCATAGTGTGGTGCTTAACCACTTGCGCCATCAGGGAGGCCCGCTGCTCTCTCTTGAGACAATTACCTTTCCTGCTCTAAGCTCTTCAAGGTCACCATTTTTATATACTCGGTGCTTGAGCCCAAAGTGGGCCCTTCCACTCTCCTAATATGTTCACCTGTGACTAAAAGACTTTGGTTCACCGGACTAGTTCAGACTCCCTCTTCCTCCTTTATTCTGGTTCTCTTCAAATGTTAACCACCTGGAAATTACCCCATATCTGAGACTTGTACATAACCATTAAAATAGCTGGGCACAATAGACCCCCAGCCCCCCAGGCAGTTTCACTATTAGAGGATGAAAGAATCGCTGCCATTATTTAATTCAGTTGCTCCTGCTTAGGTTGCAATGCACAATCAGTTGTGTAGCTTTCCCAGATCCCACCCTTAGAAATCTGAATTCAGTGGGTCAGGTGTAGCCCAGAATCTGAATTTTAACTCACCTCCTGGATGATTCTCACAGTCTTGGGAATGTTCATGTCACCTCCCTCAGCTTATGAATGAGGTCTTGGGGGCCAGGGCATGTGGCCCCATGGTCCAAGTTCATACTATTGATGTTAATACTTCACTGTGTCCTTATTTCACATGTGCCCCAGTGACCCGTGTGGTGCGTGTCCTTACAGGGCCATCCCTAGGTGACAAGGCAAGAAGGAGGCAAGAAGCTGCAGAGCAGGCAGTGACTTGTCTGAGATCTCACAGCCAATGAACAGACCAACTAGCACCCAGATTTCTTGAGCTCCAGTCCTGCTATCTTTTCACTGAAAATAAGGGTCCTGAACCCAACCAGATGGTGGATAGGAGTGGGTAGGAAGGATAGTCCAAATCAGTGCCACAGAATTCTGGCTCCTTATTGCTTGCTATTATGTTAAAGAAATGGTATGCAAAGACAAACACTGACTTACTGAAAGGGTAACAGGCTTCATAATGATCAACTCAACTCTTTAAACAGATATTTAATTATAACACTTCAAATTCACAAAATTTTATATTTTGTATATCCCTATTTTCCTAACATCCAGAGTCAACAGTGTCCATTATTTTGTCAGACTTATTCTATCTAGCCCTCTTTATTGTTTTTCTTTATTCTTTGCTAAAATTCTTAAAGTTTTTTTTTTTTGTTTGTTTTTTACTATGGAATGCTTCATGAATTTATGTGTCATCCTGGCACAGGAGCCATGCTAATATTCTCTATATCATTCCAATTTAGTATATCAGCTGCCAAAGCGTGCGCAAAATTAACTATTTTAAAACAAATTCAAGACATGTCATTTCTTTCCTTCAAATGTTAGGCTACATCCTGTAAAAACATCTGACCTTTCTGTTTAAATGAGTGTGACTTTGCAGGCAGAGTCACCGGGAGCTCCTTGTACTAGGAGCAGTTTCCAGTGAGCTTGCAGCCTTGCCTGGTTGCACTGGCAGGTCTCTGTTGCACTTGGATACCAGGTGTGGTTCTCAATCATCCAGGCAGCAAACACATTTTGGGTTCCCTCCAAACCCTGACACATTTGGGTGTTGATTTAATCCAGCTGTGGTTTTCTAGTTCCTGCTTCGTGCCACCTTAAAAAGCTGCCAGAAAGCGAAGGAGGGAAGCAGCCTCAAGATAACGCTCAATACGCAGTTCATGGGAAGGATTACGACATTCCCCTGCCCACAGTAAAATACAGGACAGAGTTTTGCTGTCATAAGTCCGAGGCAGTTACAGATGGAGGAACCTGGTAGAGTCCCCAGCACACATCAGGCAGGAAAAAGTGGTCATTATTTTTAGCAACTACTTGTTAAATATTTGCCTGATGAGTGCTGGGTGCCTACCAGTCACAATGAGATGAGAGGTTCTCTAATGTTGCCTCTCTAGCTCAAGGGAGGGTGTGATAAGAGGATTCTTCTACAGTTCACATGTTTGTGGTTGACCTCTTGCTACAGGCCACCAGCTGTTCCCATCAGTACTACACCTAGAAGACTGAAAGCCAGAATCACAAAATATGAAGTGAAAAAGCCTGAATTGTGAAATTTGGAGTGAAATGTATATCTAAGCTCTTCGCAGCCTATGGGCTGCTTCAGCCAAAGCTGTGTGCCAGCTTCCCTGTGTCTGCCACACCAACCCCTCTACCTCCTGCCCACCTTCATTAGGCATTCTCAGTAAGTTCCAGAACGTCAGTCCTCGAGTCTCATCATCATTCATTGTGCTGACTCACTCATTCTGCTGACATACCATTCACCCAGGCAGAACACAGTAACCACGACTTTGGGTTAAGTTACCCACACTTCTATTTCTGGGAGACTGCAGCATATATGTGTCCTAAAATGTTGTTGGGAAACAGGAATAGCCAAGCTTAACACATTTTTACAAACAACTACGCATTTCCACTTGTAATTCCAGTAACCAAGATCTGAGTGCTCAGTAGTCACATGAGGATCCCAGTCATCACCATGTTCATATCTGACACCCACTGACTCCCGATGCTACATTTTGCTGTCATATTCCTGTGTTCACTGTGAACAGGAACCAAGACAATCAGGGCTATAATAGTTTCCCTTTCAACTCAAAAGGGAATTGATGTCATTTGACACTAAGATGCATATCCAAATTGAAATTCAACTGTACATGGCATCATTTATAGGTAAATATGTCTTTCCAGTGCTGGAACCAACCCTGAAGAATTGTTTTACGTGAAAGATCATTTGAGTGGGGTGTTCCCATTAATAAGAGGCATCACCTGTTAATTTTATCCCATCTGAATCATGGCAGAGAAAAGGGTGAAGCCAAATGAGGACTCTGCACTTGCACAATCCAAAGGGTGAGCACCTCCTTAAATTTTGTACCTAGGGCTCTTCACTGGCCTCAGCCTAGTGCTAGCCTGCAGTAGGATGCCAGGGATGAATAATAATGACTTTGCTAAGTTAGATAGTTTCTCCCAGTCCAAATCTGGAAGAGTCTAAGGTATGAGGTATGAAGTTCAGGAATCACTTTAAATAAGCCCCCTCAGGTAATTCTGATGTAGTAATTAGAATACTATAATTGGGGACCTTCCCTTAAATTTAGCATGATTATTTTCAAGCATTGGGTTCACTTCTGAGTTTTCTCTATGTAAAAAGTACTCAAAGATTGGATTCTGTATGAGTTAGGATTGTGTTCAGCTTCAAGCACACCAAATCCTACTGACATGTAGGATAGATGAGTAGGGGCTTACTTTTCCACAAATAGAAGCCTGAAGGTCGGGCACTGCTAGTGCTGGTCAGTAGCACACTGACATCAGGGGCAGCCCCTCTGTGATTCTCTTGGATTTTCCTTAGGTCTGTTTGCCTCACGACCCTCATATGGCAACTGTGGTTCCAGGGTCACCTACCTTTAAGAGTGGAGGGAAAAAGAAGCAGAAGTACCATTGCCTTCTGCTCTCACAACAGTACATGCTCCCAGAATCTACTTTCCAAACTGTATTAAGTACTAAAATCATCTGGAGTGTTTATTAGACCACGGATTTGGGGGGCTTTGCCCTCAAAGACTCTCATTCGGTGGGTCAGGACTGGGACCTGAGGATCTATGTTACTTTAGGATCCCAACTGTGGGCCTCCCTGGTGCCTCAGGGGGCTAAGGACACAGCACTATCAAGCTATTGCCAGCCACTGCAGCATGAGTTTAATCCCCAGCCAGGAAGCTGACCCACATGGCACAGCAGACCTCTCCTGTCTCAACCATTCCTCCCCTCAGCAGGTATTTCAGTAGATCTGTTTGCTCAGTCCCTACTCTGTCTCTGGTGAATCCTCTCACGTCCCTCTGCCCCCACCTCTGGGCTATACCCCAGTTCTTGCATGCATAAATAAGTCTTTTTAAAAAAAAAATCCTAATTATGTTTACCTGAAGAATTCAAAAATATTAATTTGAGGACGTATTTGCACCCTCATGTTCACTGCAGCATTATTCACAATAACCTAGAGTTGGAAACAACCTACGTGCTTATCGCAAGTAAATAGAAAAAGAATAGTTGGGACTATTGCTCAACTTTAAAAAAATGTTATCTTGCCATTTGCAACATGAATGAATTTAGAAAGTATTGTGCTAAGTGAAATAAAGCAGATGGAGGAGAAAGACAAACACTTTATGATTTCACTCCTATATGGAAGATAATGTAACAAAAGGAGTGAACAAACAGAACAAAAGCAAACCTAGGGCCTTCCTGGTGGCGCAAAGGGTTAGATCTCAGCACTATGGAAGCTATCCGCAGCCACTCAAGTGAGTGTTCCATCTCCAGCCAGGGAGCTAACCCATATGGCCCAGCAGACCACTCCTGTCTCACCAGCTGCTCCCCTCAGCAGTGTGTTTCAGTCTATCCACCTGTTCTGTATCCCACTCTGTCTCACCCCCCGCACCTCTGGCCTGTACCCCAGTTCTTGTATGAATAAATCTTTAAAAAAAAAAAACCACTTTAAGGGCTTCCCTGGTGGCACAAGGGGTTAAGACACAACTTATGAAGCTGTCCGCAGCCTCTGCAGCACGAGTTCAATCCCCAGCCAGGGAGAAATCCACATGGCGCAGCAGACCTCTCCTGTCTTGCCCACTGCTCCCCTTAGCAGTGTACTTTGGTCAATCTGCCTGTTCTGCTCCCCACTCTGTCTCTGGTGAATCCTCTCCTCATCCCCCACTCCTCTGGCCTGTACCCCAGCTCTTGTATGCATAAATGAATACATCTTAAAAAAAAGAACTTTAAAAAGAAAAAGCAAACCTAGATTATAAGAAAAAAATAATAATGGCTACGAGAAGAGAAGGAGGGTTGGTGAAGACCCTCCAAATGTATGGTGAGAAATGGAAACTAGTCTTTGGGTGATGAACATAATGTGCAGATGTTGAGCTGCAATGTTTTACACCTGAAACCTATATAATCTCATAAACCTATATAATCTCATATATTACTTTAATATATATTTTTTAATTCCCACCTTCATGCTAATTCTGTTGGTCCTAGGAAAATAGCTCCCAACCTTGCTGTGGCAATATAAACAGCTAGAGAGCAATTGTGAAGGAACAGGTTTCCAGGGTCCCATCCCAGATGTTCTGATTTTATTGGTTGGTGGTATCTGGGCATTCCTATTGTCAAAGCTTTCCCAAACTTCTCTGCAAGTTCGAATCACAAATTCCAAAGTTCAGGACATATCCCAGATAATTACATCACAATTTTTGGGTGTAGGATATAGGCATCAGTAGTGTTGGAAGCTCTCCAAGTGATTCCATTGTGCAGGCAAGTTTGAAAATTCTGCAGTTAAGAGAAGATGGCCATGAAGGTGACTACATTTTAAAACAATGTAAGAGGAAGGTATGAAAGGAGGTTATTTGGTTTGGAATAGAGAAACCTGAAGATTTCTTTAATTATAGTTTCCCAGTGTGTGAGAAAATTTCACAAAGAATAGTGTTGTCACCTGAACTGAACACCAGCAAGGAGGAAATGGGATTAACCTGGTCAAAGCCCTTGGGCTTGGTGCAAGGAAAAATTTCCTAGCTGCAAATTGTTGCAATGAAATATGGTGCAGTGAGAACAGGGTTGTGCAATGCTGTCATTTAAAAGCTATAAAAATAGTATAAATTCTCATCTGTTTAGAATGTTTTAATGTCATTCTTTCTGAAGGTGAAGAGGTGGGTAAAATGACCTGTCTATATTTCTGTGAAAAGTTTCGATTTTATTCCTCTTCTCCTCATTTCATATCTCAATTTAAAAGACAGAACTCAGCATTAACAATTCAACGAAAACATAACCTTTGCCCACCTATCTGCCCGAATGGATAAAATATCTGACAGTTAGTAATAGTTTGAGATGCCACTAGTTCAGACTGCTTGAATCTCTGAAAGGCTATTTAGAGTTTCTGGATGACAAATACACCGCCAAAACCAGAGAGGGCATCTGAATTTAATTTGAGTAGGTGCTAGTGTTCAAAACTTAAATGTCGTGCTTAAGGTTGATTCACCATCATGTCTGAGACCAGTTACACACACACACACACAATTTGAATAACTATTTTCATGCCACATGGGAGCAATACATGTGTTTAAATATAGCTACAATTAAAATGTGTCCTCTGTACATGAAAATGTCACAGGCTATTGTGAATAGGATATGCCCTCTGATTTGTCCTTTGCAGGCCTGGTAATGAATGTACCATGATCATACATAACTTTATTACCAGGAGCATGCACCAGCCCATGGGTTTCAATTCAAGGTCATTGATGCTGTAAATCCACACTCAGTGTATTTTAAGTTGAAGATAGCAAAGATTTAGAAGTGTTTTCTCCCTTTAGTCCCAGTGTTTCCCAACTTTGTTGCACATTAGAATTAGCATGGGAGGGCCTCCTCGGTGTGAGGCCGTAGCCTCTGTAGCACGGGTTCAATTCCCGGCCGGCCAGGGAGATTCTCACATGGTGCAGCAGACCTCTCCTGTCGTGCCTGCTGCTCCCCTCAGCAGTGTATTTCAGTAGATCTGCCTGTTCTGCTCCCTACTCTGCCTCTGGCGAATCCTCTCGCCCTCCCACACCTCTGGCCTGTACCCCAGCTCTTGTATAAATAAGATAAATCTTTTAAAAAACATTACCATGGGAGCTTTTAAATACCTTGATATCCAAGTTCCATTCCATACCCAATTAAATGAGAATCATAGTTGGAAGCCACTATTCATGCGATTCCAATGTTCAGCAAAGTTTGAGAACCATGGTCTCAGTCATCTTCACTATGTGATCTAAATTTACATATAGAAAGAATTTCTCTTAGGTCTTATGTCAAAAGTAAAAGTAGGAAGTAGAAAAATTTTCTTCCTCGCTGGTTGTGAGGGAGATTAATCATCCCAAATATTCACCCTTTCAAATTTCTCCAGCACTAGAAAACTTCAAATGGCTGACTTCCCAGCCACTCAGAATAAAGCCTACTTTTCCCAGCCTCCCTTGCATCAGGGTATGACCTTACATCTCAATTCTGGTCAATAGGATTAAATGAAAGTGGTACATGTGCATTCTTTGACAATCCTTAAAGGTAAATTGTGTATTCTTCTGCCCATGCACATTTTGCTATGTGGAGGACAGATGAATCTCCTAAGTAAGTTGGACAAATGAGAATACTCTGGGGGAAATGGAAGCCACATAAAGCTAAGAAACATGGTAGAAGGAACCTGGTTCCCAGCACCAGAGTCTGACATCAGCCCTAGACTGACAGACTATCTGTGCGTCTCTTACTGCATACAAAACAAAACATCCATTTTGTTTATGGTAGTGCTGCTGTTAATTACAGTGGAAAACCTCAGACTCAGAAGTTTTCAAATTTTGGGTTATATTGGAAAGCCTACAAAGCTAATGAAGCATATTGAAGTAGGTAATTCTGATACCTAATTTTGAAAACAACTCTACAGATATTCTTGATAGTTGAAGAGGATGCCTGGTAAAGGTAAAACTTTGAAAAGTAATTATTGGTTAGACCCATTTTGGAAAGGTGAATTTACTGAATAAAATATTTAACAATAAACTTAAAGAGTTCTGTTCAGTAGCTAAAGAGACCTAAGCTTAAGTCCTGGATTTGCCAATTCCCAGCCACTAAGCCAGATTCTTCATTCATAAAGTGGCCAGTAGTAATTCGTGACTGAGGAGTACCGAGGGACCCCAAACTGTTAAGGGGTGCATAATTTAAAATGGTTCCAGCCATCTGCCACACAAAGGCAAAGGTAGCAGACTCTTGGTGTGAAAAATCTTTACTAGAAAAATGTATATAGAAAGAAAAGAAAAGATAAGAAAAGAAAAGAAATTTCTAATAACAGTTTCTCAATAACCCCACCTTCCCTTAATCACCCATTTCCTCTTGGGCAAATGCCCAAACAGAGTCAGCCCTTAGCGGAACAGGAGGGTCAAAAGTTCGCCACAAGTCTAAGGAAACTTCCGACAAGGAATCACTAGAAAAGGGCTAGGCAGATCCCAGAGAACTGGGACAAAAGGAGAGACTCAAAGTTAAAGATCAAAGTACAATGAAGATAAGGGCTGCCATTGTCTCTGCCAAGGACAGCCTCTCCACACGTCTCTTTCACCCTCTTCCAAATGTCTCCTCCAAGTCTCTCCCAGTGGTATTGATGGAGTTTTGCAGAGTTGCTGGGTCCTTGGGTTCACTCTGGGAAAGGTTCACCAGCGCTCCCTTTTCAGTAGCACGCAGCAAGTTCCCCAGGCGAGCCGGCAACTCTACAAAAACTCAATCAGTACCAGGGTGTAAGTCAGGCTGCAGAAGCCTGAAAGCAGCTTACCAGCCTTCCATGTGCAATGGGGGTCCCCAGGAAAGGGGAGGGTTCCAGGTTTCCTGCCCCACCCAAAGGAGGGTGGGGCTGAGCAGGGAGAGAAGATGCTGCAGAGGAGACTGAGGAAGGAAGGAAGCAGGACGGAGCCAGAAGGAGACCTGGAGGAGGCACATGGAGCCGAGAGACCCATGAAGAAACTACACTTGCCTTTTGGTCATGGACTGGGTAACACAGATGTGGGTGAGACCCGTGGGGAGGTGACAATGGCGGTTTTTGTCTTGTTTTTGATTTTGTTCTTTTCCCTCTTATCTGGTTGTGTCTAATCCTTTTCTGTGGGTCCCTACTGGAAGATGCTTTAGACTTGTGGCAGGCTTTGGGGCCTTGCTCTGGACCAATCCCATTTGAATGGACTTTCACCCACAAGAGGACGGGTAACTTTGGGTGCTTGATTTAGAAACTACATTCTTTGCCTTTCCTGTATTGTTCCCTAATTGTATGAAAGTTCCTTCCCATTAAAGTCTCATATGTTTTGTGTTGATGCGGCGGATGGCAAACCTATTTAGAGCAGGCAGGTTTGCGGCGTTGGGGTGCTCCTCTCCCTGCACTGTGACACATGTTATATAGGTCCTCCTGGCTGCTCAGCTCTGCTCCTGCTTCCCAGTAGCTCCCCTGCTCAGGAGTACTGGGACTGCAAGTAAAGGTGGGGTAAGGAAAATGGCACCTCTCTTTCAAGAAGGTGTATCTGTAACAATAGTACCTAGGGCCTCCCTCGTGGCTCAAGGGGTTAAGCAACGCACTATGAAGCAATCCGCAGCCTCTGCATCACGAGTTTGATCCAGACCAGCCAGGGAGAAGCCCACATGGCGCAGCAGACCTCTCCAGACTCGCCTGCTGCTCCCCTCAGCAGTGTATTTCAGTCAATCTGCCTGTTCTGTTCCCCACTCTGTCTCTGGTGGATCCTCTCACCCCCTGCATCTCTGGCCTGTACCTCAGCTCTTGTATGCAGAAATAAATAAATCTAAAAAAAAAAAAAATAGTACTTAATGCTGGTGGGATTAGAGAATTAAATGAGGTGATCGATGGACAAATCTTAGTACAATAACTGCCACACAGTAAAGACTCAACTTTTTGTCTTAGAAAAAAAAAAATGAGGTTAGAATTTATTTCCCATTTAATCCCTTACTATTTAATTCTATTCTGTTCTATGTAGTAGCAATTAATCACACGTCACCACTCTGCACTGAATAGGATGACTATTATTTAAAAAAAAAACTACTAAAAAGTCATCTGGAAAGTTTGAAAAAAAATCTTTTGAATAGAAATTTTTTAATATTTTTAACAAGACAATAACAAGTCTCAGAATGTGGGAAATTGGCACCTGTAATTATTGCTGGTAGGAATATAAAATGATGTGTTCAGTTTGGAAAACAGTTTGTCAGTTCACCAAAATGTTAAACACAAAGTTATCACATAACCTGCCAATTCTCTCAGGTTTATGACCACACAAAAACTTGTACATGAATGTTCCTAGTACCATTATTCATAATAATCAAAACATTGGAAAAAACCCACAGACCTATTAACTGATAAGTGAGTAAACAGAATATTTCATAAAATGGGATATCATTTGGCAATAGAAAGGAAGGAAGTACTGATATATGCTACAACATGGACCTTGAAAATATTATCCTAAGTGAAAGAAGGCAATCACCAAAAAAATTCACATATTGTGAAGTTCCATTTATAAGAAATGCCCAGAATAGACAAATCCACAGAGATATAAAGTAGATTAGCAACTGCCTAGGGCTGGGAGTAGGAGGGTTGGGAATAACTACTAATAGGGTTTTCTTATGGTGTAATGAAACATTCTAAAATTAGATAGTGGTGATAGTTGTACAACTCTGGACACACTGGAAATTACTGAATTGTACACTTGACATCACTGAACATTATAGTATAGCAGTTATATCTCAATAGATAGTATACTGAGAAAAAAAATGGAAACTCCCCCCCAAAATAAAAAGAAACTAGCTTTGTAAGGAAATACTAAATTTACCAAGGAATATCATATAATGGAAAGGACATTCAGTCACAGCCAAGACTTAGATTTTAGGCCTGCAGTCATGAGGTACTAACGGCAAGGTCTGGGGTTATTCTTTTAACATCCATCTCAGCCTCTTCGTTAATTAAAGGATGAAGTTTCCATTTCTAATATCTGGTACCTACGATGTCTTTCCTGTTGACGTGATAGAGCAGATATTGCATCAGATTTCCAGAGGCTTCATGATCTAACACATCTAAGAACTGCTGCTTCTGACTTCAACCCTCTACACTCCTTACTGGTGAAAATCTGATGAAATCCTTGCAGGAGATCCCCAGCTTAACAGGCCAATGAAACATCCTCTCTTCTGCAGGAAATGTGTGTATTCCCTGAGGAATCTTGCAGAGGGAGGGGGGTTCATCTCTAACTAAATTTTTTTTAAGATTTATTTATTTATGCATACAAGAGCTGGGATACAGGCCAGAGATGTGGGGGGTGAGAGGATTCACCAGAGACAGAGTGAGGAACAGAACAGGCAGATTGACCGAAGTACACTGCTGAGGGGAGCAGCGGGTGAGACAGGAGAGGTCTGCTGCGCCATGTGGGTGGCTCCCTGGCTGGCCGGGAATCGATCTCGGCTACAATGGCTGTGGATTGTTTCATAGGTTGCGTCTTAACCCTTGCGCCACCAGGGAGGCCCCTCTAACTCAATTTTTATGGAAGCACTTGGTTCAAGCTATGTCCTTCCTTTGCAGGCCAAGATGGGTGTGAGAGATCACTTGTCAGATGGTGTCTACTTAAAATTTTCTTCTGTATACATCAAGAACAAAATGATCACAACAAGAAATTGCACCAATTACAAACTCATCTCAAAAAAAAAATACTACAAATGTTGATGGTAAGGGGATTTTGTCCTTCCCTTATCTCAAGTGTGAGGGAATTAACCACTGAAGATTTAAGTGACTTACTCAAGGTCCCATTATCTGTAGAACTGTAGATTCCAATTCTGACACATTTTTCCTCAAACCTAATTTAATACATCTTTTCCATTGAATTTCATGGAGTGAGAGAGGGAAGATTAAGCCTCAGAACCTCCTTCCTATAATTCAATTTAAGGATCAGTTAAATCAGCCTCTGTCTGAAATAATTACTTCAATCAAATAAAAGAGCAACATCTCCAAATTATACTGAAAAGTTTTATGCCTTCTGCTTCAGGACTTGGTTATCTTCCCTTCACTAGGCTCAATCTGTTGGTGATCTCTTGAAGTCTCTGTAGGTTAAATACTCTCTTTTCTTCAGAACTAACATATAATCCATCAGGAAGTCTCTTTGACTTGACCTTCAAAATACATCCGGAATACAGCTGCTTCCCCATTACCATTGCTGCCAAAGAGGTCCAAACCACCACCTTTTTTCCCCCTCCTATTACTGCCATGGCCTCCCAACATTCTCTTGTCCTGCCCAATATATTAGGCAACACAGTGTTTGAAATATAAGTCTGATCATAACACAACTCTGTTCAAAACTCCATGTGACTTCTTTACAATGGACTTACAGTGTCTCTTAAGAACCACATGATCCATACAAGTCCCCACCTCTTCTGCTCCCACCATGGTGGTCTCTTTTCTGCCTTGAGAAAGGCAGGTGAAGCTACTCACCTCAGAGCTTTTGATCTAACTGGCTCTTCTACTGGAAACATTTTTTTAGTGGGGTAAATACTGAATCCATGTAAGTTTGTGGGCCTCATTAAGATATCACAAATACAAAATTAGATGCAGGTCCTTGTAGGGGCCCCTGCAAGTTGAGGATGTTGAAATTTAAGCTTCACTAGCTTCACAGTAAATCCACTTCTTTCCTTCCCTCAGATATCCGCTTGGCTGACTTCCTTATCTCCTTCAAAGCTTTGTTCTAATCTTACCTTCTCAAGGAGAACTGCCACAACCTCTTTGTATAATACTACAACTTGTTCCTCCACTCCTTGACCTTTGCTCCCCCATAGCACTTATTACCTTTTAATTGACTATATAATTAACTTATTATATTTGCTGTTTCTCCTCCACCACCTCATTAGAATGTAAGCACCAGCATCCCTACTCCCCAGAAGAATCTTGGCACAGTGTAAATATTCAATAAACATCTATAGAAAGAATGAATTTCTGTTTCTTCAATGCCATTTTATTTTTTTCCTAAGATTTTATTTATTTATGCATACAAAGCTGGGGTGTAGGCCAGAGGTACAGGAGGGTGAGAGGATTCACCAGAGACAGTGGGGAACAGAATGGGCAGACTGACTAAAATACACTACTGAAAGGAGCAGTGGGTGAAACAGGAGAGGTCTGCTGTGCCATGTGGGTCAGCTCCCTTGCCAGGGATGGAATTCATGCTGCAGTGGCTGCCATAGCTTGATAGAGCTGAGATTTAACCTCTTGTGTCACCAGGGAGGCCCCCTTCAATGCCATTTTAAAAGCAACTGGCATACACTAGGTGCTCAATAGCCATCATTTGAAGATTAAATTAACTTTAAAAAGAAATCATTGCTACTATTCATCCAGTGTCCAGCATGTGCCAAATTCTTTTTTACATTCTGTAAACAATCCTATTAGGTAGGTTCTATTCTTAGCCTTATTTTACAAATAAGAGAGAGACCTCAGTTTAATTATATTGTCACATAGCTCAGAAATAACCAAATGGAATTCAACCCATTCCAAAGCCTATGCTATTTCCATTTTGCTGATAGCAAGTAACAGTAATATTCCAGTTTCTTTCTGACATGGCTGAGGAAGGCAATAGGAAAAACAGCATGAATTTGAAGTTAAGGCACAACTGTAATAAATATTTGCTTTGGAACCATGGACAAATTTCTTAACCTCTGAGTTTCAGTTTTCTCATCTGTAAAATGGGCTGCACAGGGTCTACTTTGAAGTCTAGGAAAGAGAAGTAAAGTAGATAGTGTTAAATATTGATGCTTTAATAAATGTTTAATAAATTTTCCCTTCAAAGGATTTGAAAGAATTTATAATTAAACACACATTCATAAACAGAACTCAGAATAGGGTGTAAGCCAGTTGCTATGGGGAAGTCAGCAGCAGGACTTTTCTGGAGTCAAGCACACAGATACTGGGCTCAAGAGAACAATGTAGGAGTGGGGCTGAGAAGTCCAATGTGCAAACCACAAGGGAATGAAAGAGACACTCTTCTGAAGTTACATTTTGTCCTTGCCTCCCACAAGCTGGCTTGCTCACATCTTTCCATAAGACCCTAGAGTAGGACTTTTATCAACATTTCACGGAACAAGTGTCCCAGAATACCTCAAGTTTCCTGGAATTGAGTCATCTCATACAATTTCAAATATTTGAAGTGCTAAGTGAAAGAAAAACTCCAACTTCATGTTGTACCTCTGCCAAAGCTTCTTTGGGAGCAATAGATGAAGAAAGCCAATCTGGCCATGTTAGGTGTGGGTGAGTCAAAGGCTAGGAGGTCTCAGAGGTAAGGAAAGGTGAGAGAGCACCCGGACTCCAAGTAAGTAGGCTGAGCCCCAGGGCTTGCCTCATGCATCCAGAGACCCACCTCTGACACAGATTCTGACCTGGGTCAAGCAGCACAGGCTCATTTCATTTTCTGCTCAGTGATACCTGGGGACATTTTGGATATTCTTTACACAATTTAATCTTAGAAAGATGAATCAACACCTGTGACAACTAAAAATATGTATTTAATAAGGACCATATCCATGTAGCTAGTAAATTAACTCTTGACTTTCTAGCTCATAATGCAGGGTTCTAATATTACCAAAGATGGGAAAATAAGAAATAAAATAAAATAAAATAAAAAATTTAGTCGGGGACATCCCTGGTGGTGCAAGGGGTTAAATCTCAGCACTATGAAGCTATCAGCAGCCACTGCAGTACAAGTTTGATCCCTGGCCAGGGACCTAACCCACATGGCTCAGCAGACCTCTCCTGACTCACCCGCTGCTCCCCTCAGCAGTGTATTTCAGTCAGTCTGCCTGTTCTGTTCCCCACTCTGTCTGTGGTGAATCTTCTCACCCTCTACACCTCTGGCCTGTACCCCAGTTCTTGTATGCATAAATAAATAAATCTTAAAAAAAAAAAAAGTTACATACATACTCACCATGCAATTTAGCAATCCCACTTTGAGGTATTTATCAACATAAATCAAGATTTATGTACAAACACTTTTATGTGAGTGCTCATAGTGACTTTAATCACTATTGACAAAAAAAATGATTATAAACCAAATGTCTTCATTTGTATATGAATAAACAAAATGTGGGATTCCATAAAATAGACTACTACTCTGGAATTAAAAAGGTACAAAATACCAATATGCACAGTAACATGGATGCAGCTCTCAAATGCTTTACACTAACTGAAATAAAGACAGACTCAAAAGGCTATATTCTGTATGAGTCCATTTACATGGCATTCTGCAAAAGGCAAAAACTATAGGGACAGAAAACAGGTAAGTTGTTGCCAGAGGCTGGAAGTGGGAGAAAGATTGACACAAAAAGACCTGGGAAATTTTGGAGGTGGGTGATGGAAATACTTTACATTTTGGTCGTGAAGCTTGTTACCTTACTGTATATGTTTATGGAAATTCATAAAACTGCATGAAAAAGGGTAAATTTTACCATTTGTAAAATATACCACAGTAGACCTGACTTTAAAAAAGCATGAAATTAAAAAGTAAGCAAACCAGAAAATGTTTAAAACAAGCATGACAGTATTTATATTGTACATAAATAAATAATACATAAAATTGATGGCAGAAATTCTAGTTACTAAATAACAAAGGGGGAAAATGTTCATTCTAACTAATAAGCAATTGAAATTAAAGCCCATGGAGATACCATTTTTCACATTTGTTCTCTTATTCCACTGTCATTTTTAAAAGTTAATCCACAGTGATTATAAAGTGTGGAGGGATATATGTGCTCACACAATTTGGGGAGAGTAAAGACTGGTTCAGATTCTTGGAAAGCCATCTGCCAAGTATATATGAAGAGATTCACAAGAGTTTATGCTTTTAGTTCCAGTCACTTTACCTCTGAGAACTATCCTGAGGAAATAAACCAAGTTGTGAGAATAGTTTTATATATAAAAATGGTTGGCACAAGTTATATACTGTATTAAGATATTTGCAACAACCTAAGTGTCTATGTTAAAGTAAGGTAACGGTTAAACAAAAAGTGGTTTATTCATATGAAGAAACAATATAAGTTAGCCACTGAGAATTGTCTTTCTGAAGAATTTTTAACGATAGAAAAAGTGCTAATGAAATAATGTTAAGAATAAAGAATAGGGACTTCCCTGGTATTGCAAGGGGTTAAGTCTCAGCACTATGAAGCTATCACCAGCCACTGCAGCACACGTTCAATCCCCAGCCAGGGAGCTGACCCACATGGCGCAGCAGACCTCTCCTGTCTTGCCCACTGCTCCCCTCAGCAGTGTATTTCAGTCAGTCTGCCTGTTGTGTTCCCCACTCTGTCTCTGGTGAATCCTCTCACTCCCTGTACCTTTGGCTTGTACCCCAGTTCTTGAATGCATAAATAAATCTTAAAAAAAAAAGAATAAGGAATAGTATTAAAAGTTTAATCCCAACTGTGTAACACTATTCCTATATAAAACAGTTCAAAAAGATAATTTGTTGACATGCTGATCATGGTTATCTTTGGTAGTTGATTTTATTTTTAATTTTTTCTTATTGGTCTCTATTTCCTCTTTAAAATAACCCCAAAATGTTATTATGAAAGCAATACATTCTAAGATTAAGGAAACTCAGCAGATATTCATGACATTGAGTTCTGGGCCACTGTTGTTACTGTTCCATAGAAGCATCTGGTCTTGAAAACCTACTTACATTTTTGGGTTTTATCTCCAAAAACTATGAGCCACAACTTTTGAAATAAAATACGAGACTGTAATGTTTGGGGTATATTAGAGGTTCTCTTAGAAATTAAATATTCACTCTGTGTATAGTTCTGTAATTAAAATTCAGTGTTGTAACCATGAGATTCAAGATGCTAAAACTTCACTGCAATAGGCCACACATGGTTATTGTGCACTTGAACTGGGGCCAGTTCTAACTGGGAGTTGCTACAAATTGTAATCCACACCAGGTTTTGAAGACTTCTAGTGTTCAAAATAATGTAAAATTATATTGCTAGTAGTTTGTATATTGATCCTTTGTTGAAATAACATGTTGTATGTGTAGCTTAAATAAAATGTATTACTGAACATTAATTTTACCTGTTTCTTTTTACTTTTCCACTGTGGTTACTAGAATACTTTAATGACTTACATTATATTTCTATTGGACAAATTTGTTTTTAAATCTGTTCTCAATCTAGCCTTGAGTCTCATTTCCTCCCTTCATGTTTACACATGAATAAACAATATAAACCATTCCCTTATTCCCATTATAAGATAGAATGCAGGGGGTGGGGGGAGGTGCTATGCTTTTCTGCTGCTGTTTCCTTAGTCTGTAGTACCCTTATTGACTTTAATTCATGCTTAAATCCTTAGGCCAACTGAAATATGGCCAATGCAACAATTAGGGATCCTATCAGCTGCGTGCAATAGAAACCTCCTTACATACCTCAATCAAATAGGTGTTTCTCCGTCTTCTTTGTCCAGAGGTGGCAGCTTGGCACAGACACTGCAGCTCCCTCTCATTACAATCCCTAGACTCTCTGCCTTTCTGTTTCACATCCTTTGTGTGGGATATGTCTATTCATGATCACATAATAGTCACAAGAAGGGTAGATAACCTGCATGCAGGTGAGGGAGAAGTAGAAAATACAAAGGAGGAAGGGACACATATCCAATAGGAAAGCAAGCTTTTCCAGAAATGGTCAGCAAACTTTCACTTGTTTCTCTTTGACGTGAATTTTGTCAGATAACCTGGTTTGCAAAAGGGGACAATAGAGTTCTTTTGGTTTTGCTGTTAGTGTTTTTTACTGTTAACTGTTGCTTATTGGCTTCAGTTTGGGTTATTTGTTGGATGCATTGCTGCAAGGATATATTAGTAAGGAAAAGGGAATTTTAGTGGTGCCTGCACAGTTTTTATTCTACTGGTCAAAATTTATTTCCCTAGATAGTGCTGGAGACACACCAGAAATTTTCACAATTTTGGCTTCTCCTGTCCTGGCCTCCAGAGGGACTCTGTTTTTCCCATAATCACACTATTGTTTCAGGCAAAGAATACAATTTTTTATCACATTTTGGATTTTCTTAATTACTACAGTTTCAGTCTTGCCTCTTGGGCCTTTTCATTCACATGCACACTGCCCCGAGAGTCCAGGCTTTTCAGGGGCTTGAATATGTGTAACAAGGGGAAGAAACCAGTGAATTCACTTCTAAATGCACAGCAACTGGAGATATTAAAAATCACTCAGTTACATGTCTATGAAATAAATAGCTATATTCAATACATTATTAGGATCAGTATTCACAAAAATGTTACTATGTTGAAAGATATTTGCAGATTATGGGCTTGTTTTGTGTATGCAGAATGGTTATGCAGAAGCCATAGCTAGCAATGGAAATCTCCTTACATACCTCAATCAAATAGGTGTTTCTCTGTCTTCTTTGTCCAGAGGTGGCAGCTTGACACAGACACTGCTGCTCCCTGCCATTACAATCCCTAGCTAACTTGAGTGCACAGTACAGTTGCTTCCAGCCTGATCATGGTTGCAAGCTTTCATAGTACCTGTAATACTAAGGGAGCATCAGGAGCCCATCAGTAGACGTGGCCTGGTATTTTTTGCTATGAATAAGGCTAAAGCCCACAATTAAGATGTGTAGAGCAAAGAGACAGCAAATGATCTGGACCCCAAAAACAAGCGACTCCACTGAATCAGCAGCCCTGAAGTCTGACCTTCTTCCTGTGTGTGCTAATAATACTTTGTGCTCTCTGTGGTGCCAATCTCATGAAAATAAATGGCACAAACTTGTCGTTTGTTGAAAGTTATTTAAAAGTTTAAGGATTGTACGATTGCATAATCTCATTTCCTAGTTTATATATGAAAGAAACTGAGGCAAAGGTATTTAACTAATTTACTCAAAAAATATGTGTTGGCTAGGGATGCCATACAACCTACCAAGTCTGGATGGCTGAAACAGCAAGACGCTATCTTCTTTCAGCTCTGGAGACTAAAAGTCCAAGATCAAGGTGCTGGCCAGTTTGGGTCCTCTGTCCTTTGCTTGTGAATGGCTGCCTTCCTGCTGTGTCCTCATATGGCCTTTTTTCCATGAACACCCACTTCTGGTTTTCTCTTTGTGTTCAAATTTCCTCCTCTTATAAGGAGGGCCTAGAGATTTAGGGCCTGATGGAGGTTAAGAGTATAAAATATAGGATGGAAGCATCACTAGACCAGAAACTGGAGGCGGGGGTTGAGATAATTAACATAGTCCTTAAACCAACTATAGAAAAGGAAAACCTTTAGGGAGGGACTCCTGAGTCAAGGACTGACTGCTCTGGAAAGTATCTGCTCAAGGACTGACTGCTCTGGAAAGCAGGTGCAGATCAGAGGTGGGGATCTGGAGATTGAGGGTCATTAGAAAATCACCAGTGCTTACAAATCAACCTATTCCACCCTAAAATTGATTAACAATAGCTAACATTTCCACAAAGGAATGGACCCTCACCCAAGAAGAAGGGACTATATCAGTGCAACTTCTGCACTGGCAAGATAAGGCTCTCCAGCCTGCCTGTGACTATGCAGGTGTTTCTTTCCACAAAACTTTTTCCCTTTGCCAACCAGCTGCAGCCACTCTCAGCCCACCTGTGTCTAAGCAGGTGCTTCTCTCCAACCCCCCTTTTCCTTTTCCTAACAAACCTGTCCTTTTAAAATGTAACCTTCACCTGCTGGTGTCTGTACAAATATTTTCCTTTTCTGGGTAAACTCTCCATGGGGCACTGAAAGGGGAACTCACCGAAAATTATCTCAGGTAGCCCAAGAATTCCTGCTCACTGAACCCAACATCTCATCAAAATGACATCAGGGCCCACGCTCACCGTAATTCCTCATCTTAATTTTCATTTCATTTTAATTGAGTCATATCTTTAAAGGTACTATCCCCACCGTCACATTCCCAAGTACTGGGGTCAGGCCTTTCAGTATATTAATTTGGGGAGCAGGGAGGTCATATCAACTGCTATGCTTTCTTGCCACTAGAACCCATCTTCTCTGAATTCCAGCTGCACCTTCTTACCACAATGAAAGGAATATTGAACTTCTGTCTAATATCTGTATGGATTATGGTGATAATTTTAGGAGAAATCAAGGTAGAGGGCCTCCCTGGTAGTGCAAGGGGTTAAGACGCAACCTATGAAGCTATCCGCAGCCACTGAAGCACGAGTTCAATCCCTGGCCAGGGAGCTACCCACATGGTGCAGCAGACCTTTCCTGTCTCACCTGCTACTCCCCTCAGCAGTGTATTTCAGTCATTCTGCCTGTTCTGTTCCCCACGCTGTCTCTGATGAATCCTCACCCCCTGCACTTCTGGCTTGTACCATAGTTCTTGTATGCATAAATAAATAAATCTTAAAAAAAAAGAAATCAAGGTAGAATTATAAAAGAGTGGAGGTGGAGGTGATGGAACTTAGAACAAAAAATATAGGAATAAGCAAATTAAACTCTGATCACTGAATTGTATTCCCCCTTTAGAATTAGCTGTTGAAACTCACTGAATTGCATTCCCTATACCCTCCTCCTCAAGACCAACCATTAATTGGCTCCAACTGCATTCCTGGAAATTTTAAAAGTTGATTGTGTTATATTCCTAACAGAATACCCCACTGGGAAAGACAAATACCTTGATTTCTGTCCCTACTTTGCTTGTCTGCTGGATGAGCTGGATGCGGAGATAGGGGTGAGCTGGAGGAGGAGATAGGGGTGCTTAACACAGCCATTAACTCAGCTGGAGATTTGCAGGCAAAGCCATGAACCAGAGGTGGGGGTAGAAAAAGTTAATCTTTGCAGCAAACCAAAGGTGAGAAATTCCACTTCAGAACACCATATAAGAATCCCTCTTGTTCCGGTAACAGGAAGATCTTGGTGCAAGACTGCTTGCCTGTGTCTGTGTAGGTCTCTTTTTCTTAATAATCCTGCTGCTTTCAAAGGCAGCTTCTTGTCCTTTAAGAACTACCCATTTGAGCCCATGCAAATGTTCCCCTTCCCCTTTTCTCTTTAATAGGCCCCCTTAAACTTACTTAAGCAGCGGAGCGATTCTCCTCTGAATCTGCCCCCACTTACTCTCAAGTGTGTCCTCTCACCTACAATAAAGCTTCATTTCTGGCTCACCTACACTGACTCCTACACAAATTCTTGCACAGAAGTCAAGAAACTCCCCGGCCCCTCGGCAGCCCCAGGTCCCACCAGAGATTTAACAAAAGCAAACTAGAAGGAATATAGAAGCTGCAGAAATCCTGTCCTTGGCTGTCAAGTATAGAAACCAGTTATACAGAATGCATTTTTATTTTTTGTTTCAGAAAAAGGGAACATATTTACACCATCCCATTATGGGAGATTGATTGGATAGATTATGACATTCATCCACTTGGATACTGTGGAAACTTAAAAGCTATGAAGTAGATACATATTTTTTTTTTAAGATTTATTTATTTTTATACAAGAGCTGGGGTACAGGCCAGAGGTGCGGGAGGGTGAGAGGATTCACCAGAGACAGAGTAAGGAACAGAACAGGCAGACTGACTTTAATACACTGCTGAGGGGACAGACCAGCGGGCGTGACAGGAGAGATCTGCCACGACATGTGGGAATCTCCTTGGTGGGAATCGAACCCACCAGAAGCTGCAGACAGCTTCACAGAGCTGCGCTCAACCCGCTGCACCACCGGGGAGACCAGATACACATTTTTTAATGTGAAAAAGTAAGCATGATAAAAAAATTTAAATATATCACACAACTCCATGTTTTGTTCTGGTTAAAAAATATATACCTATGCAATTATTGGCAGTGTACAAATATAAGACGATCGGTAATAGATATTTGTGTTATGGAAAATATTTTTGCCTAAATTTTTAAAATAAATCTGAATTGTTTGTGTGTGAATATTGAGAAAGGACCCCATATGTATGGGCCAAATGTGGGGACTTTCTCTGGCTGATAAAATCTGTAGTAATCAACATCAAAGTGGGCAAACTTTAAGCACAACTGCAAACCAACAGCTACCCAGGGGAGGCAAATCAGAATTCCTAATTTGGGAGGAAGCATTCCTGCTTTTGCTTAGGAGTTGGCACCCTGCCTGTCCCCAGCCCTAGACCTCTCATTTTGGTAGTTTCTTTTCCCTTTTCCAGTCAGTGTGAGGGGCAAAGCCCATTCTCCTGTTGATCATAATAGAGGTAGAGGCCATGTGCTCAGGAGATGAACTTACACTTGAGGGGCTTGCAGCCAAGACCACAGCACTGAGGACACACAGGCCTGGTTCCTCTACGGCCTATAAAATGGTTAGTCCCCGAGAAGCAAGCCATTTGAGTTGCGAGGTCTTTCTTGTCGTTCTTGTCGGCTCCTACTCTGAGCAATAACCTCAGTCACAGCGTATCACGCTTAGCGAATGCTTCACCCAGTGGAAGGAGAAGCAGCAGAGAAGCTGGGTGTAGCCCAACTTCAGCCAAGACAGGAGTTGAGAGAAGGGCCCTGCTCTTGGCTTGGGAACTGAAGCTTGTTGACATTATTTAATGACCATTTTCTCTTGTGAATGGAAACAAAATAAAATAGGAACAAAGTGTGGACAGTGAGAAAGCAGAGACAGAGTCAGTAGATTAAGTCAGAGGCTGGCAAGGAGCCCTCAGGCTCCAGCACATGAATTGCAGCCTGAAGCCTCTCCCCTGGAGCAACCCACAGATGTCCTACAAAAAAGGCATTTTCCTTATAAATTCCTTATCTCCTGAATTCTTACCTTTCTCACACACAAATTAGCTACCAGCGATAAGGAGTTAGGTAAGACATAGCTATTGTTCATCTGGAAATTAACATATACCCCAGGAAAATGATGCTCCTGAAAATGAGTTCTTTGATTCTGCTGATTCCTGTCTAAGAAAACTAACCTTCGGGCCTCCCTGGTGGCGCAAGGGGTTAGGCGTCAGCACTATGAAGCAATCCACAGCTAGTGCAGCCCGAGTTTGATCCCCGACTGACCAGGGAGCAGCCCACATGGCTCAGCAGACCTCTCCTGACTCGCCCACTGCTCCCCTCAGCAGCGTATTTCAGTAGATCTGCCTGTTCTGTTCCCCATTCTGTCGCTGGTGAATCCTCTCACCCCCACACCTCTGGTCTGTACCCAGCCCTTGTATGCATAAATAAACAAATCTTTAAAAAAATAATAAATATTAAAAAAAAAGAAAACCAACGCTTCTCAAAACTATATAAATCAAGCTGTACTGGGTGGGGGTAGAGGTTTCAAGAAGCAGTTGGCTGGGACCTCCTTTCACTCAGTCTCTTCTTTCCAGTTAATCCTCATTTTTACTTCAGAGAATATTTCCCCCCTCTATGCAGTGCTGCACATTATTAAAGTAAACATACCCAAATGTTTGCCTCCTTTTCCTGGATTGCTGGGATTAGAAAGAAGGTCATCTCTTTTCTGGTGAGGTCAAGGAGTGACAGGGAGTAGATCAGAAGATTCTGCTGCACTGCAGACTCCTCGTTCCTCTCAGCCCTCAGCTCCTACCTCACAGCACTAACCAGGTAGAAGAGGAGCAGGGCCCTGGGGAGAGGAGGCCTCCAGGAGAGTGAGTGTGACTTGGAAATTGGACAGCAGAACCGCTGGCTGATGCTTTAAGAAGCAGCAGGAGTCCTCAGATGGAAAAACATGTGACTATTTGTTTCCTTGGACCTTGGGAAGTCTAGAGATAAAATAGCAGAGTAACGCCAGTGAAACCCTTTCTGAAGCAGTTTAATACTGGCTGCAGGTTCTGGGAAGATTCTATGTGATTTTCAGTGTCTTCAGTGTTGCCATTTTTGCTTGCAAAGGAGTGAGACAAATCAAGGCAATGAAACAGAAAAAGTAAATTCTTGTGTGGGAAAAGTCTGCATTCTCATATGCTTTCAGCTGGGTTTCATCTCTACATCCATTTTGATTGATACCTTCATCTTTTTTTTTTTTCACAAGTCCACAAAATTACAATTTATTTCTATTAGCAATTAGGAATTACAATGTAAATATCAATCATTAGTATAGAAATTAAGTACAAATTTGCCCTAAAGTAATTTAGTATAGTGGGTGGTAAAAATTGCTTGAAACATAATTATGTGATTGGAAGCCATTGCTATATGACTCAAGTAGATTTTTTTTTTGAAAATGAATCTATTATGATTTACATGCAGATTTAATTTCCAGTCGCCTACCCAGTTTGGAACTTCACATTTTGAAGATCGTGCATTCAACACAAATGTAATGAGTAACAACTCCATGGATTGCTGTTCTGATCACCTCCTATTCACCGCCATGCTGAAGGGGGGAGTTCCCACTCTAAATAGTACATGGTGGCCAAACGTACTACTGACACTGAACAAGATGAGACTGGTAGTGGTATGTCAGTCACACAGTCTTATAGTCTGGAGCATCACACCACGTGGGATGACAGAATCAAGAAATAAGCAGGAAACATGGGAGGCAGGTTTTGTAGTAACAAGAGAGAGCGTGGTCCTTGGTTTCCATGGTAGGATGTGAATGACTTGTTTGAAGAATTTCACAGGCTGGCATGGAAGTGATGTCCATTAGGTTGAGGATCAGGTGGTATGTAGCTACACACTGGCTAATAGAGGAACAAGCCAAATGGGGGACTTTAACCACTATGTAAGGACCTATCTGGCAAAAGCAGGAGACCTTATGGTTGGGTTTCTGGGTCCCCATGAAGCTCAAAGATGTCCAGGCAGCCAAGTTTAGACCCTTCACTATAGCCACAAAAGAATAGACATAGTTCCTGACTGCAAAGATTTGAATGTCCTAGGCTGGGGTGGGAGTGGGGGTTGAGGGCATGGGAGTATCAAACAACTAAAAATGGCTTTGATTGTAAATGCAGAAGATACTTCTCAGCATACAGAGGACACTGGGCACAGTAATCAGAACAGATGTCATTAAAAACATAGTGCTTGACTGGAATTTCAAAGATGGGTAGAATACAGGATTGGGGGAGCTGGTTAGAGGGCATTGTAGAAGAGTAATGAAGAAAGTTACTGCACATGTTTAAAGAACATTCAATTCATTTACTCAATGTGTACTTACTGAGGGATGTTCCAAGCACAGGCTGTCCAAACTGTAGAGTGAGAGAAAAGTTCCGAGAATAGCCTGGGCCTTCTTGGCAGGCTGACTGGTCCAAGTTGGAGTTGAACTATAGGGCAGGGAAATCCAGGAAAGGCATTTGGCCAAGGACTACCATTCACTGAGGGCCTCAAATGTTGACTTTGGCATACAGTGAAGTAAAACAACCACAGATAAAAAGATGTTCAATTTGTCATTTTAATGATTGGAGACACTTAAAATATACCACAATTTAGATACATTTGTCAGCATTTATTTTTTAATATACCAGCACCCTTAAAAAATGGAAGTAGCCCTGGGCATCCCTTGTGGCGCAGGGGTTAAAGACAGCACCGTGAAGCTATCGCCAGCCACTACAGCACGAGTTCGATCCCCAGCTGGCCAGGGAGCTACCCACATGGCACAGCAGACCTCTCCTGACTTGCCCACTGCTCCCCTCGGCAGTGTATTTCAGTAGATCTACCTGTTCTGTTCCACACTCTGTCTCTGGTGAGTCCTCTCACCCCCCGCATCTCTGGCCTGTACCCAAGTCTTATATGCATAAATAAATAAATCTTTAAAAAAAAAAATGGAAGTAGCCCTAGTATCTCTCAGCTTCAGGGAGGGCCTGTCAGCCAGATTCTACCCTGGCCCGCGCTGTCCTGATAGAATCTGAGTGGTCGTGCAGGGCTCATGTCTGGCCTCTCTCCTCTTGCTCTGTGCTGAGCATTCCTGGCTCAGGGGCCCTGTAGGACTCTGGGCTTGTTCTCTCCTGTGGAACAATTGGTACTTAATGCTCCAGCCAACTAAGCTACCCAGCATGTACGGGCAGCCACAAACAGTAAAAGAAGCTTCAAAGTACTGAAGAGAGCGCGATGTTCTTTCTAGTACAGGGCAGTCATTTTCGGGTTGTCCAGTACGAGTGTGTACCCCCTAAGATATATATCAGCAACTCATTTCACCTCTTGTACTTGGCAACCAAAGCACAGAGATGCATACCAACATGTCCTTGGGTTGTTCTAATTTTGTAGCCCAATACCTTCTGAGAGGAAAGATAAAGGGGTGTTCTTTAGTTCCAGGAGATTCATGATGAGTTAACTTTGTCGTCCTTAATGAATGATTATGTTCTATGTATTATTTATCTCTGATACACGAAATAATTTAGCTGGAAAAATATAAAGAGAAAGAAATCCCACCTTATCTTGAGGAATCAACAAGACTTTTTATAAAAAATAAGAAAAAAGATCTTGGATACAATTACCCTTTGGCAGTAAGGAAGTCAAAAACCATAATAGAAAACAGTTAAAATTCTCATAGCAAGAAATGAACTTGTCACAGAATAAATGTCTGTACAGATGAACCCAGGGAGTTCCAGCACAACCAAAATAATGTTTGGATGGGGGGCTTGGGGGTTGTTGTGCATAAATAGCACATTAGCCATTCCGAGAACTGTTTGTAGATTTTAAAGACAACTGTGACTGCTTTCACAGTGAGCACATGAATGATGATGTTCTTGGATCTGGACATCAGGAGATCTTTAAATATGTACTAGATCAGCTAAAAGGAAACCATGCTGACCCTCAGTGTGATTACGAGTTCAGTTGACACCTTAGTAGGAAAACAAAACATCCAAAGTCTGTTAATGACTCACTAAAGCATGTAATGTCCTGGAACAGGGAATCATTGTACTGTACATTCTTGCAGGAGGTGTAACACTTAGATGTGATCTTTTTAGGCTAGAAGTTTGGGAAACAAACATGTAAGAATCATAAGAACGAAGCAAATCACCACTTACATCCTGAAAAAATTCTGACTTATCTTTGTCATTCTATTTTTTTAAAAGATTTATTTATTTATGCATACAAGAACTAGGGTATGGGCCAGAGGTGTGGGGGAGGGGGGTGAGAGGATTCACCAGAGACAGAGTAGGGAACAGAACAGGCGGATTGACTGAAATACACTGCTGAGGGGAGCAGTGGGCGAGACAGGAGAGGTCTGCTCTGCCATGTGGGTCACCTCCCTGGCTGGGAATCGAACATGTGTTTCAGTGGCTGTGGACAGTTTCATAGGTTGCGTCCCAACCCCTTGCGCCACCAGGGAGGCCCCCTTTAGTATTCTTTGGGGGACCCTCGCCGGTGGCTGGGGATCGAACTGGCACTGCTGAGGCTGTGGGCAGCCTCGCAACCCAGTGCTCGACCGCTGCGCCACCAGGGGAGGCCCACTCCTTTAGTATTCTTTGTAATAAATTGGTGATTTACTGAGTAAACAGGTTTCCTGGGTTCTGTGTGTCATTCTAGCAAATTAATTGAAAGAAAATTGAAGCTGACGAAAAGCCCACGGGAACCGGCAATCTGAAGCTGGCTGGATAGAAACACAGGTAACCAATCACCTGGGGCTTGTGACCTGTATCTAAAGTGGAGGGTGGTCTTGTAAGACCAAACCCTAAACCTGTGGAATCTGATGCTATCTCCAGGGAGATAGTGTCAGCATCGAGTTGGCTAATACCTGAAGGTGTCTGAGAATTGCTTGTAGATATGGAGATACCTCTACCCACACCCATGTTGCAACTGAGCTGCAGAACATCAATGCACTGACCGAAGGGTCTCTCATGTGAAGCCTGAGGATACATTTTGTGCTCAAGGAGCACAAAAATGTAAGATTAAAGGTTATCAGGCACTGAAGTAATGTGGGAATTGCTAAAACACTAGTTCAGCACAGGAGCGGTTAGTGCTGCTGCTTTGCTTTTGATGGGCTTCAAGCTGCTGATCAGGAGGTTTCGCACCTGGGCCTGCTGCACCTGGGCCTAGAAAGTACTATGGTTTCACTTTCTCCCTCACTCTAAGATCATGCTATGTAGAATTTAAGGTAGCTGCATGGCAGAGTATTTACATCAACAAATGCATATGCGGCTGCATTTTGTTTTACATTATTTTGCATCACTTAAATGTGTTTCACATTCATGTTGTCTCATTGTTGAATTTAATTGCTATAAAGTGCAGGCTACCTCAAGGAGAAGACTCTGGTGAGCTAAGTGCAAAACTCACCTTGGGCACAGACTTTATGGAAATATAAAAACTCTATGGTTGAGATAAATGACATGTTAATGCCATTGACAGGATTTAGGGCTAAATGAGTACAGTAGATCGTACAAATGTAGTGTCAGATCCTTTCTATACTATGTTTATAGTTTGGTCATCGTGGATTATCTTCTTGTTGTTGTTGTTAATAACCTTGGTTTTAAAAAAAAAATCCCATGAATCTTAATTACCAGCCAATTTTCCTCTCACACCCATCAAACTTGGTAGTGATCAAGTCCTCCTAGATTAATAAAATCAGCTGGTGTCTCCTGCACAAAGCTGACCCTTTCACCCTCCCCCTGCACTCCCATCCGCACCCCTACTTCCTATCCCCACCTTCCCCAACTCCCCAGCCTCCCAACCTCCCCATGTATCTGGGAAGGGGTGGGGTGGGGAGGAGAATTAGCCTGGCTCCTTGAAGAGAGTTAGGAGGGGATATTTATTATATATATTTTTTACTTCATTTTTGCACAATGTATGCATTTTCATCTTGGTGATAGTCCCCGTACAATTCCCACCCCCCGTGTTTTGATCCTACTCCCTTCTCCCCCTCTGTAGTGTGTCTCTGGTTTATAGTTGCTTGTTGATTTTGATTTTTTTTTATTATAATTAGTCTTTTCCTGGTCCCTTATTTAGGATTTCTAAATTCCTGCTATGACTGAGACCATCCGGTATTTTTCTTTTTCTTCCTGGCTTATTTCGCTAGGCATGATCAGGAGGGGATATTTAAAGGGTAAGTCCATGAGGCCAAGGCTGGGAGAAGGGGAGCAGCTTGTTCTGGGTTGGGTCACAGTCCGGTATGTGCAAATGAGGTACATTACAAATGCACATGCAGGTTCTCAGCTTTCTCCCTCCAGGAGATTGTGAGGTAATCATTTATCATGATTTAATGCTTTTTGCCTATCATGTTGCCTGCTGGTCAGTGTGGTGGGCCAGATTGCATGGACAGGGCTCACCAGTCCATCGGTCCATGATTTAGTCCATCTGTTCAAACAGGACTTGGGGCAACTCATCCTCACAATTTCTTTTCTTTTTTTTTAAAGATTTATTTTATTTTATTTTATTTATTTATACAAGGACTGGGTACAGTCAGAAGCGCGGGAGGGTGAGAGAATTCACCAGAGCCAGAGCCTGGAGCAGAGCAGGCAGAAGGACCGAAGCACACTGCTGAGGGGAGCAGCGGGCGGCAGGAGAGGTCTGCGCGCCACGTGGGACCCTCCTCCAGTGGCCGGGGAGCAGCCCGGGATCAAACCTGCCCTGCAGAGGCTGCGGGCAGCTTTGCAACCCAGCGCTCAACCACTGCACCACTGGGGAGGCCCCCTCACAATTTCTTTTACCTGAGCTGTCGAAGATTGATCTTTACCTTTCCAGCCAGTTGAACAGGTCATTTTTTTTCAAAGATTTATTTATTTATGCATACAAGAACTAGGGATGTAGGCCAGAGGTTTGGGGGTGGTGGTGGTGAGAGGATTCACCAGAGAGAGTGGGGAACACAACAGGCAGATCTAGTAAAATACACTGCTGAGGGGAGCAGCAGGTGAGACAGGAGAGGTCTGCTGAGCCATGTGGGTTGCTCCCTGGGGCTGGGGATCGAACTCTTACATCAGTGGTTGATGATAGCTTGATAACACTGTGTATAACGCTGTGTCTTTAACCCCTGCGTTGCCAGGGAGGCCCCCAGAAAAAGTCTTGATCAGAAGTTATATTGTCTGAATTTCTTCAGGCACTCCTAAGAATACGTTAAGGTTCAGGTAATCCATTTGTAAATTGAAGGTTAATTACATATTACACATAAACACACACACTCATTTTCCAAATTTGAGTATTACATTTGCTGAAATGCATTTGTTTTAAATCCAAACGTCATAATATATTAATGATCTGTAAGTGGCTACTTTGATGTGTCTGATGAAAAATACAGGACCGCCCCTGAAGAAGCTTATATCAAAAAAGAGCTCAGATTACTGACATAGCATTATTCTGTGTATACATTCTGAAGTACACACATGGATATACATGAAGTATTAGCATGTGACCGAGGGGCACCCTGCGGTCCCCAAACAAACTTGCACACTCTAAAGGAATCTGGCCAATATGCTCATAAAGCCAAAGCAGACTTGCATTTTGAAAGATCTTTAGTAGAATTAATGTGCAGAGAGAAGAAAGAATAATAGTGTCCCAATAAACACTCAATTTCCCATGCCCTTGTGAGCCAATGCCCAACCAGAGTTGGCCTGAAGTGGGACTGCGGAGACCTGAAAGCTTCCCACAAGTCTAAGGCACCTTCTGGTGGGGAACCATAGGAAAGGGGCTCTGAAGCAGGTCCCAGAAAGCTGGGACAAAAGGAGATACCGCTTCAGGGTAACAGCTGTCGTCGTCAGCCTCCCCCTTTATCACGTGTTTCTTTTAAGTGTCTCTACGTGTCTCTCTTCTATGTGTTTCCTTCTAAGCAGACTTCAAGCTGGGCCACAGAAAACAAGAGCTCTTCTCCTCCATAGTCCACCTACCTTCTGTGTTCTAGAGCTTCATCTGGTTGCTCAGCCCTGTCCTCCAGTTCCTCTTAGCTAGTCCAAGGCAGCTGCCATGGACTATCGTGCCAGCAAGGAACAGGGCGGGTTCTCTATGGACCCCGGCAGATGGTAAGAGAGAGTCCAGGAGCCCTCAGTGGCTTTTTCAGGTTTTTTTGTTTTTTTAAAGATTTATTTATGTATGTATACAAGAACTGGGGTACAGGCCAGAGGTCGGGGATGGAGCGGTGGTGAGAGGATTCACCAAAGACAGAGTGGGGAATAGAACAGGCAAATTGACCGAAATACACTGCTGAGGGGAGCAGTGGGTGAATCAGGAGAGGTTTGCTGCACCATGTGGGTTAGTCCCTGGCTGGCCGGGGATTGAACTCGTGCTGCAGTGGCTGTGGACAGCTTCATAGGTTGCGTCTTAACCCTTTGCGCCACCAGGGAGGCCCAGCTTTTTCAGGCTTATAATGATCTTTCTATGCCACTTGTAGTGAGGCAACCAGGCACCAGGCAGACAGGGGTGCCTGCGGGGCTGGGAGGCTGGTAGCCCTCCTAGCCCCTGGTGAATCTTTACTCACTCTGCTCTCTGGCGTTCTCTCATAGTCTCCTCAGCCATAGCTCCGCCGTCTTCCGCTGCACTGCCCTCTGCCGCTGCCCTTATGTACTCAGTCTCTCGGCTCAGATGTGCCCATTATACATGCCCACACCATCCTCCAAGTGTCCACCATCAGGCATGCATACTCCAAATTCATGCTCCCATAGAGGTTAATGGCACAAAAGCCTGAGCAATCTTCATTTGCCCTATACTTCCCCTTTTATGGTGATACCTCTGTAACATTGTTTTGTATTTAAAATGCTTATTGAAAATGACATAGAAACAGCTCAAAAACACACAAAGACCTGCAGCTATGAGTCAGATACATTAAAAAATCATCTGTTCAATTCAATTTCTGAAAACACTTGTCTTTAATTTTAATATGGAAAATTCCTTGAATTTTGACAGCATGCCCGAGTGAGAATGTGCAAATTATATCCAGTCCCCATGGAAATGACCTTGTGATTCTTGCATATTCTCTAGGTCAGTGTGACCAGTAGTGACCTCTTCCTCCCCCATGCAAATGCTGGGAAGAATAGAGGAAGACTTGAACAATGACAGGAGTTAGGGTAGGTTGACTGAGAGATTATGAAGGTCCCTAGGCTTGAAGGCCTGCCCTGGGGAACCCAAGGTTTTCTAAGCCCAAGGTGACACAGCCTCTAAAGAAATTTTAAAATGTGAAAAGCCTCACCTGGAGGGGTAGATACACATAGCCGTCTCTCCTCTTGTCCTACTTCCTGGGTGGATATTTGTATTTACAGAAAGTGTGCACCTCCCAAGTCAACAGAAGCACAACTGGATTTCTGTCAGACAAGGGGCTGTTTCAGGTAATCTCTACCTCTAACACCTCCATCCCAGCTCCCATACAAAATGATGAGGAGGAAGTGTTCAATGGTTCAGTCTGATCCTGCCTCTCCTCAAGGTCCTGGGCTGGGTGCACTCAGGTCAGATCCCTGAGCTTGACTTCTAAACCCCACTCTGAGCTGAGCTCTGCCTTCAACTGATCCTCTCATGCCTTTGCAACTCCACAGTTTTCAAGCTTTTTGTTATTTCATTTTATTTTTTTTATGGAGGTTTAACATGCATAAAGTCACTAGACACAAATACACAACCTTATGGCTTTCATAACAGTTCATACCTGACAGGAAACACATTCAAAAACAGCTCCCTGAGCCTCCCTGGTGGCACGAGGGGTTAAGACATTGCCTATGAGGCTGTCCACAGCCTCTGCAGCACGAGTTCAATCCCCTGGCCAGCCAGGGAGCAACCCACCTTGTGCAGCAGACCTCTCCTGACTCGCCCGCTGCTCCCTTCAGCAGTGTACTTCAGTCAATCTGCCTGTTCTGTTCCCCAATCTATCTCTGGTGAATCCTCTCACCTCCCCCCACCTCCCATCTCTGGCCTGTACCCCAGCTCTTGTATGCATAAATAAATAAATATTTTTTTTTAAAAACAGTTCCCTTCTTAAGTTCACATTATGCCCCTTCCCAATTCATGCACACTCCACCCACCACCCTAGGTTATACCCTTGTTAAACTTTGCTTCAATAAAACTATACAGTAGATACTATTTTGTGTCTCTCTTCTTTTAACATAAATACTTATGAATTCATTTCATGTTGTACATATATTGAGTTCATTTTTTCTTGCTAAGTGGTATTCTGTTGCATGAAAATATCACAATTTATTTGTCTATTGCTGCTGCTGCCTCATTCTCATATGGAATTTGGCACTTAGAAGTTTGAGCAGAAAGGCACAAGGAGGCACAGCCATTGTGTGGAGGCAGTTTCTGGTGTGGGTGTTCGCAGGGTTTGACATCGAGTCTGGAACCTAGGCAGCCGGCATCAAGGAAGTGCACAAGAACTCCAGCAACCACCTTCCTTGGACTCATCAGAAAGTCAGCTTCCCTCTGCTTATTTAGAATGAGAACTACATGCATCATATATTCAGGGGAATACAATTCATATATTTCCTCTCTTCATAAGTTTGCCTTGTGAAGAAAATGGTTCTGTAATATTTATGTACCCTTTCTTCCAAAGAACTATGAATACCTTTAAATAATGAGATGCCATCCCACCCCAGTAAATAGACTGTTGGAATTTGTAAGTGCAGAATGTGGGACAAGAGCCTCCCTGGTAGTGCAAGGGGTTAAGACTCAACCTATGAAGCTATCTGCAGCCACTGCAGCATGAGTTTGATCCCTGGCCAGGGAGGTACCCACATGGCGCAGCAGACCTCTCCTGACTCGCCCATGCTCCCTTCAGCAGTGTATTTCAGTCAATCCGCCTATTCTGTTCCCCACTCTGTCTCTGGCGAATCCTCTCACCGCATCCCCCCCTCAACACCTCTGGCCTGTACCCCAGTTCTTGTATGAATGAATAAATAAATCTTTAAAAAAAAAAAAAAAAAGAATGTGGGACAAGAGAAAGAACCAAGGCTATGCAAGGCAAACTTGTGAGACAAAAAAACACATCGGCTTTTCCCATATCCCTGCTTGTTTTTCCTCAAGCAGGAAGCAGGGCAGTCAAGTCCACAGGCTTCAGCTCTGGAGGCAGAGGCGTGGGTTCAACAATGTGCCCTGGCCCCACTCTGTGACCTTGGGCAGCTACTGGGCCTCTCCAGGCCTCAGCTGTGCCCCTGGAAGAATGGGATGAACAGAGGAGTTCAGCGAGCTGGCAGGGGCGGAAGGATTTGAACAATGCTAGCATGTAGTAAGCAATTTAAAAATGCTAAAAATGCCAGCTGTTTTATTGTCTTGGGTTCCATAAATTGTCACTTTCCTCATTCTCAGAAAATTACATCACATTTAGGCATTACTAACTCTTACGGTCTCAGCTTGAAGTCGTGACAATGAAGTGATCACTTTAAAATTCCTGAGGGACAGGTATGGGCAGGGAAGGGACAGTATTGATGATCCTTTTGCTGACTATTGTAAGGAGACCTGGAAAAACCCCAAACGTTAGTAAAAGTGTCCCAGGGTGATTCAACTGCGATAAATAAATATCCCAAAGTGATTAAAGTGCTTTAAATAAATAGATTGTGTTAGGGACATACACTTATGTATCTTTTTGTTTTTCTTTTTAGAGTACAATTCTAGAAAAGCATGGAAGTTCTTAAAGCATTCAGAAAGCTAGGTCTTTTCTGGTATGTTGCTAAGGAAAGTTCACAATCCAAGGCTACTAATTAAAATTAATTCTACTTATTGTGTACAAATTAAGTCCTAATGACGTGAGAAACTGTAATAAAATAATTAAAGAATAAAAATATCTTGTCTGAATAAAAACAAAAAGCAAAGCACTTAAATTTTATCTTGCTTCAGCTGCAGTTGAGTAAAAGGAAAGCAACTACTGGGGCATAGAGATGGAGAAGCAAAAAACAATCTTTCATGTAATTAGGGCCTCCCTGGTGGCACAAAGGGTTAAGACATAGCCTGTGAGGCTGTCTGCAGCCTCTGCAGCACCAGTTCGATCCCTGGCCGGCCAGGGAGCTACCCACGTGGTGCAGCAGAACTCTCCTGACTTGCCCACTGCTCCCCTCAGCAGTCTACTTCCATCAGTCTACCTGTTCCTGTTCCCCACTCTGTCTCTGGTGAATCCTCTCCTCGCTCCCCCCCGCCCACCTCTGGCCTGTAGCCCAGCTCTTGTGTGCATAAATAAATATTTAAAAAAAAAATCTTTCATGTAATTAGCTTATACAATCAAGGCAGGGCAAATAGAACACCTGTGAAAGGGAGATAATGAAGTCTTTGTAGGCATTGAAAGATAAGCCACTCAGTACCTTTTTATTTAGCTCAAGATCAGCCCAGAAGTAAAGGACAAGAGCACAGGAAAGAATTTTGATTCCAAGCCAGAATGACATGAATATGAAAAATTAAGGATTAGTGTCGAAAGGCCCAAATTACATATTTACATATTACTCATATATTTTGAAGATTATTCTTAAAGAATAACTTGGATCAATAAATGTGTTCAAGTTCCATTCTTAATGAAAATGATTAATTTTAGCTAGAAGGCAAGAATAGGGGAGGGAGATGGAGGGACTGAGATCTGTAGGAAGTTTGAATATTTCCATATGTTGGATTTTTAAAAACATGAGGGGCCCATTGGGGCTTCTTGGAAAAGCAAATTCCAGCTTGCCAGCTCTTGGTAAGATTCCATGTTAAATAAAATAAGGGGTGGGGCACTGGTTCACCTAGATTCAGAGATCTCAGTGTAGGGGCTGAAATCTGCCTATAGAGCCATCTTATAACCGACTCTGGATTTAAAAGTATTTTGTGATCCTCAACTCTCAAAAATGAAGATGTTACATGAAACAAACCACAATTTCTGACTTTTCTCACTAACCCTGCTGTTCTAACAACAACAAGGAGCTTTGCTGTGGCCCAGCAGTTGGCAGTGGCAGTGCCTAAGAAGCTGGGCTCCCTGTAGTTGAACAGCCCCACCCTGGCCTGCTTCCCCCAACCCCCATCTGCTATCTTCTGGACTGAGGTTCTGGAGTTTTCACCCTTGCCTAGAGTGATCAGATTGGTGGAAGTGTCTTAGGGCCCTGGTAGATCATTTTCAAAGCAAAATGTGTCTATGTTGTGCAACCATCCCAGGCCAGGCAGGTTCATTGTTGATTCGGGCAGAGGAAAAGAGAATTTTGGAGACTTTGATGTCTCTAACGCGCCTTTAATTCTGAATCAGGGGACCAGACACAGGGACACCAGCAGGCTGGGAGGAAGCAACTGAGCCCCCTAGCCTTAGAGTGACACCGTGAACCAGAGCTGAGGCTCCCCTTTTATTGCTTACTCCTCATCCCAGGTGTCTGCATTTACATAGGCCCACGCCCTGTGCTCCTAGCTTTTTGGCCCAGGTGTCTGCAAGCTGCATGTACCCCATAGTCACACTCCCAAACACCCCTCCCCACCCCCAACAACACGTTATGTGCAGGTAATGTAACCTGGGGGAAAGCAAGTACACAGATGCCAGCTGAAAAGGCCAGCAGCAGGAGGGTGGGAAAAAAAACCTGAGCTACTCCATTTTCCCAACAGTCTGGTTGGCTTGTTTGATTTTCGTACAATGCTAGATGGATCAACCCCTGTGTCTCTTTGAAGACAAAGTGATGGGAGTTTTCTGAGGTCTCTTTCTGATTCTAATGGATGTGTCTTTGCTTCATCTGTGAGATAGCACCATCTACTTTGCAGGGAGTTTTGGAATAACTGCCTCCAGATTGAATAACTCAGGGCAGGGGACCTAGGCTTTATCATGTGTCTCTAGTTTAGCACAGTGCATGGTGTGAAGTTGGTGCTTAATAAATGTTTATTGAATGAATGCAATTCATTGGTCAGATGATTGTAATATTCTCCAACCTCTCAACTGAGTGTGAAAAAGTATTTGCTTTTTTGAAAAGAATGATTCGGGTCTCTGGATATCACCTTTCCACACCATACACAAAAACCTCCATCCATTCTATTGATGCTGCAATAATCTGCAAGTCAACCTCCTATTAACAAGCAAACCAAATGGGAAAATTACTGGGCCACCTCTAAATTCCCTTCCAACTCTTAAAATGAGCCTCTCAGGAAATGAGTGACGAGTATGCCAACTGATGACCAGCTGCACTGCAGGAGGAGCAGGGGAATTTGTCACTTGCATATCTGAGCAACAGATAATGTTTAAATGAGGGCAATCAGGTCCTACAAACTCAGTGAATGATTCTTGGGTGAATTGGCTGCTCTGATTTTGTTAAAAGAAACTGCTTTTCAGTGTTCTGACGTACTTAGCCCAATTTCCCTCAGGACAATGATGAAAAAATGTTAGCTCTTTATGAGCCCATCTTATAAACCAGGGATTCTAAACGCAGGTACCTACAGTGCCAAGTATGTAACAGGCACAAATGAGACTTGTTGGTATAATCAGAATGGAGAGCACATCCTTGCTGCAAGTAGCTGAGGCTGATGATGCAGGAGTCTGGACCAGAGTTGCCAGTTCTTCCTGTTTTTCAAGAGAGGTCAGGGATCTGTACTTGCATGGACATTTCCAAACAACAGCAACAGCCCACATTGAACCCTAAGCCCTCAGGTGTTTGAAATCTGCTGTTTAGCGGGTAGAGACTAAAGTTCTATTTGTGAAGTCTTTGTAAGGTGCCTCATGCACCTGTCTCTCATCTGCAATGAATCTTCCCTTCCCTCACTAAAAAGCGTCCTGGGATCCCCCGAATGAAACCTTGGTTGTTTTTTTCTTGGATTTATTCCTTTTTTTTTTTTTTAAGATTTATTTATTTATTTATACAAGCACTGGGTACAGTCAGAAGCGCAGGAGGGTGAGAGAATTCACCAGAGCCAGACCAGAGAGCAGAACAGGCAGAAGGACCGAAGTACACTGCGGAGGGGAGCAGCGGGTGGCAGGAGAGGTCTGCGCGCCATGTGGGACCCTCCTCTGGTGGCCGGGGAGCAGCTGGGAATCGAACCGGCGCCGTAGAGGCTGCGGGCAGCTTCGCAACCCAGCGCTCAACCGCTGTGCCACCAGGGAGGCCCTGGATTTATTCTTAATCAGACTCTTTGAAATCTTAACCAAAAAGCCCCAAATAAGTGTAAGTATTTAACTCACAGAGTACCATGTGGAATTGAATTCAAAGTATTAGAGACAACATAAATCCCCTACAGGCAGCTAAAGCTGTTGTGCACATTTGCACTTATATGGAAATGTGTATATGTGCACATATGTGTGTATATGCGTGTGTGTCTGCATGAATGTGCATTATGTGTATGTGTTTGTCTATATGTCCATATGTGAATATGTCTGTGTATACATATTTTTACCCTTAGGTAACTGATATTTGTTTTATTTATTATCAGTTTGTTTTATTTCTTATCAGTTTCAGTGTTGTTGTTTTTTTTTTTAATGAAATAGCCATGGGACAGAAATGCATCCCTTGCCCAGAACTCTTTTGTTTTGAATATGGGGAAGGAAATGGGAGAACATTTCAGGCTTTGATCCCTGGAGCAGATCACTTTGACTTACAATGAGGCCACAGAGAGGACATGGGATGGAACAAATGCTGGGAAACAACACTGGCCAAGTCAGGTGATGATTAGATCCCTCTGGCTTGACTTATATTAGTAATAAGGAAAATAAAGACAAAGTTGTGATCAAAAGTCAAACCAATTTGATTTTTTAAAAAGATTTTTTATGCATACAAGAACTGGGGTACAGGCCAGAGGTGTGGTGGAGGGTGAGAGGATTCCTCAGAGACAGAGTGGGGAACAGAACAGGCAGACTGACTGAACTACATTGCTGAGGGGAGCAGCGGGTGAGTCAGGAGAGGTCTGCTGCGCCATGTGGGGAGCTCCCTGGCCAGGGATCGAACTTGCCCTGCAGAGGCTGCGGGTAGCTTCACATGCTGCGTCTTAACCCGTTGCACCATCACGGAGGCCCCCAATTGGATTTTTAAATTTTCATTTGTAAAGTCGAGATGGCAATAACACCTACAGGATTTTTGTGAGCACTGATATGTTTAACATCTACAGACCACCCAGAAGAATGTCAGAGCAGAATAGAACGGGAGAGGCAGTGTTATTGCTTTTACTTTATCCTCTCATTTATACTTTGCAACCTTTCTGCTCCAGTGTAGCATGGGGCCAGAAGTGTCCTCTGGGTGCCTGTTTGAAACAGAGAAACTTGGAAGCTCTGCAGACCCAATGGCTTAGTTTGTCTGGGGTGCTAGAACAAATAATCGCAGACTGGATTTCTCACAGTTCTGGAGACTGGAAGTCTGAGGTCAGGCTGCAAGCATGGCTGGGTTCTAGAAAGGATCCTCTCCCTAGTTTATGGAAGGCTGCCTTGTTGCTGTGTCCTCACATGATGCAAAGAGAGCTGATTCTCTGTCCTCTTTCTGGAAGGGTACTAATCCCATTCATAATGGCTTCACTCTCATGACTTACTCATCATCCAAAGGACCTGTCTCCAAATGGGGTACAACATGAGTTTTGGGGGTATGCAAACATTCCGTTCACAATACTTATCTGAATCAAAACCCACTTTTTAAAGAGATCACAGGCAACTCATATGCTCTGCCATGGTGGAGAAAACATGGCCTTGTAAAATGTACTTTATCCTTTGAACTTTTCACATTTTAAATATCCTTCAGTAGTGTTCTGAAACTTGAATTCTTTTGTACCAGCTATACAATATTTACTATAACTGTGTTTCATCTGCTCTATTACGTCTTTAATCGTGTTTTGAACATTCTTAATTAAAAAATATTTTGGTCGGGCCTCCCTGGTGGCGCAGCGGTTGAGTGCTGGGTTGCGAAGCTGCCCGCGGCCTCTGCGGCGCCGGTTCGATCCCCGGCTGCTCCCCTGCCACCGGAGGAGGGTCCTGCATGGCGTGCAGACCTCTCCTGCCGCCCGCTGCTCCCCTCAGCAGTGTCCTTCGGTCCTTCTGCCTGCTCTGCTCCCTGCTCTGCCTCTGGTGAATTCTCTCACCCTCCCGTGCTTCTGACTGGACCCAGTGCTTGTACAAATAAATAAATAAATAAATAAATAAATAAATAAATAAACAAACAAACAAACAAACAAACAAATAAATAAATAAATAAAAAATCTTTTAAAAAAATATTTTGGTCTGCTCCTACACAACAATATAGTGTTTAATATTCTAGCTACATTTATTTCTAATATACATTGAAACAGATGATCTGCCTTTCGAGCATGACTGAAGGCATCTTGGGTGCCCTGTGCCACACATACCAACTTCAGGCAACACTCTCCCCAGGGGACTCACTATTTATAAGAAGGTTGTTCTACATGATATAATAGAGTGAAGCTTCTTTTTTCCTGATCTGAACACCCCTAGGTTTTTCCATTTTGTCATTTCCAACTGAGGCTGCATGGTGTGACAGAGACGATTTTACTAGTCTGATAGATCACAACTTCTCTGCTCTGGATCTGGTGCCATCTTCATTAATGTCAATCAACAATCAACAGTACTTCAGCAGACATTGCCCGCTAGACCCTGTGCTTGGCGTGGAAGACAGGAAGACTAACTCTCCCTTAGGATCTCGCTGTCTGGTCAATTGTGAGAAGTGCGGTAGAGTGTGTCAAGCGTGATGATGGGGCACAGGACAGAGCATCTTTCCCACCATGAGGTTCAAGCAAGGCTTCCCACAAGAGGCAGAGCCTGAGCTCTGACCCAAAGGATTGGCAAGGGAAGAGGGTGGGCATGCCAGAGAAGGGGCTGCACCATGAACAAAGCTATAGCCAGAGGGATAATAAGGCAAGACTCCCCCAGTGTCATGTGAAATAAGGAGGACACTTACCTTGTTAGATCCCTTAGAACAAAAACACGAGATATATGTCTGTCTGTGAGAATCATGTGCCTACATATTCAGAGATGTATAAGAGAGAGAGGCAGTGCCAGGTAAGAACTACCATTCCATTCTCAGTTCTAAAAGAGAATTAAAACATTTGTGCATAATTTGCACACAAGTATTCATTGCATCATTATTCAATGATGAATAATGTAGAGCTAAAGTAGAAACAACTCAAATGCCTCTTCATCTGTCAATAGGATAAATAAAATGTATCTCTATATAGGAGGCAGTATTATTTGCAATAAAAGAAATGAAGTATTGGACATGCTACAATATGTATGAACCTTTATGTATTATGCTAAGTGAAACAAAAAGGTCACATATTGTAAGATTTCATTTATAGGAAATATCCAGAATATTAACTATTTTATATATTTAATAGTTTCTTTCTGCTCTATAAGGGCAAAAGTAGACCAGTGGCTGCTTGGGACTAGTGGTAGGGAAGGGGTAGCAAGTGATTGTTAGTGGGTGCTGAATTTTTTTGGGGGGAAATGAAATGTTCTAAAATTGATTGTAATAACGGTCTCCCTGATGGTGCAAGGGGTTAAGATGCAGCCCTATGAAGCTATCAGTAGTCACTGCAGCACGAATTCGATCCCCAGCCAGGGAGGTGACCCACATGATGCAGCAGATCTCTCCTGACTCGCCCGCTGCTTCCCCTCAGCAGTGTATTTCAGTCAACCCACCTGTTCTGTTCCCCACTCTGTCTCTGGTGAATCCTCTTACACCCCCAGCCCCTGCACCTCTGGCCTGTACCCCTTTTCTTGTATGCATAAATAAATCTTTAAAAATAAATAAATACAATTGATTGTGATAGTTGTATAACTCTGAATATACTGAAAATCATTGAATTGTACACTAAATATTTGAATTACATGGCATGTGAATTATATCTTAGCAAAGCTATTTTTATGTTTATTTATTAAAGATTTATTTATTATGCATACAAGAACTGGGGTACAGGCCAGAGGTGTGGGGGTGAGAGGATTCACCAGAGACAGAGTGGGGAACAGAACAGGCAGACTGACTGAAATACACTGCTGAGGGGAGCAGTGGGCGAGTCAGGAGAGGTCTGCTGTGCCATGTGGGTAGCTCCCTGGCCAGGGATCAAACTCATGCTTCAGTGGCTGCAGATAGTTTCATAGGTTGTGTCTTAATCCCTTGAGGCACCAGGGAGGCCCAGCAAAGCTATTTTTAAAGTAATAGTTAACACTCTCATAACATGCCATAGGCACAGTATTAAGTGTTGCATATGTATATTATATGGTTATTTAATTCTTGCAATGTCCAATGAGGTGGGCACCATGACAGTCCCCCACGGAAGACTGCCCAGAGTCACACAGCTAGTAAGTAGGAGGTCTCTGATGTACACACACAACTTCTGCTCCATGGGCACCAATGACAGCTTCCATTTTAGAATCAGATAAACCTAGGTTCTGATCTTGTCCCTGATGCTTACCCAATGATCCTGGGCAAGTGACTGAATTCAGTCTTTTCATGTTAAGTGGAGATAATAATAGTGCTTACCTCATACGCGGGGACTCTGTCGTCAGCCACTGTTAACTCTGAGGTCCTTTTTATGTGGTCTGTCACCTGGCTTAAGAACTGAAAAGGGTCACACAGATCTAAGCAGGAGGCTTGAAGAGTCATCTTATTGTTTCTGCAAGGCCAGAATTCTGTTTTCCACATAGAACTGGCTTGGTACTGTGTGGTGCCTTAAGTGTGGCTTTCTTTCCCAGGGTTGTGCCTAGAAGCAGGTGGGGTAGTGGGTTAAAAAAAGGAAGTCAGGCTAGGAGGAGAAACAGCTTGGCAAACCTGTGGCTAGGCATTCTGCTTTTGTATAACATAACAAAATTAAAGGTTTAATAGAGAATAAAAATATTTGTCATGTGCACTAAGCCTTTGAAGTGTTAAGGATTTGCTGTTTATTGCATGAAAATAAGCAGAAGCGTGGGAAGAGGAAAGGAATGTGTCACTTCCCCAGCACTGGTCTGCAAGGGCAGAGTGACCTTACACAAGAAGAAAAGTGCCCATAATTTCCAAACTAATCTAATTTTAAATTTTTAGATTTTTTATTTCATCTTGTAGAGACATATTTATTCTTGGAAAGGAAAAAGCCCAACAACATTAGTGATAAATGAAGTTATATAAGTTTGCTGGCAGACTCACACTGCAGCAGAGCCCCAGAGCTCATTTGCAAGGCAGGGAAGCAAATCAAAGTCCAGTGCTGCTCCCTCCACAGTGTTTCTTTGAGCACAGTTTGTAACCAGATTTTTTTAAATTTTGGGGGTAGCACAGTTTGCTCTGGCGTGATTCAGTCTCTTCTTTCATCTGCTCTAACTTCCCTTCCAACACTCAAGGAGTACACTGCCCCAGATTCCTACACTGTGGGAAACAGTTCACTCCCCCTCCAGCCCATCTGTAGATTCCACCTTTTCCTTCCCAGATTCAGTCTATGGGTACATTTGTCAGAGTCCCTCCAAAATATATGTTGAAGCTTTTTATTTGTCTCTAAGTCCTATGCCACTCTAAGTTGAGCTACCACCCACTTCTGCAGGACTGGTAGAGTCTTCTAAATACTCCCTCTGCCTCTCCTGTGCCCCCTACAGTCAGCCCTCCCTGGAGCAACCAGAGGAATTTTTTAATCCTTCACCTTTACTATTTGTATCTTTCAATCCTAGCATCTTTAATAGTAATCAGGTCAATCTCATGCATAAAACTTATCAATATCCAAAATCCAGACAGACAAAGAATATGAAAACATGCTCAAGATCGTTAATCATTAAAGAAAGTAAAATTAAAGCTACGTTAAGATACCACTACTACTACACACCTGCCAGGCTAAATTTTCAGAAGTTAAAAAGATTACAATACCAAGTATTGCTGAGGACACAGAGGAAGTAGAACTCTCATATGTTTACTCTGTGACCTAGGTATCTGCCTGGGATAAATGAGCCCAGGTCCACTAAATGATGTTCCAAGTGTTCATGCCAGCTTTACCTAAAATAGACAAAAACTGGCAACAACCTAAATGTACATCAACATTGTACTAGATAAATGGAGATGTATTCATATAACAAAATACAACAAGCAAAAAAAAAGTGAATTATTGGCACATATAAGCTCAAGGATGAATCTCTCTTAAGCAAATAATGATGGGTATAAGTTTGTATTTTTTTTTAAAGATTTATTTGTGTATCTAAGAACTGGGGTACAGGCCAGAGGTGTGAGAAGTCTGCTGCACCATGTGGGTTCTCTATCTCATTGGCCAGGAATCGAAATCATGTTGCAGTGGCTGGTGATAGCTTGATAGCGCTGTGTCTTTAACCCCTGCACCAGGGAGGTCCAAAAGTTTGTATTGTTTAATTCAATTTGCAAGAACTTTAAGAATAAACAAAGGTAACTTGCTGTGACAGAAGGTCAACCAAGGGTTACTGGGACTTCACCTTTGCTGGGGACTCAGGGTAAGGGATGATCCAATTGAAAAGTGGCCTGAAGGAACCTTTTGGTGTCTCTCTCTTGAACTGGATGGTTGTTTCATGAATTGTGTGTGTGCCAGTGGTCATCAAATTGTATATTCTGTGTGCACTTTACAAAGCATATGCCACTTCACAAGAAAAGAGTTAGAAGGGGCTTCCTGGTGGTGCAAGGGGTTAAGCGTCAGCCTATGAAGCTACCCGCAGCCACTGCAGCACAAGTTCGATCCCAGGCAGGGAGGTGACCCACATGGTAGAGCAGACCTCTCCTGTCTGGCCCACTGCTCTCCTCAGCAGTATATTTCAGTCAACCTACCTGTTTCGTTCCCCACTCTGACTCTGGTGAATGTGTCTAACTCTCACACATACACAAACCCCATGCCTGCACCTCCGGCCTGTACCCCAGTCCTTGTATACATAAATAAATAAATCTTTTTTTAAAAAAGAGAAGAGAGCAAGGACAAATCTCAGGATCTAGGCTCAGATTTCACCATGGCTTCCCTAATTTCCATCACCCTGCTGGCCACTATACTTAATAATCAAGTTGCTTAGCAATTTGTGTATCTTTATTTTAGTAAATATTTCCATCTTTCTCCTCCTTCTTTGTTCATTTTTGGTTATTGTCCATTGAATGAAATTTTTTTATTTATTTCCCTACTAAGTATTTCCAATATATTAAACATTGATAGTTAGGCTCCAAGCAGGAGAAAGTGAAAGGGAGATAGTGGCATAGTGCTTGCCAGCAGGAAGTACTAAGAAAAAAAGGCAAAGAGGCAAGAAAGCACACAGCATGTTTGAGGATTCGAAAATGATTCAGTTTGGCTCAAGTCAAAGAACAGTGTGACTGGAATTAACTATAAAATAGTCTGTCTAGTACTGTACTAATATTAAGGTAGCTTAACATAAAAAAAAAGTGAATTTGTTCTATATTTATTGCTAAAAAATGATCACAAAGTTGACATAGGAAAAAAAAATCACAGGGCAGTCACATGAAAATTCCAACATGCTGTTCTTAGAGCTACAAATGACAAGTGTCAGGAGCAATTACTATATCTGGAATGATCTTAATCTGCATTGTAAAGACAATATGAGAGAAACTATAGAAAAAATGGAATTCACTAAACGAAGATTTGAGATGAAGGGTGGGTTGACTAATTGGAAAGACTGAATTTTGTGCAATTGTCAATTCTTATAGATTTGGAGCTATCTATGTGTGTATGGAAAAAGTAGGAAGGATATCGGGATGTTTCTTCCCTAATCCTCTAGTTTACATGAAGTTGTGAAACCTGGAAAGCACTATAGGCATCTGGTGATCAGGAGGTTGCGGCAGAGCCAAGTCTTCAGAGGGAAACAAGCCAGAATCATCACCATGTTTGTTCCCACTCTCCTCACCCCCCAGCCCTCAGCTCCTGTCCTCTGTGCAGCTCTGTCTTATGGGGGTTTGTACGTTATCATGTTATTTAGTCCCATTGAGCTGAGGTCTCCATTGTTTGCCAATAAAAGCCTGTAAGTGAGCAAATGGGTGGAAGAACTGAGATTTGAACCCATGCTGCACACAATTCTGAGAATGTGACCTAGTAATTCATGTGGAAAAAAGCTTCAGTTTCATTAATAAGCAAAAAAAAAAAAAAAAAAAAAAAAAACCAAGGAAACTTAAGCAAGATTGAGATTGTTTTTTAAAATGATTATAAGAGCAAAGATTTTTTTTTTTGAAGATTTATTTATTTATGCATACAAGAACTGAGAGGTGCAGGGGGTGAGAGGATTCACCAGAGACAGAGTGGGGAACAGAACAGGCAGACTGACTGAAATATACTGCTGAGGGGAGCAGTGGGCAAGTCAGGAGAGGTCTGCTGTGCCATGTGGGTAGCTCCCTGGCTGGGGATCAAACTCGTGCTGCAGTGGCTGTGGGCAGCTTCATAGGTTGCGTCTTATGCCTTGTGCCACCAGGGAGGCCTGCAAAGATTTTTTTTTAATTTTGCTGGTATCTGAGAACATATCAGCACTTACGAAGTGGCGACAATAGCAATTATTTATTGAGTACTCACTAAATGGCAGTTCTGTGCAGAGCAAGAAAATGGATTTAACACTTAAAAGAAGCAGGGAAATAGGTATTATTACCTTCAGTTTAAAGATAAGGTTGAGGGGCCTCCCTGGTGGCGCAAGGGGTTAAGATGCAACCTATGAAGCTATCCACAGCCTCTGCAGCATGAGTTCGATGCCTGGGCAGGGAGCTACCCACATTGTGCAGCAGACGTCTCCTGACTCTCTCTCTATTCCCCTCAGCAGTGTATTTCTGTCAATCTGCCTGCTCTGTTCCCCATTCTGTCTCTGGTGAATCCTTTCACCCCCCACAACTCTGGCCTGTACTCCAGCTCTTGTATGCATAAATAAATAAATCTTTAAAAAAATAAATAAAGATAAGGTTGAGAGAGACCCATGGATTTTCTGAATTCTCAAAGGTGCACCAGGCACTTCTCCAGAGTCCCATTGCTCTATATGTGAACCAGCCAGTGCCAAGTGGACTATTAAAATAGGGGTATGAAAGAATATGGTACAAATTTAATAAAGTTTGAAATCTGATATCAAAAAGAACTATTGGTATTAAGGTAGTCACCACAGGGAAGCATCCATCCATTAGACTTCCTACCACACATCTTTAGATATTGTATGTGTTTTTAAAGTTAATTCTGTGGGGGGTGCGTGGCACTCCAGGCTCTTGCCATTGGTGAAGTCCTCTAAGGGTATCTAAAACCCTCTAAGGGTCTAATGCTGGTCTACAACCAGGATTCAACCCGGATCTGACTCCAAAGCCTGTGCTTATAACAAAGACTACTGAGACTTAACCTAGAAAGCCACTTAGCAAATTAAATCAATAGACTTGAAAACATATTTCTTAACCTATTAAATTAAATATTGTGAAAAATATATAAAAGCTGGAAGAATAAAGGCGGTCAAGGCAGAATTTGTTTATACCAGTAAAAAAGTAATTAGAAATTAATAAATACAAATGTTTAACCATAGGGGCCTTGTTAATCAAATTATGTAATGCACAATTTAAAATAATGTTTATGAGGACTTTATAATGAAGTGGGAAACTGATTTAATTATACCATGTCAAATGGGAAAAAGCAACATAAAATATTTATAAAAAGGTGTCAGAACTGTGAAAAAGGAAAGTTTAAATGTGTAGGGGAAAGAGAAACGAAGCACCCTTAACAATGTTAACAGAGATTGGATCTTGGTGTGATGGGTGATTTACTTCAATTTTATATATATATATTATTTATATATATAGATTTATTTATTTATGTATATAAGAGCTGGGGTGCAGGCCAGAGGTGGGGAGGGGGTGAGAGGATTCACCAGAGACAGAGTAGGGAGCAGAACAGGCGGATCCACTGAAATACACTGCTGTGGGGAGCAGCGGGCAAGCCAGGAGAGGTCTGCTGCACCATGTGGGTCACCTCCTTGGGCAGGGATGGAATTCATGCTACAGTTGTTACAGGGCGGTCCTCAGGAAAGGGGGAGGTTCCAGGTTTCCTGTCCCATCCAAAAGAAGGGTGGAGCTGAGAGAGAGAAGAAGATGCAGAGGAGACTGAGGAAGGAAGGAAGCGGTATGGACAGCCAGAAGGAGACCTGGAGGAGGCATATGGAGCCTAGAGACCCTTGAAGAAACTATACTTTTCTTTTGGTTGTGGACTGGGTGACACAGATGTGGGTGAGAGAACCGTGGGGAGGTGATGATGGTGGTTTTTGTCTTGCTGTTGATTTTGCTCTTTTCCTCTGAGACTTGTCTGGTTGTTTCTGATCCTTTTCTGTGGGTCCCCACTGGAAGATGCCTTAGACTTGTGGCAGGCTTTGGGGCCTTATTCTGGGCCAATCCTGCTTGGGTGGACTTTTACCCACAAGGGGACGGGTAACTTTGGGTGCTTGATTTAGAAACTAGATTCTTTGCCTTTCCTGTATTGTTTCCTAATTGCATTAAAGTTCCTTCCCATTAAAGTCTCATATGTTTTGTGTTGATGCAGCGGATGGCAGAACCTATTTATAGCAGGCAAGTTTGCGGGGTCTGGGGTGCCCCTCTCCCTGCCCTGTAACAGTATGCTGCAGTGCTGCGGAAAGCTTCATAGTGCTGAGGCTTAACCCCTTGTGTCACCAGGGAGGCCCCTCCCATTTTTTACATTTTTGTGATGAGAATTTTTTCCTAGTGAATATTACTTTTAGAGTAGAAATCATTCTAAAAATTTTTGTTTTTAAAAAGGCATAAAGACCTTCATAAAGGTCATTATTTAGGCAGTAAACATTACTGAAGAATGGGGAGGCTTCCACATCCTGATATTGTCATTGTGATTCCTTGGTGCTTAAAGCAAAGGAAATGCTGTGGCAATCCTTTGCTCACAATTTCCAGTATAACCTGATCTCAGACACTTTGCCCCACTCTAGGCTCATGTGATTCAATATTTGGGTCAGAACGCTTGGTCATGGTAGACTTATTCAAAACATCCTTATGAAGCATCTGAATAGGTACTTGTGCTTCTGGATCACTAATCACAATAATATAGAGGGTGGGGTGGAGAGGGGACATAAAATTCAAAAGAAAATACTATAATGAAGCAAATCTACAAAACTCATTATTACAATTTATTAAAGCTCATTCCCTCTTTTTGAAAACTCTTTCCTCTTGGCGTCTATTTATCACCCACTAGCCTCCTCTGGTATTTCTCCCATTATTCTGGTTGTTCCTTCTGTCTTCTTTGTGGCTCCTTGCTCTGCATTTTTCCAAATTATGAACTTCATCTTGTTATCATACCACACCCACCCATCAAGGCATCCATTGTCTTCTACCACAGCCCATGCTAACATTTAAAAAAAAATTTTTTTTAAGATTCATTTATTTATGCATACAAGAACTGGGGTACAGGCCAGAAGTGCAGGGGGTGAGAGGATTCACCTGAGACAGAGTGGGGAGAAGAACAGGCAGATTGACTGAAACACACTGCTGACGGGAGCAGCGGGTGAGACAGGAGTGGCTGCTGCGCCATGTGTGGGTCACCTCCGGGGCCAGGGATCCAACAGTGGTTGCCCATAGCTTGATAACACTGAGACTTTGACACCTGCACCACCAGGGAGGCCCCTATTCTAACATTTTAAATGTTCTTTCTTAGATTGAATACTTCCTCCACCCTCTAATCCCATATAGTAACCTCCTCAGGCAATGACATGACTTAAATTTATAAAAACCATTACTTTAACTAGACAATTGGCTTTCTGTGACACTAAGTGAAAAAGATGGTGACACCACCAAGACCATAAGTATCCCATTGTTATTTGTTTCCTCTTTCACAGCAAGTTACAGAGTTTGATGATGACTATTATTATTCTTCATTAGTATCAGCTACTGGTTTAGCCTTTAGACCAATTCTTTTTTTTTTTTTTTGCTCCAAGGTTCAAACAAAGGGAAGCAGACATTATTCTGTGTTCATTAAAAATAGACTTGCATTACATTCCTCCATGAATTTCATACATAGTGCTATGTGAAAGCCCCTCACAAACAATAAATGCATGAATCAGTGCCATCCTCCCAGGCACAGAGGTGTCATAGAGCAAAGGGGCCTGACTGGAGCTGTGAACACATCTGTCCCCATTGCAGCAGCGCCATCTGCAGTGTGCAGCTGGATCCCCTCCAAGGACTCACGGACTTGCTGCCTTCCTTAGAACTTTTATGGGTCTGCTGTTTGAAAGTACATTCATTCCACATGCAAAGGCTGGCTACATATGCACACCAACAGCCCATGTGCATGCAAAAATGTGCAGATGGGTAATGGAAAATGAAGCCAAGGGTTTGGTGCTGAGACAAATTATTAACCCCGGAATTCCTACAAGCCACAATGGAAAAACAGCCTCTTCGGACTGGTAACTGGAATTATTTTAGATTTCAGAAACTGTTACTTAATGAAAATGTAAGAAAAACATCTTTTAGAACTTTAGTGTCTTGCTTTGTTTTTGGCTTTGTTCTCTTTGAAAACAAACATCTGAATTTCAACCAATAACCCCATCACCAAATTTGAGCTTTTCTCTAAGACTCCTACCACATGTGAACTACTGACCTTAGCTGATATGATGCAAGATACTGATGAAAAGCCTTCTTTAAATGAGTTAACAGCTGCATGATTCTTTCTAGGAAGCAGAAGTGGGTAGAATTTGAGGTATTAGATAACACATTTCCAAATATTTAATATGCCCATAGTATTTATAAATATATAAGAGGTCTTACAGCAGGTATACCAAACCTTTCTTTTAAGATTATTTATTTCAGACTAGTGTATAGAATTAAAATACATAGACTTTCAGAATATATTTAGGTCTAAGGGCTATCATAATTAGTTATCTTTTCTTATTTTTCCTTATGTCTTTTTTTAAAAAGTCAAATATAATTGACATATGCCATTGTGTTCATTTTAGGTGTATAATATAATGATAGCTATATTTAGATATTGCAAAATGATTAGTTAACATTCATTACCACGCAGTTACAAGTTTTTCTTTCTCTTTTATTTATTATTATTATTTTTTTATAGAGTCATTTTTATTTATTTATTTGTTTGTTTGTTTGTTTTGTTTATACAAGCACTGGGTATAGTCAGAAGCACCGGAGGGTGAGAGAATTCACCAGAGCCAGAGCGGGGAGCAGAGCAGGTAGAAGGACCGAAGTACACTGCTGAGGGGAGCAGCGGGCGGCAGGAGAGGTCTGCGTGCCATGTGGGACCCTCCTCTGGTGGCCGGGGAGCAGCTGGGGATCGAACTGGCGCCGCAGAGGCCGCGGGCAACTTCGCAACCCAGCGCTCAACCGCTGCGCCACCGGGGAGGCCCAAGGTTTTCTTTCTCTTGATGAGAACTTTTAAGGTCTACTTTCTTAGCAACTTCTACTACACATTACATTATTTTTAGCTGTTAGAATCAGCTCTTCTTCGTGCAAGGGGTTAGCAGCACCGTGAAGCAATCCACAGCCTCTGCAGCACGAGTTCGATCCCAGGCCGGCCAGGGAGCAACCCACATGGCACAGCAGACCTCTCCTGTCTCGCCTAATGCTCCCCTCAGCAGTGTATTTCAGTCAGTCTGCCTGTTCTGTTCCCCACTCTGTCTCTGGTGAATCCTCTCACCCCCTGCACCTCTTGCCTGTACCCCAGTTCTTGTATACATAAATATTCAAAGAAAAAAAAAAAAGAATCAGCACTTCTAAATGAAGTTACATGCAGTTTTTGCAGTACTCTCCCAAATAGAATTCACTTGGAATCCTCTCCATGGATATACTTATTTGTGAGTATATAGAGAACCCACCTATTTTACTCTCTTCTTCAGCTTATCCCCTCAAACAAACAGTCACAACTCAACTAAAAAAATTTTGAGAATATTGAGAACCTTATATGTATACACCTATGCATTTTTCTGAGATACTGGTGGGTGATAGCTGTGGCTCTGAGCCCCTTGAATCTCACTCACCGTCCACAGGGGAAACATCCCTATAGGCTCTGATGAGTGCTGTGCGGGGGCCAGGATAGCATGCCTTGAATTCACATGGCAGGCAGCCAAACCAAGTGTAGGGATTAGAGAAGGGCTGCTCAAGAATAATATTTAAGGGCCTCCCCGGTGGCGCAGCGGTTGAGCGCTGGGTTGCGAAGCTGCCCGCGGCCTCTGCGGCGCCGGTTCGATCCCCGGCTGCTCCCCGGCCACCGGAGGAGGGTCCCACATGGCGCGCAGACCTCTCCTGCCGCCCGCTGCTCCCCTCAGCAGTGTCCTTCGGTCCTTCTGCCTGCTCTGCTCCCCGCTCTGGCTCTGGTGAATTCTCTCACCCTCCCGCGCTTCTGACGGTACCCAGTGCCTGTATAAATAAATAAATAAATCTTAAAAAAAAAATTAAAAAAAAAAAAAAAAGATAATATTTAAGAGGATTATATGACTAAACTTACTTCAGGGACAGGACAAACTGGACTTGATCGACAGGACGAGAGGTTTCCAAGAATAGGTCAAGGATAATGCTAAGTTACTTGGGCATTACCAGATATGAATTAAAATAGGAAACAATAAAGAAAGAGAATGTTTGGGAGTGTGGGGTGAGGACAAGTGTTCAGTTTCACAATTGAATTTGAGGGTTCTCCTGAGAGATCAGAGTGGAGTCTCAGGATACAGAGTGTGAAGAAAATTGTGTAGGATCTGGGAGAGTCATTAGCATTTTGGACAGCAATAAAGGCCAAGAAAGTGAATGAGACTGCCCAACAGGAATGGGCAGAGGGGCCTCCTGGTGGCAGCTCCCGGGTTGAGCACAGTGCTGTGAACTCGTCCGCAGCCTCTGCAGCACGGATTCGATTCCCGACTGGCCAGGGAGATACCCACATGCAACAACAAACCTTGTTCTTGTCCACTGCTCCCCTCAGCAGTGTCTTAGGTCCGTCTGCCTGTTCTGCTCCCCGCTCTGTCACTGGCATGGAAGTGGACAACATAGGAGCCAGATTACACTGGTAGACATTTGAGTGAGGGTTCAGAGGAAAGAGGCAGAAGTTTGGCAATGAATGGGGATAGACAGGGGTAGCTGAAGGGGTTAATATTTAGGGATTAATGTTAGACTGATGTTTCTTAATCCTGACTATACATTGGAATCATCTGGGGAGACTTAGAAAAAATTTCTGACATATGGATCCCACCCTGGCAATTCTGACTTAATTGTTATGAGGTACAACCTGGGCAACCATACACTTCTAAAAAGCTCCCCTGGTGATACTGATGAGCAACTAGTAGTGAGAACAACGGGGAGACAAGAAATAAGTTCTTTCAAAGATAGGAGTGAGTTAAGTGTAAATGTTGAAGAACTGAGCCACAAGAAGGAGCAGCTGAAGATAAACAGAGGCAGAGGTGATGGTAATGACATCAGAATTCCTGGAAGGGAGGTAATCAGTGAGACAGAAGGTGAGACTTAGAAATGAGGAGGAGTACTTCTCTTATTTGGCAGGAGAAAGGGATACACAGAGGAGTGAATCAGGGCTGAAGTTCTGCCGGCAGGAGGTTGAGGAGGCCTCAGGAGGCCTGGGATCTCCGGGAACCAGTGGGGGAAGGGGTGAGATTAGCCTCTGAAGGAGAATGGAGAGGCAACGTTGCAAGCCTGGGTTAGGTTAGGGGTCCCGAGCTGTGTCAGCTGTATGACACTGATGGTTCTCAGCAGAACATTAAGAACGTGAAAACAGAGCTTCTCCCTGAGCATGAGGGTTACATTCTTGATATCATGTTGGTAGGGGATTAAAAGTTGGAAAGTTAAGACTCTGGGAAGCAGTTGGTGATGACTGGGGAGGGGAGGGAGGTATGTGGCTGCAAATTCACCAGTGAAATTCCTTGTAAATAGCTACATCTTCTGAATCCAAAACAAATGAACCAGCAAAAACTTACATCAATAATTATGAGACTATGGGGCCTCCCTGGTGGCACAAGGGGTTAAGACACAGCACCATGAAGCTATCCACAGCCTCTGTGGCATGATTTGGATTCCCCACCAGGGAGGTGACCCACATGGCACAGCAGACCTCTCCTGTCTCGCCCGCTGCTCCCTTCAGCAGTGTATTTCAGTCAGTCTGCCTGTTCTGTTCCCCACTGTCACTGATGAATCCTCTCACACCTCTGGCCTATACCCCAGTTCTTGTATGCATAAATAATAAATCTTTAAAGATTTATTTGACTATCGACATTCTACATGTTTCAAGTAAGTAAAATGTAAAAATCTCTATATTTTTTACTGTTTGTGTCCTGAAAAATGCTAAAGTATCTCCCTCCCCTGTAGTGTAAACCTCTCCTGCAGGCTGACTACCCACTTGCCACACTTGGTTTAGTCCAGAACTCACTGCCTTAATGCTTTTATAATCAAGGGACTCAGTGTCTATGTAGACACAATCTGAACATTTTGAAGTTATGAAGTAAGTGTGTATAAAGTGAATCCATGAATACTGGAGTTTTCTGTGAGACCACCTCAGCTTAGTATGGAGGATGAACAATTATCTCTTTCTGCAGGAGCTCAGAGATTTTCCAGGATATAGAACCTGAAGATCTGAAACTTAAGAGTCTTGGGCAAAAGAAGGTTGGCCACTTATCTGCTCTGTCCCCTACAACAACCCGTAGCTCCATATTGGTGACGTGGCCTGAGAGATCAGCAGAGAAGGGGACCTGTGTTCCAGGTTCCAGACAGGAAGCCACAGGTGGAAGGAGACGCCAAGATCACAAACTCTTCCATTACCTTCCTTCTGCTCCATCTAGTTTCTAGTACAGCATTGTGGGGGACCCCCTCGCAGTTACCTCCTAAAATCCCTGTCCTTCTTTGCCACCACTGTCCTTTTTGATGAGACTGCTCTGGCAAATCTTGGCTCAAAGACATTTTTTTTTTTGCTGGTTTTGTAAGCTTCTGCCTTTCCCAAACCACATTTCTTTCTTCTCTCATCCTCAGATAAGCTGAACTAAGTCAAGCACATACCTTAATTATAGGCCAAAGCTCTTCTTGATTAAAGAATTTTAAACATCTCAATACAAAGAAGGTGCTTTGCTCTTTTTCTAAGAGCTGCCTGACCTCTTGTGCCCTTTGACAATAGCAGCTCGGTCTTTATCAGGAAGAAACTGCTTTTTCATTCCACGATGTGCTTTGCTTAGGGCCAATTTTTAATGATCAACAGATGAAAAGCCACATTCCTGAGGGAGAATAAAAGGAGTTTGTACAATAGACTGAAGGAATAGGAATTTTATCTGCATTAAATCTTCAACCCATGTTTGTTGACTGGATGAATGAAGGCAAAGCACATTTAACAATTGAAAAGTTTCACCTTACTACCACAGTCATTTTTTTCTGCCTTAATTAGCATGTGCATTTGCAACCATAGGTGTGAAACTCTGCATCAGGTGATGGTGTACATAAAGAAAAATAGTAAGTGATGACTGATGAGTGGAAGGTGGTAAGGTAAGGAAAGAAAATAACAACAAAGGTCAAAGGAACTTATTCCAGAATACCTTTTCTGATGCCAACAGGTGAGTCAGTCCAATTATAAATTAGAAAGGTATTAAATATGTATATTTGGGTTGACATCTGAGAGGGGAAAAAGGAGAAGTGAATAAATTCTATGGATCCTGTGTGAAACTCCTTTTTCTAAGGAGATTTTTATTTCAGTTACTTTTAAAGGTGTTTTCCAGGTCTCATGTGATCCAGTCTCTATTCCAAGTCACCTTCAAAAGAAAAGAAAGGCCTCCCCTGGTGGTGCAGGTGGTTGAGCGCAGCGCTGTGAAGCTGTCCGCAGCCTCTACAGCACCGGTTCAATCCTAGCCGGCTGGCGAGGGTCCCACATGGCGTGGCAGACCTCTCCTGCCGCGCCCGCTGCTCCCCTCAGCAGTGTATTTCAATCAGTCTGCCTGTTCTGTTCCCCACTCTGTCTCTGGTGAATCTTCTTACCTTCCTGCACATCTGGCCTGTACCCTGGTTCTTGTATAAATAAATACAAGAGGGGAGGGGCGGGGAGGGGAGAGGAGAGGAGGGGAAAAAAGTCTGTCTTTGGAAGTCTTGAAGACAGATGCACTTCTTACCCAGGACCCAGGATAAAGCAGTCTAGAAATCTAACTTGGTCTTTGTTCTGTACAGCTCTGTGTTCACAGTGCCTCCTAAGATCTTTCCTAGCACTCTGGTCCATACCCTTGGCCTTCTCCGTTCCCATCCTCCTTTCTTAGCTGTGGTGACAGTCAGGACTCTGCCCCTAGTTACCTGCTCTGGCCAGGCTGCACTGGATGCTGGAGAATTCTCTATTCATCCCCCGTCCCATTTCTCCTTGCTTCCCATAAAGCAGAGCAGCTGGTAGAGTGCTATAGGAAGAGCTGTTCCTGCCCTCTGATTGTTGTGTGAAAAGACTGTGGAACATTTCTGGTCAGCAAATTCTCCACTTCCTTCTACATGTGTCCCTGGGTGCGGATAATTGTGTCTGGAGGTATCCTCGATAGCTGGGGACAGAGGGACTCAACACAGTAGATGTACAGTGGGTGTACTCCTCTTTTCCTAGGGGTCAGTCCTCTAGGGGCATCTGTGGTAACTGAAGTGTGAAACCCTCTGAAGTGTCTTTGTCTGGCTTCTACCAATTAACGCTCCCTCCCTCCAATTTTGAAAAGGCCAATAATAGGTTTCAAGCAAGGAACATTTATTGTGGGTCACACAATGGGAAAGGGGCAGCAACTTCCCTGAGTCATACTGTTGACCAGAGGGGAGTGGGGTTACTGGTTTTATGGGGAGTATGGGGGAGCAGCATCATGGTGTGTTTTAGGCTGAGCTACACCAGGATACATGCTTCTTCACATGCCACATGTCTCACTAGCATCTTAAGTCTCTAGCTAGGGGTGTGTGTTTTAGCTTGCTAGTGTGTCCTATTTTCCTTCTAGGTCAGGTCTTCTCCCATCTGCATTTGTGAGGCCATTTGGGTTCAGCTGGTTCTGGAACCATTGCCTAAAAGCAGGAAGCCTCTGCAGGGTGGAGAGTCTGTTTCTCACTGGTGACTGACTGACTTTCCAATAGCCTGGGGGCTCAATAACTGGTGGGTTAGGCATTCAAGGTCTAGGTCCAAGTGGTCCCATAACAAAATTCCAAATATGGGCCTCCCTGGTGGCACAGGGGGTTAGGCACAGCACTATGAGGCTGTCTGCAGCCACTGCAGCACGAGTTCGATCCCCGGCCAGCCAGGGAGCATCCCACATGGCACAGCAGACCTCTCCTGCCTCGCCCGCTGCTCTCCTCAGCAGTGTATTTCAGTCAGTCTGCCTGTTCTGTTCCCCACTCTGTCTCTAGTGGATCCTCTCACCCTCCCGCACCTCTGGCCTCTACCCCAGTTCTTGCATGCATGCATGCATAAATCTTTTTTAAAAAACCCAAATTCATCTATGTTAACATTTGATCTTGTTAAATGTCAACCTAAGCAAGTCTTTTCCTTTCCCTTTGAAAGCACTGTTACAGCCTTCATGTTCAAGTTAGTTCTCCTTGGCTTCCCACCGTTCCCCATTCTGATTGTTTTAGCCTTATGAATGTTATCCTTTCCCCTTACCTTAAACCTCAGTAGAGTTGTTCCTGGTTCGTATTTGCGATTGTACATATCGGTGTGTTTAATCACTTTGGCCCAGTATCTCCACTTCTAGAACTTTATGCCAAAGAAACTATCAAAGATAAAAATATTTACACTGAATATAGGAGAACTTATAATATCAAAAATGGATACAAACTAATCGCACCCCAATCAAATGAAAAAAATTTTTTTTTTTTTATCTCCCCCCGGAGAGACATTGTCTTATTCCTTTTCAGCAATCATTCCTAGCAAGCACAAGCATACCTGAAAGAACCTAAAATACAGAAAGTTTTTATTTTTTTTTTAAGATTTATTTTATTTTATTTTTTTAAAATAATTTTTATTTTTATATTCCCCATACAATTGCAGCCCCCCCATTCTGACCCCAATCCCTCCCCTCCCGCCCCCGCCCCCCTAAAAGTGTCTCTGGTTCGTAGTTTTTTGTTGATTTTGATTTTCACTTTCTTATAGTTATTCATTTTCCTGGTCCCTTATTTAAGTTTTCTAGATTCCTGCTATGAGTGAGACCATCCGGTATTTTTCTTTTTCTTTTTGGCTTATTTCGCTGAGCATGATCCCTTCCAGTGCCATCCATGTTGCTGCAAATTGCATGTGTTTATCTTTTTTGAATGCTGAGTAATATTCCATGGTATATATGTACCACATCTTCTTGATCCAGTCATCTATTTTTGGGCATTTGGGTTGTTTCCAAAGCTTAGCTATTGTAAACAGTGCTGCTATAAACATAGGGGTGCAGGTGTTCTTTGGAATTGATGTTTCTGTGTCCTTTGGGTAAATACCTAGGAGTGGAATTGCTGGATCATATGGAAGCTCTATGTTTAGTAGGTCCAGAAATCTCCACACAGCTCTCCACAGTGGTTGGACCAGTTTGCACTCCCACCAACAGTGCAGAAGAGTTCCTTTTTCTCACACCTTCGCCAACATTTGTTGTTGCTAGTTTTTTTAATATGTGCATTCTCACTGGTGTGAGATGGTATCTCATGGTAGTTTTGATTTGCATTTCCCTGATGACAAGTGATGTTGAACATTTTTTCATATGCCTGTTGGCCATTTGCATTTCCTCTTCAGAGAAGTTTCTTTTTAGCTCTTCTGCCCACTTTTTGACTGGATTATTTTCTTTGTTGTTGTTGAGTCTCATCAGCTCTTTGCAGATTTTTGTGATCAGTCCTTTCTCATTAGTGTTGGGTGCAAAAATGTTCTCCCAGTTGGTGGGGTTTCTCTTTGTTTTTGTTATTGTCTCTTTTGCTGTGCAGAAGCTCTTTAATTTGATGTAGTCCCAGCTGTTTATCTTTGCCTTCACTATCACTGCTTTGGGTGATGTGTCTGTAAAGATGTCTTTGATGTGCAAATCACGTAGTGTTTCGCCTGTATTTCCTTCTATATATTTTATGGTTTCAGGTCTTATGTCTAGTTCTTTAATCCATTTTGAGTTGATTTTTGTGTATGGTGTGAGGTAGTGGTCAAGCTTCATTCTTTTGCATGTAGCGACCCAGTTTTCCCAGCACCATTTATTGAACAAACTTTCTTTGCTCCAATGCATAGTCTTTGCTCCTTTGTCAAAGATTAGTTGACCATAAATCTGTGGGTTTATTTCTGGATTTTCTATTCGATTCCATTGCTCTGTATGTCTGTTCTTGTTCCAATACCATGCAGTTTTGATGATTATGGCTTTGTAGTAGAGTTTGAAGTCTGGGAGTGTGATGCCTCCATTCCCTTCTTTTTTTTTCAGGAGAGCTTTGGCTATTCGGGGCTTTTTGTGATTCCATATGAATTTCATCAATAATTGTTCTATTTCTTTGAAGAATGACATTGAAATTTTGATTGGAATAGCATTGAATCTGTATATTGCTTTTGGTAGGATGGCCATTTTAATAATGTTTATTCTTCCAATCCATGAGCAGGGGATGTCTTTCCATTTCTTTGTGTCTTCTTCTATTTCTTTTAACAGTGTTTTATAGTTTCAAATGAAAAATTTTTGATAAGTTATGTGATGAAATATTATCTTTCAGAATTTTTTTTTTTAAGATTTTATTTATTTATTTATACAAGCACTCGGGTACAGTCAGAAGTGCGGGAGGGTGAGAGAATTCACCAGAGCCAGAGCGGGGAGCAGAGCAGGCAGAAGGACCAAAGTACACTGCTGAGGGGAGCAGCGGGCGGCAGGAGAGGTCTGCGCGCCATGTGGGACCCTCCTCTGGTGGCCGGGGAGCAGCCGGGGATCGAACCGGCGCTGCAGAGGCTGCGCGCAGCTTCACAACCCAGTGCTCAACCGCTGTGCCACTGGGGAGGCCCTATCTTTCAAAATTTTGACACCAAAGAATATTTAATAATATAAAATACTTCTAATTCAGGTTTAACTAAAAATCATAGATGAAAATTCTATTTGAGGGCCTCCCCGGTGGCGCAGTGGTTGAGCACTAGGTTGTGAAGCTGCCTGCAGCCTCTTCAGCGCAGGTTCAATCCCCAGCTGCCTGGTGAGGGTCCCACCTCACCTGCTGCCCGCTGCTCCCCTCAGCAGTGTTCTTTGTCAGTCTGCCTGCTCTGCTCTCTGCTCTGAATCTGGTGAATTCTCTCACCCTTCCGTGCTTCTGACCGTACCCCAGTGCTTGTATAAATAAATAATCTTTAAAAAAAAAAAAGAATTATCAAAAAACAAACAAAATTCTACTTGAAAACTAATATCAATTTGGTGTTATGTAAATCTAAGTATGTGTGTGCACATGTGAATAACGCATGTACAATTTGATTGTTCCTGGGTAGTAGACATTTAGTTATTTATCTTTCTGTATCTTATTCTTTATTATTCAATCATAACTGAATAAATATCATACAGTAAATGAAAAAAAGTAGTTTTTAACAGAGTGATGAAAAGGAAGCTAGAGCCATCTAGATGATTAAAAGTATGGAAATGGTTAAATAAAGGAAGGTGCATTCTGGGCCTCCCCGTGGGCAGCGGTTGAGCGCTGGGTTCGAAGCTGCCCGCGCGGCCTCTGCGGCGCCGGTTCGATCCCCGGCTGCTCCCGGCCACTTGAGGAGGGTCCCACATGGCGCGCAGACCTCTCCTGCCGCCGCTGCTCCCTCAGCAGTGTACTTCGGTCCTTCTGCCTGCTCTGCTCCCCACTCTGGCTCTGGTGAATTCTCTCACCCTCCCGCGCTTCTGACTGTACCCAGTGCATGTATAAACAAAAAAAAAAAAAAAAAAGGAAGGTGCATTCATAAGTTCCATCCCCAGGGAGGCTACACTGCCTGCTCCTGGCTTATGAGTGTGTAGGAGCACACCTGGTGTCTGAGGCCTGTGATCCCTCCCAACCTGCTCCTCTCTGCTCTCTTGATCCCACCATCCCAAACAGTTCAGTGGCTGGCCTTCCTGCTTCTACTACATGTGGTCCCCAGACAGCCCCCTGCCGTTCACCTACCCTGTCTCCTAACCACAGTGACCGATACAGCATAGGCAACCAGAATCCCTGCTGGTAGTTTTCTTCAGGATCCATTTGGGAAATCACCATCTCCTCCACTACAATCAGGAGCTATAAAGATAATACAAGCCACACAGTCATGTGAGGCACTTTCTTTCCAGAAAACCACCTTGTCTGTATTGAAGAGAAAGGTGCCAACACAGATCAACAGAGAGATGACAAGAGTCCTGAAGACATTGGGCCTCTGATTCAGACTACTGGGACTTATTTTCCTCAGTTTATAAATTTCTCTCCCTTCTTTCCTCTTTCCAATCTTTCTATCATCTCCTTTTTAAGCTTTTTTTTTTTTCCTGCTGATTTTTTTTTCTCTAAGTTTGTGTGAGAAGAGTTCTGTTAGTTGTAACTGAAGGTGCTCTGACACAAGCCGCTATATTCCTTTGGCTTTTGGAGACACCCACTTGGCTTTTGGTTGCCAAGCAAGTGTGAACTCTATTTTTGGAAAACGTCTAGATACAGGGGTTATGGCCTTTTACAGAACTTTCCTTCTCTTTTTGGATGTGTTTTGCCCTTATTAGTCATACATTTCTTTCCTGCCTACCAGTAAGAGAGTGAAATCAGACATATATCATCTAATACTGTTTTGAAAGCATTGTTAATGACATGGGAAAATACTTGTAATATATGACCTAATTATTTCAAGTATGTAATAGTCATGGAAAGGAAATATATCAAAATATTAACAGTGGTTATATCTGAGCGATAAGATTATGAGTGATTTATGTATTACACTTTAAAATTTTATAAATGGACAATTATTTTGTGATTAGAAAATGAGTTATTAAAATACACAAATTTTAGTACATTCAACCAAAGGTCAGTTCTATAGTCATTAGAAAGAATGTTTTGAAGACAATTCAGTGACCTTAAAAAATGCTTAGAACAATTAGAAAGGCAGATAAAATTACACACAACATGGATCTCAAGCATGTTAATTATAGATGTTCAAATATCTATAATACTGTGTAGGAAAGAATGCATAGGAAATGACAAAAAAATTGCTTCAAAATATTAATGGAACTTATCTTTGAGTTGTGAGATCAAGGTCAATTTTTGTTTTCTTCTTTAAATGTGTTCATGATTTCCAATTTTCAGAATCAGATTTCTATTATAATTACAGTAAAGCAGTAAATTTTTTACTCTGGGAGAGAAGTTTTGAGAAGTAAACTTTTTCTTTTTTAAAGAGGCATTTTTTTTTTTTAAAGATTTGTTTATTTATTTATTTATACAAGCACTGGGTACAGTCAGAAGCGCGGGAGGGTGAGAGAATTCACCAGAGCCAGAGCGGGGAGCAGAGCAGGCAGAAGGACCGAAGTACACTGCTGAGGGGAGCAGCGGGCGGCAGGAGAGGTCTGCGCGCCATGTGGGACCCTCCTCCGGTGGCCGGGGAGCAGCCAGGGATCGAACCGGCGCTGCAGAGGCTGCGGGTAGCTTTGCAAGCCAGCGCTCAACCGCTGTGTAAAGAGGCATGTATTATTTATTTATTTGTTTGTTTATACATGCACTGGGTACAGTCAGAAGCACGGGAGGGTGAGAGAATTCACCAGAGCCAGAGCGGGGAGCAGAGCAGGCAGAAGGACCGAAGTACTCTGCTGAGGGGAGCAGCGGGCGGCAGGAGAGGTCTGTGCGCCATGTGGGACCCTCCTCCAGTGGCCGGGACCAGCTAGGGATCGAACCGGTGCCGCACAGGCCGCGGGCAGCTTCGCAACCCAGCGCTCAACCGCTGCGCCACCGGGGAGGCCCGAGAAGTAAACTTACTCTTCCTTTTGACATAGGATGCTGGACACCTTTCCTCCTTTCCCCAGGTCAGGAGCTGAAATACTCCATCTTTGCTGAGAGTAGAGGGTAGGGATGCATTTCTATTTTGGGTAAAGACCAGGATCTTTTATTTATTTATTTTTTTTAATAGAGGCATGCTTTATTTATTTATTTATTTGTTTGTTTGTTTGTTTGTTTTGTTTATACATGCATTGGGTACAGTCAGAAGCGCGGGAGGGTGAGAGAATTCACAAAGCCAGAGCGGGGAACAGAGCAGCAGAAGGACCGAAAACACTCTGAGAGAGCAGCGGGGCGGCAGGAGAGGTCTGCGCCCATGTGGGACTCTCCTCTGGTGGCCGGGGAGCAGCCGGGGATCAAACCGGCGCTGCAGAGGCCGCGGGCAGCTTCGCAACCCAGCGCTCAACCACTGCGCCACCGGGGAGGCCCAAGACCAGGATCTTTTAAACCTTCACCAGATTGATTCTGTTGTCTTAGAGCTCAGTTTCCCCTGCTTGTACAGGCATTGAGACACATAGACATACATGTTTATTTTTTTTTTTAATTAAGCAGAATTTCTCAGAAAGGGAGGGGCAAAATATGGAAATGTAGCAAAAGAAAAATTACATAATATACTTTGAATACATGTTTGTTGCACTATTCTAAGTACTTTACATATATTTCACCCATCTTTTCAAAAACCCCTATAAAGTGGTGTCATTTCCACTAATTAACAGATTTGCAAAACAGAGCCTTAGAGAGAAACAAAATAATGAAGTGAAAAAATCCTCAGTTCACATGACCAATAAGTGGTAGAAGTGGCATTTGAGCTAGACCTATGCTGTTCACAAGTATGTGCATGCTAAACTCTTATAAAACTGATTTTTGGATGAATTCAAATGCCACCTTAGTGGAGAATTAGTGAAACCCTTACAAAGTATGGGAAGGTAAATGTTATGTGTATACTTTGGGATATTTCTTTTCCTACCAGCTACTGCACGGAGCTCTGTAGGAAAGAAAGAAGTGCAAGGATATTTTTTTATGTGCTTACTGTAGAGCTCTGGAGACATTTCCCACCTGCCCTCAATTTGTTCTATTTTGCTTGAGTGTGAAGCAGCATAAAGATCACCTCATTTTTGTAGGCTATGGGGTAACATTGAAATTAAGATTTATCTGGAAAAGTTATCTCCATTTTGCCAAAATTACCACCCATGTGATACTACTTCCTGAAGTCTCTGGAGTCACAAAGTTCTTACCCCCTTGACTCTTTGATATCAGCATGAGTGGGCAGTGCTTCCCAAGAGGCAGGGGCAGTGGAGTTCACACCAGGCAGAGAAGGGGTTGTCAGAGAGGAGGGAAGAGAACAAGGCTCATCCAGCTGACTGGAAACCACAGAAGAGAACTCTGTGAGAGAATGAGCTGTGGGAAGTTGCTTAATTCTGAAGATGGTTATGTGGTTATAAGCTGAGGAGAAAAGACTGGATTTGGCAATTCAGTAGGCCATTTCTGGAACAGATACAGAAAAGAGTAGGAGTAGAATTCAGGTGGCAAGGTGGTTGGGAATGAGTGGGAAGTGACAAATTGAGTTCCAGCAGACTCTTTGTTTGGCAGGGAAGAGCAGGAGGGAAGTGTAAGCTGAAGGAAAGGCGTGTGTTCATGTGTGCGCACACGCACCCACATGCCGGAAATAAGAAATCAGAGCAGGTTTCTAAATTAAGTATGAGGCAACACATAGAAGAACAACTATGCTATTGAGAGGTTATTCTGTTCCAGGCACGGTGGTAGGGCCTCACATTATTTGTTTCATTTATTGCACAAAGCAACCTTTGGATGTAAGTGAGGCTCGGAAATAGTGAGTAATTTCTCAAAATCACACAGATTAAATAGATCTTTCCAACTCTGAAGAACCATAAGCTCTAACCAAGGAAAAGAAGGGAAAGAGGAAACAATATTTGGTACAGAAATGTCCTAGGAAGAGGTAACTAGAGTTGGAATAAAAAATATGGGTGAGTAAGACAGTGGGATACAGCTACCCTAGAAGCAAAAGAGGGATGGAATCAGAAAATAACGAATGGGATTAGAATTCAATTGCATTACATTTCCTGGATAAAAATAAGCTAGGTAGGTCACTTAAGTGTTTAGCTAGATTTCTAGAAGAACACTGATGATTCCACTGAAATTATACTTACAGAAACAAACCTTCCTTCCTCTTTTTTTAAATTTCCCTTTAGTATGGGCCTCCCCCGTGGCGCAGTGGTTGAGTGCTGGGCTGCGAAGCTGCTCTCAGCCTCTGCAGCGCCGGTTCAATCCCCGGCTGCTCCCCGGCCACCGGAGGAGGGTTCCACATGGCGCGCAGGCCTCTCCTGCCGCCCGCTGCTCCCCTCAGCAGTGTACTTCGGTCCTTCTGCCTGCTCTGCTCCCCGCTCTGGCTCTGGTGAATTCTCTCACCCTCCCGCGCTTCTGACTGTACCCAGTGCGTGTATAAATAAATAAATAAATCTTTAAAAAAAAAATCTTTAAAAAAAAAAAATTCCCTTTAGTATGTAATGACCTCAATCATGAGCTGTGATCTTGCATGACTCTAACTTATATAGACTATTTCTTCTACCCAAAATTCCTGTCCTCAGCTATTTATAAGTGTGGAGATGAGGGCCTCCCCGGTGGCACAGCGGGTAGAGCACTGCGCTGTGAAGCTGTCTGCAGCCTACACAGCGCCGGTTTGATTCCGGGCCAGCCAGGGAGAATCCCACATGGCGAGGCAGACCTCTCCTGACTCGCCCACTGCTCCCCTCAGCAGTGCCCTCAGTCCGTCTGCCTGTTCTGCTCCCCGCTCTGTCTCTGGTGAATTCTCTCACCCTCCCAAGACTCTGGCCTGTACCCCAGCTCTTGTATAAATAAAAATAAATCTTTAAAAAAAAAAAGTGTGGAGATGAACACTGCTAGTTCATTGGCAAATCAAATGAAATACTGAGATTGAGTAAATTTCATTCAAGAATTTGGTTTTAGGACTTTTATCTACCAGGTTGTTGTACCTATTGTACATTGCTACACAACACTGTCCATGACTGGGGTGTGTGAAATAGAAGGATTCTGCAACAAAGACTCCTAAAAGATGAGCAACAAATCCTCCAAGCCATTCCAGTTAAAATTTGTGACATACTTAATCTTATATTCTGTTGCCATAGTGCTTAGGTTAAATGTGTAACTAAAGAAAATGGATTTCCACTGCAAATCTTAATTTTTATTGTGCCCTGCAGTGCTACATGGACGATGCATGTGTGGTAAGTCTCACATTTAGATGATTCCAGGGAGAGTTTTGAGAGTTAAAGTATTATAGTCTCTGTCAGTGGTTATTAAGATAATTTATTTTCTGTAGATGTGTATCATTTTCTTAAAGAAGTGACTTTATGAATGCCCTTAGGCACAAAATAAACAGCTTTCTGTTTCAAAAGCAGTATGCAATTTACATGGGTCTTATCTGTATTTCCTAAAAAGGAAAACAATATTCATCTTGAAAAGTATAAGCTTTAAGTTCAAAATACAAATGCTTGTTCCTCAATTGTTTTAATGCCTCATTTGATTTAAAAATCAATTTCACAGTAAAGTTCACATTTAGAATTCTTAAGAACTTATCTTTATTTAAAAAAAATCAAAACAAAAATACATTGGCAAACAGATCCCATCACTGGCAGTGTTTGGTGGGTGGGAGAAGGGAACTGACCAGGTCTCAAGGCCAATATATCCCAGCATTCTTTGCAAAAAGGTAACATTTCTTTCTGAACAATTGAACAGGTTTTTTTTGTGTGTGGTTTTTTTCTTTTTTCATTATACCTGTGCTATTGTGATTTATAAGAAATAGATACTTGGTCTTTACTCTGTTCCAGGTCATGTACTACTAAAGCTCTTGAATTACTCTTAGTGCTGAGAACATACAAGATGTCTTTTGTTATGTGAGGGAGCTGACTTTTGGACAGCCCCCAGGTAACCGAAGGATGGGAAATGGTTGCCAGTGGAACCAATCCTGATCTAAGGGTTGGAAATTTCAGCCCAATCCCCCAACCTTCTGAGTGGAGAGGGGCAGGAGGTTAAATAATCACCAGTGGCCAATGATTTAATCAATCATGCCAAAGTAATAAAGTCTTTATAAAAACCCCAAAAGATGATAATCAGAGAACTTCTAGGTTGCTGAGACAGCAACTGTGTGTCTGGCCTCAAAGTCCATAGGAGCTTCAGTGGGGACTTCACTCTCTGTAGCTCTTCATCTGGCTGTTCATCTTTATACCTTGTCATCTCCTAAGCAAACTGGCAAATGTATTTCCCTTCATTTTGTGACTCACTCTGGCAAGTTAATTGAACTGGGGAGGGAGGGTGTCCTAGGAACTTTGCTTTATAGCTGGTTGGTCAGAAGCACAGGTGACCTGGACTTGCATCTGGCATCTCAGGTAGGGGCAGTCTTGTGGAACTGTGTCCTTAACCTGTGGAATCTGATACTATCTTCAGGTAAATGGTGTCATAATGGAGTTACATTTGTAGAATGCCTGGTGGTGTCAGAGAATAATTAATTGCTTGGTAATGTGAAAAAACATAAAGGGTTTTCTTCCCCCCTATATTATATGACTTTAAGTTCCCTTAAACCTGGGAGTTAATGGGGCAGATTAACCCCCAAACATGTTTTAGCTATACAGAACTTGGGGATTCAGTGTATTTCATCTATCTTGGTTGGAGTACCTTTTGGCAGGTGAAGTTTTCAGTTATATTGACTTCATCATGTCCCCGCATCTTATACTTGGCACAATTAACTCATTGAGGAGAAAGACAGGCCTCCCCAAGCTGTTCAGATAGGTTTCCCCAAGATGTGTCTCTTTGGCATGTGGATTATTTCAAGCTGAGGTCAATTGAAGCCCTGCAGTCTCATGAGAAACTTTCAACATTCCCTTAACAACCTAGAAGAATAAAAATTCGGGCTATTATCCCAAATTAGGATTTTTATCAGAAATAAACTATCTGTTGGAGAAATTATCGATATGGTAGGGCAACCATCTAATGAAAGAGCTTCTGTTCTCCATGAATCACCATCTCCACATCAAGTGAGTCCATCTTCTCCCTCCATCCTTTACACGGGAAATACACCCTCATTTTGCCCAATTTGCTTCAGAATTTACATCTATGTTGATTATCCATTCATATGCAATTTTTTCCTTTTCTCTTACTAATCTATCTGATGTTAATTTGATTGCATGACCAGCCAAGGAAGAACCCAGAGGGGGTAAATTTCCTCTTTACCTCTATGTTTATAAAAGGAAAAAACTATTTCCTTCTATTCTTTTCTGGTACTTCTATGCAGGTTTTTGCACACCAAACAATTCTTCAATTCTTGGTGAACACTGACTGGGTATCCTACAACTACAATCCTATTAACTTGATTCAGACCCTGGGTCAGAGCAGACTTCACAATTCAATTCTCCTCTGACACTGACTAGTGTTGTACAAATTTACCTCAATTATGACCCTTTACCTGGTGCTAACATCAGATTCCACAAGGTAAGGACACAGTTCCCCAAGACCATCCCTTCTTCAGACCCCCAATAGCAAGCCCAGCTTGTCATTCATGCTCCTTTCCACAACCGCTTCCTTGGATTTGATAATTTGTGAAAACAATTCACAGATCTCAGGAAATTGTTTAACTTACTATTACCACTTTATTATTAAGGATACAACTCAGGAACAACTAAATAAAGATGCATAGGGCTAGGCATGTAGGAAGGGGGGACAGCACTTCCAGGTCCTCTCTGGGCTTCTCCATGTGGTCACCAACCTAGAAGCTCTCTGAATCCATTGTTAGGGCTGTCATGAAGCCTTCATCACATGGGCATGATTGCTGAAATCTTTGGATTGAGGAAATCATTCAGTAATTAAGTCAATCATTCTCCTCCCTGGAGGCAGGGGGTTAATACACATGCTGCCCAAGAGAGCATGGTATAATTCTTTTAACATCATCATTGTTTATTTTCTTCCTCTTTTCCTTTTAAATATCCTGATGATTCTGTTCCTTTTGCTCATATAGTTTTCTAATTGATTTCCTTGGTTTATATAGAACAAGCAGAGATTTTAGTTATAAAGATCCAAAGGCTTCATTGATGATGTGTCATAGATGCGTCACAGAGAGGGAAAGAATGAAATTAGTGTTGAAATCCAGCATTTTAGTCAGAAGAAGAGGGTGGAAAAGGATGAGATTGATTTGTATATTGGAGAGAAAAATAAGAGTTTCTTCTATCACTACCACCACATGATAAAGGGCATTTTAACTTTATAAAAATGAAGATATTTAAAAATTAATATCTTCAGTTTTATGAAAAATTCACTAGATGCCAGTAATTTTTTCTTTATATTTTGTAGTGAATTGGTGAAGATGACTGGCATTTAGAGATAGTTACTATAGATAATGGAAGCATTTTATTTTTCAGAAGCTCACTGTAGCACTCATGTAGAGAATAGATTGAAAAAAGTTGAAGACACAAAACTCATTAGAATGGAAGTTGTTGAAGAATGATTTCAATTTGGATAAAGTTGAGGGATATAGATCTACAAGTGCTGGACCTTCCTCCTGGTGTAGGGATTAAGTCTGAGGGCTAATATGCTATCACCATTGTGGCCTAAGTTCTATGCCTGGCCAGGGAGTTACCCACATGGCACAGCAGGCCTCTCCTGTCTTGCCCGCTGCTCCCTCTGCAGTGTATTTCAGTCAGTCTGCCTGTTCTGCTCCCCACTCTGTCTCTGGTGAATCCTCTCACCCCACACCTCTGGTTACACCCCTGTTCTTGTATGCATTAATAGAAAAAAATAAATCTAAGAAAAATGATACAACTGCTGATGGAACAGCTGGAAGTTGAGGATGATCTTTCTAATGTCAGTAGTATAAATGACAGAAACATTTACTGAGAATTAAGTGTTCAAGTATATATATATATTTTAGGATTTATTTATTTATGCATACAAGAGCTGGGGTACAGGCCAGAGATGCGGTGGGGGTTGGGTGGGTGAGAGGATTCACCAGAGACAGAGTGGGGGACAGAACAGGTTGACTGACTGAAATACACTGCTGAGGGGAGCAGCGGCCGAGACAGGAGAGGTCTGCTGAGCCATGTAGGTAGCTCCCTGGCCAGCCTGGGATGAAACTCATGCTGCAGAGGCTGCAGATTGCTTCATAGTGCTGTGCTTAACCCCTTGCACCACCAGTGAGGCCCTGTTCAAGTATATTTTTTGAAGAAAGCGATAGATAATTTGATGAGTTCAAAAATGGCATCTAGTGGGTATACTACCCATATTCAATTCGCTGAGCTTCAGAGGCGGCCTGTCTCGCCAATATGCTATCTTTACTTAGTTTTACTTAACATGATTTAGGAGACCACCCTTCTCTGAAAACTTGGTTGCAATAAAAGTATTGAGGCATTCGTAATTTGCAAATATATGTCACATACTGTCAAAATATGACAAAATAACACACTATCACTATATCTGACATAATATTAATATATATTTTAAATACTATCTTCATCGATGAGATCATGATTTCCTTAAAAGCAAAAGTGCCTCCTACTTTGTACAAAGGCAGACAGTTATTTTGTAGAATAGAGATCACGCTTGGAGACCACATTACCTGTACCATGGGGATAACCATGTGCAACTCACAGGATTCTAGCGGATATGTCAAGTCGCTATGTAATGTCTGTAGCAGGAAAAGGGAGCGAGCATTGTCGAGGTAGCAGCACCGCCTTCCCCTCACCGCTTCGGCGCCCGGCGCGGTGCGCACACAGGAAACTAGTAAAACGCTCGTGAAATGAAAGTAGAACGTGGAGCACGAAAACGGCTCATTTTCGAATTCCAAATTCCTGGAAAGCGCCGACCTATCAGCGGCTGGGAACTGAAGTGTCAATAAAGTTTTGTTCATCAAAATAAAAAAAAAACACATTCCCGCCTCCCCTCGGAAGACGAGTCGCCACGCGGCTGGCCCGGAATCCGGAAGTGCAGTGCGCTCGTCCAATCACGCCGGCTGTTGTAGGCAGCGGCGCCAGGCTGGCCAATCCCGGGGAAGCTCGCCCGCGCTGGTCCCGCCTCCGCGCGACGCTGACGGGGCGCTGGCGGGTACGGCGGCTGCAGGGGGCGCGCGGGGACGTCGGCCGCGCCGGGGTTGAGCGTCGGCCTCTGCTCGCGGCTCTGCCATGGCGCCCAAAGGCGGCTCCAAGCAGCAGTCCGAAGAGGACCTGCTTTTACAGGATTTCAGCCGCAACCTTTCGGCCAAATCCACCGCGCTCTTCTTCGGGAACGCCTTCATCGTGTCGGCCATCCCGATCTGTGAGCGCCGGGAACGGGCTGGTGGGGAGGGGGCGGGGAGGCGCCGGCTGGGCCTGGGGAGGCGCGGGCGGGACGTGGCGGGGCCGGGCTGGGGTCCGGCGAGGCGTCCCGGAGGCTGTGTTTGTGCGATCACCCGGTTAGGCCCTTGCGGGGCTAATGCTTTGGAGATAATGCTGCGGCTGTTTCCCCCACAACTGGCATCTTAAGCCTATGCCCGCACTTCGGAAAAACGAATGAATTACAGGAGAGACGGGTTCCTTTTTCCCTCTTTATTTAAAAAGATTTTTTTTAATGCATATTAAAAGAGCCGGGGTACAGGCCCGAGGTGCAGGGGGTGAAAGGATTCACCAGAGAGAGCAGGGAACAGAACAGGCAGACTGACGAAATACACTGCTGAGGGGAGCAGCGGAAGAGCTAGGAGAGGTCTGCTGTGCCGTGGGGGTAGCTCCCTGGCCAGCCGGGGATCGAACTCGTGCTGCAGAGGCTGCGGACAGTTTCATAGTGCTGTGCTTAACCCCTTGTGCCACCAGGGAGGCCCTTAACCCTAGCTTTAGAGTCGATCGCCTCCGGCTGATGTGCAGCCTTTTAATAATTTGATGGAGGAGGCTGGACAGCTGCCCAGGACCAGTGATCTGCTGTTTAAAACAGTTTTTTATCACCCTATTAGGGCACTTTTAGAACTCTCATTTGGATACAAAACATTTGCGAGTTGGCCAGGGTTGTTTTTAGAGTTCAGGGTTCCCGAATCTACATCTCTTGTCTATCACACTGTTGCAGGGTGTTTTAAATCCGGCTTTGTTTTCTCTTTGGCCTATACACCCGCGTGCAGGTTGGTGTGAATCCCCTGGCTGCGGGGCCGCACCAAGCAGCCTTGCTTTCATACAACTGCCACGTCAGCTCTGAATTAAGGCTTGGGACGGCATGTGCATTTTGGAATGACTTGTATTCCGTCTAATAGTCCTCTGATGAATGGAATTTGAGGTCGAATTGTGATTTTGTCAAGCCAGAGTTTGTTTTCATTTTAGAAGAAGCAGAAATTTCATTTCTACTAGTAACAGGAAGGTTATGCTTTACAAGTCTTCTGAAGTGGGAAAGCTTTGAGATTGTAACTTTTTTTGGGGTATCTCAACTTGTGAAGATCCTCATGTACACTATTGTATTACCTAGGCGGACTAAAATACCAGGCTTAACTACAATTAATTCAGCCGACGTTTGTAAATGGGTAGTAATGTCTTATTCCTTTTTAACCCAGCACCACTCCCCTCCCCCACCTTTTTTTTCCAGGGTTATATTGGCGAATATGGCATATGGATCTTATTCAGTCTGCTGTTCTGTACAGTGTGATGACCCTTGTAAGCACTTACTTGGTAGCATTTGCCTACAAAAATGTGAAATTTGTTCTCAAGCACAAGTAAGTATATTTCTCAAGTTGAAAACATGTTAAATGTTGCATTTCTATCTAGTAGATCTCTTAAAGATCATTTGTGTATCTTGGTTTCAGTAAGCACTAATGTGAGATGTCTTTGTGTGTGTGTATATATATTTACATATTTTGGGAAGGCACATTAACAATATGAGGAAATTATGAATTGAAGCAGAGGCAATGATTCTGATACTGCTAATGGAAGTAGATTTTGAGGGTGGAGTTAGAATATTTAAATACCAGTCTTAATCATAAAGTTTATAGAAAAGTAAATTCATAGCATTTCAGTAGAAAAAGGGATTCTTTCTGGGACAAATTGTTTTGGCTCTTCATGTACTATTTTTGAATGTGAAAGAAGAGTTGTTTTAATTTTTAATGCTAATTTTTAAATGAAATTTTTAATGCTAATTACATCTTTTTCTTGTGAGTATGTGAAAATTATCACACAGATTATAAAATAAATCAAAAATGGGGTAACATTATTTTGAATGACATGTTCTTTTGCGAAGAAAATGGGAATTGTTTAATTGGAAAAGGTGCCTTTGGACTGTTTTCAGGTTCATTTTGATTTCACATTCATCCTTGATTCAGGATAGCAGTGCATTTCTCTGCTCCCCAGTAAGACTTTCTGGTTGTTGTTGTGTTGTTTTTTTAATTTATTTATTTATACAAGCACCGGGTATAGTCAGAAGCGCGGGAGGGCAAGAGAATTCACCAGAGCCAGAACAGGGAGCAGAACAGGCAAACTGGCGAAGCACACTGCTGAGGGGAGCAGTGGGCGGCAGGAGAGGTCTGCGCGCCATGTGGGACCCTCGCCCGGCAGCCGGGGATCGAACTGGCTCTGCAGAGGCTGCGGGCAGCCTCGCAGCCGAAAGCTCAACCGCTGCGGCACTGGGGAGGCCCTGGATGTTCTTTCTTAAAGACAGTTGGAATTTTGCTAAATCTGAGAGGTACCCGCATGCTTGTCTTTTATTTCCATAGTTCTCTCTCTGGTTTGGACACTTGTTTGCTTGAATCCTTAGAGCACTCACTATTCAGTCTCTTAAACACATACATTTAGGGCGCTCTGTGGTATGTGCTGTATAAAGCATGATACTCTATGTAATCCATATATCTATGTGAGATACAGGTATTATTCTTGTTTATGGGATGAAGAAAATGTATTCATCCTTACACCATCATTTCATTATGTTATTTTTCTAATAACTCATCATACATTTCTCTTTTTTAAGTGTATTAAAACCAAATTCTTCCAGGTCCCAGGAATGCATGTCATCCTCCTACCAGTCTGACTTCACCTTTCTGGACTGGGCTTTCTCTTCTGAGAGTCTTCATGTCGTCCTTTGAACATGAATTGTGCCCTTCCTCATTTAGAATTGTCCCCTTTCCATTCCTACTTGTTTGTAATTTTGAGACTTAGTGATCTTTTCTAGAGAAGTCCTAACTTTTTTGTCCCTATGTTAGTATCTTTTTGGTGACAGGGACGGAAACCTGTTGAGATCATCTCAGTTAATAGGGATTTGTTGTACAGAGACCAGAGAGGGCTACATTGGTTTCTCCCATATCTCTGCACCCACAGGCACTTAGGTTGAGCATCACTGCTTACTTTGTATCCCAGGAGCTAATGCGATCGAAGTAAGGTTGAAAGCTATTTTCCTGAATGATCTCAGACTTTTCTTTTCAAGATCCACTAGATTTCTCCATTTTCCCTGAATATACCGACCAGAACTGAATATAGCACGGTAGTGAACAGATTTCTATTTCCATGCTTTATGTCCTGTTGCTTTTAATACATCTCAAGTTTGCCTGAAATGTTTATGTAGTGGGACTGTGTAGGACATTGTCACAATTTTCTTGTCTTTTTTTAACTTCTATATGATTAATCCGTTTCTCCTATGTATTGAAAAATGGACTATGTTGAATGGAAATGTCAATTTTGGGGTGTCTTTGTGTTTCATCACAGTTTAAATTTAGTCCATTCTTTCACAGAAATCCTATCTGATAAAATTCACCTTGTAGATTCTTTGATGAGTATACATTTAAGTTTTTAATCATTACTGAAGATTCTGATCTGACTTCTTGGGGAAAAAAAGTGAAGTCTTTTTCTAGCTGATCCCATATTATTTTTATTTTTTAAGATTTATTTATGCATACAAGAACTGGGGTATGGGGGCAAGAGGATTCACCAGAGACAGAGTTGGGAACAGAACAGGCAGAAGGACTGAAATATACTGCTGAGGGGAGCAGCGGGCAAGTCAGGAGAGGTCTGCTGTGCCATGTGGGTAGCTCCCTGGCCGGGAATCAAACTCATGCTGCAGTGGCTGCGGATAGCTTCATAGGTTGTGTCTTAACCCCTTGTGCCACCAGGGAGGCCCTGATCCCATATTTTGGCGCATTCCTCAAACCAGTGGTTTATTTAACTGAAAGTGGTAAATGAATCCCTGACCATGTGGCATTACCTCTTTTTAGTGAAATTGTTCCTTGGAGTGGAGTTAAAAAATATTAAGATACTAAGGCTGGTAACTCCCCTTTGTTTTTTTTTAAGCCTAGTTTTCTCTCCTATTATTTACTGAAATTAAAATCATGTCATTTGTTAATGTCTCATCCAATTTATTTGTTGAGCAGTTAAATCATAGGTTAAAACTAAATGGAGTTAAATTGATTCATAGCTGAACTGTGGCAATAGCATTTGACTTTTATTTCCCTATTAAATTTCAAAAAATTCTTCCTTAAACAGAAATCAAAACACATAACTAATAAACCACATCTTGGAAGTTTCTTGCACGACCTCTCTTTGGCTAGTACAGTGTAATAAACTTGGGACTTTCTGTCCAGCTTCTTTTCTTGAAATGTAAAGTATTATACAATTGCCAGCACAAAATATGAGTACAGAGTGTTTCTGAGAGAGTGTGATGCTCACTTGTGGAGCATGTGGAAACTATTTTTTCTTTTCCTTCCAGAGTAGCACAGAAGAGGGAGGATGCTGTTTCCAAAGAAGTGACGAGAAAACTTTCTGAAGCTGATAATAGAAAGATGTCTCGGAAAGAAAAAGATGAAAGGTTTGATCCCTTAAAGTGTTTCTGGTAATCACAAAGGGAATGCTTAGTGGGAAATAATTTTTGATTCCTGCTTAGAGGGTATGGGTATTGCATTGTTATTACAGAAGATGTAGTGATGAGAAGATTAATAACTGCTTTTGAGTTTTGTTATCAGCAGATATTTTTCTTTGTGCTGTATAGTTTATTCCTGTAAAGAGCCCTAAGATATAGGGACTGTTACCTCCATTTTACACCCAAGGAAACTGAAGTACAGAAAACTTAGGTAACTTGCCTGAACTGTAGATCAGCTTTGGTGAGAAGCACTGTGACCTTAGTGCTTGTGCTCTAACTGCTCTGCTGGAACTAGGAGTCTGGAGAGCTTTGCTCAGAGCTGACTTTGTCCTTGAGTGACTCACCTGACCCTTCTGAGTCTGCAATGTTTACATTGTGTGGCGTTCTAGCATTTCCAGGTGATGGTGTTTCTGTTGCTGAGCTTCCAGAGGAACATCCAGTTCTTGGTTATCTACCTTGACTGGGGAAGAGAAAAGAACTGGGTTTGTCTCCTATTGACTTCCACCTCCCTTTTTTCCTGCTGACTGGTACTGGAAGGCTTAATAGTCTAACATCTGAGGAGTAGAATTCTCTGAATGATTGAATAAGCTCATGCTTACAAGTTGCCAGATGGTTTAATAGAGTCATGAATTGTGCTGTTTTCATAGATCTTAAGGTTTTTTTTTTTTTTTTTTTTTTTTTTAAATAGAGGCATGTTTTATTTATTTATCTATTCATTTGTTTGTTTTTTTTTGTTTATACATGCACTGGGTACAGTCAGAAGCGCGGGAGGGCGAGAGAACCCACCAGAGCCAGAGCGGGGAGCAGAGCAGGCAGAAGGACCGAAGCACACCGCTGAGGGGAGCAGCGGGCGGCAGGAGAGGCCTGCGCGCCATGCGGGACCCTCCTCCGGTGGCCGGGGAGCAGCCGGGGATCGAACCGGCGCCGCAGAGGCCGCCGGCAGCCTCGCAACCCAGCGCCCAACCGCTGCGCCACCGGGGAGGCCCTCATAGATCTTAAGTTTTGATATTTACAAGCTGTTCTGTGGAATGGAACAGAAACTTTGTGGGGATTTGCAATATTTAAGTGCATATAACACAACTAATATAATTTTAAAAGATCACAATCCATTTAAAAAGGAAGAGAAGGTAGATGACCAAGGACCTCAGTTAGTTTTGTCATTTGTGCACTAAACTTAGGCTGAGCTTCCAAGTGAAAGGGAAGCCTCTGAGGTCATACAGCTTTCATTGTCTGATGAGAAGCAGCATGTAAGCAGCATGTAAATCCTTCTGAAAGGAAACTTTCCTGGCACTGAATCTTGGAAGGACTTCATCAAGTGGATCCTTATTTAAGGGACATTTAGCAACTTAATGAACAACATCTTCTGTGGTGGTTTTGGAAGGACATCAAAACATCATTTCAGTGGTTATCTCCTATGGATCCTTTGTAAAGCTGAAGGCCCTGTATTAAATTATGGCAATGAAGGTCTTTTTTCAGAGTAGCTTTAATGAGGGCTGACTGCATAGTGTTCTGGTTGCAAATTTTTGCATAGGGATAGAACTTAGAGAATCTGAAACACTTTTAACCTTTTTATTATAACATTCACTGGTGTGGTGGTTCTAGTATGAAGTACATATCATTGTTACATAGATTTCAAAAAGGTTTGTTATAGGTCTTATGGGTTTCAGGTGATTAATTATTTGAAAGATGGCAAATGGGTCTTCTCTGCCCACTGCAGACTTGCCTGATTTGGTTTTTGATCCTAAGTAGTGGGTCAGAGTTAGAATTGGAAGTGAAACTTCTGCCATTGGGTGTACTAGATACTTTAAGATGATTTGGAGATTTCATTGATAAGCTAAATGCAGTGTCAGAAGTAAAATTGTCAACTGTAGAAATATGTGCTTTTAGTATTTCACAAATCCACATTGAATACCAGTACTCTTGATTGAACCTCATAACTAAGACCAAGACTCCCATCTAGAGCTAATATTTTTCTTCCTCAAAGGATAAGTTGCTTGGAAGAGATTTGATTAAAAACTTTTCAAAGGATAAGTTGCTTTGAAGAGATTTGATTAAAAACTTGTCACCTCTTTATCTAGATGCGTCTCTCAAAGCTCCATCTGAAACAAAGTAAATCGAAGAATTATTAAATCGATGGCATTATTAAAACCTAGGAAATAGAGCATGTATGTTAGAGATCACAGATTAGTTAAGAGGATATGATGCTGATCACTTTCATTTAGCTCTGGTACAGCCAAGCTTGTTGACTTTGGATTAGAACAATTGCTAAATGAAATATGTTAGTTACCCATGACATTAGCCATAGTGCTGTTCTTAGGATTCTGTTTACAGGGGGGTGAGGTGTCTTTTTTGGGGACAAAGTACCTACAAGCAGGTGGCTTTCAACTGTTTTGATAGTGATTCAGAATAGGAAAAAAAAACAACTGTATTTTAACTTTTGACCAGATACACTCAGACATAAACTTGCAGTTGTTTCACAAAACAAGTTATCCTAGTGTGATATACTCTTCATATTTTTCTAGTCTTCCCTATGTAATTTTAAAGATTTATTTATTTATGCATAGAAGAACTGGGCTGTAGACCAGAGGTGTGGAGGGTGAAAGGATTCACCAGAGACAGAGTAGGGAGAACAGGCAGACTGACTGAAATACACTGCTGAGGGGAGCAGTGGGTGAGACAGGAGAGGTCTCTGCTGCGCTGTGTGGGTTAACTCCCTGGCTGGGGATCGAACTCAAGCTGCAGTGGCTGATGATAGCTTGACAGCACTGAGGCTTAACCCCAACGCCACCAGGGAGGCCCACCCTTTTTAATTTTTTAAAAAATGCTGGTCTCAACCTCTCGGTTATTATGCTTGAGCATTTGTTTCACTCAGTTGATTTCATATCTCACCGTTAGGTAACAACCTAACTTTAAAAACTGCTTCACTAAGTTAATTAACCAAGAGAAGTTAAGTCTCCCTTATGCGTAGATACCTAGAACTTCCTGTTGCTTACATGAAGAAGTAAATGTAAAGTTTGATAATTAGTTAAATTAATGATATAAAATACCATAACAAAAAAAAAATGGGTTTTATAAAAGTTAAGACGTTCTAATGAGAAAGCAGATCCTTTGCTTTAATTAATGTAAAGATGGTTAGAGAGAGTCTCAGAATTTTACTATTGTCACACCACAGCTAATTTTTATTTCTGGATTGTATTTTTGAAGGCTAAAATCCTGATAGTCTGTATTTCCTGCCAGCAAATGGCCAGGAAGTTTAACTGCCAGGAAGTTTTGTCCAGCTGAGGATCCAATGTGCTGTAGGTGAGGCCCTGGAAAAGATGCCTGTTAGGGCTGCTGAGGAAACCAGCCTAGTTGGTATTAGTCAGACTCTTCCTCTGAAGCTCTATTAACTTGGGAAAAGAGGAGCATATCCAGCAACTGTTTTCTTTAGCATCAGTACAGCATCAGTAGCAGAAAGGGAACAGGTCTGACTAAATTTAATATTAAAACTATATTCTGTCTTGAAGACTTAAGGAGATCTTAAAATGAACTAGGGCCATGAAGTATTTGCATTTTTAAAACATGTTTGTTTATCAACTTGGTTTGTGTGTGTGCCCATAGGATCTTGTGGAAGAAGAACGAAGTTGCTGATTATGAAGCGACAACATTTTCCATCTTCTATAACAACACTCTCTTCCTGGTTCTCGTCATTGTGGCTTCCTTTTTTATCCTGAAGAACTTCAACCCCACAGTGTATCCTTTTAAAGGTTGATTATCTTTATTAGAAATCTAGAAACAGTAGTTCATTTTGATTTGTTGAGTATTTTAGTGGAAAGAAAAACTGTAGTCCATTAAATAGCACTGTGACCTTGAACAGATTTCTGGACATTTAAAATAAGAGCTTTTGTCTTGATAAATTTATAAATTAGGACATCATGATAAGTAACAAGTATTACAAAGCAGTTCCTCATAGATGAGTCTGTATATCTACCTCTAGTTCTAAGGAGGGGGATGAATTGCCTTCTTTTATAGCTCTTGGCAAAGGCCCTGGAGTCTACTGATATTTTGAGTTTTGGGATTGAGTGACTAGCCAGTGCAATTAAATAGGCACATTTCATAATATCTTAATAATGTTTCAGGTTGCTCTTAACTGAGCTATTAAACAAGAATCAGTCTTCTCTTGTTAAGGTAATTTATTAGAGATGTTATCCAGGAATGTGCAGCCAAACTTTTAACATTTGGAGATTATGATGCAACAAAATATCAGACACTCTCTAACTTGTATCTTCTGGGACTCCTGGAGTGGTTTGTCCTGAGCAGCCCAGTCCCTAGACTGAGTAGCTGCAGACTTTCCAAATGTCCATGCTTTTATTTTCCCGCTGAGGGCATGTGAAGAGGGGAAGAGACAGCAACAAGGCACACAGTCTCTTCTTCCTTCTCAGATCCTCTCATCAATGCTCTTGAAGATAAACAAGATTCAGATGTGTTCTTTGTGATCCTGTGGTCTAGGTTTATGTTTCACGGGTTTTCTTTTTAAAATTGGAATATATTTCCTGTGAATGTTTTTCATTCCTTATAGTCTTCTCTCATAAAATATGTTTGTAGACAGTGGCATTGTCCATCATTGTCATTAATCAGAGTGCCAGGAAGGAGAGAGTATATTCCAAAGAGATGGGTTCTTTTTGTTTTGGGTTCTTAGTTTTTCCTTAACAAATTCTTACAGGAATTACATTTTGTCCATAAGTGCTTCATCAGGCCTCATTGCCCTCCTGTCTACTGGCTCCAAGTAGACCATTTCAGCCTCACTCCCTGGCTTTGTATCTATGGGTGGCCTGAGGTATATGTAAAAGTAGCAGGGTGGTCGGTCAGGGTGGGAGACTCACAAGATGTTTTTATAGTCTGGAATTTGAGGGTTTAAAAAAAACCCAGGAAAATGTAATTCAATATGTGTTTGTTGGCTCTTTTTGGCAGATTGTTGAAATTAAATGAATTGAATGGGAAACTCAGAGTACCAGAACATTTATTAAAAGGCAGAGTGTCTTGCGATGTGCTATAATCATAAGAGAAGAAAATAACTTGTTTCCTTCATCTGTCAGAGGTCAGGGTAACCTAGACGGAGCTGTTATTATTTATTATAGTTGCAAGAAGTTAATAACTGGTTCTCTCTGTTCCAGCTACAACATTACAACTTCTTTTGAGCCTTATAAGTATTAGAATGAGTTCTGTCCCCGAGGGAGATAGAACAGAAGCCTCATATTTGCAGGACTGAATTTGTGATTTGAAATAACAAAGTTAAAAAAACATGCTTTATCCAACTTGGGAAAGTGAAACTTGTGGAAAAGTTTTTCCTCCCCCCCCGAAGAAGAAAGGCAGCCTTGGCAGAAGCCTAAAAATAGTGCCCAGATTTGTCCTAGAGGGTTAAAGCACACACTGTTCACTATATAGCTTTGGCCCTGTCTGGCCAGAGAGGTCAGCTTGACCCTAATGTGTTGATTTCACCTGTTAAGAGACTAGATGCATTGATTTCCTCCATGAGGATCTGGTGTTAGCATGGAGGAATGTTTGTTAACAGGAGAGCCTTTTTCCTGTCTATTAACATGTAGAAGGCTAAAGTGATTTTTAGGTCCAGAATTCTTAGAATTCAAAGGAATCAGTGATTTTTGTCAACATTTCCCATTTAGGAATCCACAGATTCCTAAATTTGACCTCTTGGTCCACAGAACCCTGTCAACTCTAAACAAAAAATTAAATCTCTCTATTCTTTGGGGATCTAAGAGTAGTCTCCTGTTTTTTTAGTCATTGAGTGTTCAGATGTCATTTTCTGTGTGTGCCGTGATTTGAAAAAGTTTGTGAAGCTCCTCTTTTACCTGTCTCACTTAAAAAACTATGGAATCATAGGTGATACTGGTTTTATTTTCTTGTGAGCTTTTGACCACATCCAGTACTTTCCTAAAAACAGTAAGAAGCTCAGAGGAAATAGGCATATTCCTAATTCCTAATTTAACTTTAATAGTTCCATTTCTAAATTTAAGGTAAATATTGCAAATACTCTCCACTTTTCAATTTATTACTATTAAAAGGTATTCGTCAGGAGTTTGTCTTCCACTTCCATGCTGTTGGATTTTTGGTAGAGCGCATCTAAGAACTTGGGGAGGAGGGAGTACCCTTGCATAATGATCAGATCAGCACTGTCTTCAGTTGAGGACTGGTCACTGCTTTTACAAGTTTGCAGGCCTTTCCTTTGGTGCCTAGCTCTCCACTTGCCCTCACTGGGTAATTTGGACTGATGGGTAGTCTGAAGAGAGTCACTGTAGTTAGTATAACCCATGAAAGGTCTGTTTTTATTATTATTGTTTTAACATGGTTTTTTTTTTTCTGTTGGTGAATAAGTGGTCACTAGTTTGGCAACATGGAGTTAGTGTACTACATGCATTTACTTGTCTGACAAACCACTGGTGTCATCTGTTTTTTTTTTTTTTTTTCTTTTTTTTTTTTTTTTTGAGGCATGTTTTTTTATTTATTTGTTTGTTTGTTCGTTCGCCTCGTTTATACATGCACTGGGTACAGTCAGAAGCGCGGGAGGGTGAGAGAATTCACCAGAGCCAGAGCAGGGAGCAGAGCAGGCAGAAAGACCGAAGTACACTGCTGAGGGGAGCAGCGGGCGGCAGGAGAGATCTGCGCGCCATGTGGGACCCTCCTTCGGTGGTCGGGGAGCAGCCGGGGATCGAACCGGTGCCGCAGAGGTTGCCGGCAGCTTTGCAACCCAGCGCTCAACCGCTGCGCCACCGGGGAGGCCCTGGTGTCATCTGTTTTTAGAGAGCTGGGGCAAGTCTATAAATTGGAGGTAAAAAATTACCACTAGATGGCATTGCTGGATAGATGGGGAGAAATGCCACCATGCTTCTTGTAATATGGTTTGCCTGAGTTGGGGTGTGAAACAGGGACATCTACTTAATATTCTTAGTAGAAAGTCTCCTGAATTAATAAGCTACATAATTTGTAGAAAAGCAAAGAGGCAAAATTTGCCTTTGATCCTGAATTTTTCCTAGAGCACTTTTTGTTTACAATCCTGATGATGGCTTCAGATTTTCTGCACTCTTAGATAAATTTCTAGACATAAACATATAAGGCATGTGTACTGACAGTTCCACAGTTTTCATTAAGGATTTACTGTGCTTATCCTCTTGGGAATTATACTCGGCAATTGACCCTTTTCCCCATCTGAAATGGCCATGTGGCATAGAGAATTATGACATGCAGAATTTGGTTTAGGTAGCAAAAACCTGCTGTAAGATTTCCATCTTAAAGAGACTCCATGTCCAACAACAGTAAAATAAAAGGGGTTCTGTGATTGGGATTCAAAGTGATAAAGTTTCTTTGTTGTACTCCTTGTGATAAGAAGAGGCTTGAAGTGTTGGAACATTTTTCATTTCCCTATTTTTAGCTTCCTCATTTACAATGTAGTAGAAATCTTGGGTTGAAATTATTCTTAGCCAGTAAAATTTTACTACTTGTCCTATTTGGTATATGATTTGAAACAAGATTTGAAGTTAACTGAAATAAGGAGGTTGGATTCATACCCAAAGCTCTTGTGAACAGTCTTGCTTAATAAGCATTATTAAACTTTGTTCTTTAAAAAACTGTATTTGCTCTAGACTTCTTTATGAGAACCATGTGAATAAGTCTTTGTTACTTCATTTCACATTACCATGGCTTTAATTTCTCACACATGTAAAAGTGCATTTCTGAAGTTATCTGATTACATGTTTGTGTGGCAGTGACGGGCACAGCGCAGTTCTATTACAGAGCAGAATGCTGAGCTGCTGCGCCATCCTGCCCATCCAGGCTTGTGTTTGCAATACGAATGCCAGTCACTGCTGCTTCTAAAGCCAGGAAGGAAGGAAAAATAGACTTGTTTAGAGAAAACCAATCTACAGATGAACCTGTTGGGAAGGGCTGTGAGGGGCTATCTCCCACCTCCTTGCACGCCTCAGAAGGATGTAAATTGAAGTTTAGGAGGATCTTTTGGGTGGTTGGTTTAGATTTTCTTAGAGCTGGTTAGACACTAACTTCTCATGGATTGTCACTGCATCTCTTCTGACCTTTCCCTCACCTTAATTCATCCTGAATTTGGATTCATACCAAAACTTTTGTTAACTTAAAAATTCACACAATTACTGCATGAACTCTTAAAGCTAAAAAAAAAAAAAAAATCACTGAACTGGAACACAAAATACTTGGATATAGGCCTGGTTCTGTCATTAATAGGCAGTTGAATTTGGTCCAGTTCCATCAGCTCTTCAGACCTGGTTTCTATATTTGTCAAGGAGGGTTACTTAGAAGATGTCTCAGGTCCAGGGAATGTCTTTTTTTTTTTAAGATTTATTTATTTTTTAAGATTTATTTATTTATACAAGCACTGAGTACGGTCAGAAAGAAGTATGGGAGGGTGAGAGAATTCCCCAAGCCAAAGCGGGGAACAGAACAGGCAGACCACCGATGAAATACACTGCTGAGGGGAGCAGCGGGCGCAGCAGGAGAGATCTGCTGCGCTATGTGGGTAGCTCCCTGGCCGGCTGGGGATTAAACTCGTGCTGCAGTGACTGTGGACAATTTCATAGACTGCGTCTTAAACCCTTGGGCCACCAGGGAGGCCTAGAGGGTTTTTTTTTTTAATATATACAAATCATCTGCCAAGGTAAATAACTAGATAAGAAATAAATTTCACAGTTCTAGCCTAAAGAAACCTTTCCATGCACTCATTTTTTTTTTCTGGAAAGAATTCCTTGGCAAAGATACCATTCCAAAAGGTAACCTGGAAAGAGTCATCCATTCACTGAAATCTTGGCCAGGGAAATGCTAACCCAGTCCTACATCTGGCTTCCTGTTTTAAGAACTTCCTGCACATCTTAATCAAGAATGTGCCTAAGGTCATCAAGAAGATGTCTCAGGGGCCTCCCTGGTGGCACAAGGGGTTAAGCACCACACTATGAAGCTATCCGCAGCCTATGCAGCACGAGTTTGATGAATCCAGCACGAGTCTCTGGTGAATCCTCTCCGCTCCCACACTTCTGGCTTGTACCCCTGTTCTTGTATACATAAATAATCTTTAAAAAAAAAAAAACAAAAAACCTCATTCCCACAGCTAAGCAATAATGTTTGTAATTGGTTTTAATTTGCAGATTCTTTAAGGATAATCTTAGTTATAATACAAAAGTATTTCTAAAACCTAGTAAAATATATCTAACAGCTGATCATTGTCTTCATTAGTAAGAGAAAAAAATTTGTACTTAAATCTTCTAATCATCATTGTTTCTGTTAGGCACCATTCAGTGCATCTTACCTGCATAGATAATTACTTATGTACTTATTGGCTATTTTATGTAGCTGGATACACACACATAATGAAAGAGCAGATAAAACTTGTGAGATTAAATGCACAAAATGCTTTTATTACTCTAAGCAAATAAATAAATTACAGTTCTCATTAGACAACATCAGCTCATTTCTACACAGTAGTTCACTGGGTTGATTGAATACACAATGAACAACTGAAAAATGATCCATTTCTATCATTCATACTCTTGGTTAAACTCCCACTTTCCTCTTATTAAAATACAGGTAGTAGTAATCAAAGAAAAGTTGTTACTATTTCACATTAACATTTTAAGATTTAGAACTTAACCATGAAATACACACCTGGAAATGATGGCAGAAAAGAATATTTTAAGCAGATAGTATATTTCTTCTGTAAGTCTCAAAGTGATTTCTAAATAAGGGATCTGCTGGTCAAAAAATTAAATTTTTGTACATGCTCTGGTGTCTGAATAGGAACATAGGACCAGCCTCCTCCCTCCCCACACCCCCAAAAGAAAAACCAACATTTTCTCCCATCTTACAGGTACACACAGTATATTCTCAGCATTTTTTTTTTTTTTAAGTGGAATATTCATCTGGGGGTTAGCCAAGATTGGCAGGACTAGATGGCTTCTGAATGTAACAAGGCTAGGCCCCTTTAATCCATGCAGAGAGCTTTCATGCATATAGGTTAGTGTACATAGTGTGATTATAAATCAGGATGTTCTGTAACATTTGCTTTTCATAGGGCTAGTTAATTCACCCAGCATATATTGGGTAGTGACAGCATTTTTTCACAAAGCCCATGATTCACTTTCATGTTAATAACTCCTCAGAAATACCAGGCATTATATTGTAAAATCCCAGTGCTAATTAAAGAGCAAACATTTGCCTTTCTGGGTATTTTACAGGTTGACTTAGAAAACTGAGCATATGTATATTTATTTTTAAAAGCTCAAATATTTAAACTTGCAGAAGCTATGTCTACAAGCACAAGCAGTCAAAAGTATTAAGCAGGTTTTAGTAAAATGTAGTCAAAAATGAACATTTCATTGCAGGTACATTTTATTCCAAGCAGTTTCCATAGCAGTGTAATCCTCCCCTTCATAAATTAACCTTAATATCTCTACTAAAGGTTGGGATGTTCATCTTTTTACCATCTCTTCATATAAATGGACATAGCAGCATTAGAATTCTAGTAGATACCTTGGATAAATTGCTATATAGGGCCATACTTGGGGCCAAGCTACAGTGAAAATTTTAAAGCAAAAACTTAGGAATTTTGGTTTGTTAAGTAAATGAAACAACTCTTGCTAACGTGAATGTGAGAATAGAAAAAAATAAATTTTTTCTGCTTATTCTCCAAGCAAGACTTCTGCGTTAAGATGGCGTGCTCTTTCTGGTTCAGACCACATTGTACCTGTGGATCTTGTTCACTTGAAAAAATATCTCACAGCCTTCATTAAATTACTAAATGACTGAAGGTAATGCATCTTCACCCCTATATACTCTCCAATGCATAAGCATGAGGTGTACAGAGCAATGCAAGAACAGGTGACTCCAGTCCAAGATAAGAAAATAGAATGGATTTTCCTGGTTGTGAGTTTCCAGATGTGCTCATAATTCAGATGCACAGTGGTAGCGACAGCAGACACCTCAGAATCCAGGGACACTAGAGGTTGAGCAGCAGGCTGCTAAGTGATTCAAAGGACTGGCTAGTGACACCATTCTGTGCCTGTAATACCACTATTTTTACCATGCAGCTCCAGGGCTCATGCACTGCCTTAGGATCTGTAGTCCTTTTTGCTGTAGGGCTTGTTGCGCAATATGTTATCAATCTCATTTACCACATGTGATGTCATCTTTGGGAGAACCTGAGAGCAAGAAAAGGACAAGAGAGGCAGTTAGGACTTGATCATTTATTCTTTGCTTCAATATTACACAGAGTTGGGCCTGCCCTGGTGGCGCAGTGGTTGAGTGCTGGGCTGCGAAGCTGCCTGCAGCCTCTGCAGCGCCGGTTCAATCCCCGGCGAGGATCCCACATGGCACGTTAGACCTTTCCTGCCATGCCTGCTGCTCCCCTCAGTAGTGTATTTCATCAGTCTGTCTGTTCTGTTCCCTGCTCTGGCTCTGGTGAATTCTCTCACCCTCCCGTGCTTCTGACTGTACCCAGTGCTTGTATAAATAAATAAATCTTTTAAAAAATATTACAGAGTTGTGTAGACTTGTATAACACATAAAGCACGGCTAGAATGTAAGCTCCTTACTAGACTGAGCTCCTTGAGGTTAGGGGCCTTGTTTTATTGACCTGTATCTCCAGTGTGCAAAAGTGCTTGCCCATAGTAGTTGCTCTTAATTACTGGTTGCCTGGATAAAAGCAGGCATAACGTATAAAAGAAGACTCATGAGGGCCTCCCTGGTGGCACAAGGGGTTAAGACGCAGCCTGTGAAGCTGTCTGCAGCCTCTGCAGCACGAGTTCCATCCCCAGCTGGCCAGGGAGCAACCCGCATGGCACAGCAGGCCTCTCCTGACTCACCTGCTGCTTCTCTCCCAGCAGTGTACTTTAGTCGACTGCCAGTTCTGTTCCCTACTCTCTCTGGTGAATCCTCTCACCCCTGCACCTCTGCAGAAGGATGAGCTCATCCAGGGCTAGCACTTCCCGTGAGAGGTGGGCCAAGGGCACACATTGCATCATGAGACACAGGACAAAGGCAGACTTTGTGGCAGAAATAGTCTGACCCTGTGTGGAAACTGGAACGGTCATGACCAGTTCTGAGGGTTTGGCCTCGCCCTTCCTCTGCCGCAGTCATGTTGGCCAGGGTGACTTGTCTCCACTCAAGTGTCATCTTCAGAAGCCTTTAGGGTTTGGCAGAACAGTGGAGCTCCTTGACCTGAGAATCCGGTTCTGGTTAACAGTTTCCTATCCGAGGCCTGCGGGGGTGTTGGAAGTCTCACCAGCTCTGGAGTCTGAAGATCTAAACTAGTGTGTTATTTAAAATGAGATTGCAACAGTGAGCCCCAAGCTAGAAACGGGAAGTTTTGTGTCTAAAATACAATGGGTTAGCCATGTGAGGAAAAAAAAATCCTTCATTACACTGAGATAAATCTCAGATTAATGCCATTAAAAAGTGAAACCAAAAAAGTACTTGAATAAAATACTAAAGGTTTCAGGCTGGTGGGGGAAGGGAGGCACTTCTTCCCACTTTGGGGGTGCAAAGAGAGAGGACAGCTGTGCAGCAGTTGGTGCCCCAGCTGCAGTATAATTTCTCCCCTGACCCTGGGATTCTGGCCCCCTCTGGTTTATGCACATTTCAGGCATATCCCAGACCCTGAGGCAGCTGCCTTCCTGAGCCGCTAGAAATGTTCTTTCCTTACAGCTGCTGGCACTTATACTTTCCGTCCTTTTGCAGCCAATCCCTCCACTGCTGGGAACCCAGCCACCCTGGGGCCCTAGTAACAGCATGCCTTGGGTGGAGTATTCAGTGATGGGAGCTGAGGGACGGTACATAAGGGAGGGCTGGTAAGCCCCCAGGGTTACACCTTCCTACTTGGGTAATGGCCCTTTTCTCTTGCCTTTAAGCTTGATGCCCTGTTCTGCTACCGGTCAGAGTCTTGCTATGCACAAAGTACTTCGGAAGACATTTTCTCAGAATTTTATCTTTCAGCTACCTGGAATCCTCCTGTAGCCCAGAGTTACCCCTCTCAGCATTCCTAGGGAGTGGTAGCTCCCCGAGGTGGCAGTGATGATCACTGGGTTAGCCCGGTAAGAACCCACAGTTCCTCTGTCCTTACCAAGCCATTAACAAGTAGTGCTGCTTCTCTTTCCCAAACCTAGGCAAGCCACCTCTCCACCCACATGGCCACCAGCAGGCTACACACCTGGGACCTGCAGACCTGGCCCTCCCCTGCTTCATTCTGCACTCCCAGCTGTCAGCTGTCTTTAAACAGGGCCTCCCTGGTGGCGCAGGCAGTTGAGCACCACATTGTGAAGCTGTCCGCGCAGGTTTGATCCCCCCCCATCTGGACCAGCGAGAATCCCACATGGCGCAGCAGATCTCTCCTGTTTTGCTCGCTGCTCCCCTCAGCAGTTTATTTCGTCAGTCTGCCTGTTCTGCTTTCTGCTCTGTCTCTGGTGAATCCTCTCACCCTCCTGTGCATCTGGCCTGTACCCCAGTTCTTGTATAAATAAATAAATCTTAAAAAAAAAAAAAGCTGCCTTTAAACTTTAAACTAGCACTATGTCCCCTCTCCCTAAGCCCTCCAAAGGATTGATCTGTGTAGACCAGAACTCACACTCCTCTAGCATCCTGGGGGTCTTTTCCCTGCCTGCCTCTCTACTGAGGGCGCCCGCTGTCCTCTTGGTCAGGGCATATGGACATGTTAGCCTTAGACTGGCAGTTCCCGGAAAAAGCCTTTCCTTCCCAGCTCAGGTCTGTGCCCTACTCTCCTATGTCTGGAATGCTCTCTCCTGGCTTTCATAGGCTGTGTCCTCTCCCAGGTTCACAATACACCTGTTACAGTCGGGGCTTCTGCCAAGGACGTCACGTAAAGGAGGCCCGCCTATTTCTCAATTAGCCTTCATTATAGCACCATCTTGACTGACTTAATAACCCTTCTCAGCAATTCAGATTGTTTTATCTGTGATACGTACCTGTCCCACTAGGTTGGAATATCTTGTTTCCCATGACTCCTAAAGTCAGCTGAGCTAATTAAGGGATAAATTTCTTAATTCACTTTTCCCCCAGTCCTGCCTTGAGGTCAGGGTCTTGTTCTTATCTCTCTACCTTCTCTGCCCGGAATAATGCAGATACAGAATTAGTACTTAATATTAGTGGAGGTGAGGTTGTTGCATTGGGTTTGGTGTACAAGCTCTTCCCTATCCCTCTGACTCTCTGTGTACCCACTACAGGGACAGAGGCCACATGGGCTGGGGGGCTTTGGAGCAGGAGGCGGAGACAGTGGAGCCTAAGACAAGTGCTTATCTGCTGTGGAGCCCAAGACAAGTGATGTGGGGAAGGAGCTTTACCATTCACCTCCCCCCCCCCGCCCCCAGCATGTTTTGGGCTATTCTATAAAAGGGACTTCTAATATTTTAAGTTTAATGAATTTTCCCCACCTCCCTCTATCTTCTTTTGGGGGAGGTAACTGGCTAAGAGCATGTTTTGGGGATGGCACGGGAGGGCAGGGGAGAATAGGCAGGTATTTCTGTTCCCCTGTAAGAGGAAAATGTTACTGTTTCAGCAGGAGGTGGCTCTGGCAAGGGTAGCGGATGTGCTCCTTTCTGGGACCCTTGGCAGTGCTGAGTGGGGCCCACCCGAGAACGAGGTGTTGCCTTTTGGGGAGGAGGAGGAAATGGCCACAACAGCTGCCGCTCTCGCCCTTCTTAGCTAAAACTCCCAGGACCATCTCCCACTTCCCTCCTCCTACTGCCCCCTGCAGGCCCCCTGGAGTATAACTGCAGGCTCCATCTACTGCTTTAGGTCTCAGACCACCCCAGCACGGGAAGGAGTGGGGGTAGGTACCCCAAATTTACGGCCAGAGAGATGTGATTCTGGAAGCCCAAAAAAGAGCCTATTTTTCTCAAGACACAACAAACTTTCATGTATTCAACAGATATCTCTTGAGTATTGACTAAAGGCCATATAATCAGTTGGGAGCTGGAAAATTGGTGGAGAAGCTAGACAGACAGGTGTCTGACCTCAGGGAGCTTATTGTCTAGGGGGGACAGTCATACTATGTGATCCTAAGTGCTGTGGAGGCACACTGTTGGTCGGCAATAAATATTTGTGGAAATACACGTCCTATGGCTGTTACATTGCTAGCAGGCAACTAAGCAGGCTCGCATGGTCAGGCCCTGGAAACCACCCAGCAGGTATAACGCTGGAGCTGGGAATGCACCATCCACAGAAACAAACCGTCCTGAGAGGTGAACTTTGAGATGAGGAGGACACCCCGGATCCACGTGCTGTAGAAGTCATGTGGCTCTGTGTCCCTACTTCCCTTCCAACCCTATTTGGAACAGGGACCCCATCCCCTATATTAGGGGCTTTCACGTAACTTGGCAGCTGTGACATGATGGACAGAGGTGGGGAGAGACAGGATGTTGCCTGGGAACATTCCCTGGCATTTGCTGGTAAGGGCTGGCTACTTGCCTGTATGGCACCGAGGTTTTCAATGAGTTGTTCAGGAGTAGATGATCCCAGGAGCACAGAGCTCACACCCTCGTTCCTCAGGCACCAAGCTGGGAAGAGAGAACACTGGTCAGGATGTCAAAACATTGCTGATGATTGTTTTACTTATCACTACCACCTGCAGCCACCATCGTGGCAACCAAAATGTATTAACTCTGGAGGGCAGAGAGGGGTTGATAAGACAGTGAATTTCAGAACTAAAAATCTCAGGCTTACCCCTTGTCGACGGGAGGATTTGGGAGAATGTGCATTAGAATTGTGTGTTGCTGCTTCCTGTGCTTTTTTGTGAGTTCTGACCCCAGCTTCTGGGGCAGCCAGTCCAGCTGTGCCCGTCCAGGAGCACATTCTTGCTCCTTCGACATCTGACACTGCTCATTGGCAGATGTCTGGAGTCCTGTTCCATCTTGGCCCACAGTCTGTATTTTTTCATGCTCTCAATTTTCCCTCATCTGGTAGCTAAAGTCCCAGGGGATCTGGTTTTGGGTCCTTTGTTTACCTGTCAAATCTCTCAGGCTGCCTTTCTTCCCCACACAGGTTTTGCGCAGTGTTGATTATCTGTTTATCTTCTTACTGACCTTCAAACCCCCTCATACCTCTCTTTCCTCTGACTTACTAGCAAGCACTGTCCTGAAACCCCATTTTCAGCAGGTCTCAGCAGGAGACCTTCCCCCTTTAGAAAATTAAGTCCATCAATTTGGGATATTCCCCAGTTCCTCACCAGTACACACCCACAGCGCTCATTTCAGAGGATGGTATGTGCTGTTTCAGTCCAATGTCAAACTGCCCTGCATCCATCATCTCCCTTTGCCTTTCTTAGATTTGAGTCAGCATTTGCCGCCCTCTCTCATTTCATACTATCATTTCATTTCATACTATCCTCTTTCTATCAACAAAGCATGCTCTCTAAAGTAAGACACCTTTGACCCTTCACACCAGCCCAATTCCTGCCCCACCTGAATTCCCTTTTTAAACTTAAATTCCTGAAAGGGTAGTTTAGACAACCTGATCCTCCTTTCTCAGATCCTGTCAGAAGCCACATGCCCGGGAACCTCCCTGTCATTAAGGTAGCACAGTGGCCTGCAGCTAGATGTTCCTACAGGCCACAGATTAACGGTCTCTTGGATGCCCTTGCTAGGTGTCCCACAGCCACAGCAAAAGTCTCGCTACTTCCTACTAAACCTGTGCCTACGGTGTTCCCAATCCCATTTGGGGGCTTCATCAGCATCTAGGGCTTCTGATCGAGACACCAGGGCATTATCCTCAGGGGCTGTCCTTTTCTGATCCCCAATTCCCTTTAATTGCCAAGTCTAGATGATTAACCCTCCTAAATATTTCTCTAATCCTGTGGTTCTCAAATTTTAGCACACATCAGGGTCAGCTGGAGGGTTTGGGAAACAGATTACTAGATGCTACCCTCAGTTTTAGACTCAGGAGGCCTGGGGTGGGACTTGAGAATCTGTATTTCTGATGAGTTTTCAGGTAAGGCTGAAGTTGCTGATGCAGGGACTATGCTTTCTTAAAAAAAAAAAACCAAGAAAAGGGCCTCCCCCGGTGGCTCAGCGGTTGAGCGCTGGGCTGTGAAACTGCCCACAGCCTCTGCAGCGCCAGTTTGATCCCCGGGCACCAGCGAGGGTCCCACATGGCGCGCAGACCTCTCCTGCCGCCCGCTGCTCCCCTTCACAGTGTACTTCATCTGTCTGCCTGTTCGTTCCCTGCTGTCTCTGGTGAATCCTCTCACCCTCTCGCGCTTCTGACTGTACCCAGTGCTTGTATAAATAAATAAATCTTAAAAAAAAACCCACAAAACAAGAAAAGCCTTTATATTTACGTACCAAAACATGTACCCATTTTCGGTGTACAATCCAATAATTTTTCATATATGATCAAGTGTGCAATCATCTTAAAATCAGTTTTAGAACATTCCCATCATTCCAGTAAGATCCTTCATGTAAAAACTGTTAATCCCATTCCTACCCGAACCCCAGGAATCCACTGACCTACTTTGTGTCCCTATAGGTGTATTTTAAAAAAAATTTTGCATAGAAGAACTGGGGTGTAGGCCAGAGGTACGGGGGTGGGAGGACTGAGACAGTAGGGAGCTGAACAGGCGGGCCCACTGAAATACACTGCTGAGGGGAGCAGCGGGCGAGGCAGGGGAGGTCTGCTGCGCCATAGGTGGGTCAGCTCCCGGGCTGGGGATCTGTAGGGCAAGGTAAAAGTATCAGGCTTTTCTGCCCTCCTGCCATTAGGATAGATGAGGGAACCCTGTGGTCCTGCATGCATGCCTGATGGTGGGCACCTGAAGTGAGTGCACCTGGGCTTTTAAGGGCGGTGTCATGGAGACGCCAGCAGAAGCAGGAGAGCAGAGAAGCAGAGAGAATGCAAGACAAAGCTGGAGAGCCCAGAAAGAGTGAAGACTTCTGGGGGCTGGGAGGCCTGCCAGCCTCCCGGCGCCCCCGGCATCCCTACCTGCCATGTACCCGGTAAATCCCAATAAAAGCCTGAAAAACCACTGAGGGCTCTAGGACCCTCTCCTTTACCTGGTCTGCTGGATCAGAAAACCTGCACTGTGTCCCTTCCTGCCCACTGCAGCTATCCACTCAGGTCATTGTAGTGATAGCGCTCAGACTTAACCCTTAGGCCGCCAGGGAGGACCCTATAGGTATATATCATTTTTGATTTTTAATCTAAATGGAATCATAAGTCTTTTGTGTTTGACTTTTTTGACTTAGCATAATGTTTGTGGGGTTCACCCATGCTATGTCAGATGTTTATCATTTCCTTTTGCTGCTGGATAGTAGACCCTTGTGTGCATGCGGGGACTGCCCTTCAGGAATCACCTCCCCCACCCTCAACTCAGCCACCTACCACCTCAATGTCTCCTGCTGTTATTCAGACTCCTATCTCTCTCTCCTGCACAGTTGGTTTTCCTGCCTCTTGTCTGGTTTATCCCTTGCCCTTAGCAGCTTTTTCACATCCAGCAACACTTTCTCCAGATGCAAGTCTGACCTGTCAACTTGCCTGGCTCACTTTTAGTTGCACCTGATGGAATCATTATCCAGGGTGCAGCTATCATTTTTCACCCCGAAGACCTGCCTTCCCCCCATCTCTTTTGCAGCTATCCCAGGGCGAGTAGGTTCACTGTTAGTTCTAGCAATTTGAAGGAGAATTTTGGTAGGCCTTGGCAGGGGAAACAAGCCAGCAGGGAAGACAGCAGCTTGTGCCCCCTCCAAATCTCTATAATGCTCTTTTCTCTGGCGTGCTCTCATAGCCATTGCTGTAGCTGTCTGAGTAATGCCGCCCTTATATCCCTGACCTCTAGGCTCAGGTGTGCATACTTGCACATGCGCACTCACACCCATGCTCAGGTGTCCATAGTCAGGCATGCGTGCCCCGTGCCCCGGCACCTCTATGTTAACAAGATCAAGTCCGCAGGTGATAGCCACAGAGGCCAATGGTGTAAAAAGCTGACCAGCTAAGTTTTCCTCACTCCCCGCCCTGTTTGTAAATCCTTTCCATCCCCAAACATTATGTCAAGTCCCCATCAAGTCCCTAGCTCAGGCCATCTCCTTGACCTGGTGTAAGGGCCAGGACAGGGCACTGAGCAGGTTTTTTGATCTAGCAGACCGGGTGAAGGAGGAGTCCTGGAGCTCTCAGTGGTTTTTGCAGGTCTTTTATTGGGGTTCACCAGGCATACAGTAGGCAGGGATGCTGGGGGGCCGGGTGGCTGGCAGGCCTCCCAGCCCCCAGCAAGTCTTCACTCTATCTGGGCTCTCTAGCATTCTCTGCTTCTCTCTCGGCTTCTGCTGCTTCTTTCTCAGCTTCTCTTTTGGCTTCTGCTGGCGTCCCCGTGACGCTGCCCTTAAAAGCCCAGTCTCAGCCCAGGTGAATCCCATCTACATATGCCCACACCCTACTCCAGGTGCCCGCCATCAGGCATGCATTCAGGACCGCAAGGATTCATCACCTATCCTGATGGCGGGAGGGCAGAAAAGCCTGACATTTTCCTTACCCTACACCTGGGATACCCCTTTGCCTCCTCGCTCCATTTGTGTCACTAACCTCTGCCATCATTTGAGGTTCCTCATGGGGAACTTCATGGGGTCTGTCTTCCCCTAAAGGCCTTCCCCCCATCTCAGGCTGCATTGGGAGCCTCCACACTTCCACAACTCTGTGTGCTCAACTCTGTATTAAAAATATCTGTTTATTTTCTTGATTTGCCCATCAGGCTATGTTAATTGCAGTTGGATGCTCAGCACACAGCCCAGGACCTGCAGATCGCAGGTACTTATTAAATGTCTGTTGAATAACTATAGGCATGAATGGTGGATGTCTTTGCTGAAGTCCTGCTGTCCACCATTACTCACTTAAGCTGTTAATATGCTTGGGCCTTTTTAAAGTCTTTGCACACTAGCAGAATAATGTTCATAGGTAATACATGCAGAAGATTCTAGATAGTATCTAACCAAATACCACCAGGTGCACATCAGAATGTGTCTTCACAAGCAAGGTATGAATGTTGGGCTCTGCTCAGGTGTGTGAGGTGGGACCCAGCCCTAACCCCACAAGTAGCCTGTTTCCTGGTGGAGGCTCTGGAAATCTCATTTTAGATGGTATTTACCAGGAGTTTATGCCTCAGAAACCAGTCTGACCCTACAAGAAATACTCTCTCATGACAGGAGTGTGGATCAATGGTAAAAAAAAAAAACAAAAAAACAACCGGGGCCTCCCTGGTGGCACAAGGGGTTAAGACGCAACCTATGAAGCAATCCACAGCCACTGCAGCATGAGTTCAATCCCCGGCCAGCCAGGGAGCAAACCACATGGCGCAGCAGACCTCTCCTGACTCACCCGCTGCTCCCCTCAGTGTGTATTTCAGTTAGTCTGCCTGTTCTGTTCCCCACTCTGTCTCTGGTGAATTCTTTCACCCTCCACACCTCTGGCCTGTACCCCAGATCTTATATATGCAGAAATAAATAAAATCTTAAAAAAAAAACCCCTATCTTCCGCGAACAGAGCCCCTCCCGCCTTCTCATAATTTCTTACCAACGGCCAGCTGAGGTAGCGTGCATCCCAGCCGCTCGGCGATGGGGGAAAGGTCTTTCAGCTTGTTTTGTTGTTTTCTTCCTTCTTCACTTACAATTCGTTCTTTCAGCCATTGGTAGCACTAGGGGAAGAAGAACATTTACACGTTATATCTGGGAAGGGTTTGGTGCCAACACTGTCATCCACTAAAACAGAAGAACCTTACAGTGAGTTTCTGTGTCTCCTTGACTCTGACCTTTCTGTCTCGGGTGACAAGGATGCCTGTAACTTCTGGCCAAAAAGCATTCCCCCTGGTCTCACCCCTCATTTATTGGTTCAAAATCGTGGCCCTTTTCACCAATGGTCTTTATTCGAATCCATCAATATACACAAAGTTGTTGAGCTCTTGACACATAATAAATTATATCGTGTCCGCTGGATGGAGGAACTAACCGTTCTTATGGTGATAATCCAATTTGGGATTGTGGCAAAAAAGAATATTTACATTTCACCAGGTCTATTATGTTTCCTTTTTGTTAAGAAAGCTGGTGCCAAGCTTTCTGCTCAGAGAAAGCCATTATCTTACATTCTTGTCATAACTTTTTCTCCCTCTTGTCTTCAATTTAGTCCTAGGCTTGTAGCCTTAGAATGGGGCTTTATTGTCCACTTTCTGAGCAACATCCCAAAAGCAGACATGGCATAAATGAAAAGGACCAAGTACATTTTAAATATTTTAAAGTGGATTAAGTCTTTCTCAAATTTGTATGAACTTTTGTGTAAATGATTGAAAAGGTAGGAAATTCAGTGGGAAGCTATTATTTAAAACCTATGTGAAAAGCCTGGCTCTGATCTGTAGACCATAGTGAGACTAATTTCCTAAGTATAAGGAGAAAAATCTGATTGACAAGACTTTCAATGCCCTACTTTCCAGAAGATTCTGCTCTTACTATGAAAAGAGGGAATAATAGATTCTTCCTTGCAAAGGGTGCACTAAGCAGCAACACCCAAAGGAAAAGAGTCTTTGTGAGAATCCTCGTTAGTCTGTTTTAGTGAAAATAATAAAACCACCCCCGTGTGGCAATGTGGACTTTCCATTGTGCACACTGTGCACAGTTGCCTCATTTACTTTCCCCAAGGCCCCAGAAACTCAGTGATGAGCATGCCTCCACCTTAGGATTTCAGTAGGCTGCTGGCTCTTTCGTTTTTTGAGCATTTTTTCATCATTTTAAGACATTATTTCCAGAGAAAAGGGCAACCACACTGTGTTTTTAAAACCTGTGCTATAATTGACCTACCTCTAACACTGCATTACTTTCAGGTGTGCCGAATCATGATTCACTATTTGTATACACCTCTACATCATCACCATGTAAGTCCATCACTTAGTTACAGAACGTTTTGGGTGTGGTGTGTGTGATGAGCACACTGTGTCTTATTTTGATTTGGGGAATGACTTTGCAGTTGTGTAAGAGAAAGGCCCAGCCCCCGTCTGTTTGCTTCTAGATCTAAGTCTCAGAGGCTTAGTCTGGCGTCTCACTTGAGAGTTTGCTCAGGAACCTGGCTGAGAGTTTTGCCAGACTCAGCTCCAGGAAATCCCCGCTGCTTCTGAGAGGAAGGTGGCATGCAGGATCTCTCCAGAGGTGACCCCATGCCAGTGTGAGGACAGTCAGAACGATGAACCTGGTGGTGGGCACAGGTTCCCCAGTCACATGGGGGGACATCCCAGAACCCTTGCCATTCTCAGTGGGAGAAACATCCACTCTTGCTCTAGTTTCAAAACATCTTTCAGGGGATCTGTATCTTTGAATTTTATTCACACAAAAAACCCAAAAAGGTTGAAAACCAATAATCAAATGCTTTTTAAACAATTGCTTTTTAAAAAAATTATAGCTAGGAGAGTTTCTGAGATTTCAATAAAAGCTACACACATAAAGCCTGGTTGATTTTTTTTATGGATGTATAGAACTCCTTTTTTGAAATCTAATGTACAGTGCATTTTTACTTTTATTGAGTTACAAGTCTTGTATATTTTTTTTTGTTTTTTTTTTTTAAGATTTATTTATTTATTTATACAAGCACTGGGTACAGTCAGAAGCACGGGAGGGTGAGAGAATTCACCAGAGCCAGAGCGGGGAGCAGAGCAGGCAGAAGGACTGAAGTACACTGCTGAGGGGAGCAGCGGGCGGCAGGAGAGGTCTGCGCGCCATGTGGGACCCTCCTCTGGTGGCCGGGGAGCAGCCGGGGATCGAACCGGCGCCGCAGAGGCTTCGGGCAGCTTCGCAACCCAGCGCTCAACCGCTGCGCCACCGGGGAGGCCCAAGTCTTGTATATTTTTATGTGTATATAATGTGAGTGTATTTACAAACACAGCACACCATATTGAAAAAGATTACTAAAAGTAACAAACATCAAATATTCATTGAATCCTTCTTGCCCCACTCTCAAAGTTATAAATCTCACTGTTGCTTTAATCATTAGAGAATAAGAAACTTAGATTAAAAAACAGTAGTTGCATAGTATTTACACTGCTTTCCTTGTACTTTTGTAAAGAAACAAAAGTATTTTGGAAATAAAAAGTTTCAACTTCTTTACAAGCCTAAAGAGATGAGTTTAGGGCCTCCCTGGTGGCTCAAGGGGTTAAGACGCAACCTATGAATTTGTCCACAGCAACTGCAGCAGGAGTTCAATCCCCAGGCAGGGAGCTGCCTGCATGGCACAGCAGACCTCTCCTGGCTCACCCGCTGCTCCCCTCAGCAGTGTGTTTCAATCTGCCTGTTCTGTTCCCCACTCTGTCTCTGGTGAATCCTCTCACCTCCCACACTTCTGGCCTGTACCCCTGTTCTTGTATGCATAAATAAATCTTTAAAAAATGAGTTTAATCAAAACAGTAATTAAATATGGAAGTGAACCAGTGTTTCTTGTAAGAAGTTTGGTGGTGGGTGTGATTACGGATAATGATAAACCCAGTTTGCTGACTGTGGGCTGTAGTCCATGAGTCAAGATGGAATTTCCTCTTCCAACCCTATTATGCCACTTAGCCCCTGAGGGGCAGGACAGGCCACAGTGCAGGTTTTCTGATCTCATGCAGACCGGGTAAAGGAGGGGTCAGAGTCCTCAGTGGGTTTTTGCAGGTCTTTTATTGGGGTTCACCAGGCATATGGCAGGTAGGGGTGCTGGGGGCTGGGAGGCTGGCAGGCCCAGCAAATCCTCTATCTGGGCTCTCCGGCGTTCTCTGCTTCTGCTTCTCTTCTTCTCTCTCGGCTTCTTTTTCAGCTTCTGCTGCTACTGGGTGATGGGGTGGCCTGGTGGGCTGGGTGGCTGCATCACCTGCCTCTGGGCCTAGCCTCGTCCCTGTACCAAGTCCACATACCCCCTGCGGTTGCCAGCCAAGTGGGGGTTCTGTGTGGCTGGGCGTTTCTGGCCTAGAGAGCTGGAACTTTGCACATGACATACAGGGTTGTTCCTGCTACAACTGCCCCCCAGCCCTGTCGATCACTCCTGCTGCTGCTGGCGTCCCCATGACGTCGCCCTTAAAAGTCCAGTCTCTCAGCCCAGGTGTACCCACTTCAGGTGACCGCCATCAGGCATGCATTCAGGACTACAGGGTTCCCTCATCTATCCTGATGGCGGGAGGGCAGAAAAGCTTAATACCTTTTACCTTACCCTACAGCCCCCTTCCAGGGCAGCAGTTGGATCACATGCAGGCTTTTCTAACTGAGCAGCTGAAGACAGGTGGCTTCAGGTTTGTCTCAACATCGTCAGTCCTGACTCAGCAGTTCGCACTGAGGAGGGTTCAGTTGATACGGGGATGAGGAAGGTATCTGGGAAGCTGGAGCCAGATTGGGCATGGAATTCCCCATCTTTGATGCCCTACGGCTTTCCTGGCCATCCCATGTGACTCCACAGTACTTGTGGATTCCACCTTTTCTCATAATTCACCCCTTCACCTGCTTGTCTCTCTGACCCATCTTTGAATTACTCCTCAATGACTGACAGTGCATTCCTCCCTATATCTGCAGTGCTCAGCACATAGCTTGAGTAGATACTCAACAATATTTTGCCAAAGGCACAACGGAATGAGATTTTATTCACAGATTAGTGGGTTATCACTTTAATACATGACAAAATTCCCTAAATTTTCCTAAAGCCTATTTCTTCACCATCGCCCAATGCAGTGACCATTATCTACATGTCTCCACTTTACAAGTAACGATACTGGGATGGGAAGATGTGTGGGACTTGCCCTTCGCCCCCGTTGGCTGTTAGTCCTGGACTGGAACTCAGGCAGCAACTATAAAGGCATGGATGAGATCAATGGAGCCTTATCTCTGGACCTTTATCTCTGGATCTTTAGCATCGAAGATCATCAACTATTTTTAAAACATCAAAGCCTTTGACTCAAGAGAGGAGCAAAGTCTTAACTATTGAAGTTGAAATCAATAAATAAAATGCTGTAGCTAAAAACTTTCCTTCTGAAATTATACCTTAATGTGCAACATCCTTAGTTTCTCAGTGTGAACCCCTGGAGAATATGGGCTGCCCTTCTCCCCACCTCTGAGTCACCTCAGTTTGCTTGCTTCCAGTTTGACAGATGAGTGATTTTTGTGATTTTTCTGTAAGGCATTTTGCTAACAACAGCTAAGAGCTACCCACAGATTGAACTGTACTTTCCATTTAAAATTTCTATTTAAAAGCTACACACTTGATTTCTTGAGCAGACTTTTTGCTCTTCTGTTGTGGCGCATCAAATTTATTCATCAAACATTTGTTTACTGGCTATCTGTTATTTGCCTGGCTTTGTGAGGAGTGAGGTGAGTCAGTTTCAGATTCTGTCCTAGACGTTTTCACAAATCATGTGGTAATTTACGAAGAATTTTATAGATGGGGTATCCCCTCAATGATTTTGTCAGCAGCTATGTTTGTATGGCTTCCTTACAAAAAATACCTCAAAAGCTTTGCATGGCATATGCGGATCACAGTCCCTTATCCTTTTGGCCACTGTCACTGGTCTAGCAGGTCAGCACATGGCCCAGTCTTGCCCCCTTATTTCTGGATTGACACTGATAAAGAAAATATCTCTTTCCTCTGGTTATAAGATTTAACAACGAATGTCTGAAGTAACCGTTTCTCCCATTCCTGGTATAAGGAAGAACCACTTGCAGTGGAAGAAAATGACACCCCCATACAGAGAGAAATAGAGGGGAGTCCTGCTTAATTTTCAAATCTAGGGGTGGAGTCACGCTTGGTCACCTCTGCTCCATCTTTCCCAAGGAATGTTGTCTATATGTTTCCCTTTGGTTAAATTAGCTTGCAATTAGAGAAATCTAAAACTCTGTAAGAAATGTTGATGACCTAGTAGGGGGAGGTGCAAATCACTAAGTTGAGAAAGCCCCCCACAGGTGAAGACAAGCAAGCTTTGTCTTTAGAGGTGAGAGGGCTTTCATTGGAGAAGGGAAAGAAGGGCATCCCAGGAGGCAGTGAGGGCACAGTGCATTTTCGATGGAAAATGAAGTAGCATGATATAGGAAAGACAATATCAGAAAAGTAGGTTCAACTTAGATCCCAAGGGATTTCACTGGATGTTTTTCAATGGGGTTGGGTTTTGTCCTGTAAGATTGTGAAGTCATTAAAGGATTTTAAGCAGCTTATGGTAGGGTGAGAGTAATTGAAAGATAATTGGTCACAGTGGCAGGTAGTTGAGAAAAGGGGGGAAGTGGAGCGTCCAGGTGACAGGCTGCTGTAGCAAACCAGGTAGGAAATGATGGCGATCTGAACAGGGCATGCACCATGGAGGGGCAGGATGTGGACTGGAGGATTGGCATCCTGCTGGAGAAGAGAAGGGAGAGGAAGCAGTCTAAATAATGCCACGACTGCTGATGGGCTGGCTAAACGGATGGGTGGAGGCCCCGTTAACTAAGAAGGAAGGGCAGCTCTTGAGATTGCACAGAGTAGGCACTCAGTAAAACCACAAATTTCAATGCTTCCCTACCTCCATTCCTCCTCTCTCTCTTTTTTTTTTTTAAGATTTATTTATTCATACAAGAACTGGGGTACAGGCCAGAGGTGTGGGGGTGAGAGGATTCACCAGAGTCAGAGTAGGGAGCAGAACAGGCCGACTGAGTTAAATACACTGCTGAGGGGAGCAGCGGGCGAGTCAGGAGAGGTCTGCTGCGACATGTGGGTTGTTGCTCCCTGGCTGGGGATTGCTTCAGAGGTTGCATCTGAACCCCTTGCACCACCAGGGACATTCCTCCCCTCTTTACTCTTCTTGTCTTCCTCCTTTTATACTTTCTTCCCTAAAACACTTTTAGTTTTTCTTTGCTGACTTATTAATAATTAGTACAGAACAATCTTCAACTTTCAGATGCAAGACCATAGTTAATATTCTTGGCTATTTATATTTTGCGATAATGTAAATCTAGAAACAGGATCATGTCTGCAGGCTTTGACAGATATTTATATTGTGTTATTTTAAACAATGAAAAAGCTGGCAGGTCAGCCATTATAGGCAGAAGGACAGTGACTGACAGCCGGAGAAGGTCCCAGTTAGGAAAGCACTTGGGGAAGCCATGCTGACTGAAGGGGGGTGGGTTAGACCCAACCTGAGCAGTCCTTCCACTAATTTTGTGCTGATGGAGGCGAGAGACTTCCTCTTGGGGACCTTTGGCTTGCTTTTAATTTTTTAAATGCCTATTTTCTCTCTCCTTTGACATTATAAGAGTAATTTATGATTCTAATGTTCTTATACTCTCTAAAGTTTTTAATAAACAGCCATATTATTAATAAGAAGTGTGTGATGTACTCTCCAATAAATTAATCATCAAGATGTTCTGAATGGAGGTAATTTTATGTCAATGAATTTGGATGTCTTTATGCTTCAGAGAATTTAAGCTACCTGACTCAGCGCCAGCTTTGATCTCTGCAAATGCCAGCTTGAGCCCCTGAGTCCTGCCTCTGAATCTGTTTCCCTAATCCTCCCTCCTTATCCCCACTCCCCACCTCCACATAGTAGAAAACATTAACCAACCTAAAAAAACGTGCTCAGCTATAATCGATTTGCCCCATATGAATTAAACCTCTATGGCTTAAATTTTGTTTTCTAAGAAAAGCAAAATTAGATCCTTTTTACATAGAAAACAAACTTTATATTTCATCAGTGTCAGTGGAGGAATGAAATGCCTTATTTAACAAAAGAATAAAGAGGCTGGTGGGTTCTACCTGGTCGTCAGGTGAGACCCCATTTGCCACCCAAGGGGGTTTTCCTAGCAGCAGATTATGAAGCAGCTGACTGTGTGTCAGAAGCAGGCTTCTGAGGGTTGTGGGGACTGAGGTCAGGCCGAGGTCATGCTCTACTAGGCAGGGAAGCCACAGCTGCAGGGTGTTTTGGCCCATCTTCTCCCTCCCTGTTCCAAGCCTCTCTCACCCCCAGCTGCTCCCCGAGAGGTAGGGAAAAATACCTTCAGTGAAGCTCTGGAACTTTCAGGCACACCATTTCCATATTTTCCTGAGATGATTCCACAGGCAAGGGGAGACCATGTCATTGCTCCAACCCCTGCAGAAGAAAAACCCTTCAAAATTTGTGCAAATGGTAATCAAAAGTGTGGGAGCACTTTCAATAGGATTTGTTAGTTGTGGGAGAAGCTACCTAGGTAAATGAGTGAACATCAGCACACAACCTTCTGTTAAACTGTAGGCATTTATAATTGTGCTTCATTTTTATAAGCCAATCAAACATGCAAAGTTGGTTACAGGGAGGGGGCCATATAAACAAGCCCGAAAATGAAGCTCAGCCATAATTTTCTGAGGTTCCAAATTCTCAGGTTTCTTTTTAACACTTTACTTGCACAGAAAATCAGCACTTTGCTTGTCCACTCAGCCTTACTAGTGCCTGGAACACAGCAGGAACACAATGCCTCTGCAGAGCAAATACACAAAAAGCAATAGCAATAGTAACTATTGCCATTTTTGTTGAATTTTTAATCTTTTTTTCTTACCCAGCATTTTTCTATCACATGAGCCCTATTTTCTTAGCAAAACAGTTATCTCTGAAAGCTAATTTGAGGAATAAGCCTGAAAATAGGCTTATATTTTTCTGATATCCAAAATTCTTGGGTATATGTAGGGTGTGTGTTTGTGTGTGTATAATTTTTTCCTCCAGTCTTTGAAGGTGTTATGTCTCCTTATACTAACATGTAGCGCTTGGCTTGTTAGTGGGTTGTTGAATGCCCCATGTCTGACTCAGTTCTAGGCACAGGAGATATAGATGTGTATATCTATAATTTTTTGGACAGGCAGTTACAATTCAGAGATGTATGCTTTAACTAGAGCAAGCACCCTATGAAAACTGAGTTTATTCATTGGGTCTTCCCCTCATTCTCTGTGCAGTTTTTAAACTCCTACTGAGTTCAATCACAATTTACAACTGCTTGACTCCCATCTGTGATCGCCTGTGAACCAACCACATGCAGGCTCATTGTCTTGTCTAACAGTCTCTGGATGCATAGTTCTTACAATCCTATGTTAATTGGGCACATTTAGAAAAGGACTTCAGTGGCATTTTTTTCCAGATCACTGATCTCACTCCTATTGTTAGAAATAATCAGTAACTCTGAGAGGTTACCTATTTTATGGTAGAGCTCTGGTAGTTGAACCTCCACTTTCTCTCTCTGGAAAAGATGGTACTCAGCTTGCTCACAGACTGGCGGGATCATATTGAACTGTCTTGCTACAGAATAGGCTTCCTAAGGAGAAATAAAATTGCAAATGAATTTACAATGATGAGAAATTAGATTTCTCTGATGTGTATGCATGAGAAATTTTCATTTTGGTGTAATCAATACAAACTGTGAAACATGAAAGATGTCAAACAATAAGCAAAATTATGACCATCAGTTTCATGAAGAGCAGGAAGTCCATTTTATTCTTTGAGCACGTTTGGACTGAGTCCTGGGCAAATTAGTCATGTGCATTGGGACTATTATAAAAGAAAATGTAGTTTGACTAGTTTCCTAAAGAAATCAAACTAATATATAAAAATGATCTGTTATTAGCATGTTATAGAAGTAGTTAAAAAGAAAACTAGAACATTCTTTTCTTCTATCTCATTATCTGGGAAATTTACTTTTACCCTCATGCCACCAAAGAGCATGCTAAAACATCATTCCTATAAAGACGTAAGCCCTCCCTGCTGTATCTCATCAGATGAGATACAGCCCCCACGTCCATCTGCATTATGATGGAATTGATAAGAGAATTCAGTGCCATAGAGATTGCAAGGAAAGTTTGCAAAAGATCTTGCAATTTACACATAGGACCTGAAAAGCCACAATAAAGTACTTAATGGCCATTTAAAAATAAAAGTAGGTTACCATAATCTCCATGGCGCTCCACCGCGAGGTTCCCCAGTACATGGCCATGCCCTGGTTGATCACGTGCGTCATGGCACGCACAATTTCTGTGGAAGGCCAAACAGAGAGGTTTCATGGGTTTCTCTACTTTGCAAGTTAGGTGGTCTTTTTTTTTTTTCTGTCAAAAGTTTACAAGTTTAATACAACTATTTATTCAATCAGTGTAGTTACTTTGACATTGATGACAACAGAATAGTCAAACATGAAATATGGACTTTTTTGGAGGTTGGTAGTACTCTTTGGGTTAAGTTAACTTTCCATTTTCATGTTGCAGCAATAAGGCTAAGTGATATTAAAAACATAATGACCTCTATAAATTGTTCCTTTATTTTTATTGCTTCATGCTTCTTGGTCTGATGAAAGAACATATGATTAATCTCCTTCAGAACCTGGGTAATTTGCCCAATAAAGTGAGAAGTAAGAGAAAGCTCTGGCTTTGACTTTTCAGGACATAATGTTAGCAGGCTAGAGGGCCTGTCTTTGTGTCTGGATTTGCAGAATTGGGCCACACATACACTGACTGCAGAGCAGAGATGACTCAACAATAACTTATTAAATGCAGAACAGAAAGATAAGCTTATTAAATGCAGAACAAACAGCTGAAGCCACAGTGGCTTAAACCCACAGTGGCACACTCTGTCCTTGACCAGATTAAACGAAACTTTATTCCAAGACACCCATGTGATGAATTTCATCAAGGCATGCTCATGGCCCTGTCTGGTTTGCTCATCAGTCTTTTTCAGCTTGACATCACATTTCCTAAACAGGAAAATAAATCCTTTCCCCAGAGGGTGGAGTGGCCAATCCTGTCCCCAGCCAGATGGCATGTGGAATGGAGAGCATGGAGGGCTTGAATAACAGGCACATACAGCAGGATTTCTTCCACACAAAGCAGGTCAACCAAAGATTCAGGATCATTTGATATTTTCAAGGGGATACAGACCGCAGGCTTCCCCATGTCCCACAAATTTTTATAGGTTACATGTCCTCCCAAAGATCAAATCCTATCTCAAGGTGAGTTGAGGTAGGTATATTCTTATTTTTATTTCTCATGAGCAAACACCATCTAAATTGACAGGGACAGGATTTGGAATGAGAATGTCAGGGTTAGGGAGTTAGTGTCCCTGCCTGTTTGACTTATGTATGTCTTTTAATTTGAGGTTAGTTTCTTTTATAGAAAATGGAAATGCGACTCACCCTTGTCTAGCCAACAGACAGAAAATTTAGTTTATAAGCAAAATATTTTTCTTTCTTGGAGAAATACTCCCAAATATCAGATACTATTCAGCAACTTAAATGCCGAAGTTCATTCTCACTTTATAAAATTAGATACAAGAAGTGATAAGAAATGCTTTTCTTTTTATATACAATTGGGAATGTGTACCAATGATAAACATTTCTGGAAGTTGTAGCCATTATTTAAACCCCCGGAAGTATTCTCTTCTCCTTGGATATCTCCATGGTTGTGTCAGCTTCCTTTCCTTTTATATTCTGGTTCACTCAGAGCTGAGGATTTCATTCAGTCAACAGTATTTATTGTGTCTGCTGCTCCGGGTGCCAGGATATTGTGGTGAGTCAAACACTGAGGACGTTAAGAGAACAAATTGCACCCAAGACACTCCCCTCTCTGTTCTGCAGTCAAATATGATGAGCACAGATCATTGACCAGTGGCTCGACCACGTGGAGGTTCCTGAGACCAGGACAGAACAGCTGGCATGCAGAAAAGGTGGTGATTCTTTTTTTTCTTTTTCTTTTTTTTAAAGATTTATTTATTTATTTATTTCTCTATACAAGCACTGGGTACAGTCAGAAGCGCGGGAGGGTGAGAGAATCCACCACAGCAGAGCAGGGAGCAGAACAGGCAGAAGGACTGAAGTACACTGCTGAGGGGAGCAGCGGGTGGCAGGAGAGGTCTGAGCGCCTTTTTTTCTTATTTTTTTTTTTTTAAAGATTTATTCATGCATACAAGAACTGGAATACAGGCCAGAGATGCGGGGGGTGAGAGGATCCACCAGAGACAGAGTGGGGAACAGAACAGGCAGATTAACTGAAATACACTGGTGAGGGGAGCAGTGGGCGAGACAGGAGAGGTCTGCCTTGCCATGTGGGTTGCTCCCTGGCTGGGTATTGAACTCGTGCTGCAGAGGCTGTGGATTGCTTCATAGTGTGGTGCTTAACCCCTTGCGCCACCAGGGAGGCCCAAGAGGTGGTGATTCTTGCACCTTGTTCACTTATTCAATACACATATACTGGAAGTCTCCCTGTGCCAGGCATTGTGCCAATGCAGGGTTCACCTGTGAGTAAAACAGGCATGAAGCTCTTGGCTCAGGGAGTTTAGAACTGAGTGTGAAGATGGAGATGTAACTAAATATTTACAAAATATAAAGCCTTAAAGAGGGAGGGAGGGGGAAAGCTTATTTAGTTAGGTCAAGGGTAATCGTTAAGCAAAACAAATAAAAAGGAGTCATGTGAAGACCAGAGGAAAAACATTCTAGGCAGATGGAACAGCATGTGCAAAGGCCCTTAGGTAAGACAACTTAGTGAGTTCCAGCAAGCAGAAGGAAGCCAGCATGGGCGGAGTCTAGTCAAGAAGGATGACAGGGCACAAGAGGTGGTTCGCACAGTATTCGTATATTATTCAAAGTTTAGTGGGAAGTCATTAACTTTTTTTAGGTAAGAAATGACAGAATGTCATTTAAATTTGGGAATACTTTATGCTATGGCAAATCTGTTGTATCAGAGAGGGCTGGAGAAACAGCCCTCTACCTTTCATTAGAAAGGTACTGAAGTATTTAGGTAGGCATGAGGGTAACTTGGAATAAGGTGGTGGTAATAAAGAGAGGGAAACACAGATGGTTTCAAAATATATCTTGGAGGTAGATTCAACAAGACTTGCGGATTAACTGAATGTGTCAAGTAAGTGAAAGGGACTGAGACCATCTCCCAGGTATCTGGCAATTTGAGGGTATGAAGGAAGAACAGGTTGGGGGTGGAAATCAAGGATTCCTTTTGGACATGCAAAAATTGCAGACACTTGTGAGATACTAAACAGGGAGATGAGTAGAAATTGTAGGGTATGTGATAATAAGCAAATTGTACTGGAGGTGATAAATTTATTGCCAGACTATTAATTGCACTAAATTTCACAGAGTGAATAAAATTCTAAGGGAAGTCTGCAGAGAAAAGAGTTTCTGGGCCTCCCCTGTGGCGCAGCAGGTTGAGTGCAGTGCTGTGAAGCTGTCCACAGCCTCTGCAGCATGGGTTCAATCCCTGGCCGGCCAGGGAGAAACCCACATGGTGCAGCAGACCTCTCCTGCCTTGCCCGCTGCTCCTCTCAGCAGTGTCTTTGGTCAGTCTGCCTGTTCTGCTACCTACTCTGTCTCTGGTGAATGCTCTCACCCTCCCGTGCCTCTGACTGTATACCCCAGTTCTTATATAAATAAATAAATATTTAAAAAACCAAAAAGAAAAGAAAAGAGGTTCTAAGAGCCAGCCCAGGGGTCAGAGAGAGAATAGTGCCAGGGTTGGTCTGCAGATAGATGGCCAGGAAGGAAGCTGAAGGAGGGAATTTCAGAATCAAAAGCAGAGCGTTCTCAAGAAGGAGCTGAGCACTTAAGTTGGAAGAGGACAAAACAGTGTCCACTGATTTTGAACACACGTCAGGAGGTCATTGCAGACCACGAGCTGGGTAGCTTCAGTGTCATTGGTATGAAGAGACCAAGGCCAGACTGGAGATGAGGGGTGGGCAGAGGAAGGAAGACTTCAGAGACAACCGGAGTGGATGACTCAGGTTTGAAGTGTGTCTAGCAGAGACCTCAGGCTGTAGTTGAAGGTTATTAGGGTCAAAGGAGAATTTTATTTAAGGACGGGAGGTGTAAGAGTCAGCCTGCACACCGCAGGGAGTGCCACAGAAAGCGGAAACTATGCTGATGTGGGCCAGGGTTTGGGGAAGAAGCATGGGGTAAAGACTTGATTGAGACGGAGGTGGTCAGAGCACCTGTGGGTGGGGGGGACTTCAACAAGATGGTAGGAATCAGGAAATGCTATTCTCAATGAACTGTGACTCAGTGAACCGGTGAGAGTGAGAAGTGAGGACAAGGTGAGAACCAAGAGTTCTGAGCCCCGAGGCGCCCACTCCAATGCCCAGGTGCTTGAGTTGCTGGTAATTTCTCGTTGAGCAGGATGCAGAAAGAACTGCTCTTGTGGTTATGAAGGCGGGGTGAAATCACAGAGAAGCAGGGGCCTGAAGTCAGGCATTCATGTTGCCACCAAATAAAATGTCATATAATGCATCCTAAATGTGTTCATTTTTTCCCCCTAATATCGGAAGAAATCGCCCTAATTTGTTCCCCTATTTAACAGGAAACGGCTGCACGGATGGCTGAGGTGGGTGTCACACAATTCTATTTAAGGACACTAGAGGGCAGCATTGCTGAAAGAAAAGATGGAGTGAGTCAGAGCTGATGTGTCTCCTGGAAACACTTCGCAAACATACTAGTCAGAACTTGGGTTCTTAGTGGGGAAAGGAACTTAGTGTGGATAATGGCTTAGTGCAATGCATTTATTTGCTCTGGGAAAGGACATGCAGGCAAAGGTGATTAAATCTCATGACCTGGAGCTGAATGTGACTCCCTCTCCCCACTGCCTGGTCTCCTCCTGCTTTTCCAGGAAGTCATAGTTGTAGTTCACAGCCCTGACTGCCCATTAAAACACCCAAAGAACTTTGAAAAAGACATTCTCTGGGCTACACCCAAGTTCCATTTGATCAAAATCCGTGGAGGGTGAGGACCAGCATCAATACTTTAAAAATTCCGTTCCAGATGATTCTAATGTGTGTCTGTGTTGAAAACCACTACACCAATAATTTCAGAAAATGGCCACTGGATCACCCACAGTAGCACCTGGGAACTTGCTAGAAATGCAAACCCTAGGACCTTGCCCCAGACTTACAGAATTACAAATTTGGGAGCAGGGGATGCTTCTCGGTTCTGTGTTTTAACCAGCCCCCTCAAGCAATTTTGGTGCAGATTCAAGTTTGAGAGCCATTGCTTAGAACATTGTTAATCAGTCATTTCAATGAATATCAGCTTCCTCCCACATCTCCTTTTCTGCTCTTTCACCTAAGCTAAACTAAATGCTGCACATTATCATTTCTCCTTTAATTTAGTTATTTGCTTTAGTGCATATGCAAGCAGGTAGTCACCATGACATGCATGCCTACACACAGGCATACTTTGGTATGAATCAGACTCACCTGGGAAATTTGATGAAAATGCAGAGGTGGAGGCCCCAAACATCAACAAGCAAGGGGTTTTGTGCTAGATTCATTAGCTCTCAAATCTCAAAGTCTGAGAAATACTATTTGAATTATAGGCAAACTTTGTTAAGTCTTCCCCATACACTCCTTTTCAGGTTGAAATCATCACCATTCTTTCCCCCATGGGCCCCACGCAGCTGGCTCTCATTCCCTGTTATCCTTAACACACAGCTGACTCTCTTTAGATGCTGCAAGTACATTTTGCTTCTCTGTTTTCCAATTCCCCAAGTGTAATGTGAGAAAGGTATTGATCCTGTGAGATTCTTGCAAAGCTTGACATGAGATCATGTATGCAGACCAATTTGTTAGTTGGTCAACCTCTGTTCTGATCAGTTTGTACAGAGCCTTTGTAAAGATGGGATTTCCAAACCTTATTCTGAAATGAAAAATAGGCTGTTGAAATGAGACATTTTGGTCTCAATTATAGCTACAGTTAAAGGCCTTGACAAAACAGTGGTTAGTAAATATCCCTAAGTTCCAAAGTGAGATACTAGACCACTACGTAGGATTGGTTTAAAAAAAGTTTGGCTTTCTTCAGCCCACTTTAGAAGAAACAGTCCCCTCACCCAAGCAAAGGTTGAGAAGACAGACCATTTATTTGGCTTGTTTTGAGTTCTGTGGCATTTTCTTATCTTCCCCATGCATGCTCTCTCCCCAGTCTTTTATGTCAAACTGAACACAAATCCCAAACCTAAAAATTCCATTTGCAGAATTGCAAATAAAAACTGCATCCTGAAGTTAAGAGCCTGAAGTTCAGCGATTTCTCCAGAACAGATACCGACTGTCCTGGCAACTCTGCTCCTTCCTTGTTTGACTTGCCTGACAGAGGGGAGAAGCCTTGATGCTTTATCTCTATCTTTTAAAATTATTTCTCTCTCCACCAGATGTGTGCACTTTAATCCTAGCAAGACGGCAAGTGTTCGTTCTACGTTAGATAAAAATGGCCAAGCGACATGCCTCAGGCTATGACATAGCTTTCTGGTTTTCCTACAGCTGGATTCTCATTATTTCTCTGTAATCCTCTTCTCACAACCTCCAGTCTTTTCCACTTGTCACCCAGACCCCTACTGCCCGCTAACACTCTGAGAAATAAGGCTGTAGAATATGGATCATAAAATTGCACTTCTCTCTTCAACATGATCTATGTGGGCCCCTTTATTTCCTACTAAAGCCTAGTGATGCCAACTGAGAGTTTCAATTAATAATTAATGGTGGGTCCTTCCTGGTGGCATAGAGGTTAAGTCTCAGCACTATCATGCTATCAATGCTGCAGCCTGAGTTCTGTTCCTGAGCCAGGGAGCTGACCCACATGGCACAGCAGACCTCTCCTGTCTGACCCACTGCTCCCTTCAGCGGTGTATTTCAGTAGACCTGCCTTTTCTGTTCACTCTGTGTCTGGTGAATCCTCTCACCCCGTACCTCTGGCCTACACCCCAGTTCCTGTATGCATAAATAAATAAATCTTCAAAAGAATACTAAATGGTAATAATCAGGTGATTTCAGTCTTGATGAAAGGGAGTAGCAACCACAGTGAGTATACAGAATTTGTAAACAGTGGAATAAATTTCAATTTATTTAAACCATTCAAAAAGAGAGTAAGTCAGTCCATTGTCTTAAGTTTTCTCTCAAGTAAGGGCAACAAATAAACAAATTTAAACAAACAAATCTAAATGAACCAAATTTCAAGAATTGTGTTAGTATTCTGGATGCCTGACTTACCTGTCATCTGTGAAGCTAAAAGTTATGTCATCTGTAGGTTGTAGGAAACTGGCCCTCTAAGTTAGCATCCGGAGGCTTCCTCTGGCATTGCTAAAGGTCGCCCTTCACAGAAGGAATTTCTAATGTTTGAAAATGGGTCTTCTAATTTGGGATATCTCTCTGTCATAAGTGAATACATGAAAATTTGGAAAAGGATTCTCTTTCTTTCTACTAAAAATATTAAAGTCTCAATGCTTGTCAATTAAGCCCCACAAATTTTTTTTTTTTTTTTTTTTTTTTTTAAATTTTCTAGAGGCATGTCTTATTTATCTATTTGTTTGTTTTGTTTTGGTTTATACATGCACTGGGTACAGTCAGAAGGGAGGGTGAGAGAATTCACCAGAGCCAGAGCGGGGAGCAGAGCAGGCAGAAGGACCGAAGTACACTGCTGAGGGGAGCAGCGGGCGGCAGGAGAGGTCTGCGCGCCATGTGGGACCCTCCTCCGGTGGCCGGGGAGCAGCCGGGGATCGAACCGGCGCCGCAGAGGCCGCGGGCAGCTTCGCAACCCAGCGCTCAACCGCTGCGCCACCTAGGAGGCCCAAGCCCCACAAATTTGATCCTAGAACATGACTGTCTTAGTCTTTTCTGAGCGTCATAACAAAAATATGTGATGGTTGGATTAAACAACACACATTGATTTCTCACATTTCTGGAGGCTGGGAAGTCTGAGATCAAGATGCTGGCAGATTTGGTGTCAGGTTAAGAACTCTCTTTTTAGTTCTGAGCAAGTCCTCATTGCCATAAGGGACACTCTGGAGTCTTTTTTTTTTTTTTTTTTTTAAAAAAAAAAAAAAGATTTATTTATGCATACAAGTACTGGGGTACAGGCCAGAGGTGTGTGTGGAGGGGGTGAGAAGATTACCAGAGACAGAGTGGGGAACAGAACAGGCATATCGACTAAAATACACTGCTGAGGGGAACAGCAGGCGAGTCAGGAGAGGTCTGCTGTGCCATGTTGGTTGCTCCCTGTCCAGGGATCAAACTCATGCTGCAGTGGCTGCGGACAGCTTCAGAGGTTGTGTCTTAACCCTTTGCACCACCAGGGAGGCCTTGGAATGTCTTTTATAAGGACATTAATCTCCTTCATGAGTATCCATTCACTACCCAATCATCTACCAAAGGCCATATCTTCTAATACCATCATATTAGAAATTAGTGTTCAACATGTGAACCCTTAGCAATGGCTAAAATAATTTTGGCCTAGAAATGCTCAAGGCAGGCACAGCCAGTGGCTTATCACTTCCACTGATGACATTCCAAAGAACCTGATTTTGAATAGCTTGTTTTTTTTTTTTTTTCCCCCAGGGAAATGTACCAGGATGAATGATCAACAAACTGGATGCAGAAAGAAATAGGAAATTAACCTGCTGTGTAGGTTTATTTGATAGAATCAATTTATTCTAATTTTAGACTAGCTAAATGAAACTTTTCTTATATATCACAAACAATTATGGTAGAAGATAATTCTGGTAAAGGACAATAAAATTCAATGAATAACACATAGAAAGATATGCTATAAGTTCTAGATACCTCTCATTTAGTTACATACAAAATATCTAAAGACAGTTTGAGAATTACTGGCTTTTTAATTTTGTGATCTTCTTGAGCTTTGGGTTGCAGTTTTTCTTAAACACTAAAATGAGTATGTTTCTGACTTCTTGGTGTATCAGTTAGGTTTTTGGTTGTTATTTTCTTGTTGGAGAAAGTTATTGAAAACTCAGTTGAAAGTCCTTAAATTATAAAAGAGATTTACTGACTCCTGTCTCTGGAAGTTCAGTGGCCGTACATGCTTCCTCCCGACTCTGTCTCTGGTGAATCCTCCCAACCCCTGCACCTCTGGTCTGTACCCCAGTTCTTGTATGCATAAATAAATAAATCTTTAAAAAGAAACTGGTTGGGGCCTCCCCGGTGGTGCAGTGGTTGAGCGCTGGGTTGCGAAGCTGCCCGCAGCCTCTGCAGCGCCGGTTCGATCCCTGGCTGCTCCCCGGCCACCGGAGGAGGGTCCCACATGGCGCGCAGACCTCTCCTGCCGCCCTCTGCTCCCCTCAGCAGTGTACTTCGGTCCTTCTGCCTGCTCTGCTCCCCGCTCTGGCTCTGGTGAATTCTCTCACCCTCCCGCACTTCTGACTGTACCCAGTGCTTGTATAAATAAATAAATAAATAAATCTTTAAAAAAAAAAAAAAAAGATTGACAGTACAAAATATTAAAAAAAAAAAAAAGAAACTTGTTGTTCCAATAAGTTCTTGAGGCCCAACTTTTTCCTCACTTGCTGCTGCCCTATCCCCAGGGTGGTCTAACTCGGTATCCAGGCATCCAGATCAGTAGCATCTGTTGCTACTGTTAGAACAACTGGCCACATGCAGCCTCATTCACACTCAGCAGGGTCGTTGTGCTCAGTACCCAAGCAAGACTCCTGATGGGACTGCCTCTGTCACATGAACTATGACCCAGGTCAAAATTAAAAATGGGTTGATTAACTTCACACAACCAGACCTCACCTGGAACTGAGGACAGACAAGGGGAGAGGAAGCTGTCTTCCTTCAGGCCAGTTGGAAGCCTAAGGGAACTATCTTTATCCACATGAAAATCTGGGTACCCAAGAGGGACGCCTGTGGGGCAGACAACCAGCCACTCCACTGTGTTCTTACCAGGTGTTGTTGGGCGCACAAATACCAGAGGGACAGGGAAGGGCTATCTCCATTGAGTACCTACTATGTGCTGGACTACATTCTAGGTGCTTTACCAACATTATATGTTTTACTACAGCCTTATACGTGGCAGTATTATTGCTATCTTGCTATTTTACATTTGGAGAAAATGAGGCTCAGAGAGGTTAAAAACTTGCTAGATCAGGCTTACATTTGATCTCTAAAACCAGCCACACCCACCAAACTCCATGCTCAAGCAAAAGGAAGCAAAAGATCTTTTTCCCTTTTCTCTTCACTCATACTTATGTATCTGATGCCCACTTTTTTTGTTATGCTGTTTGACGCACATAGAAGGTTAACAGCGTTTTTATTAACCAAGGAGTAACAGTGTATTAAAAGGAAACACTATTTATAAAACTCTTGCTGAGGAATGGTTTTCCAAAAGTTCATTGAGATCTTGAAAAATAAATATAACCAAATCCTTCCCAATTTACTTGGTGTCCAATATTTCTATATCCACGATCAGTGGAACAGTTACTTTTAATCCTGGGGGCCTCTGCCATTGTGCTGGAGAGATCTGCCTCAAGCCTGGCATTTCTGATCTTCCCCGTTGGGGGAATGGCATCCCCCATGGTCAGAAAGAGCGATTCGGAAGCTTGACAGGTGCTTCTTATTCTGTTATCCTGCCTGATGCTTCTTATTTATACAACAGTCTGTGGATGAGCTTTTCGGGACAGGCTTTTAACTTATTTTAAAAGGAAGTCCATCTTGTGAATGAAAGAATAAAGCAGGCAACTTGGCAGAAGATTGATAAGAGTAAAGAAATATTTATCCTAATGAGATTTTCTACCAGCAAATCCAGTTTCATGCTCTAACAGGAAGCCATTTTTACTTCTTTAAAAGTCTAGAGCTCACCTTACTTCCTGGTCCTCCCAAGAGAGGCGCTGGGAGGGAAATGCTCTCTTAACCTTAAAGATATTAAACCTTCCTCCCCTACAGCTGATGCGGTTCACTGGCAATCCCAAATCCATTTGGCTCTGTGTGCTTTTCTACTTTTATTAGGTATCAGGTAACGAACGCAAAGGCAGTTTTTAAGCTGCTTTAAAGTAGGCAAAAGTAGTAGACTGGAACAATTTTCTCAGCTTTTTGATAGTGAACGACCTGGGAAAGAAGAAATAGTAACTGTAAAAGTTTAAAAATGAGGCACATTCTCTCTGTATGTTCAAATGTAACAGTGGCTGGGTCAGGAGAGTAGCAGGTTTTCTTGAGGATTGCAGTGGGGTGGGTTGCCACCTAATGGTAGATTCTAAGGTAGCAGAGCTAGTATTAATTGTGCATTTCTAAACTCTAAGGACTGTGCCTGGACTTCAACAGCCATGAGATTATAATTAACACTGATAACCTCAAACCACCGGTTTTTTCACAGCGCTGCGGCTAGCGCCGTCATCCAAGCCAATCATCATCTCTGACTTTGGCTGCTACAATTATTTCTTACTATGTCTCACTGCTCTGGTATCTGTCTCCTTACAATTTACTCTAATTTCATGCTGGAGAGATCCTTTAGAAGTGTAAGTGAAATCATATCACTTCTTTGTCCAAAATTCAGAAGATCCCCAAATATTTGCCCCCTGAAATCTCTGTAGACTCATCTCTGTCTATGCTGTCCTTCCATATATTCCGCAGTCAAGTGGGTGTCCCTCATGTTCCTCACACACCCATGGGTGCTCCCATCTCAGGTCTGGACATCATTTCTACAACTGCCTTATCTCCCTCTTAGTTCTTCAGTTTACTCCTTCTGGTCATTTTTCAAATCTTTCCTTCTCAGTGCCAACTCACAGCATTCAAAGCATTCCTATCCTAATTACCCTGTTCTACTTTTTTTTTTCTTTGGTCACACTTATCACCTTCTAATAGTCTATAGAACTTAATATTTTATTGTTTATTTCCTGTCCATCTTTTTTTTTAAGATTTATTTATGCATACAAGAGCTGGGGTACAGGCCAGAGGTGTGGGGATGAGAGGATTCACCAGAGACAGAGTGGGGAACAAAACAGGCAGAATGACCAAAGTACACTGCAGAGGGGAGCAGCAGGAGAGTCAGGAGAGGTCTGCTGCGCCATGTGGGTTGCTCCCTGGCTGGCTGGGAATCAAACTCACGCTGCAGTGGCTGCAGATAGCTTCATAGGTTGCGTCTTAACCCCTTGCACCACCAGGGAAGCCCCAATTTCCTGTCCATCTTACTAGAATGAGTGTGTGCTGTAAGAACGGGTATCTTTGTCTCTCTGTCCTCCTGTATATCCCATGCATGAAAAGCACTATCTAGAATGTAGCAGGCACTCAATAAATTGCACTTGAATAAGTTTTGGATCTGAGCATTTTTATAAACCATGTTCTTCTCGGCCATCTTGAGTGACATGGGGCTGATTAAAAGGCATTCTGTAGGTCTTTTGAGAAAAGAGCTTGTGAGATCTGTGCTGGGAAGGGAGTCCAGAAGATGGGTGGGTGGGAGAAACAAAATCTTATCTTTTGTTCCTTCCTCAACTTTTCTTTTTGGTATCCATATCTTCCCTTTTTACTTTCCATAACATTTTATGTGAATTCTTGTGTCAGTTTTTTTTTCTTGTCTCATTAGATAAAAGCATTCATTTCTAGGTGACAATTGGGTTTGTTCCATTACCAAATATACTTCTAGTTTCCATGCCAATGATACAATGCTTTCTTCTTTTCTCCAAGTTAAAAGAGAATATTGATAAGATTAGATTTTCTTTTCCTGCCTACTGTTTCTCTGTACTTTTCCCTTCCAGCTACTGGCTCCTAAAAATACCTAATTTTCTTATATAAGTAAATTCTAGGTTGACTGTACTAGGGTTTCAAAATGTTATGTCTAAAAGTATCTTATTTAATTATCATTAATTTTATATGATTGGTTTCATTGAAGCTAGTCACAACACAAGTCACCTTTCAAAATTTAAGACAAATACCAAAACTCAACATTGAGATATATTTAGAAAGGATGGGAAAATTCCAAGTTGTACAAGTTGAGGTTTTGTGGCTTATAATCTTTTCCATTACTCCTTGAAGTAGAAGGACACCTTCAGAAGCTTTTGGATTCCTGGGGAGGATTTGTAGGAGATTGGTGGTGGATATGAAGGATGCCTGTGTATTACAGACACATTTCATTCAGGTGGACTGTGTCTTATTTTGTGGCTGTGGAGACTTGAATCTCAAGCACACAAGGTTTTCCTAAATGTCCAATTATATGGGGCTTAGTGGTATTTTCATAAAAAGTAAACATGTTTGTTTTCTGAAATGAATGGAAGTTTTTTTTTTTATATGTAATTTAAGTCAGAGTCACTTAAAATTAGGAATTTAAATTCATGTAATCCTAACACAGCTTTATTTTTTAATCTTCCCTTGTCCCTAGGCCTACTGAAAATTCAGGCTGGTCCCATGGTCTTCCTGCCCACTCTTTGGTAATAGACCTGACATCATTTTAGGTCAAAAACACAACCTGTAAAGATCTCAGCCAAAACTTGCATTTCTTCTCTTTTTTTTTTTTTTTTCAAGTGTATTTTTTTTTAAGGATTTATTTATTTATTTATACAAGCACTGGGTACAGTCAGAAGGGCGGGAGGGTGAGAGAATTCACCAGAGCCAGAGCGGGGAGCAGAGCAGGCAGAAGGACCAAAGTACACTGCTGAGGGGAGCAGCGGGCGGCAGGAGAGGTCTGCGCGCCACGTGGGACCCTCCTCCGGTGGCCAGGGAACAGCTGGGGATCGAACCGGCGTCGCAGAGGCTGCGGGCAGCTTCGCAACCCAGCGCTCAACCGCTGCGCCACTGGGGAGGCCCTCTTCTCTTTTCTAACTGAGACCTGCTTGGAGGTGGGATGTGGTTGGTTTCTCTTTTCTCCTCTCTGCTTCTCCTACTGGTTCTGGCATTCAATGGCAGCCTCCACTCTTCCTGTGTGACTCCACACAGGAAACCTTTGCAGATACCCACCCTGTCACCCCCAGGAGGGAAGCTGCCTCCTGGTTGTGCCACTGAAGTAGAGGACCAGCTGCTTCTGCACATCTGGATGTGTCAGAAAGGGTCAGCTCCTGAGTCACCAGATGCCACTCTGTCACTACGGGGGATGTGTATTAAACACGCTGAGCACTGCTGGAGAGGATGTGGAGATAAAGGATCCCTCTTACATTGCTGGTGGGAATGTAACCTGGTCCAGATAGTATGGAAAGCTGTGTGGAGGTGCCTCAGAATACTAAAAATGGATCTACTAGATGATACAGCGATTCCACTCCTAGGAATCTACCCAAAGGACACAAAAACACTAATTTGAAAGGAAACCTGCACTTCTATGTTTATTGCAGCACTATTACAATATCCAAGATATGGAAACAATCCAAGTGCCTCAAAACAGACAAATGGATCAAAAAGTTGTGGTATATTTACATAATGGAATATTACTCAGTGATCAAAAAAGACAAACTCATGCCATTTGCAGCAACATGGATAGAGCTGGAAGGGATTATGCTAGCCGAAATAAGTCAGAAGGAAAAAGATAAATACCGGATGGTTTCACTGATAAGTGGAATATAGAGAAACCAAAAAAAGGTCAAGAAAAAGCAAAAACTAGCAAGCTGACCATAGATCTGAGGCATACAGCAAGGAAGGGGGAGGGAGAGGATCAAGACGGGGAGAGAAGGACACAAGGGAATATGGTGAGGTTTCACGGGTGATACGGTGGTGGGGGAACCATGGGGATTACAATGATGTAAGGAAAAAAATTAATAAAAATAAACACTCCAGGCAGTCTTCTGCTCCCCTAACCCCTACCAGGGAGGGGTGAAGTGAAGGTATAGCCCTCTCCCCCTGGCGGGATGGAGTCACAGCCTCATTCTTTCCAGACGGGCCCTTCTCATTGTGCTCTCTCCTGAAGTGAGGGCTCCAGTTCCAGAGCTGAGAGCGGGGAGCCCATCTTATAGGATGCTCACTCATGCCTGGGAAGGACCACAACCCCCTTTATATCACAGATGTAGCAGGGCCCCCAGTGGATGCTAAGTCAGCTATGTGGGACCAGGTTGTTCATGTGGCCTGGGGAGAATCACACCCAGGTTATTTATTAATTACAGATTCAAAGAGGATGGAGCTGACAGACAGCATCTTCACTGAGTGTCAGTCTCAATATGACTGAAAATGGGACATAGTATCCCTCCTGGCCTCTGAGGGACACACGGAGAAGGACTCAACATCCCCTGTGTTGTTTTCTTGGGAGAAAGGCTTAATCTTAATTTAATCATGAGAAAACAATCAGAGAGATCTGGTGTGAAAGACATTCTCCAAAACAACTGGTGTGAAGTTTAAAAAAATGTCAATGTCGGGCCTCCCCAGTGGCACAATGGGTTGAACAGCGCTGTGAAGATGTCCGCAGCCTCTGCAGCACAGGTTTGATTCCCAGCCAGCCAGGGACATACCCACATTGCGCGGCAGACCTCTCCTGCCTCGCCCGCTGCTCTCCTCAGCAGTGCTTTTGGTCTGTCTGCCTGTTCTGTTCCCTGCTCTGTCTCTGGTGAATTCTCTCACCCTCCCGTGCCTCTGGCCTGTACCCCAGTGCTTGTATAAATAAATAAATAAATCTTAAAAATAAGGCAATGTCATTAAGAGAAAAAAAAAAAAGGTGGAGGAACCATTTTAACCAAAGAGAGAATGAAAAGCCAACTAAATGCCAAGTGGTATTTAATTAAATCATGAACCCAATTCTATCTTAAAAAAAAGAAAAAAAAAAAAGTCCTGGGCTTCCCCTGGTGGTGCAGCAGTTGAGCGCTGGCTTGTGAAGCTGCCAGCAACCTCTGCAGCACCGGTTCAGTCCCCGCCGCAGGTGAGGGTCCTACATGGCGCGTAGACCTCTCCTGCTGCCCACTGCTCCCCTCAGCAGTGTACTTTGTCAGTCTGCCTGTTCTGTTCCCCGCTTTGGCTCTGGTGAATCCTCTCACCCTCCAGCGCTTCTGACTGTACCCACTGCTAGTATAAATAAATAAATAAATCTTAAAAAAAAAGTCCTATAAAGGGCATTTTAGGATATTTGGATATGACCCGCATGTTAGATGATAGTGATACATCGTGGGTAAGGTGCCAGGGTGTGATGGTCACGTCATGATTGTATTGAAGGCCTGTTGTGGAGACACTGTTCACGTGTGAAATGTCATAATGAGAGAGAGCAAGAGAGGGCAAAATAGAGGCAAAAATACAGCCTCATTTGGTAAACCCAGGAGTAATGTATAGGGTGTTAATTTTTTTCAACTTCTCTGAGATTTTAATTTCTCAAAACATTTTTTCTAAAAATCATAGAACCAGCTTTTGCCCATTTCCTTTGCAATATTACAAATGGAGATTTGGTATCTTTTTGAATTTCAATTGTGTCTTAATGCCTGGTTGCAACTTCCATTATTACATCTTATTATGCCTATATATGCCAAAAAGCACAGACTGATGTTATTATAACAGCCTCAAAACATTTATGCAGGGCATCACAATTTATAAAACATTTCAACCAATCTTGGGAACAGCCAGGAAAGGTAATATTTTTACTCTTTCTGTTTTCCAAATGAAAAACTGAGGAGCAAAAAGTCTGAGCAACCCAATCAAGTTCCTATACCTGAAGCTAGGATCCCTGTCCTCTGACTGCAGACTTGATATTTTTCAAGACACAAATATCCAGGAGGGGTTTAGCAAAAGCCATATGCTCTCTATCATGACTTCATTTTGTACAGAAAGTAAGTGAGATACTTAAGGGTTTGTTTATCCCTGCTGCCTAAGAATTCCAAATCAGCTCTGACACGGGTGGCTGCCACCCCACTGCATCAGCCTGCTAGAGAACCAGGGGGGATACTGCTAAGTGATGTCTGCTCACATCCATAGTCCCACTGCCCGGGACGGCTTTGGGCTAATGAGAGTTCCCAGGTCCTACCTATGTCACAGTGGATGAGATGCAGTTAGGATGTTATAGAGTGAATCCCCTTGAGACTGAGTCGACATCCCCTCAGAATGCAGAGGTAAATCTTGTCACAACTCCAGCTATCTTTCAGGGAGATGACAACTCTTGCAGAAGGAAGTTCGCATGAGTCACAAACTCACAGCCCCAGAATACTAAGTAGCTCTGTCTCCACCTGACAGCTGGGGGAATGGAAGCCATTTCCGTTCTCTTGGTCTTTTTTTTCTTAACTAAAAACAACTTTGGAAGAGAAGAAAAAAACAACTCCCCCAAATCACTCTTTATGGGTTTGGCCAGGGCCACATATCTGCAATGTGGAGGTCCAAAAGGCCCCCAGACCCAGGCCCAACTCCTTTCTCCTCTAGAGTCTTACCAATGATGGGGGTTGAACAGTTTCTGCTGTCACTGTTGATGGAAGATGTGAAGAAAGGAAATAAAAGGGGAAAGAGAATAGAGGAAGTGGCTAAATTGCATAGAAGCTGCATTCTTCTCTGGGATGTTCCCTTCCAACCTGGACTTTATGCAATGAGGTTGGGAATCTTTGATTTACAAGAAAAGCATAGAATACTGCAGCAGATGTTTGCACATTGTCACTCGGAGTATGGTTTGTCACATTACATGTTTGCTGCAGCCTTGGCAATCTCAGCTTCTCCGTATGCTCCAGCAGAGGTCATTTTTCCAATGCTCCTATTCAATCTATGGAACCCAAGTGGACAAATTGTTAACTGGGGCTCTGTTCCTTATAGTTGCACATCACCATGATCCACACTCAGAGCTTTGGTGGTGGGGTGGGGTGAGGGGGTGGGGAGAGGGGAGTTAACTGTAGGGAGTTTTTCAACAGCCCTAGAAGACTGCAAATCTGAGGTACCATGTGCACAAGGAATAGTGCACTCTGCAGTGTGTTTCTATTGTTAATTATGATTGTTCAGATCTGCTCAGAAAGCCAGAAAGTCAAACAAATAATGAAGGTAAATGAAATTGGGGAGACAGATAAAACTATCTCACCTACTTCTTTTTACTTTTTATTTTTTAAAAAATTTTTAAAGATTTATTTATTTACGCATACAAAGAACTGGGGTACAGGTCAGAGGTGCAGGGCCTTAGAGGATTCACCAGAGACAGAGTAGGGAACAGAACAGGCAGACTGACTGAAATACACTGCTGAGGGGAGCAGAGGGGGAGACAGGAGAGGTCTGCTGTGCCATGTGTGTTCCTCCCTGACCTGGGATTGAATTCTTGCTGCAGTGGCTGTGGATAGCGTCACTGTGCTGTGCTTAGCCCTTTGCACCACCAGGGAGGCCCTCTATTTACTTTTTAATATAATTAATAGAAAATTTAAAATATATATGTGGATTATATTTCCAGCGGACAGCACTGTTATAAGACTACTTGCAGAAAATTTCTTCCTAGTGATTACTACATTTTTTGGAATGGGTGAAGGTGTCTTTCAGGGCAGATAATAAAAAATTGGGCAGAAGGGATGATTCATCATGGTTCAATGGTCTTTCCAGTTTTAGGCCATTACATTTTTGGTTCTGAAAACTTAACCTTGGAGTCTGACTATCCAGGTCCAATGTTTTGAATTGGGAAAATGTACACAATTTGTGATGCTGTAATGTTTGCTGCTTTGTCATAGTTCCTCAGTTGCCATGGGATGTCTTGATTCTTGAATATGTTTCTACTTGCATAGTAAGACACTAATAAAGATGGCTTAGAAAGAAGTATAATTATGGGATGGACTGTTTGATGTGATGATATGATGGGAATTAAGTAAAACTAAATTTGATCTTGTCTCTCTTACTTGAAATGAAAACATCTGGATTGCTTTATGTCTGTATTGACCTGCTGGCAGGGGAAGATAAATAATTTGAACTCCAGTTATGTTGGGCATAATATTTAATGACTCAGGGATTCTGTGAGATTAGTTTTGGCAAAAAGCTCTGCATGAAAAATACAAAAACTCAAATTTGAAGTGACTTTTAAATTAAGATTTAATCTAATTAAAATTCATCACATTCTTCAGATCAACAAATTAGTGGGCTTCTTTCCTTTCAGAAAAAAATCTATATAAAGTAGAATGGCTTATCACTTTTTTTTCAGAAGCAGTATGTGATTCACCACCTTCTTTCATGGCCACAGTCATGCCTGATCACTTCCTCCCCAGAGTGAGAAGAGCATAGATGGAGAAACTATCCTGGCATTTGGGAATAACAGCAAACACCACCAAAAAACCTCCTAGTTGCAGGACTTCAGACACACTAGCACTCCACGTCAACTTGCTCTGCACGACTCAGGTGGAATGAACTTTCTATGGTCTAACGAGTTCAAGAGAAGATTTTGAAACACACCTTGGGATTTAAGTAAATGAGAGACTTAAGAATGTAAGTATCGCAGAGCACAAGGAACTGTCAGTGACTCAACTGGGAAGAGCACAGCCTCCTAAGAAAGAAGAGATGGGGTATGGGCTGATTTTTTTTGGATTTGGATAACATGCCATTGATGCCAGATATTATAGCAGAAACAGATGGCATGACAGATGCTGTGAAAGAAAAATGACTTACTACTAGGTGAACCAGAAAAAATAAACAAGAAGGACAGGGGGGAAAGCACACAAATCCCCCTCTGTTGTCAGGAACATCTTCCCATAGCCTTGTATTCCATAGGTTGCAGATAGCAAATGACAAGTTTCATCCCTTTCTCCAGTGACTGAACGTTTATAATTTAGCCATTCTTTTGGAGAGTTCATTTTTTGTCTACTAATTTTCTAAGGAAGAAGGGACTGCAACAACTAATTAACTATATCATGCCAATAAATTATAAAGAGGATGTTACAGCTAATCTTTTCTGGCTCAATAGTTGTTATATGATAAATAGAAACTGGATAAAACTCATCTTGGTTTATTTTAGAAATGTTCCCAATTAACATTGCTTTATAGTAAGAATCAAATGAATGGGGTTGGCATTTAAAAAAAATTAAATCAAAGTTGTTTAAAATGTGTATTCCAAAGCTGGGCTGGGTGCTCTCACTAGGTCCCTTGGGTTTAAAATAGGTGCCTCGGAAAAATTATAAATTAGTGTCTGTTGTGGCTCCATGGAATTGATAGGGAATGGTTGAAGCCAATAAAAATGATGTATACTAAAGATATGCACCCAGGCACACACATACTAAACAGTGCTGACATCTGTAGGTTTAATGTATTGAAATTCAGCAATATATACTCAGGAACTTGTATTGTTTATATCAGATAGAATTGGATGCAAGTGACAGCCTAAAATTACTAATGTGAGTTGCTGGGGGAGGTGGGGGTAGGATGAGAATAATATCGAGGATTTTCCAATGATTACCAACAAACAAACCAAAAAAAGTGATTGGGCAAGTGATGGGTTTGCCACTATATTTGGAGAAGAAATAAAACAACTAAGTAGAGGTTATGGAGTAACACTCACTGATGAAAATTACTGTCAGGATTTCAGGGTAATTTTGATAGTGCCCAACATTTCCTTTGTGTATTATTTTTAGAAACATAACTCTCTAAATGTAGATTCCATTGTATATGTACAAGTTTCACTCATACACAAGTGCACCCAAGACCATCTGGCAATCCCTGTCTCCTTATTTCTTCTTCTTTATTGCCCAGATCAGCATTTTCCTCTGTTAAAGTAGAAGAGACCAAATGTAGAAACTGGGTTTCCAGAAACTAGTATCAAAATGGCATTTCCATCTGGCTCACCTTGGAACAAATGATTCTACTAAGTTTGATCATATACATTTTCTGAAAGTGAGAGTGAATTCACAGGGGAGCTATTTCAATCTGGAATAAGTCCTAGTGACAAACTGCCTGTAGTATGTCCCTGCTAAGTACATCTGGAAGACTAAGCTTGGAGCTGGAGTGCCTGGCGAAAGGGCACTTGGTGGGGTGGGGAGACAGACCTCTTCCCATGAAGAGAGGTTGATTGTCATCAAGTTACAAAATGCATTGTTTCTTGACTTTATTAAGAAATGGCAAATCTGCATTGCTGATAGCCTTCACTGAGCTTCTGAATTTGGACAGTGACTAATGATAAAATAGCTTCCTGTTTGTCTTGGTGGAATTTTCTGTCAGAAATGAAAGGGAATGTGAATTTTCTATGATTCCAGCAGAGGCTGGACAACGGTACATTTACAAATCCACCAGGTGGCATTTTTTTTATAAGCTCCCTTATAAGCTTATAAGCTCCCTTCTAATAAATTTCAACACACAATCAGTGTTCATAGAACAGACCCATTATCATAGCAGTATCACATCATTTGGTTCCTAATTAAGAACTTCTGCCTTGTATAATGTAAGTTTTCTTTTTGAGATACTCCTACATTATATCCCTAAAATTAAAAACAGAGGTAGGATGGGAAAAAAAAAGAAGAGACTCAGAAATATCCCAGATGTTCTTCTATCTTGTACATGGTATAATTCAAAGACATGTTTCCAAAGAAGATGGTCACCAGGCTTTTAATTCATATGTACTTTAATTATAACTTCTATACCACTATCACTTCTAAAATTTCTATAACTCTATCACAAGAACCTGATTTATTATAAGACACTGAACTACCTTTTGAATCATCATGGACAAATTTACCTTTAGAGTAATTGTATGCCTGTTACTCTAGTCTAATTCTTTGAAAACTTGTAAATCCACTTCATACATCTCAAATAGCCAGAACATTCCTTTTTTCCTTTCCCCCAAATATCTTCATTCTTACTCAACTCAATCAAGTGATAATCCACATGACTGCAAACTCCAATTAACTAAAACATTCTTTTTAATTTTTCCTCCCAAACTATCTTTTCTTTCTTAAGCACTCTAGGTAGTTTCCATAAATGAAAATTGAAGAGAATCTGGTTTTAGGAACATTCTGAAATCTTCCACAAGGAGATGGGTAAAGTATTGTCTTCAAACAGTTGTAAGAGAAAGGGGATAAAATGTGGCTCCTTCAGAATCAGCAACCAAATTCCAAGAAAGAGTCTTGTTTTGAAGTGGTGAGCCCTGGAACATCCCACTGAGCACTTGTCACCACAGTGTGGAAACTAATCAAACTTCAAGTTATAAAATAGAAGGTCCTCAGAAAACTGACTCCAAAATAATGATGGCTGTGTTATAAACTCCCCTTCCAGTAAACACTATTGTTTTAGTTGATGAAATCACAAAAGTGAACCTAGAAGAAGTGAGCATAATAGCCACTGATGCCACAGCCCCAGTGCAGCAACGAAGCACTTTGTTCTACCAGGAAGAAGCAGGACCTGGAGCCCTGGCTTGAGGATAAGCGTTGAAGGGCATGAAACGGAAAGGTATTTGTTTTTCATATTCAATCATATCAGTCAATATATTTCATTTCCCTGAGTGGAATAAGTCATGAAACTAGTACCAAGAACTCTTTTTAAGTGTCTTCACTCACCTTCCATGGGGGTGTTGCTGTCCGGTCGATTGGCGAAGACCACATCCACGTACTCCAGCTGCAGCCTCTGGAGGGAGCCCTTCAATCCTGACAGGCAGGGACAGGAAAAACCCCAAAGTTCAAATATAAGTGGTACAAGAAAGAGTTGATGATTCATTTCCTTCAAGAACTTACTGGGGGGGGGGGAAGCACTGGATAATTTTTAAAAGTTCTTCAATACAATGATGTGTTTATGGGCTTCCAGAACCTTTAAAAAATACATCAGAAGCTGACTTTGTCCCCACCCAATTCTTAGAAAATTTTCAATGATTTTAGCACTTCTACCCAACTGAAAATACATTCTCAGTAGTGAACTTACGTAGTGACACGTGTGGCGGTATCCAGATGCAATATTTAGACTAAAAAGCAGCTTGGGAGTTTAACTTATTTCTTTTTAAAAAATTGCAAGTTAAGGTCATGTTTTGAATTACTTAATAGGCTCGCAGTGGGTTTGAGATTGTGATTGCACATAAAAACATTAAAATATTATAAGAATAAATGTCAATCCAATCTTAAGGTACACATGGGTTTAAACAGTAACCTAGGGGTTGGCAAATGAAGACTTTGCTCAGTATTTCACTAATTGGAACAAAGTTTGAAGAACCTTAAATATAGCTGAGTTCTACCATTTCCATTACTTCCCATTCTTTGGGGAAGAAACTAAAACATTAGAAGCTGTAACATTTTAAGAAGAGGGTTAGAGCTTAAAAAAAATTCTGGAAGCAATAATCTATGTCTCAGCCCTGACTATTTGGTCACATTCTTATGAGTACTCAGAAAAAGATTATTTAATTTCAGTAAAATTAATACTTCCCTGAAATAGACTGTATTATATATGATATTATGCAACCAAAGGCTGACAGTGTTCAAGAATCATTTTATCTCATCTCCATGAGGCTCTCAGCATTTCCTTATCACCCTATTTAATTTCAGGAAGACCGGAGGTTTTTTTTCTCTTTTTATTACAGGCATAAAATTAATTGCATGTTAAATGAGGCTCTTATAAATTTAAATTTGGGCTCATCTAAATTTGATTTCCAAACTAGTTTATCGACCAGCCACAATTACTTTTCTGACAGGAAAATGGAGTGCTTAAATATAGTTTTGGAAATATTTTTCATTTACTGAAAGAGGACTGTCTAGTGGGGGTAGCTTGTTAAAAGAAATATTGTTGAAAAGATCAGGACAGATGGGTGTTAGAAGGACTAATACCTTCTCTTCAGAAACCTGGGTTGGCTTTCAGGCCTGGAGAATCACCAAGCTATCTCAAGGGGCAGATGGAAATTAAATTTACCTTAGAAAACACTGTGATGTGAGCCACTTTGGGGAAGCAATTCTATGTATGAAGGAAACTTGGGGAGGCCAGGAGAACCAAGCAAACAAATAATGGGCAATGTGGGTTGGGAAGTTTGGAAATTTAAATCCTGGAGTGCTGTGAGAGATCCTGCTTGGCTTGACATTTTTGGGATCCTACTTGGTGAATTTGACTTCTTTTGTGACTTGACTGTAATCTGTAGTGGAGATAACAGTATTTACTACCTTTGGAATTGCTGCTCCAGAGAGCAAGTAAATCAATTGCCAAGCACTTTGTAAGTGCAAGTCTAAAGAAATGTGGTGATTGTAACAGTGGTGTTCACATCTGGAAAGGTTCCAAATGAACCTTGTTAAAAACTAACGCCCAAAATTTTCAGAGTCCCCTAACGGGAGGAATTAATGCCTGTTCTGGCCATGTCTAGCATAGCATAGGACACAGTGTCCTTTATGATGGTAGCCACTCCCTCTCTGTCTCTTCCAAGCAACTTAGTATGGGCTGATGGTAAGTAACCAGGAGACACTTTTACAACTTGATCCTGTTGTAATCCTGTGTGATCAGACACAAGGTATGTCACTTATTCTTCCACACCACCAGTTATGTCCCGAGTCCTCATTTCATCCTGAGCCTGTGTTGGACTCTGCTTGTAGAAAGATTCATGGACATATTTCTCCCCAAGGAGCTAACAGTGCATAATAACAGCATCTGTTGGCTGTTCAAGGTAACAATGTGTACTTATAAATAATAACGTAGTCTTCATATTCAGATCATCTCATATGCAACCGTTTCTCACCTCTCACTCCTTTTCCTGGGAGGCATTCTGTCTTCATAATTAGTATACAAAATGATGTATTGCATCATGTCTGTGATCCACCTGGTGTCTACTCCAACTCTGAGGGGAGGTTGTGCCTCAAAGAGACACTATACACTGCCTTTGAAAATTGCAGCCACATAAGTCTTGTGATCTGTGATTAAAAACTTTGGATTTTACTCCACATGAGATGACAAAACATTGGTGAGGGGTTGGGAGGTAAAGAGAAGTGGGTTATATAGGGGAAATGATCTGCTCAGATTTTGAACTGGTCACTCTGCCTGCTGAGAACCTGGGGCGCTGGGGTGAAAGCATCTCTTCATTCTGAGAGATGAGTTCCTAAGAAAATTCCTCATTTATTTAAAGGTAGAAGCCTACCGCAGCAGATCAAGTGAAGACCAATTTGGTGAGAAGTGTTCACATTCAGGGCAAGTTGTGCAAGAAGAGTAGGAGGACTTTGCTGGATATAAGGTGTGGAGGGAGAGGAATCGAGGAAGACTCCTAAACCATTGGCCTGAGAAATGAGTGACAGCCAGTGAGATGGGGAGGGTAGAGGAAAGCAAATTGGTGGGAGTGGGGGTGGGAGCCATAGGCGCTTTGACAGCACATTTTCGACCACGAGAAGCTCTTGGCTGCTGGGTGGACCAGGGTAGCTCTCGGGGGAGAGGTTTGTGCAGGTGAGGCACAGGGTTTAGGGTCCAGTGCTGATCTAGATGTCCTCGCCAATGTCTCATAGCCTCTCTGAACTCACTTTCCTCATCTGCCTAAACACAGAAGGGAGTGAGATGATCATTCTGCTTTGCTCTTTCATCTGACCACAGGCCAGATCAGGCAGTGCTGGCTTTCCTTCCTAGATGTTTTTAAATCTATGACTTAAGCTGAATCATAGCAACATAAAGATATAAAGAGACATGTAGGGTTTATCTCCCATAAACAAATAGTCATGTTCTATCTCCATTTTGCAAATGTTGAGCAGTGGCTTGGGGCCAGGTATTGTTTTAAATAGACTTGCAAAAATGCATTTGCCTTGGCTCCAGAGGGGCAGCTGGGCAGCTAATCACAACCGAAGGAGGTTAGTGCCCCGTGGCTTGCTGAAAGCACTTCTGATATTCCCTTGTCCCTGGGCACTACCCTAGCATCTGTGGGAATGAATGCAGGAGAAAGGCTCCTGCCCTTGAAGAGATGTCCATAAGTTAACTGGCGATCTTCAAAAATCCACAAGCTAATAAATTGTATCATGTAAAGAAAATAGCTTTCAAGTGACTGCAGTAAAAAGAATTCTAAGTTCATTTTTCTTTTAGCTTCTGAAGTTTGAAAGCCATTAAGTTGTTTATAAGGTGGACCTTAATTCAGCTCACGGCTTTATTTCACAGGAGTCTCAAGAATGATGCTCATTCCAGGTGTTAAGCAGATTGGCCTGGTTAGGGATGGATCAGGTGTGTAATCTTGCAGGATTAACTCAGTGACTTGGAGATTCTGCAAGGGATCTTTTCAAATAAGCTATTTTCCACATGTACCACCCCTTTGCCTCACTATCTAATTTAAAAAATAATATGCCTCACATAATGTACACTGTTTCCGCGTATCATTTCCCAGCTTCTTTTAGGTAGACTTCTCAGTTAGGATTTAAGACACACCTGTTTGTTTTCCTGAAGGCTTCACTGCATTAGGATAATACGTGTGGCTACATCTCCCACTGTGAATCACACTCATACTGGGGAGAGGGAGGCAGGCAAGTGCAGTTTCCCTGGTGCCTACTGTGGTGAATCTACTTGTTAAGAAATTCATTCTTTAACTGAAAAATCATAAATTATAATTTTTTTAAAAAGAAGTTCAGATAGTAGGGTTTGATATTTGCCAGTCATTAAAAAGATCCAAGCAGAATGTGGTTAGATTGTTTTCATCTCCTGATCCTAAAATAATGATAGTGGCTTGTGTTTTGAATTACATAACAAAACTGTTGTTTACCTGAAAGGCAAATAAAGACTTAAATGCAGCTTTTGTCTATAAAAGCACACAATTTTCTTTTTCTCACGGTTTGACTTGCCAAACTATTTCTATCCTTTCACGTTAGGCACTAAAGAAATTTGATCTGCTAAATTCTAACACTGGCACAAATTTGGGCTTAATGAATGTTTGTGGAGAGGCTGAATGAATAAATATACTTTCAGAATCTGAAAGGACGTAGGGGTCCTAACTGGATGTAATAAACCTATTAGTGAAATTTCTGCCCCTTCCTTGTGAATCTAAGGAGAACACTCCTCAAAGGATTTAAGTCAAGGATTTGGGGCCTCACGGTAAAGGTCTTTCACATGAAATTTTTCAAAACTGTGTAATGCACCAATCGAGCTCATTTTACACTTTGTGAATTAACTCAGGTTGCCAAGGTCACCCAGCGCATGACTTTCGTCTTATTCTCTAACAGGTTCTCAAGTGTAATGTGCATCTGAATCTGCAATATTGAAAAAGGTCACCTTCCTCACAGAGCAAGTACTAAGGAAACTCAAGGAGAAGATCTGTAAATGGCTTCAAACTTTATTTTGGGTCTAGAGACTCATGTCTCTTCTTCTCTGCAAAGTCCACTCAATCCCTAATTTCAGCCTTCCCAGAAATATCTTCTGAACTGACTCCCTGACACTCATGAGCACTGTCTTTGACTGAAAGTATGAACTGCAAAGTGACACCAAAATGACAACATTGTAATTTATCTTCAACCTCAAATGTTTGAAATTTTATGCTAAAGTTTGAATCTATATCAGCTTGAATTTTAGCTGAACTTGTTTCTTCATTCTGAGAGATGAGTTCCTAAGAAAATTCCTCATTTATTTAAAGGTAGAGAAATTTTAAAGTATTTCTATTAAGTCATATGAGCTGTGAAGAAAACGGATTTTAAAAAAAGCTGGAATTCTGAGATTATACACATGCACTGGTAAATAGTAAAGCAATGGAGATTCGGTGAAGAGCCTGGTAATACATCTTCATTCTTTTTCACTTTGATTTTATATTTCTCTGTTCACTGCCTGTGTAAGGCATTTTCTGAATCTCCTTTTTAATCAGATTAAAAAGAAAAGAAAAACAATAACTTGGTAGGCAGTACCTGGCTCCCTGTGCATTCTGCTAGGTACTACAGGCCAACTGGGATTATTTCTTAGTGACAAATGAAGAGGCAGGAGACACAAGTTATGGCAAATGCTAGACCAGGACTGACAATGATTTTGAGAGGCAGGCTCAGTTGGACTTGACAGTGTCAACCAGGACACCAATGCTTGAGAAGAGATTTTTGTTTGGGTGTGAACTTGGGCATACCAGCAATTTCTCTAGTGTGAGAAAGTGGTCATGCATTGTGGCAGCCTCAGAATGGTGTTCACTTAGTAATACTTAGTAATGGTGTTCACTTCCTTCTCTTATCCAGAGAAGGAAGAGCAGCAGAGGCACTGATAATAATAATAGGTGATGGTGACAAAGATAGCATTGAAGTTCTTATTATGACAGGCACTGTGCTCAGTGTGACTGATCTAATTTCAATCCCTGTATAGTAACCCTATGGGGTAGGAATATTTATAGCTTATTTTATAATTGTGGAGATTGAGAGTTAGTGAGGTTAAGTAACTTGCACAAAGTCACTTAGCTCATAAATGACAGAATTGGAAATTAATCCAAGGTATGTCTGATTTCAAAACCCAAATGCCTACAAATTTGTTGAAAATCAGTTAGTAAGAGTAACTCAGACTTTGAACATAATGGAATGATATAATTATTACTGTTAATATAAGAATATAATTAATATTATTAAATTAACAGTATCAAGTATATGTATATACATACATATGTCATTATCTAGTCACAAATGTTTCCATTTGAAATTAAATGATTGAATACTGGAAATAATTTTTTTCTAGTGCAAGTCTAAGGCATTTCAAAGTAGTTATCTTTATAGGTCAATAAGGCTCTCTAACTTTCAAAGTCACATGAATATCTTCAATTTGACATTATCTTTCAGATTAGGCTCATAGGGAGAAAAAACTCCCAATAAAATGGCAGTCTGGGAGAAAATATTTGCAACAAATAGAACCAACAAGGAGTGAATATTTAAATATACAAAGAGCTCTGACAAACTGCAAATTAAAACCAAGACAAGCAAGTCAAAGAAGTAAAGTCTAAGAACATCAAAAGTTAATTCCCAGAAAGAGAAGCACAAAGTTATGACATCCACTAAGAAATAAATGCATAAATAAGCAGATAAATAAAACCAGCTACTCCATCAGAGTGGCATATTTTTCTTAGAAAATAATTTTGTGTTAAAATATGCATTATTCTCTAACAATGGCACTTCTGGTATTTACCACATTTACATAGGGATGGTCATTTGTATAATTATTTTCAATACTATTGATAAAAGCTGGAAATAATCCTTAAACCATATGTATGTGCAGGCATGTGAGTGTAAATTGTATTTTAATTGAGAAAAATGTAAAGTTTATGTAAGTGTATATATATATATATATATATATATATATATATATCTTGATTTCTTTGGTTTAATACAAACACTTTTGTATTTCTTTTGTAAGTGTATATAGATAAGTCAGTGTAACTACAGAAAAAGTTGGGAAGTATAATGCACCGGATTGTCCAAGTGTAGAGTGAAATGAGGTGAGCAAACGGTACTATTGACTTATTTTTACTTTTTTTTTTTAAAGAGGCATGTTCTATTTATTTATTTATTTATTTGTTTGTTTGTTTTGTTTATACAAGCACTGGGTACAGTCAGAAGCGCGGGAGGGTGAGAGAATTCACCAGAGCCAGAGCGGGGAGCAGAGCAGGCAGAAGGACCGAAGTACACTGCTGAGGGGAGCAGCGGGCGGCAGGAGAGGTCTGCGCGCCATGCGGGACCCTCCTCCGGTGGCCGGGAAGCAGCCGGGGATCGAACCGGCGCCACAGAGGCCGCGGGTTCTTCGCAACCAAGCGCTCAATCGCTGCGCCACCGGGGAGGCCCGACTTATTTTTACTTTTAAAGTGGTGGGATTAGAATACAATTTATGTTTTTGGTGACTTTAGCATTTCATAAATGAAATTAGTTTTTAAAAGGATAAAATAAACTGTCTTAATGATTAATCATGAACCTAAAATTACAAAAATCTTGAATTTTTGTGAAATATGTTGGGAAATATACCGCATTCCCCTTTTGACATTTTTCTTTTATTACAAAAGGTATAATAATTCTGTAATATATACATGTGTAAGAAAGAAAGAAAAATTTCTCACAACTCTTATAATCCTCACAATGAAGCAGAACGGTAATTCTATACAATGTAAGAGTCCTAGAAGACTATTTCGTTTCTTATTTATTTCTAAGCTACACATAATTTTGAGTACCATTACAAAAGCAATAGTACAGTGAATCAACAACTCAGTGGTAATTTTCTACAAGTTTTTTCTCTATGTGTAGAACCTCTTTTTCAAAAGTACAAGACCTTAACATCTGTCCACACAAAAACTTGTATGCAAATGTTCATAGAACATTTTTCATAATAGTCAAAAAAATGAAAGCAAACCAAATGTTCATCAGCTGATGAATAGATAAACAAAATGTGGTATATTGATACAAAGCAATTTTATTTGTCAGTGAGAAGGAATGAAGTACTGATACATGCTACAACATGGGTGAACTTTATGCTAAGTGAAAGAAGCCAGTCACAAAATATCACATAGGTGATCTCATTTATAAGAAATGTCCAGAAGTGTTAGATCTATAGACACAAAAGCAGACTAGCAGTTACTGGGGGCTGTGGAAAGGGTCCAGAAGGGATGAGAAGTGACTGCCTGTACAGTCACTCAGAGGGGATAAACATGTTTTACAATAAAGTTATGATTATTGTACAACTCTAATTTAGAACCAATGAATTGTACACTATAAGGGTAAAATTTTATGCTATATAAATTGTATCTCACTAAATGTATCTAATTTTCAATTAAAGCTCTTTCAGGAAGTCTTATGGGAGTGTTTTATTAATGTTAGCATAGCTATGAATGAGAATTCTAGAAAATTAGGGCTTTTTCTTTTGAAATCCCATTCTCCCCTCTGCCCAGTTAATCCAGAAACAAACTTGGTTGACTGTGGTTCTTTTTATAGAAAATTTTTCCTCCTCTATATGTGTTTTGAGCCAATTTGATTGATACCTTTCTTGAATCAGCATCCCACAAAGGAAAATAAGATGGAAGCAGCAGTACCCACCTTCAATAATATGTTTTCTTGACAACCCTCTTTCCGTTTCAGCTCTAACAAGAAAAAAGAAGCAAATGACTTTGAGTGGGGGTGTGTTTTTTTATTTTAAATTGCTGTTTCAAAAGTACAGAAGAATAATCATTCGTGCTTGAAATGAATTGCTAATTTTATATCCCCTTCTTGGCAAATTCTATACTACTGAGGGCTGAGAAAGAAGGCTGGTGGGCAGCACACTGAGCCCCTTTTCTTTGGAGACCCCAGGAGATGACTTAACCTTGATGCCACCACACCTTACTAATGCAATTCAGGCATACCATACACACACACTCCATATACAACTTGGCATATGATTCAACCTTCCCACTTTATTTTTAACCAATTCAAGCCGGGGTCGTAAGGGGGAAGCCTGACACAAGTTTGTGATATTATTGTTAGTGTCATTAGCTTTTCTGAGCAAGGACACAAATTTGACAGTATCTTTTGACTTACATAATAAATGCAACAATTATTTCCATTTAAAATTTGATGAACCAAGTCATCCTTAACTTAGAATCATAAGGAGACAAACTTTTAACCTTTTGCCTTCCCAAATCATTATAAATTCTGATTAATTAGAAACATGATCCTAGAGTTTTAAAGCATTAATGAAATGTTTCTCCAACATCAATATCTTTGGCAGGTTTTTCTTTTTACAGCATAGCAGTTCACCATCAACCTTGGCAATTTGGAATGATTTACAAGTATATTAGATCATATTGCATGAGGTACTCTACTACATAATGATTCTTGAAGATTGTCTTACTTCCTGTTGATTTCTAAATTATAGGCTAGATTTTTGCATACCAGAGCAAAACACCAAGCCAAAGGCATCAAGAATCGGACACAGACAGAATAAATCTATGTTTCTGACAGGGCGCCAAGTTGTTTTGTTTTTATGTAGACCACAATAGGAATAAATCCCCGAATGCCATCACTCTAGCATTATATTTGGCTCATCACTCATCATTTGGCCCATCACTCATCATTTGGCTCAAAAATAGCAATGAAATATGAGTGTGTGTGTGTAATCATGTATATTTTGCTTAGAAGATTCTTAAAGAAGAACTGCCCTCTGCCTTCATTTTTCTTTTTAACTATTCTCGATCAATTATAGGGAGGTCAATAACCGTTGATTTGTTTGGTTGTGCTTGTTTGTTGTTAAAACAGAAATCTTTGAGCATTCCATGAAAAGACATGTGGAACAGCTTGCTGTCTTCTTGCATATTGGTCAAAGAGGCCCAACTTCTAAGTCCTGATGAGTAATGTAAGTACCAGTTCAAACAGCAGCAGGCCCATCAGAAGCCCATTCATCCTGTGAACCTTGTTCTGCATTCTGCCACAGAGAAAGGACTTCTCTTTCATTTGATCTGACAGCAAGTGATACAGGAAGCTTCCTGTTATTCTCCAGCGAGAGGGTCCTTTTGATTAGTTCTTTCAGAGCCCTCTGCAGAATGATCAGAGACTTACACGTGGAGCCAGACAAGATATTTTTATCTTTACATTCCGTGGAAGTCTCTGAGTTTTGGCAGATTTGAGTAGCTTTTCTTCTGTGATGCTATGTGCTTATTTTTTTCCCCTGAAATCTGAACTCTATTTTGGAAATGTTTCTAAGTATGAGGTTGGTATTTGAAAATCTCCATGAATCACTTAGTAACAAGTGACCACATGATTTGCACTAAATTTCTGTGGGAGCATCTTGCTAAAACTGACTCCAAGGCAAATTGCTCTTCCCTTTGAATGAGAAAAATACTCTTTCTTTCTGAATCCATTAATTTTAGTACATTAGATACAAAATAGTTGCCTAAAGGATAAAAACATAAATTGCTAGTTGTTTCCTGTTGAGTAGGGAAAATACAAAGTGTGTAACTTACTTTCCACCCCAGTAGAGTTTAGTTGTTATGACCAGGCTGGACCTCCTGTATGTTAAACAGACAAACACACACAGAAGAAGATTAAAGACATTTGAAGTTATTGTACTGAGTCCTGTTATTATTTATTTATACTATAAAATACAAAGAACCTATTGTACCTCACATTTAAATAATTTGGTAAAGAGATAAATTTGTTAATCCATATCACTGAAATGTAAAAACAAAAAAGTTGGGGAATGGGGATGATGTCAGGTCCTAGTGGAGAGGCGGAAGGGGGTGATCTTTACCAGGAGGGGCTGGAGGAGGGGTCTGTGACATCAAACAGGAGACTGGGTGGCAGCAAAGCAAAGGTCAGTGGTAGCCATGGAGGGTAGGAAGCGATCAGCGAGAGGGAAGGAAAAGGACTTCAAGAGTAGATTGCTTTAGCAGCTCAAGTAAACAGCCACCGACTAACAACCACTTATTTATCATCTGGCAAAACACAGATTGAGTGAGAATTTTTCCTGGGGTAAATTTACCCTCTGCCAAGGACTGTGGACCTAAGTGGCTCTGAGTTATGACCTTCTTACCACAACTTTCTCCCATAGGAACTAATGACATGGAAATACAAATAATGAACTCAATTAGAATAGTAAGAAAAAAATATCTTTACGTGTCTTGTTAGATAGAAATGTTATTTTAGGAAAACAGTCTTAAAACCCTTAAACTGTAGCTTTTATCACATTACTCCCAAGGGGATGAAATGTGGTTGTCAGCAAATTTATCTTCCCAGAGCCACACCCAAGGGTAAGAAATGTAATTTTACCATTCTGATGGTAGAATTAGAAATATGTCTTGAGAATGACAATCATAGAGTTTAAAACTGGGAGGCAGGTCTCACTGTGATTTTGTTAATCTAGGGATATAATTCAATTGAACTGGTCTAAAAAAAAATCATTTGAGATTCAAAAGTTAAGGTCATTCTTTGGGAGTATTTGTAATAAGGCATTTAAAATTCCATCAGCCTTAGAGTCAATGCCTGGGTCCCTCAGCTGTGAAAGCCTGGTATGGTTAATAATAATCGATGGGGAATAGCAGTGACAATTCTGACAATTTGGTTGCGACAAGAAAAATTTGTAGAAAATGTCAGCAACCCCGTGCCACTGATGTTAATTCCCTGAAAAGCAATTTGAATCATTGTAATGAAGGGCTCCAGATGTATGCATCTGGAGAGTACACAGCCCACAGAAGCTGATGTTCTTTCTGGGTTAATCCATCATCCTCATGATACTTATTATAGTAGCAATCTGCCACAGGGGAGCCAGCAAACATATTCAGAGCTTCAACAAAAGACTGGATAGAATATTACAAAAAATGAATTCAGCTTTTCCGATTATTCAGAGCAATTGAACCTGTCAAAGCTGCACACTCTATCTGAAAACCGCCATAGATTTATTTTTTCCAAAGTTGGGCTTTCTATAAGATGTTTGGTCGATATGGGTTTGCTAACATTTATGGTCAAACAGCAAGATTAGAAAGCAACCTGGCAAATGCTCACTGAGCCCCAAAGGTATTAAAAACAATTCTGTGGAGGTGGAGAATGATAATCCAAGTGTTTTGGTTTGACACGAGCACAGCCTTCAAAATACCCATGTACTCCACAGCACTTCACAGTTATGCCATCCATTTTACGGTGGGGAAACCAAGACTCAGGGAAGTGAAGAAAGTTGTTTTGAGAAGCACAGCTAGCAAGTGAAAACCCCAGGACTAGAAGCCAGTGTGAAACCACTGTTATAACTCCATGCTCTCATGATAAAGTTTGTCTTTGCACCAGTCTTGTGGGGGCAGCTGTGCGCTGAGACCTATATTCTGCAGCAGGGTGATAGCTGGAGTTTTTATTTGCAAGACTAAAAAGCAGTTTGTGAAAAGTACATGCTAACCCACTATCTACAAAAGATATATTATAGTCTCTGCAAGCTATGTAGAGTGGGGTTAAAGTTTGTGAGGTATCAAGGGGTAAAGAGCAATGGCATGGACACCTCCCCTCCTTGCACAGGTGAGCCTGGGTAGCCTACACCTCACTGCGGATTCCACTGGACTTTGAGTGAACTTACCTCTAAGATCTCTGTTCTAGGTTAAATTGTGTGCCCCCAAATATGTTAAAGTCCTAACCTCTGTACTCAGAATGTGAGCTTGTTTGGAAATAAGGTCTTGGCAGATGCAATTTGTTAAATTAAGCTGAGGTCATACAGGAGTAGGACAGGTCCCTAGTTCAACATGACTGTTGTCCTTATAAGACACACAGACACAGGAAGGGGGAGCAGGCCATGTGGGATGGAGGCAAACTTTGGAGGGCTGCAGCTCAAAGCCAAGGACTGTCAGAGATGGCCAGCCACTGCCAGGACTCAGAGAAAAGGAAGAACCCAGAGTTTCTGAGAGCATAGGCTGCTCAAACCTGGATTTTGGACTTCTGGTCTCTGGAACTGTGAGAGAATGAAGGTCTGTTGCCTTAAACATTCTGTCTGTGGCACTTCGTTATGGGGCAGTGATACAGTCCCATATTGGGGAAGGAAAGGTTGAATATAGTTTATTCTTAACAACCTTACAGTCCCTGGAGAAGGGAATGAGGAGAAACGAGAGGGAGAAAGTAGGTCACCAAAGTTGTTCACATCTTCGTAAATTTCTGGTTTTCCATTTCTGCAAGGTTCTCTATTCCTACGAAATGTTTCACCAAGAATGAGGAGTAAGCAACCTCAGGAAGACAAGGAACTTGGTTCCACCATTCTAGTTTCTTCTCCTGGAGGGTGTTTAAATGATGTGTACAGAGACATAATAAAACCAGTTTCAAGCTAATTTCTAAGAATGTCCATTTTGCCTAGAATAAATTTTATACCCTCTTTGTTTACACACATGGGTACAAGGCTCTTTGCACACCTGTCTCAGAAGTGTTCTAGAAATGTTACTAATTTGGCCATTGGCATATATTATGCCAGAGTGGAAGAGGACCCCCCAAATGTGCCCATTGATCTTTATTGGGTTTTGCCTGATTCTATACTCACATTGGCAGGAAGTGGCAGTCAAGGTTGACACTCATAGAGCCATGTGGGGGATGGCCTCACCGCCCCCACTGATGTGACAGGATCCTGCATTACCATAGGCTCTTGTTACATAAGTGATTGGGTCAGGCAAGAGGGGAGCTCTGGTACCAGGAATGATGCTGGCTGACTGTGTCCAGGTAAGAAAACACAGGGACATTTATCCCAAGAGGGTCTTGCTTCATCATTTCTTTGCATTCAGAGTTGTTAATAAAATGATGAGTGAACATAAATAGGTATGTACAGATAATCAGCTCCTTGACCACAAATGGCAGCACAAGCCATAAAAATATCATACGCCTATGTACAAATACCTCAGGAACATTCCCTCCTCCATTCAACCCCATGGCGATTTGTTATGCTATACTAGTCAATAATTTCTGACACACAAGTAATGAACGTCTGGTATATATTTTCAAACCACTGTAAATCAGTCTTTTACCAAGAGTTGACTTTTGGGGACAGTCTTTTGGTCAGTTATCAGACCATTTTTTTTAAGAAGTGGGGTACAGGCCAGAGTCGCAGAGGGTAAGAAGATTCACTGGAGACAGAGTAGGGAGCAGAACAGGTAGATGTACCAAAATACACTGCTGAGGGCAACAGCAGGCGAGACAGGAGAGGTCTGCTGTACCAGGTGGGTTGCTCCCCAGCCGGCCAGGGATCAAACTTGTACCACACAGGCCGCGGACAGCCTCACAGCACTATGCTCAAACCCATGAACCACCAGGGAAGCCCCAAAATAAATCTTTTGAAAGGCAAATAAATGATGGTGAATGCATTACCTCCAGCCTTTCTTTTTGATGATGCTTCCCAGTATCACTTCAGCCCTGGCAGGGAAACAGAGAAAGTCTTAGGATACAGTGACCTGGAAACACAAGAGTCGTGCAGAACACCAGAGCCATTCCTTGTTTGAACTCTCAGTGCCCACATGTCCTGAAAATAGAAGCCGTTCTCAGCTGGTAGCACAGTTTCCGCTGTTTCTGCTTGTGCCTGCAGAATGCTGCTCTGGAGTATTCCAGAAGCACCTGCCAAATACTGACATGCTGGCAGGAGAACGCCTGCCGTCCTGATACTAAGAAACAGTGGAGTCACTCGGCAATTTGGTGTTTTTGAACTGCTGATTCCATATATAAATGTTCCTCTTGGCAGTGTCCAAGGGTCCAGATTTTCCTTCTAAATGCTAAGGTCTCCATCGTGACCGGAAGGACTATGAATCTCACACGGTTTAGACAAGATATTGACTCCCAGATGATCTTGCAAATAAAAAAAAAACACTACCCATGTGTGGCTGAGATGTCCCAGACTCTGCAGGTGCAGTGGCCACACAGACAACGCCTTGGTTTCCAGTGACAAACGTGTCACAGGAGCAAGATAATAAGGCGAGGAGCGAAGTGCTCCTTCTGCCCCGAGGTTTTGGAGAGGTGTGCTGAAGATATCCCTCTGCCCTCTCATCTCTGTCTACCCCAGCTGAGACCCAAATTTAAAGAGACTAAAGCTTTGTCCACAGTCTCTCCCAGGAAGACCAACATTGTGAGAAGCAGCAGGACTCAAGGGGGTGGGGACACCAGTGGATATAGCACTTTGTCCGTCAGGGTCGCCTAGATGGGGATTATTTGTCTTAACTGAAAGTTCTGTCTTCATTGTTATGTCTGGCCCACAAGGAACTGCAATGTGGGTTAGCTTTGGAGCACACCCCACACAGATGAGCTCGGGGGTTCCGTGTGTCACTCCAGCCCACTGCCCCCACTCTTCTACCTCACAGTTGCCTTTTGCAATCTTGCATCTCCCAGTGGGAGCCTCTTCCCAATGCACACTGACAATCAATCAATAGTTAATTGGAATAGATTATCCTTTATCAGAGGAATACAAACCGTCTTGTGACTCATGCCTCCTTTTTTCAACTTTCATACTGTCTGGTACTAAACAGGATTCAACAGAAGGTACTGAGAAAGGGTAGGGTGGACTCACAGAAAACATCAGAGATGTGGACTCTGAACCTCCTTGGTGGTCCTTAAATACAGGCCTGCCTTTGAGGAGGAGGGATCCCGTGCAAGAAAAATGTGCTAAAACCAGGCAAAGATGAACCCGATTCAGCAAGTCTCCAAGGTGACTGTAATTCTCACCTGGAAGGAGGTACATTAGACTTTCAACCAGCGTGCTCCAGGTCTGTCTGAAATGTGTGTGCTGGAACCTGGAGGTATGTGCTCTGTCTTAGGGGGGAGCCCTAGTCTAGGGCCCCACACCTGCCCTCAGTTCCTGGGTGTGATTGTAACTAGATGCAATTTCTCCAGCAAAAGAAGTGAAACCTCTGACAGTCCCTCTATCCTTAGAATGGGGTCTGCAATGCCCTCTTATAAGTGATACTGGATTTATTGGCATCTTTGGGTTCTTCCTTTAATTTCTTATCTGCCTATAGTGCTAGGTGCGGGACAGGCCTGCAAACAGAAAGGCTGCCCCTGTCTCCACGCCATTTTTATTGGAGGTTGAGCAATTCTGGGGCTAGTTATGAAAGAATGGGACTAGCCTCATTCATTTGCTCACTCTTCTATTCAACTCACATTTATTGATTTCCATTACCCCTCCACCACCTGCCATTGCATGCAGGCAGAGTCTCTTGGCTCAAGAAATGAATCTCGAGAGGCACAAACAGGGACTGACTTACTTTCCAGCAGCATACACCTCCGCAGTGTCAAAGAGATTGACTCCACTCTCATAGGCAATTGTCATCAGCCGTTCAGCGACCTGCAAGAGAATGGAAGCCAGTGAGGAAAGGCAACAGCGTCTCTAAGCTGGGGGGCACCACTGCCTCCTCTGGTGGCTTTAAAAACACTGAACGCTGTTGCTTATTTTTCACAGACATATTAAAGACTCAAAAATAAAAGAATATATGGGGTGAGATTATCCTTTCCTCAGACCAGGCAGCAGGGACTCACTTCAGTGTTGGGTAAGTCAGCCCGGACACAGGGAGATGGATGATTTGTGTTTCTCACTCTGCTTGGAAGACCTGGTTTGACAACATTCTCGGTGGCATCAGAATCTGACAAAGAGGGTCATGTGTAACACTGGTGTCTCCATTTCTCGTCTTTCCCCAAGTCGATAGGTTTTGGCAGTTGAAGCCGCCTGACCTAAAAGCTTTGCCTTTTTCCCCTCTAAGTTTAGCAGATTGTGCTGACAAACCAAAGACTAGACAGAGCTGTGACTGTTGTAACACTCCTGCCACTCACATTTCAGCAAAATCCCAGGAGCCATCACAGAGCAACCAGTCAGCTGAATGGACGGGGGCTGAGGTATGGGCAGAGAGCACACTGTTCTCTGGGGACCCGGCTCTCACTGGCAGCCTGCAAACATCGCCATACTCCTTGTTCTTTCTTTTGTGCTGTTGAACCAAGTGGCAAATGTGTCAGAATATAGAGGAAGCTATAAATAACAGCTTGAGGGTAGGCATAGAGGGACAGTGATACGCAACGTGGAGAGGGGCCACTTTTTCATTTGGTTGGGAGATTTATCAGTCATTTGAAATATTACACAACTCACAAATAATGACCATTGATTTTTTCATTTTGTTTTTGATTGTAGGTTAAAGTTGCTTCATCAGCATTTCCAAGATAAATTATTTTTCTGTTGCTCTAAATATTGACCTACCAAGAAAAGTGTTAGGTGAGCAAAATGGAGTCCATGAAACTCTTTTAGAATAATAGCAGCAAAAGAGCCATTACTGTTTTTAATTTGCTGCCATTAGGATATTTATCCTCCGTAGAGCTTAAAAGCTCAAGCAAGAATAGCTTTCCCAGTATGACTGTCCAGTCTTTTACAACTGAACAAGGGTTATATGTTACCCTTGTCACATGATACACTGGTGGATGATTATTGGGAAATGTGCATAATATATCTTATCTAGAGAGAAACTTTAAGATGGAGAATCGTGGATAGAAAGTTGACTAAATGATTGCTGGGATACTTCCCAGCAGTAGAATTTGAAGACCTGAATATAGAATAATTAAATCCAAAGACCAGTTTCTGGCCTGGTTTCTACCAATTAGTAGATAAGATCAATTGACATCTCTGTGTCTCAGTTTCTTCCTCTGTAAGAAGAGGATGATTCTGTCCCACTCTCCCAGGGAGACTGGAGGCCTCAGGAGGCTGAGCTCAACTGCTTCCCCTGGGGTGCTGATGGTGAGAAAGCTCATTTGACACATTTGGTCAATAAGATTTGTGGAGATTTGCTCTGAAGTTCTGGAAACACTTTTCGTTGTTTTCACAGTTTCTAGAATCAACAGTCTTTCTACAGTTATTGTTCCAATTGAGGCCTAGAATTCCTGCAGCTGTTTTACTACTTGAGGGTAAAGTCCACACTCAAAGGAACCCGGGGTCAAGAGAATCGCTGGGAAATGGGTGGGAGCCACTGAGTTAGCCCTGAAGCTGGTTCTGTTTCTGCACTTCTTGTTTGAAAGTTAAAATGATGTTTTCCCTTGTTGGCTAAGCCAATTCATTATCATCTGCAATCAACGGGACCCTAAGTACCTTAAGGATGAAAATGTAAATAAAACTCTAAACCTTAGGTGCTGGAAGATGGTAACATACCTTCATTATTATTTAAATAAATTATCATTCACCCATGTTAACACATTTCTTGGTTTTATGAGGATGCCAAATCCTCTTCAGGAGGTGCCTCACAGAGGTCTCCAGTTTGGTGTTTGGGTCCCTTTGATCATATCCCTGTCAAGTGGGTGTTCAATATGTGGCTGAACTTGCCCCTAATGGGGACATGGCTACTTCCGGAGGGAGCACCGCCCGTGATAGCATTGCTCAGCATGTTACGGCACTACAGTGTGGTCATCCAGGAGTCCATATTTACACCTGCTTTGTGCTGAGCTCATCTGAAGCCAGAGAGAAAGCTGGACGATCTGGGGAGGTGTGATTGCTGCTTTTGCCTGCAATTTTGCCACATGGAAATAGGTGAACTCCAGCAATTCAAGCACCTGAGTGCCTGTGGTCTGACACGCCCCCTCCTTTTCTCTGCTGCTGTCTTTCTTCGGGGACCTGGGGAAGCCACAGCCACTTTCTGGCAGGACAAGCATTCGTCCTCTAACCTGCATCCAAGCCGGGAGACTGCAGCCTTTCATGAAATTCTTGTTCAGTTTTTAGAATCGTAGTTTTGAGATGATTCCCTTCAGAAGCCAGCTGTGCACACTGACCTGGGCTGGCAGCAGAGTTGCCACCCAGGGCAGAGCAGAGATGAGACAAAGGGGAAATGATTGTTTATGGCTGGCCCCTCTGCTCTGTTAGGGGACATATTTTTGTCTTTTGTCCTGCAGGCCTGTCCCAAGGCTGTGCACACTGGTCACAGTGGATCCTTACTTCTAGACCTGCTTATTTGTCACCTATCTCATATTTGATACAGTCATTGGCTGTTACTTTGCTAAGGGAGGACTTTTCGCCATGCCGCTCCACATACTCCACCTGATGCCATCGGTGTGTTGCCTCTGATGGCAACCCTGGACGTCCAGCACAACTGAAGGACTTGTCTCCCTCACTGCTAGGAATGCTGCCGTCAGCTGCCTCCGTTAGTGTTTCCTCGCCCAATGTCAGGTCTGCATCCCAGGGCAGTCTCTAGCCTCTAGTAAATGCTCAGTCTTCTTGCTCCAACTTGGGAGAACTCTGCAGGGCTGTCTCAGCTTTGGAGGTCCACAGGGAGTCAGCTGAGGTCATTGTTGAGACTCCATTGTGGCCCAGTTTCTCTCTGCCCAATCCTGCTTCCTTCCCTGTCCTGCACTAGTCCTGAGGGCACTTCCGAATAATTGTCCTGCATGTGAATCTCCTTCTCAGTGTTCATTCCCCAGGAACTCCCCCCACCACCCCTGCCATGCAACAAGCCCTCTGTGGTGACCTATGCCCAAAGGGGTGGGGAGGCATTCAGACAGATAAAAGTATGCAGCTAACACTTCTCCCCCCCAAATCTATGAAATAACACTGGTGACCTTGGGAGCTGTGGAAATGACCACCAGCTCACCTACATTTCTCCTTAGGGATGATGTTAAGAACTGTTATAGGGCAGCCCCGATATAAAATGGGTTGCCTGACTGTGGGTCCTCACCCACGTGCCTAAAAGGGACTTATTAATACTCCACTGCAGGCACACACAAAAGGTTAATAAAAGGTTTATTTACAAGGGAAGGGGAAATGAGGAAATGTACAACTCAGGGAGAAAATAGAGAGATAAAGTCTTAAATGAGTCCTACCCGATCCGCCGACCTGGAAACCCAATGGCACCCTAAGAGCTGACCGCGAGCTGAGAGCTGGTGGAGAGCCAAAAAAAAAAAAAAAGGAGCCCTCCCAAGGCCCATGTATCTGGTTTTATGCCAAACCTGGCTGCTTAATTCCACCCTCAGGTTCCAGCAACCTTCCCTTTGGTGGTGATGGGATTTGTTTTTCCCAATGTCCTGATGGCTTTGGTCTGGAGTAGGGGTGGTGTCCACAAAGCCTGTATGGAATTAGGTTAGGACGTCCTTTTCCCCCAACAGAACTACCTTTATAAAAAGTATTTTCCTGGACCAGGCACGTCTCATTAACCTAAAGTATGACACTGCTGCATAGAGGCGCATTTCAATTTGCTGATGTGACTGATGATTGTTAGTAAATCTAATGTTAGTAAGTCTCACTAGTCAATGGCAAAGCAGACTGGATCCCACTGAGAGTTTTAGGCAGATACACTGTCTGTGCCTTCTCTGTAGTGTTGCAGGTAAGCAGCAAAGATCAGAGGGATTGGGGGTGTTCCCTTAGGGGAGTTGTTAACACTCAGTGAGTGCCTGCATAGTTCACTTATGCTATGAAGATATTCCCTAAAGGCATGAGAAAATCACTGTGGTAAGCTTTGTTTTGAATGTGTTAATGAAGATTTAGAGGAATTTTCTGGTAAATATAATTGTTATGGCTGTCACTTATAGTCTGCTATTTACTAATCAGAGGACTGTGTAAACATCTGACTTGCCTAACATGGTCAGTACCTTCAATAGACCTTCAAGGTGGCCATGATCATCCCATTGGACATAGAAGCAAATGAGCTCAGAGGGTGGATGCATTTGCCCAAGGCATTGGGACCGATTAGCCAGGATTGACCGGGAATGGGATATCCCATTTTAAAATGGGAAAATTCATGCAAACTGGAACCAGTTGGTCATTCTTGGTAAAACCAAAACAAGCAAACAAAACCAAAATAAAAAATATTTTCATAAGGTAACTAAATATTAATTCCTAACTGGCTTGTTCTCTAACTATTGAGCCTCAACACAATATAGATTGACAGCCTCAAAGGCTATTAATAGTCCAAATATAAAAACTACAAGAAACAAGATGAAATTGAAAATAAGCTTCAATTCAATCTTAACTATTTCCTGTGAATTATCCCCATAAAAGGCCAAGACCCAACCCTGAAGTTCTGCATTTTCTTGGATCAGCATTGTAGAAGCCAAAAGTAACTTACCTCATCTGAAATTTGACCACCAAATGTCACCCATGTTCCTAGAAAGGAATAAATATTTGTACATTATTCACAATCATTCTTCTAATATTGTGCACAATGAGAGTAAACACTGTTTCTTGGGTCAGAACAACTTTGTTAGGATTTCCCCAAAGGTACCTGGATAAGGAGCACAGTGGACTAAAGCTCATTTGCCCCTCTTTTTTCAGTAAGTACTCCAGCAGGAATCTGTGCCTCTATGGACGAAGGAATGACTTTTCTTCACTCAAAGTTACCAGTATGCCGGTGAGAGCCCTATCCTACAATATGCTTTTTACTGAAAATGGATCTGCCATATACACCCAACAGTTTCACTTCTAAGTATCTCACCACCACCCCCCAACACAAAAGCACTAATTTGAAAATAAACCTGCAGTCCTATATTCATCGCAGCACTATTAATAATAGCCAAGATATGGAAACAACATTTAGGCGCCAGAACAGATGAGTGGTTCAAGAAGATGTGGTACACACGCACACACACACACACAATGGACTACTACTCAGTGATCAAGAAAAGATAAACTCATGCCATTTGTAGTAATATGGATGGGGCTGGAAGGGATTATGCTAAGTGAAAAAAGCCAGGAGAGAGGTAAATATTGGATGGTTTCATTTATGTGGAATATAGAAAAATCAAACAGAGGATCAAAGACAAACTTTAAAATCAACCTTAAAAACGGACCATAGATCTGAGGCATCTAGAAGGGAAGGGAGCAAGAGAGGAGTGAGGACAGAAGGGGTGAGATTGCAGTGGACTATATGGGTGCTTTGGTGGCGGGAGAGCTATGGTGACCACATCTGAGGGGAGAAATCCTACAGTGTTCAAAAAATTAACAAGGCTATAAAACAGTAGTACTTCACTGAAAAAAGATTAAAACCCATAAAAACAAAATGCTTTTTCTTCTACTAAGGGACCAGGAATGCTAGTGTACAGGAGGGCAGAGCCCCAAGACCACTTTGACCCCACAGTTCTGAAAGTGAAGGTAAGATGTCGGGTTATAGTTCTTCTCTTCTTTGCCTCCATGTAGGGCTATTTTGCATTCCCTATCACCTTTCAAAAGAACTCTTTCAGGTGTCATCTCGCCCCCATTTTCAACCACTCCCCCCCACCCTGGTGTGACACTCAAGGATCTTTCTGTTATGACTAGACTCCAGAGTGGAAATCTCCATTGGTTTGGGGCTGGGGGTGGAGGAAGTGGCCAGAGTAAAAGGCGATTCTGGCCTGCAATCATCTCGTTCATTTATTCCTTCTTTGATCCAGTTTCTTTTCTGAATACTAACGCCTGCAAGGCAACCCAGGTCCTAGGGACAGTGAAGTGGTTGACCAAGTTCCTTTCTCCCAGGAGGTTACAATACAACTTGACACATAGTGCAACTGAGGCAAACTCAGGCTGTAGGGGAGGTAGGGATCTGCCTAGACTGGGGAGGTGGCACTCGGGGAAGCTTCCTGTGAAGCGGAAAGGAACAGGCTTTCCAGGTGGAGGTGAGAGCATGGGCAAGGCCAAGAGGTAGAACATCTCTGAGTGGGCTGAGATCCTGGGCATGTCCATTGGACCAAGTGATGAAACAGTGCACAGAGGGAGAGGTGGCTGGAGGGAGAACATCCAGGGTCTGGGTAGAGTTGATATTTGGGGAGACAGGTAAAGAAATGCTGTTGGAATCTTCTGTTTTGTATTTCATGATGACAGAACTACTACATATGGAACACTTTCCAAATGCCAGGCAATATGCAGAAATTTGTATACCTCTATCACTAATCATTTGACAAACTTACAAGGCAGTTTTATTATGCCTGTTTCCCGATGGGGAGCCTAACCTCATTCTTCCTAATAAGTGGAACATTCAGCAATATTCATCCTGCTGCCTCATTAGGAAATTTTCAATTTAATTATGACACTTGGATTTCATACTCCATAGAAGCATGTTGATGTAATTGTGCTTTTTCTCTTCTTGATTCTTAGGGACTAAAGCAAAGTTAGATAACACTTTGCATGCTTAGAGGTTGCAAATGGCCACCCCCCAGGTTGTACTCTGCTGGTAGACTATTTTACCCAAGTAGAATGATATTGACTCACTTAGTATTTTAATATATTTTTACTAAGGTACCAATATTTAAATTGGCAAAATTTCCTCAGAATGTCTGACTTCCAGCTTCTCCTAATCAGAGGGCCAGTGTCCCCACAAAGCAGAAGGCCCTGAATCTCAGGGGCATCATCGTTTGTGGAAGATATGTCCCCACACCTTCCTTTGTGTTTTCACGCGAAATCAAATAACACTTGTTATTGACCACCACATGTTTACTGCTATTGTTCTTACTATAAAATTAAGAGAAAAATGAATTTGTGATCTAACTCAAGAGCAGTCAAATATTTCAAGAAGAAAATAAGAGCGTACTTTTTATTTTGATACATAGGAAGACTATCCAAATGAAGAATGTTTGCACAGAAAAATGACAACTTTAGGCACAATAATAAAACTGTCTATGACTGGTGTACAAAAAAAGATGGGCATTGAGAAACTTAATGGACTAAAGAAATGCCAGTGTTTGTTTTTGAATGAGAATAACATAAGTGATCTGCTATGAAATGCAATTCTCTATTAAGTGAAAAAAAATTGCCTGGGCATCAAAACCTTTTATAGACACTTTTATGAGTCTCTTTAGAATGCAGCAGAAATTATGTGTCTAGAGAATAAACAAGCATTTGGAACTGTGAGTGTAACCAAAAACACTGTAGGTAGCTCAGTATGTTAAAATTACTGTTGAGAACTTTCTGGATAGTTACATGATTGGTGGCATTTTCTATTGCCGCAAATAGAACATAGTTATAAATAATAGTGCACTGTTAGCTATATTTATTTGTGATGTTTGGAGAACTTTGAAGGGGGTCAAAGAATTTTTAGAAAATGAGTCCCTGAAAGGCAAAACTTTAGGAAACGGATCCTTCAGAAAGTTTGCAGACCTTTGGATACAGAATGCTCTGCTCCAAGTTCCTAAATGCTTCTGCAGACCAGCTCATACAAGAGTGCATTTGGCATTGAAGCTGTCAAACAACAGATAGGAAGCAGCAGTACTTTGGAGGGGCACTGCATCTCAGTCCACTAATCTCCTCATTCACTGGGAATAGATCTGGGCTAAAAAGCTAAATGGGACAAGCTGCAGACTCAGTATTAATAACACAAATTAGCTCTTCTTCTGTATCTTGGAGCAAAAACAGGTCAACATTTGCTTGATGAATGTGCTGGCTTGCTTGTGCTATGATGCCAAAGAGATGTGTTTGAGCTGCTTGTGTGCTCAAATGGAATTGTCCAACCTCTACTTCTCCCCATCTCCAGGTGCCCACCTGTCCCAACCCCCTTCTATTCTCTGACTGCAAGACCTCCAGCAAGGATGGGGTGGCACAGTATGGCAGGATCCTCAAGTCACACTGACGGAAGAGTTGTTTCGTACAGAGTACACATCCCTCAGATGGAGAAGGAAGGAGGGCAGGCCTTCCAGAGAGTGGGACTCTACATCATTTTCTCTTCTATTCCCCCCACCTCTCAGCGAGAGGTGGCTTATTTGTTAATATGATTCTCAAAAACCCTGTGACAGTTTTCTTAATCATTTTTCTGCCTCTAATTGGAACATGTCTTCTTAAGACCTATGATGACGTATGATTATTTCACTGTGAAATCTCAAATTAATGGGATGTGACTTAGGTAATTTAGTAAACTGACACTTGTTATTTCTACCCTTTCATAAGCAGAAGGTATATAAAAAGAATTTTGAACTGTTATTCTGTCTCCTGATGAAACTCCTTCATGTCCCAAGAAATATATGCTTTGAAAACCTGTTTGGTTCCCTGGGAGTACATCTACCATGACGTAAAAAATGATTGAGCAAATGTAAAAAGAAGAAAATAGCCTTTGCGCGCGCGCACACACACACACACACACACACACACACACACTCATTGTACACCTATTTTGGTTAATTAGTTACCTTGTCAGTGGTTTACAAGGTAATTGCTTGTGGGTTATTCATCCAATAGGCAAACATGTTTATCATTTAATGACCTCTTTGCTTGAATTTGAAGACATATTAAGACATTTAGATGAATAATGTTAATATCTCATATCACTACTGTGCAGTATCAAAATGGGAAAGTGAACATTGGAACAACTCTAGTAACTAAAATGCAGATTTATTTTGAGTTTCGCTGTACTCTTTTCATTCCAGGATGCAGCATTGCTTTCTGTGTTCATGTCTCTTTGCTCTCTTCTGACCTGTGACAGTTCCTCATTCTTCCCTGTATGTTATGGCTTTGGCACTTCTGAAGCATCCTGAACAAGACTTTGTATAATGTCCTCGATATGGGTTTCAACCATTTTAAGGCTATCAATTTGGTGACTTCCTTTTCTGTATTGCATTTTGACTTGATTATGGTTTGGATATTTTAAAAATAAGTAACAAGAAGAGAATATATACTTGTAATTATAATATTCACTATGCCACAGTTAGCAATTCTTTACCTTTTCATTCAACAAGTATTTATGGATTCTCCTATGTACCAGGTATTGTATTACATGGTCAGGATACAACAGTGAACAAGGCTAGTAATTATTTCTCCCTCTATAGAGTAGACTAATGGGGAAAGGTAAAATAATTTAAACATGTAATACTTCTGCATGCTAATTTGATAAATAAAATATAAAATGCCCAGTGTTTAATGATGCATCTTAAAGAGTATCATTTTTATAAAGCAGAAATTGGTAAAGCATGAAATGTTGGCGGGGGTTGTGAATGTTGAGATTTTATATAGGGCAGCCAGGCAAGCTTTATAAATCAAAAAGAAAAGAACCAAAGAAAATGGAGCTTGTCATGCAACTGTTTAGGGGAACAGTGCTCCAGTGGAGAAAGGGGGGCCTCTCTTGGCATATTCAAGGTCCACCAGAGGCCACTGTGGCCAGAAAAGAAAATGTGAGGGCCAAGTTCTTGGAGCCAGATCTCATGGGCCATGTCAACTATAAAAAGGACCTTGGAGAGGCCGATGAAGTATTTAGAAGAGAGAAGAAACAGTCTTTGCTCTTTGAGAAGGAACATCTGTGATGTTGCGGACACACTTCTGAGGTGGAGGCTGACACACCAGTTAGGAGCTGCTGGGATAATCCAGGTGAGACATGCCAGTGGTTTGGTCTGAGGTGGTGGCAGTGAGGATGATATGCAGTGGTTGAAGTGGTTAGATTTTGAAGGACAGTAAGTAGGATTTGCTGATTGAAAGGACATAGGATATGAAAGAAGGTAAGACTAAAAGGGCAACAGCAAGTTCACAGCAAGGGGAGAATGGAGAGTCAATTCAACACATTTCACTGTGGGTTGAACAGTTTCAAGTTTTGCAAATTGAGCACAGGACAACTCCAGGTTACTGGAGTCCAGCTGATCAAATGATGGAGAGGTATTTAATCTAGAGGTACTTAGAGTTATTCATTTCACATCACCAAAGGATTTTAGGTAGAGGTTTAAAATCCAGATGTCACTGAATTTAGACAATGCACCAAGCAAATTAAAAACATGTTCACTATCTCACTGGAATAAAATTAGTACTCAAAAGAGAGAGCTGGAGGTGGAAGTTTCCCTCCAAAATACGTGAAAGCAAGACAAAGAATATAAGGCCAGGAGCAGTGCTGATTAGGAGGAAGGGGCACCGAGCTGTTGGCTGCCACCTGAGGTCAGGGCCATGGCATTTCCTGCATGCACTGTCCCCTCTGAGTTGTGGGCTCTGAGAATGGAGTCCTTCCCCATGTCATTATGTCTCAATCCCACCTATTCTTCAGAACCAGAAATTCAGCCTCAGTCCAGTGCTGCTGGACATGGTTCCTCTATGCTGCCACTGGTGAGACAAAGTGTGGTCAGCTTCACTCTTAGAACATTTTAGAATATGGTTCCATTAGATTTGTGACACTAAGAAAGTTCAATTTCATGTATCCTAGTTTTCTTTTACCCCAAATTTGGGACTTTCTGCTTTTTTCATCTTTATAATTTCATGATTGGATGGTTGGGCTTTAAAAGGAGAAGTCCTCCCATTTATTCTTCTATCACTTGGAGAAAAAGCATCACTGCACTGATTACAGCTCAGTGTGACTATATAACTTATATTTACATGTGACTCTCCCATCAGACTGCAACTGTCCCCAAGGGCAGGGATAGAACTTAGTATAATTTTTAGTTCTAGACACCGAAGTGGAGCCTGGCATACAGTCGGTGCATAATCATTGTTGGCTCAGTAAGTAAACATTTGAAAGCACAGGCATTCTGGCCATCGCAGAATACCACTTGCCCCACATGGATATTTTCCCTCACTCCCTGTCTTGGGTCAGTGATTTTTAGCCCCGCTGCACAGTGGAACATCCTGGGGAGGGCCTTTAAGTGGTCTGCTGACCTGACTCCTCACCAGGCAGTTACAGCAGAATTTCTAGGAGCATAACCCCAGCACCCCAAACCTTAAAAGATTCTCAGAGAATAACAGTTGCAACCAAGTTTGAACACCACAGTTCTAGATGCTTCCCACATTGTTATTATAGCGTTTCATCCTTTCCTTTACACCCTGATATTTCTTACTCATTCTTTTTCTCCACTGTCAGATGGTTTGCCCAAAGCTCAAGGAAGTAGCAGTGGCGGAGTAAGAGCAGGGGTGTGGAGACACAGCACAGCTCTTCCTGGAAGATCAGAGTAGCACAGTTACCTGAATCTTCATCTTGAGGCAGGAGCAAAAACAAACAGAAGCAGATACCTGGAAAGCGGGCCTGTGGGAAAGTCTCAGATGGTAGAATTGGGGTGTGAAGACAGGAGCAGAGGTGAATAAGTGGCTTCTGCTCTGACTGCCTCCCCTCACAGAGACGCAGAGCAGAGCAGTCACTGCTGGAGCAGGAGGTCGCTGGTGAACCCGTCAGGGACTCGGACAGCCTCGGTTGGAGGTCTGGCTCCACTGCTCACTCGCACAGGGAGGGCAGGTGATAATAACCAGTTCACAGGATTAAGAGGATTCGGTGAAATTCGTGAGTGTTTAGCAGTGTTTTCCATGGATGCAGCACATTAATTTCTAATGTCAGAGTAATGGTTCCTATGCCACAGGGGCCTCAGGCCCCTAGAAACCCACCCTGAGATTCTGATTCTGCAGATCTGAGGCTGAACAGGGGCATCTGTATATCTAACAGTCATTCCAGGTGGTCTGGAAGCAAAACAGCATTCCGGGCTCTGCTGTGGCCACTACAGATAAATGAATGCAATTTACATGTGAGGACCCGGAACGCAGCCTGAGGCTCTGCCTTTTTCAAAAGGCAGACACAGCGCCCTGCCTTGTTCTGGTTTGCATCTGTTGATGTTTTCCACAGAGTCTGGCCCTTTTTTTTGGATCCAAGCTGCAGCCTGGTCTTTCTTTTTTGGCTTCTAGTGTATTGCTAATGAGCATCTGGTCTGAGTTAACAAATGTGGTAACAACTTAGCCTTTTCTTTTTTACTTTGATTACCTTTTCTGGCAACCAATAATACCACTCAAACTCTGGGGGGCCGAGGGATGCTCTCACACCTGCACTTTATCAAAGAGCTGAAAATAGCAATAAAAGGAGGCAAAGAAGTGGTAAAGGCCACGTGGAAGAACAGTGGGCCTCTCAGGCAGGTGAAGTGCAAGCAGTATTCCTGTTCACAGGCCACTCTGCAAGGTCTGAGAATTCTACATATTTTACAGATGAGGATGTGGAGCAATGGGGAAGTGTCTTTCCACAGTGGTTAGTGGTCTCAGGGGCCACACACTCTCCAATTGCCATGTTGCTTTCCTGTAATGACGCTCCCCTAGCCCCTCATCCTTCTTCTCCAGCCAAATGATATGGCCGAGTATTTGCTCTAAATGCCTATAGCAGCCTGCCTTCACCAATCGTCCCGTGTTCTCTGCCAATGCTTCCCCATCAACCCTTCCTGACAAGCTGTACACAGGTTTCTGTTCCCACACTGCCTCATCAGTGGAGGAGGGACAACACACTTGTCCCCACTCTTTTGGGTTTGCTCTCTGCTCCTGGACTCTCCCAACTGCACTGAGGAAGGGCTTATCTTTTTTCCATGAAACCTGATGCTTAGAGTCGTCCCAGGGATTAAACTCAAAAACCTGAAGAAGAGTCCTGGGCCAGAGCTGAGAGCTGGCAACAGGGCCCATCTTGGAGATTCCGGGTCAGAGTCTCGCAGTGGGAAGGCACGGGGACAGGAGCCCCGTCTTAGATAAAGCGAGCTTGGCTGAGATTGGCTGACTGGGTCTCCGAGAAAAACCTGTGAAGAGTTGACCCTGAACCTTCTTCTAAAGCCCTGTGTGGGTTTAAGGGTTTGAAGGTTAAATGACTAGGGTCAACGGGAGGTTCTTCATGATCCTTCTAAAGAATGTACAAATATTTGATGTTTTCTTTCTTTGATTTAAAGTTTGATGTATTCAAGTGCCAAGGGATGCTGCTAGCTGCATTTTGTTTTAAGATTTATTTCAGGGCAAATTTGCTTGGAACCATTTTTGTTCTGTTTCCCCATTAATCTGATGAGTAAAGTTTAAACACAAGTGTATAATGATGGAAGTAGGATAAATGAAGAGGGCAAAAAGTTTAAAAGCACTTTTGTGTTATAAAGCAGAATTTCAAAGGTTGCCATTTCTCTACGTGGGCTGTTGTGAGCAGACCACAGGAATTTCAGTGCCCTGAATATTTCCCCAGGAAAAAATCACCCACTCCCCACATTTCAATGTTGGAATTAATACAAAGTCATGTAAACCCAAGGCCTATGCTGCTTAGACTTCCTTATGAAGGTCTGACTCCTGGATTGATTGATGAAGCATGTAGATTTGTATCGAGATTTGTATTTTTAAAAGAAAACAAAGTAAAAAAAAAATCTTAATTTTTCTCAGTATGTTTTAATTTTTTGCCCACACTATTAAAACGAATATAACTACTTTTATAATCTGAGGCAAATAAAAAAAATTTTAGTTACTTTACTGGGAAATCCATTCAAGAGTTTTAACAAATTACAGTTCTTCCTACTTCCTGAACATGAAAAAGCAGCCGAGTTTGTATTTGTTTGTATTTTGTCCTAAGTTTCTTTGTCAAAAAGCCTCGTATTTTCTTGAACTGACATTTACATGTTGAATCTTATTTCTTACAGCAAGGTTTCCAGGGCACTCATCCCCAACAAGCCTAATTAATGCCTTACTCTCTGTGTTCTTTTAAAGAACTCCTATGAGAAATGTATAGAATAGTTAACATGGGTGAAACAAGAGAGTTTGAATAAAATTAGACACCTCCTGGGCCTCCCTTGTGGCACAATGTATTAAGCACAGCACTTTGAAGCTATCTGCAGCCCCTGCAGTATAAGTTCTATCCCCCTGCTGGCCAGGGAGCTACCCACACAGCGCAGTAGACCTCTCTTGACTTGCCTGCTGCTCCTCTCAGCAGTGTATTTCAGTAGATCTGCCTGTTGTGCTCCCCACTCTGTCTCTGTTGAATCCTCTCACCCCTCCCCCCCATGCCTCTGGCCTATGCCCCACTTCTTGTATGCATAAATAATTCTTAAAAAAAATAAAATTAGATACCTGCTATGGAACATTAGGTCTTAATGACAATTACTGTTATTTTAAGCAAATTCAAATATTTTCATTATTTTATTCTGAAATAGGATCCATTATTAAAATTGAAAGTCAATTTTTTTTTTCCCCCGTGAAATCCTAGCATAAAACCTAGGTCATAGTATATTTGCAAATATGTTTTTATTTCTTTGTCTGGATTTGTCTTTCCACAGTAAGTTACTCTGTATAAGAACCATCTGGAAAAACACTACTGTCAAAAAGTTAGAAAGTCAATGTGACCTCCTTTATACTTTCTTTTAGCTCTGTTAAGGACACATCAAATCTTTATCTTTGTGCAGGGATATATTTTTTATATGGTTCAGTATGTTATTCTCCCCCACACAGTAATAATTTTGAGTAACTTGGGTCTATCTGTACATAAAAAACAGTGTGTACTCATAGGACTATCAAGATATGCTAGGAAATAAATTTTAATTCCATGGAGAAGCACAGAAACCCTCTTAGTGAAAACAAGATAAGGATAATACATTGCAAAAAAGAATGAAAACTATTTTGCCAGTCCCTTCAAATTCCCTCTTTGGGATAGGAGTGCCATGGTGTATGCAATATTAAACATCACTAATGAAAACTCAAAGTAGGAATACAAAATGATTTGTGTACTTTTCAACCATGAAGTTTTGAAATGTAGAGAAATAAAAATTGATAGAATATATAAGTAATAATTTAGCAAAAGCTTGAAGATTAAAGGTCCCAATGCTATTATATCCAGATTAACAGTTTCCTAGATTTACATATAAAGACTAGTTAATTTTATTTGCACCTGATGGATACTAGCTACTAATGATTTCAGCTTTCTTTTACTCTATCATGTTCTTTTCCTGATGGAAAATCCATAGCTGTATCAGGATGGCGGGATATTTTTGCATCTCCCATAGAATTATGCCTAGATTTTTTAAAAAGATTTATTTATTTATAAAAGTACGGGGGTGCAGGCCAGATGCATGGGAGGGTGAGAGAATTCACCAGAGACAGAGTGGGGAGCAGAACAGGCAGACAGAAGGAAGACACTGCTGAGGGAAGCAGCGGGTGAGATAGGAGAGGTCTGCTGCTCCATGTGGGGATCTCTCCGGCCGGCCAGGAATCAAACCCGCGCTGCAGAGGCTGCGGACAGCTTCATAGCGCTATGCTCAACCCGCTGCGCCACCACGGAGGCCCTATGCCTAAATTTTTTCTTCAGATATATTATTGAATTTATTTAAAAAAAAATGCTAAGAAACACGACAGTCAGTTGATAAAGTTGGTTTCAGAGACATTGAGGATAGAGTTGTATATAGCCATCAGAAAGATATATGGTGGGCCTCCCCGGTGGTGCAGCGGTTGAGCGCTGGGTTGAGAAACTGCCCGCAGCCTCTGCAGCACAGGTTCGATCCCCGGCTGCTCCCCGGCCACCAGAGGAGGGTCCCACATGGCGCGCAGACCTCTCCTGCCGCCCACTGCTCCCCTCAGCAGTGTACTTCGGTTCCTCTGCCTGCTCTGCTCTCCGCTCTGGCTCTGGTGAATTCTCTCACCCTCCCGCGCTTCTGACTGCACCCAGTGCTTGTATAAATAAATAAATAAATAAATAAAGATTAAAAAAAAATATGGATCTTGATTTATATATAAAATGACTTACATCATACAGGACATTAAAACCATAATTCTGGAGTTATATTTTCTACTGGGTACAAATATACAAATTAACACATAATTCTATGCCTAGATTTTTTAAGAAAATCACTCCCTCGGTTTTGCACTAAGTGACAGACACTTTCCCTTTTCTGTAATTACATGTAGAAATTTCTCACACCAAAGAAAAAATGGAGCAATCTGAAATCATAAAATCATGTTGGTACATCTTTAATTTTAGGATATACCATTTAGTTCAAATTCTATATAGAATCATACTCCTTTGAAATGATAACAGCTCCTGGCAGCTGATCTGGGCTCTGCTGTTTCTAGTCAGATTCAGCATCAAGGTGATAGCAATATAATCACTTGGCCCTTGATTTTACAGGGATGGGAAGAAATTTCCTAACACAGTGTATGGAAAGTTGTACCAGAAATTTTGGTAACCAGAGACATCAATGAATATGAAAGTTATATTTCTATATCAATGATCTTTTGGATCATTCTCAAACACAGAAGATAGTCCTTCCTGATACATTTGCAAAACAACTAATATCTAAAGGTAATCTATGTCCTTGGAGACTGTAAAACCTGGAATCTAGGAGGGGCATATTAAGTGGGCTTTTAAAATATTTTCTAAAGCATAGCATTGTTTTTAGAAACTTTCTTACCCAATAATAAATTACATGTTACATTTAATTAAGGTTTAACATTTAATTATGTCTTTTTCCAAATATGCATATTTTCTCTAGTTCTGAGAAGTAGTTGACATATAGCACTGTATTAGTCCAAGGTATAATCCACATAATGATTGAATATATGTTTCAGAGTGAAATGATCACCTCAAGTTTATTGTCAATCATCTCACATAATTACAACTTTTTTTTCTTATGAAAACTTTTTTTTTTTAAAAAGATTTATTTATACAAGCACTGGGCACAGTTAGCAGTGCGGGAGGGTGAGAGAATTCACAAGAGCCAGAGTGTGGGGAACAGAACAGGCAGACTGACGAAATACACTGCAGCGGGCGGCAGGAGAGGTCTGCGCGCCATGTGGGACCCTCACCAGTGACGGGGGATAGAACCGGCACGGCAGAGGCTGTGGGCAGCTTTGCAACCCAGTGCTCAACTGCTGCGCCACCAAGGGAGGCCCTCTTATGAAAACTTTTAAGCTTACTCCTAGTAACTTTCAAATATACAATATTGTCAACTATAGTCAGAGGCTATGCATGATATCCCCAGAACTTATTTCTCTTACATCTGGAAGTTAGTGCCTTTTGACCACCTTCACTCATTTTTAAGTGTCTTATGAATGAATGAATTCAAGGACAGCAAAGAACGAATGATCAACATAGGAGTCATATTCCATAAGCTCTTTTATTAACTGCTGATCTTGTTTTCATTAATTCATTACTTGGAAATTAGTTAATCTGAATGAATCCATCTGTGGCCTTTTTATGTGTTAGCAGTCTGGTATCCACCAGCCACCACAGTGCTAATCACAATGAGAGAACATTCTGGAGGGTGGCTGGGAGGTTGGCAGGAATCCAGGGAGTCATTATGTAGGACTCGCATGTGCCATCTTAAAACAGAGATAGCATCTGCTTCTTCTAGCACCAGGCGCCCTGGTTTCAGGAAACAAGGAAGCGTGTTCCCAGAAGCAGCTCCTGGGGAAACAGACATTCTGTTGGTGACTCTCCATCTTTGTGATTTGGTGATCAGTCAAGAATCTCAGATCACACTGAGAGGGACTAGGACTCTCTGTTAACGCGGAGAGAGCACGTAAGTATGGTGAAGATGTTTTACTAACAGTCTGTGTGCATAACGCCTCATGGTTCCCGAAGGCAGGTGAGAGCCCAGCCTCTCTTCACAAGAACAGGAACTCTGTCTCCGTCACCACTGTCCTCCTTATATATAGAACAGAACTCAGTTTTGCAGTTCAATTATGTCCTAGGCCTTAGGCAACACATTCTGAAATGATCTCTTATTTTTCAACAACCCTGGAGGGTAGATGCTTTCATTTTCTGTTTGGTACACCTGTGATTAAGTATGTCTGTGGTAAGAAGGTTCACCTGTGAGACTGCCCATCTCCAAAATGACAATGGTATGACTCCAGTATGTGTGAGAGTGAAAGGAAATGAAGATAACTCCAGGCAACATATTTTGAGAGCTTATACTGTGCTGGGCACTGCCACACACTTTATAGACACAATCTTATTTTTGAAACTCACATTCACACTGTGATTTGAGCTTATTTGCTGGGGTGTGGCTGAACCTAATGCCACAGCTCAGGTCCTTAATTTCAATAGCATGCACCAGGTTTCTAATGCAGGACTCAGCAGACAGCAGATGCCCACTAAATCCTACTTTCCTTCTATTCTTAAGAGATAATATTTGAAGCAGCAGAAACCCCATAAGAAGCTTCTCCAGAGGCTGCAGTGAAAACCAAAGCTGACAGAATATCAGTCCTAGTGGTATACCCATCTTAACAAGGCTCAGGGAAATTTATTATTTTTATGGATTGTTCTGAAGTGACATATGGAGAGTGATAAATAGATCAAAACATTTAAAAATGCCTCAAAATTCTGAATTTTAATTGGGGACCAAACTAAATGAGAAACAAACTCCCCACCTGGCACTGGCGTGGCATCAGGCACAACTATGGCACCTCACCCTCTTGCTGTCCTCCCACATGTCGCCTGGAAAGCGCCTCACTCGGTGACTCCAACCTGATAGGGTGGTCTTGGCCAGCTCATGAGCAGCAGCCTATGCTGGACCAGAGCTCCCTCCTGGCAGCTCTGGAAGCAGAGTTTGGAACTCCTTGTCAGGTCAGAGAGCCTCAACTACTGCCCAGTTAGCAGGACCACCTGGGAACTGAGCTACTGCTCCTTCTCCACAATTCCAGCTCGGTTGGGCTGAGAAAGGGCCCAGGGAATCTTTTTAAGGACCCTTACAGGATTGTAATGGGGGTAAAAGATCAGCTTCCCCAAGATGTCAGAACAGGTGTCCACACAATGTTTTGCTTTGGCATGGATTTTTTTTTTTAAGATTTTATTTATTTTATACAAGATCTGAGGTATAGGTCAGAAGCGCGGGAGGGTGAGAGAATTCACCAGAGACAGCATGGGGAGCAGAAAAGGCAGACAGACCAAAGACACTGCTGAGGGGAGCAGTGGGCGAGGCAGGAGAGGTCTGCCGCGCCATGTGGGGTTCTCCCTGGCTGGCGGGGAATCGAACCGGTGCTGCAGAGGCTTTGGACAGCTTTGCAGCAAGGCACTCAATCCACTGCGCCACCAGGGAGGTCCCATGTGGATTATTTTGAGCTGAGATTGGTTGAGGCTCTCAGGCTCATGTGATCCACCCTTCTTGTCTTAGGAACCTCCTCCCTTTCTCCTTGAAGCCCAGGCACCTACCTTATTCCTTAGCTCAGCATATATACCTTCACTTTGCCCCATTGCTTTAGAACCTACATCCATGTAGATGCTCCATATATTTATAATTAAATTTGTTATTTTCTCCCATTAGTCTGTATGATATTAATTTGATTGCTTCACCAACCCAGATGGGTAGGGCGGAAATGGCCTCTTTGCCCCCACAACAACCAGAGTTGGTCTTGACAGCAGTTCAGACATTGTTGGAAGGGACTCCATCCCCTTACAATCTCCCAGTGTGAAGATAAACTTGGAGCTGTTGGAAGAGGGGATTAATTATTGAACCGAAGCCTGAAGAGCAACCCAGCAACCCAGTCAAGGTGGCCTTGACTCCATACTGGAGATTATAATGCCGCAGAGGATTTTTAGCCTGACTAGATAAAGAGTTGCAGACAATTCCTTTCAGAAGAGTCTTTGGTGCTTTACCCTATATTATATTAGTACTATTAAACTTCTGCAAAATCCCAGTAATAATAAATGACTGTAGAAAAATAGCTTTGTAGAATAAAATAAAAAAGGATAGAATAAAAAAAGGATAGAATAAAAAAAGCATCAGTCATCGCATTTCTAGGACAAGATTAGAAGGGCCACCAACCCTAATAGAACAGGGTGCAAGAGAGACACATCAGTTTGTGACAGGGTAGAATTTCTCCCTCTGGTGCCATGTGGAAAGACTAACTCATGGAAATTTAACACTTAACTGAAGCTTAGTCAGAGATGGGCTACTAGATCATGAAACCATTCCTGCATATTTTTATTAACTCTAGACAACTCTTGATTTTCATGCCTTTGGTGCTCACATTCAAATAGGAATACAAAATTCATTCCAAGACAGACATAAATGCATTTTCAATTTTCTGTCACTCATTCCCTCTCCTAGCAGAGGCAGTTGAGAATCTACTGTCTTATTTACCTGACTCCAGTGGTTCAATGGAAGGAGCCACACAGCAGCTACCCATTCACCTGAATATAGTGCCAAGCCATTGTAAAGTTACACTACCAGGGAATTATGGACACTTAGCACACCCTGGATATTGAAAACTCCCAAGTAGAAACTTCAAGTAAAAAAAAATGTAGGCAAGATAGGTAATGATGATTAGATTGAACAATAAAAAATGTGGATGTCATGGAAATAGAGGACCACAAAAGTGCCAAGAAAAATGGAATTGAACTTGCATATGAGAGAATGTGGAAGGACATGTGCTCATTCAGGTTCCATTTCCAGGGATCTGTCATTAGCCTCCTTGTGTTGTGAACTCTCATTTGCAGATCTCGATCTCATGCAGTTATCGCCAAACCATTCTCAAAGTTTTAACCTTCCAGTCTATCTATTCTTCCCTCATCTGAAGGTTAGGTGACTGGTAATGTGGTTTACTATCTAGAACATTCTCTAACCCTGCTCTTGACTCCATTGCTTCACTGTTCCACCATTGCATCTGCCTGGCAAAAATCTATACCTGGATGAATTTGACTGGCTGTTCACCTATAACCAAGATGCTGAGCTGTGTAAGAGAAAAACAGAATGGAATACTGAGACCAATGGTAGTCCAGTCCTAGTTTACAGTAACTAAGCATAGAAGCCCTCCAGTCCATGTTCTAAACACTTTCTTCACAGCTTGGATTTCAAAACTGTTGACTACCAAGTCTGCCCAACTTCCCCCAGTAGACATGACTGTTGTCCTGCCCCTTCCACATGGGTTTCTGGCTGCTGAGACTGCTAGTGAGCCGACACCACCTCCCCTACTCTCAACATTGGCTCCAGGGTTAGGGCAGGAAAACCAAGATCACACCTGTCCTTTCCTTGTCTCTTCCTGTCACCATGGATATGGACCGCACTGAGTGTCTGGATCCCACCTTATGGGGCTACTTCTTATTATTGTATCTTTTTGGAGGGTTTTTTTTTTGCCTGATTCTATTTTGTTGATTGAATATTAAAAATATTAACTTTAAGCCCCACTTCTTTTTGTTTCTATTTGTCTGATTTTTTTGTTTACTCATTTCTTCATTTTCCACTTTGTCCTTTTTTTCAAAAGAACACATCTAGGATCTAGTATTTTTTTTTTTTTAACCCAATCTATGACACTTTGTAATTTACTACGCTGAGACCTACATTAGGTCTTGTTCTCTAATATTTTATTTTATGCTAAACACTTCCTTGTTGCACTGTCTTTGCTAATTTGGTCACACCTGGTTTCCTCGCAGTCCCCACCTGTGCTCTTGAAGCTCTGCAGATTCTCACAGTGGGATGAGCTTGGCTCACAGTTAGAGGACAATTCACTCATTTTTATGTTTAATCTTCTGTAAAAGTGAGATTTGAGTCATACTCAGCTTGTCTATTGCCTTTATTCCTAGTCCCCTCCAATTTGCCATCCACACTGTGACTACTCTAACCAGAACAAAATTTTGAAAGGGTATCTGGCCAGTGACTCCTGGGATCAAATATTTCAGGCCCCTAATCACAAAACAGTTGAATCCCAAGCTCCATGGTGAGGCCACTGACATGCTTTGTGAGGTTTCCAAAGTCACCTCTCATCACTTTCTTTCCCGTATAATTCCCTCTCCAGGCCATGCTGGTTTAGACTTTTATGCTTCTGTTCCTGAAATTTGTTATCACTTCATTAGAAAATATTTATCTAGCTCTTATCCCCCCAGAACCATTCCAGACAGGAGGTCATGTGTGTGTTGGAGGGTGGGGGGCTGAGTAGGGGAGAGTGGGTCAAAATGGCAAATGATCCTAATGGCTCTGTGTCCGGGAGCCCCCAGTCCGGGGAAGACAGAAATACAATTACAGTGCAGCACCCAAAGGCCACATGCCAGTGAGAGGAAATGTCAGACTAAAAGGGATATCGGCAGTGAACAGAAACGCAAGTGTCCTCTGCGAGCACAGCCCCAGGGTCTGATCCAGCCTGGAAATCAGGGTGCTGCCCCTGCCTGGTCCCCCTGACACCAATGCTTGGCCTCCAGGTTGTGTGAGGCTGACTCTGGGGCCCCGATGTGTCCTTTCTCCTGCTTCCCCCCAGCACAGCATCTGGCATGTTTGTGCAATCCAAAACTTTAAGGAGACGGTCCATGCCTTAGAGGACCTTGGAATCCATCTTCACCTTCTTGGAACTCAAACACAGGAAGCCCTGGAGGCTGCATATCCACCAGCTGCCCAACCAGCTGCTCCTCTCTGTGACCCTGGGAATGGGGTGACAGGTGGCAGTCAGACAGAATGTCATGTCCACACTCTTGTCCTCTCTCTAGGCTGCTGCCACTGATGCCAGAGCAGCCTGTTGATTTGGGCCAGTTTCTGTCCAGTGAGGACTGAAGGGAAGGGTGGGCTGGAGCAGAAGGTGGAGGTGTGGGTTGGGTAGAGAGCTAAGCGTCCGGTCACAGTGAGCAGAGCCAAGCAGGTCCTCACATCCCTCCTCTCTCCAGCCTAAAGAAATCCCTGCGGTTAAACTGTCAGCTCCAATTTAGCTACTGCTCATTACCTCATCGCCCATTTTCTATAATTACATGTTGGGCAGCTCATCCCCCTCCTTTTAATTAGTTGTTAGATATAAAATGAATGTTGACGATGTTTTCTGCTTTGCTCTCGTGGAGGTCTTCCCTTGCATATTTTCATCAACCAGGTGTCAGGATGAAGTTTTATTTGCAAATGAGTCTCAGGTTTCACGGATCCTTCAAGATGACAGGAAAAAGAAGAGTGTGTTGCAAAGGCAATGCTACGTATTTACCCTGCCTAGGGAAATGTTGTCAACTAGGCAATCGGAAGAGGCAAGAAGTAAACAGAATTGATCTTCCAAACTTAAAGAACACCTCAGGCTACAAAAAAGGCTGGGGGGAATTTTCATTTTCAAACTTAGCTACCAATGATGCTGAAAGGCTCAGAGAAGCCAAAATAAGAAAAGGGCTTTCAGAATCCAGAGATATCTTAACTCTTAATTTTGGTCTTTTTTAATGCGTAGAACTGGGGTGTAGACCAGAGGGTTAGGGGTTAAAGGATTAGACAGAGGGGAGAACAGGGATTTACTGAAATACACTGCTGAGGGGAGCAGCGGGCAAGACAGGAGCCATCTGCTGTGCCATGTGGGTCACCTCCCTAGCTGGGGATCAAACTCAGGCTGTAGCGGTGATAGCACTGAAACTTAACCCCTAGGCCACCAAGTAGACCCCCACCTCTATTTCATTTCAACCACTAGTCTTCCTTTTTAGGTAAGAACACCTTAAATATCACAGAATGCAGTTGGGGTAGATTAAACAAAGCTCCATCTTCAGGGGTGGCTGGATGATGCCACAACTGCCTACAGAAACAGTCTGAAGGCTGGGACAGACAGCACCGGACATTGGACCAGACAGCAACAGAGGCCGCAGCACCGAGAGGCAGTGCCAGACCCTCAGGAGTGGTTAACAGCTCTCAAAAATGACCCTGACAGAGTGCTGGTCACCACCAGTGACCAGGAGGCAGCGGTGTCAGAAACTCCACGTTAATAGCTCTTTGTGAATAGTTGGCCCACACCAACAGCTTTTTGAGACACCAGGCCCAGGGCCTTTGGTGCTCCTTTCAGGTGGTGTCAGAGGCAGGACAGGAGGGCAGGGTGTAGGGTAAGGTAAAAAATCAGGCTTTTCTGCCCTCCCGCCATTAGGATAGATGAGGGAACCCTGTGATCCTGAGTGCATGCCTGATGGCGGGCACCTGAAGTGGGTACACCTGTGCTAAGACTGTGCTTTTTAAGGGTGGTGTCACGGGGACGCCAGTAGAAGCCGAAAGAGAAGAAGCCCGAAGCAGAAGCAGAGAACGCCAGAGAGCCCAGATAGAGTGAAGATTTGCTGGGGGCTGGGAGGACTGCCAGCCTCCCAGCCCCCCAGCACCCCTGCCTGCCACATACCCGCTGAACCCCAATAAAAACCTGCAAAACCACTGAGGACTCTGACTCCTCCTTTACCCAGTCTGCATGGGATCAGAAAACCTGCACTGTGTCCATTCCTGACCTTACACAGGGTGACCTCTGGCCTCTACAAAGCTCTTCGGCTTTTTGTGAAGCATTTCAGTGTCTCTTCTTTCTTCAGAGACCAGCTGCTGGTACTTCTTTCTCTGGAGGTCAGGAATAGCGTTTCTCTCAAGCTGGCGCCTGCTCTGCTTTATATCATCTTTCAGGTTCCTCACCTACAAGTCTAATTGGATCGGTTTCAATCCTATAGCTGATTGGCCCATTGGCCAATCAGCTCATAGCTCTCGCCTGATCCATACATTCTACCATCCGAGCACCAAATCCATGGGCCTCTCTACTGCCTGCCGCTGGACGGAGCCACAGTGCTGGAGCTGGCCTGTGGGGCCCCATGCTCATCCCTGCAGCCCTGGATAGGGGGCCGCCTGTCCTTGGGGGTGTGTAGTAGGGGAACCACTGCCACCTGCCATCACTGCTGGCCTCTGCCTGCAGTCTGAGCCCCAGTGGGGCCCCTGGTGGCGGGCAGTAAAATGCAGGTCACCCACTGCCCTTGTACTGCCCAGAAGCAGTGCTCTGGGGCTGAGTGCAAGAGCCTAAAGAGGCGGAGGGGTGGTCTCCATTTCAGGATCACAGTCCATTGTCCATGTAAACCTAGAAATTCTCTGTGAGCCTAGACATTTCTGGTTTTGCTTAAGCTGATATTTTTGCTTTGCTATGAGTTGAGCTTTCTGTTTACTTACTCTGGAAGGTTTCTGACTGATTCACACTTGATGGAACTAAAAGAGCTAGGCTTTCATTCCTAACCTCATCTACCTGTGGCCCCTGAGGCACACAGGTGAATCTGCTCACACTTCGCTCAATGTGTTGACCCACAGCAGTTCCCCATAAGCATTTATGTCAAAGGGGCTCCCACAGCCTTTTGCTCCCAGTCTGAGCAAGCACACCTTCCCACTCTAGAGGATGGCACCCCACCCCTTTTTTTAACCCTCCTTCTCAGAGGAGCTCAATTACATTCTTTGTTAAAAAATGACAAAACTTTCATTTGCGTCTCATGCTGTCTTGGAAAATAAATCTTGTTTATGAACGTAGGGTGCACAGAGCAAAGCCAGGGCAAAGTGTCTGAGTATCTTGCGTGGACTCAATGTGCGAGGTTAAGCTGTCTCTTCTAGCACAGTCTCTGGGGAAGGATTTGCACTTCTTCGGGGAACACACTCAGTAGAGAAAGGCAGGAGTCGAGAGCCTCATTTAGGGCATTTACCCCAAAACAAAATATCTACACCCACTTGGGTTACTTCCAATTCTGGCAAGAAAAGCACACCTCGTCAGAAACCATGGTTTCTGAGGCACAGATTCTATCCGGGAGGCTGATGGGGTTCTTGGCTACACTCAACCTGGGTAGTGGCTCTGGGAGTCTTCGGGCTCTAGCACTTTCTAGATCTAAGGTAGAGCACTGGCATCTTCACCAGAGGCCACAAAGGAAAAGGAGTCAACTAAATTCGACCATGGCCTATACCCTGACTCTTAGAGCTAGCAGGGGCCTTAACACGCCAGGGCCAGTGTAAAGCAACCAACCCATTCCGGGCAGGTTTATGAACGGTTCTAGCAGCCACAAGCTCTTCGCCGTTGTTTGTAGTCGCCGTTCTCCTCCGTATACTCCACTCCTCCACCCTCGACACTGCACCACCACCACACCGCACTCTGCTGCACCACCCTTATAAATCAGTCTCTCAGCTCAGGTGCACCCACCTACGCATGCCCACACCCTACTCCAGGTGCCCGCCATCAGGCATGCATTCAGTTCCGTCATCCATCCTAATGGCGGGAGGGCGGAAAAGCCTGATACCTTTTACCTTACCCTACAGCCAGTCGGTAGCTTTCTGAGGAGGAGGCCGAGGACACTAAGCCTTGTAGATGACAGCAGTGACCATGGGCACTTGGAGGCTGGAGAAAGCAGTGGGGAGTTAGGGAGCCAGGTGACTGGTACAAGGGCAGGGAAGGGAAACAAAGCTCTGCTGTCTCCTCCACCGGCCTTGGACAAGACCTTCCCCCCTCTTCCTGCATCTGTATTTCCCATCTGTAAAAGGTGGGGGATGGTAGGAACTAATTTACCCTCTCATAACTGTGAGGCCATGTTTATAAAAGATCATTTCTAGCAAATTACCCACAGATGGGTCCGGGGAAGCTCTCTCCTCCGGCCCTTTACAGCTGCAGTGTGTGTGTAAATGCATGCGTGGGTTACTACAGCTCCCTAGTGGAGACCCCTCGGAAGAACTCAATTCTTCCGTGAACCCCAACTTTCACATTGTAGAACATCAGACTGCCGTTCTCTCCCCAGCTGTGTCTCAGCTCCTAATCCACTCTTGTTAGCAAAGGCACGTGGTTGCAGTGAATAGTGATTCTGTAGCAACCTGGTTGTCAGCAATTCTTAAGAACTTTATCTAGAGTAGGAAATTAGGGAAAAAAATATATTTTTAAAACTTTTAATCAGTTTTTTTAATGATTTATTTATTTATACAAGCACTGGGTACAGTCAGAAGAGCGGGAGGGTGAGAGAATTCACCAGAGCCAGAGCGGGGAGCAGAGCAGGCAGAAGGACCGAAGTACACTGCTGAGGGGAGCAGCGGGCGGCAGGAGAGGTCTGCGCGCCATGTGGGACCCTCGCTGGCGGCAGGGGATCGAACCCGCGCTGCAAGAGGCTACGGGCAGCTTCACAGACCAGAGCTCAACCACTGCTCCACCGGGGGAGGCCCTTAGGAAAAATATTTTTAAAACAATTTTGTAAAAATACAAAAGCATATCATTTTAAATATGTGTGCATCATAGCGTTTCATCAAGGTAGACTTTTCAGAAAAAGTGACAGGCCTAACACTCTTGTTATATGTTTAATTTTCATGCACCATGTGCATTCGGAGGGTATTTTGGCTTTAAGATAGTTCATAGTGTATAATGGTAAACTCTCTGAAGGAAGAAGCTGCACTTTAAAAATGGTTTGTCACATGCCTTGGCGGCACTTTATAAATATTCTTATGAAATACTTATTCTTATGGTTCTGTTGTTATAATAGCAGGTGAGGCTCCTAGTTTACATGGACCTAAGCAACAAGAAAGAATCCTGAAGAGTGTCACAAAAGTAATACCATCCATGTTAAATATTTAAAGTCATGTTCTCCCATGTCAAAATATTTAGTGTAGTGAGAGCATCTCTCAAGCAGAGGGAGACGAACCAGGAGTACTTGCTGCACACAAGCAAGCCCACGTGGTTGATTCTTAAGATGATGCATTGCTTTTGTTCCAGAGGGTTCCCTGCCTCCCTCAGGGAAGGGCGAAAGTGTTAGGCAGCGGCTGCATGGCTGCATGGCCCTGGAACTCAATCCCCCTGCCCCCAATACTCCCCCATCCCAGGATTCCAGCTCCAGAGAAGCCTGGAGCCAGCCCTGAGGGGCTTCTCTAGAGGCTGCAGTTCCCTTGGAGGTGCCTCGGGCCCCAGAGTGGAGGCTTGGGGGAACATGGAAGGCCTGGGAAAGCAGCCAAGTAGGTCAGATGACAGTGCTTGCTGTTCCCCATTAATCTTTCTATGTGGTTAGGGCCACAGACGCCACTTCTGCCAGTCTCAATAGCCTCAGTCAGCCTTTTAAACATCTGCACTGGAGTAGCTGCAGGCGCTTCTTATTCTTAGATGGAAGTGGGTTATCTGCATTTTTAAAAGTGTCACAGGTAATTCTGATTTGCAGCCAGAGTAAAGAAGAAACACCTCTTGAGAGACTCAGCATGGGTTCTCCAAAGTGTTAAATATCTTTATGACTTCATTCCTTCCAGGCTGCTGGGAAGTGTGAAAGGCCGCTGGGAAGAAGGCCAAATGGAATGATGGTGGAGTCTCCGTTGTGTAAACTACTCCTCAGGGCATGGAGTGTTCTCTCTGGTCCTCATTCTTAGACCCAGATCAAACTTGCTAGGACTGCAGAGGAGGCCCTTCCAATGGGGAGCAGCTGAGGAGAGCTCCCCCGAGGGTGCCAGTGTCCTACGTCCGGCTCAACATATATATACTCGGCTGAAAAATGGGCAGGTGACCACACAGCCATGCTCTCCCTGGCTCCCTGGGTCCTGTTTCACTTCCTAGAGATACCTGACTGCTCCGTTTGTCACGCATACCTGTGCAATGTTTCCAGAAACTAGTAAAATGCCTTTATTAGTGAGGGTTCTTCTGAGACACAAAAACTTGTAATTCTCTATAAAGTTCCTTATAATCTCTTGGTAGAAATATTTACATACTTTATGCTTATATAGTCTATATCTCCTATAATATATATAGAACTATGGCTATTTATAAAAATATTCATTAGGTATATAAATATATATAAAAATCATATATATATATACACGTAGGGGCAGGATGAGTACATGGCAGGTTTTCTATGATCCGAGCAGAACGGGTAAAGGAGGAGTCCTGGAGCCCTCAGTGGCTTTTCAGGCTTTTATTGGGATTTTACTGGGTACAGAGCAAGGCAGCGGTGCCAGCAAGTCTTCACTCTTTCTGGGCTTTCTGGCATTCTCTGGTGGTCTCTGCTTCTCTTTCGCTCTCTTTTGCTCTTTTCACTCTTTCCTCTCTGTTCTGGTTCTGCTGGCATCCCCGTGATGCCACCCTTAGAAGCCCAGTCTCTCAGCCCAGGTGTACCCACTTACATATGCCCACACCCTACTCCGGGTATCTGCCATCAGGCATGCATTCAGGACCGCATATCCATCATCAATCCTAACGGCAGGAGGGCAGAAAAGCCTGATACTTTTTTTACCTTACCCTACAATATATAAATACATGTATATATAATTTCAAAATGTAAGGAATTGGCTCAAACAATTTTGGAAGCCATGGTCTCAAGATCTCTATCTACAGGAGACTAGAGACCCCCACAGAGCTGATATGTAGATTCAGTCCAAGTCTGATATAGCACAGCATGGCCTCCTGTTCCTAATCTGAGACTTCTTGGAGAAATTGAGGGTATGGATAGATGCCCCTTTCTAGCCACAGAGGTGAGAGCTGTATGGAGATACCACCAAGCCCCAATTGAGCCTGGACTCTGCTTCACTGTGTGTGCAGCAGAACTTCTGGACCGTGACCCACTTTGTGGACCGTGCTAAAAGCTGGGTTGCTCTCCCTCTATATTCACCCACCTCCCAGTCTGCACTTGGCTTTGTTCTTTCTGGAGAAAACCAAAGTACTCTGTCCTCCTTCCTCTCACTGCTGCTCTTGCATTTCACGCTGAGATTTCAGCTTCCCCCTCACACGTCCAGTTCAGGAACCCAGCATCCTCCTATACCCAGGAGACCACTCATGCTGTTTCCCAAGGTCACTGCTTATTCTTCCTCCTCTGAATAATCAGCTTCTTCTGCACTACCTTGGATACTATTGCCTCATCATTGAACACCTAATCAATCTCCCTGTCTCCAGTCTACTCTAGCCTTCATATTGCTGCTAGAAAATGTTCATAACTTGATCATGCCCTGCCCTTGATAGGAGTTTTTAAATAGCTTTTCACAAGCTAGAGCAGGCTTTTGTTTACTGTTTTCAGTTTCACTGAGAAATAATTAACATACATTACTGTATAAGTTTATGGCTTAACCCATCGAGCTGGTTTGATTTGCACATGTCATGAAATGATTACAACAATAAGTTCAGCTAACATCCATATTCTCACATAGACACAATAAAAAGGGGGGGGGAAGGAAAAATGTTCTTGTGATTTACTCTATTAAAAATGTTCCTACATATCATCGTGTTAATGATAGTCATCATGTTGAACATGACATCTCTGCTATTCATATCACTGTAAGTTTGTACTTTTGACCTCTTTCCTCCAACTCCCCTTCCCTCTAACTCTCTGGTTCATCCTGGACTTTTCACTATTACAACCATCACCATCAACTGGATTGTGTTCCTGCCTGCCTTCTCCCTACTACACTTGGGCAATTTGAGGGCAGGGTCCTGGCTGCTTTCAACTTGGTGTTCCCTGTAATGGGCACAATGCCTGACTTCCTAAGTGATGTGCTGAGGATGGATGGATGGATGGATGGATGGATGGATGGATGGATGGATGGATGAATGGATGAATGGACATGTAAATTCTATCCCCCATCTCTCAGAAAATGACCCCACTTTCCTCTAGACAGAAATGAGTTTCAATTTCTCTTTGATGGGTTCTCTCCTTACCCATCATTTCTTTGACTTTGGGTCTTGATAAGAGTATATTCAGTTCATCCTTGAGTTATTTCACCTTTCTATTCCCATTTATGTATGTTCTTAGTTTATCAAATACTTGGCGGGGCAGAAAAGCCCCAGCTTGTCATTCTGTGTTAGAGAAGGAAGTTGGAACTGTTAGCTTTTACTGATCTTTAGAGGATTTCAATAAAACACTGGAAGTGTTAATACTTCATTTCCGAAGCCTCGGGTAAACTTGGGCTGTGACTGAGCTCACATGCCAAGCCTACAACAGGAACCTGATTCACCTGGATTTGACATTTGGGGCCTGCAGAGCCTGACAAATTGTCTAAGACTGGTGTGTTATTCCTCTTTATGAAATTTTGTCTCCTCTGGCTTACAGAGGTAACTCAGAAAAGTTCTCAAAGAAGGATTATTCAAGCTGTCAAACTTTGTTACCTGTTTGAATGAAGCCAGTCAGACCCATGAACTTCCTTATTTCTTCCTATTTCATGCAGAGTCTTATCACAGTGTTGAGGCTCTGAGAAAAACCTGTAGCTCAAACCAGGATTTGTTGCTTCTGAATCAAATCTGTTTCAAACTCCACCAGTACCTACAGCTTACACACAGTGGGATTTTAAAAAACAACAGTGTGCCCTCATTTAGATGTGGTACTTCAATGGGCCCCTGAATTTTTTAGTCTTAAAGGCTTTTGGTTGAATTTTCTATGAAAATTATTTCTGCCATAGACACTGATCCCGAACATTGCCCCTTGGACCAGCCTAGCTGAACATGGCTGGAGGAAACATACAATCATGGAGATGGTCTCACTTTTATTTAATCCCCAGCAGGTCCTTAATGCTAACTGACCACTCCAATACATCATGCTTTTGCTCTCTCATGTCACCATTTTTCTCTCTCACCTAAAATTTTCAATGTCCTTACCAATGCTCACTAATAGCTGATGGGTTGTTTCTGATTTTCACTGAGACTATAGAAGCAACAGAAGAGAAGTTTATTGAAATACCATCACCCAAACTGCCACCTCTCGATCAGCCACCTGCCAGCCTCAAAGCCCATGTGCCTTGCCTTCTTCCTGTTTCTCCCTTCTTGTATCCTTAAGGAGTCACTCCAGGTATTTCCCCCCCTTTTCCTGTATCATTTTTTTCCCCTTCTCAAGAGGGTTTCTGCATCAGCACATGCATCTGCTATCATTGCTGCACATGTAGAAGCACCCTCTTTGACAGCACTTGCCTTTACAGCTGCCTCTGCAGTTCTCTGTTTCTCTTTACAGAAATAATCATCATAAGATAGCCTCCAACCTTTCTCCTTCCATGGTCCTTTGAACCCACTTCAGTCACTATACCCAAATTGATTTTTTGAGCCTCGCCTTGCTCGACCTCTGAGCAGCATTTCACATGGCTGTCTTCCATCTTCTTGAATTGTTTTCTTCACTTGGATTCTAAGAATGTGTGGTCTTCTGGTTTTCCTCATTCACAGGGACTGCTTGTTTTTAACTTTGTGTGTTGGCTTTTCCTCATTTCCCCATTTTCTTAATGGACTTCCCTGGACTCAGATCATGGGTTTCTGTTTTCTATACTATCTTTCCTCACTCCCTAAGTGTCCTCCAGGTCAGGACTTCAACAGCATCTATGTGTTGATGACTCCCAAGTCATCCTATATCTAGCCCAGATTGTTCTACTAAACTCTAGATTTATATATTCATTTGCCCATAGGACCTCTTTCCTTGAATTTCTTATTGGTCCCTAGTTTATGTGACCTCTACTCCCTCATTCTCTACATCTCATTTACTGGAAACTCTCCATCCTTCCTGTTGCTTAGGCAAAAAAAAAAAAAAAACAAAAACAAAAACAAAAAAAAAAACCTCAGTATAATCTTTGATGCTGTTTTTTTCTCTTCATTCCACATAGAATACAACAGAATGTCCACCAGGATCTACCTTCAAAACAGCCATAATTTCACCACCTCTCATGACCTCCTCAGTGACCTTCCTGGTCTAGAATCTCTTAAGTGATGGCAATAGCTTTACTGGTGTTGAGTAGCCAGCACTCCAAAGCTGTCTTTCCTATATCTGGAGAATGTCTGGAAGCCATATGCTTCCCCAAGTATCACTTTTAGCTTTCACAACCCCAGATTCATATTTATGCTGTTAGAATTGCTATCTTTCCTTAATATTCCTTAAATATTTGGATTTTTCTGGGAGAAATAGCCATATATGTATATAGATATAACATACCTAGATATGTCATCTTGTCGCCAAATATTGAGTACATTATAAAAGTGTAACAAAAACACATAAACCACTTAATAATATAGAAAATAGCAAGGAAATTAGGTAAAAAGAAAATAAACATAGGAAAAGCTCAGATAAGTGACAGGTGAGGTGAGCAGACAGATCCATGAATTCCCTCACATGGGCTGAACTTTAGTAAAACTGACACTCTCCTCTGAGGTGCTTTCATAGCCAATTTCCTTTTGTTTCAGGGTCACACAGTCATCATGAGCACAGTGACTACTTAGACTCAAGGGAGGAAACTGTGTGGGCAGGAAAAGCTCAGAGAAATAAAGGGGAGGAGATGCAGATTAGAAGTCCTTCTCACCCAACATGGGGTCCCAAACTATGCCCCATCAGCCCCTCTAGGATCCCAAACGAACACCCCCAACCCACTTTTACACAATTCACCAGGTACTTACCAAGACCCAAGCAAGAAACTCTGAGTCCTGATTTTCCAAGATTCCTAGAATAAAAATAAGTAATGCATGGTTAGTATTTCCTCAGGTGAAATAACACACTTTTAATGTGAATGTTCTTTGTCTCTTCTAAAATACTGCTCTTGACTGTTTCTCACTTTCCTCTCCATTTGACCACTAAGACTTTCAAAATGCACTCAGGAGCAGCAGAAAAAAACCTGTTGCCCCAATACCGTGTATTACTCCAAATTTTGACTTTAGTAATTTGTCTTTCTCCTTTCAGAATGTGAGTGCCTTTAGGGCAAGGTCTTTATCTTATTCCCCAACCATTCATTCATGATTCATTCATTATTCATTAGAGCCTGACATACGGTGAACACTTTGTCAATATCCATTGGCTGAGTAACTGACAAACTGAGTTCTAAAACAGAATATTATTACTAGTGCATGAGGGTTATTGAAAGAACAAATGGACAATGAACCTTGAGGCAATTAAAACTAATTTATGTTATTTTTTATAAGAGGCTCTATAAAATTGCCACAAGAAGGTCAGATAGTCCTTTTTCAATGATTCTTCTTTTCCTCATCAATACCTTTGCTTTTTATCCCCAAAAGTTTACAAGGAAAGGAAATATATGTTCACTCTGTAAAGGAGAGAATAAGGCTCCTGAGTCTTCATTGTAAGGAATTTCTCCATGGAGGCTCAGAGCCAACCAATCTTCCTGTCATTTGCCTAATAGTCCTTAGAAGAAATAAAATTCTCAGGGAGAAATGCCTCACAGGAATTTATAGGGGCCAATGTGAGGAGGTGAAGCTTAAATCATTGAAATGCATGGTAGAAAAGTATGTTGCCTACTCTCTGATAAGATGCTCTTACCAGAACCCAATTTCCCTCCCTGCTTCAACTCCAACACAAACAAACTTGATCAAGAGTAGCACAGCCCAATAACTTCAGGATCTCTCTTGATTTTTCCTCAACTTGGCTTCCCTGGAGTCTGTAATTAGTACTCTCTGTTTAGCATGCATTTCTTTCCTCTGCTTATTAATCTTGTCTACAAAATGCCATGTAGGTAACACATGAAATTTCAGAGCATAGTTAAAAGTATATCATATTGTGCAGAGTTAGAAGTCTTAGGTTTCTCTCCTATTTTTTTTTTTTTAAGATTTACTTATTTATCTATTCAAGAACTGGGGTACTGGCCAGAGGTGTGGAGGGTGAAAGGATTCAGAGATAGAATGGGGAGCAGAATGGGCAGATCTACGGAAATACACTGCTGAGAGGAGCAGCGGGTGAGACAGGAGAGGTCTGCTGCACCATGTGGGTTAATTCCCTGGTGGGGGATTGAAATTGTGCTGCAGTGGCTGCCAATAACTTCATAGTGCTGAGTCTTACTTAACCCCTTATACCACCAGGGAGGTCCTGGTTTCTCTCCTTTTGTAAGTTGTTGGGGCACCTGAGGGGAATCTCTTCCTTCATAATAGGATGGAATAGTAATACCTGGGCCATCAATGGAGGCAAACCATCATAATTTTTGGTGTATTCTAACTCTCTCTTGCAAACTCAGTGCTTAATTTTCCCATATGAATTGGTTATGTCCACACAACGCTGTGTGTGAAAAATACTTGAACTGCTAAATGAGAGAAAAGTAATTGGACCTCTCCTGTGAAAATAATTTGCATAAGAAATTGTTCTTTTAGTAGTTTCTTGCAAAACCACAGGATGTGCAATCAGATCTTTCTTTTAGTCTAAAAGTCTACTGATTTTAAAAGATCGGTATCTAGAACAAAATCCTTATATTGAGAATAGAAAAGACTACACCAAAACAAGATGTACATATATGTGATATACATATATAAAAATATAGACATGAATATGAATAATAATCTTCCAGGTAGTGATAGTCAATATTGACAAGTCAGGAAGGACTTACTGAGAGGTCCCCGGTGTTCCAGGTAATATATTAGGTCTTGGGGTTACATGGGGAGCAAGATATAATTCTCTACCCTCCAGGAATTTTCTGTCCTTTATCTTTCTGATGGACACAGTAAAAGAACAACATAATTACAATACTTCCGCATGTGACCTACCATGGAGGTTCTTAAGAGTACAAAAAATCTAAGTAAAGATTTTCATGTTACTTTAATCTCTCTCAGTGATTCTGACAACAGGGAGGGAGAAACTTGGTGCAGAAACTATGCAGAATATGACATTTTTCTACAGATTCAAACAGGGCAAGTCTGTGTAATGGGTACTTAGTGAGCAGCATCTCAATACTTAAAGTGGGAGATTTGTCCTATTTTCCTGGTGACAGTGACTTAGGAAGACAACAATCACTCTGCTATGAGTTTAGAAGACCAAAGAACCTTGAGAATCATCAGCAGAAACAAATCGCAAAGCAGCAAGTACTAAACGTGGCCTATTTTCTTACCACTGTTGTTTAAACACCTAGGCCAGCTGTTCTGAATAAAAACCTTGGAAGATTTTGCACTATAAGAAAAACTCCATAATAAACACAATACTGATAAAGGGGTATCAGGTCCTACATTGAGCCTCGGATTTTTCATCCATTAACTCTTTCTTTAAATGTTACACCCTTTGGAGGTTATAGTTACAAAATTTAGATTGCAGTTTTTTATTTTTAAAATTTTTTTTATTTTTATATTCTCCATACAATTGCACCCCCCTTATTTTGACCCCAACCCCTCCTTTCTCCACCCCCCCCATAGTGTGTCTCTGGTTTATAGTTGTTTGTTGATTTTGATTTTTTCTTTCTTATAGTTATTCTTTTCCCTGATCCCTTATTTAGGTTTTCTAGATTCCTGCTATGAGCGAGACCATCCAGTATTTTTCTTTTTCTTTCTGGCTTATTTTGCTGAGCAGGATCCCTTCCAGTTCTATCCATGTTGCTGCAAATTGCATGAGTTTATCTTTTTTGATTGTTGAGTAATATTCCATTGTGTGTATGTACCACATCTTCTGGATCCAGTCATAAGATGGCAATTTTTTAAATGAGGGACATTTTCTTGGCACAAGCGATAGCTGGTCTTTAAGTCCCTTGTGTTTACGCTGTCCAGGGCTGTGTAACTTTGGGAGACTCCTATCATGGAAATCGTCTCGACATGTGATGATATTGCTCCCTTTGCAGATGGAGAAGGTTGGAGGTACCTATTCCCTTCAACTCAGGGTGTGGAATTCCAACAGTTTCCATGATTCCAAATGGTACATCTACACCCTCATGCCCATGCCCACACCTGTGCGCCACTAAGTGGAGATTAGGTGATTGCCCAGCTACTCCATTGAAGCTCTATTGGATCATATAAATCCAAACACTTGCAAATTTGATTTTATTAATTCAAAATCTAGCATCCAAAATCTTGTTTGTGTGGCTCTCACATCCAGTAATGGCCAATGTCACATATTGCAACACTCCAAGGGATGCCCTGGAATCTTTTTTTATTCCACCCATATGGGATTTTCTCCAGTTCTTCATGACCTTGTGTGACATTGTGCAACAAAACAACTTGATGGAATTTCATTTTGTTTCTTAGTTCCTCAGCAGCCACATAAATGAAGCTACATAAAAATCATATAAACACATCAAATTTCTAATTAGATTGAATTCTTTTCCCATTTGATTCAAAATAGTTTCATTGCACAGGTTTATCTACTTTATCTGTGTCAGATATACCAGAAGGAAGTTTCGCTGTGTTCATTTTTAGTATCTGCTCCTGTTCAACTCAAAATAAAAGTTCTTTCCTGGGTGAACCTGAGCTGTTAGACCGCTAATATTAGAAGTGAATGACATCAGTATGGGGGCCTGGGACACTTAGCTTTGTCACTCAAGTTTTGGAAATCATAAATCAAAGCTTCGGTAAAGAGTTTTCTGGAGAAGAGATACAGCTACTTGAGAACCAAAGGCCATGTTTCCCTTTTCTTGTCAAGGCAGGGCTGTCCACTTAGTGAATGCATGGCTGTACCTATTTTAGGGCAATGGTTAGTTCCATGGCAGAAGCATTCAACATAATTCCTGGTGTCATTTTGTGGAGCATCCATCAGGCTCTTTTTGCTTTTAGGGTGATAATAGAGCAGTGAGAATTGAAATCAAGCATCAAGAGTTTCATGCCCCTCTGAACTTGCAATTTCTTTACAAATCAAAGAGGCTAAAAGCAGAAGATTAGCAGTCCAAATGTGTTGTTTTAAATTGCTTGCTTTAAAATATGTATATCTGAGATATTATTCACAGTTGTAAGCTGCTTGGAAGAGAATAGCTAGCTAAAATAGATGGCTTGCCTTTGACCAAGGAACAGCATATTATTTGCATGAGATAAATTCTCAAGTTAAAGGTCAATACAAGAGGGACCAACTGGAAGCATATGGAAGGGTCTCCAGTTGCAGAAACAAGTTTTATCTGACCTGGTTTTCTTGTACTCAGATCTTTACATTATCTGCTGCCTCCCTCTATTTAAACACCTTCCTGATTCCTCTAAATCATACTCTAATATGTCTAGTGCCTTACCCGGAAGTTATAAATCTGGGGCACAGTGTTTTTTTGTTTTGTTTTGTATTTTTAAAAGAAATGTACATTATGCTTTCTTAAAAAACCCCAGAGCAGAAGGCATGTTCCTGGAGCCAGTCCGTTGGTTTTGATAGTCTATGAGCACACACATTTTGACAGCCATGAAGCTGACTATAAATGTTGTGACGCTTTCTCATGAGGGCACCATTCATCACTGTTGGTAAATGAGTGATATCTCATTTGGAAACCAGCAGGCACATAAATGATTTGCCCATGCATTTAATGACAGACATTGACAAGTAGCAAAATGAAGCATTGTTTCATTCATACCTTTATTTAAGTAGTAATAAAATGAAATGGAATTCTTTTTTTTTTTTTTTAGATTTATTTGTTTATTTATAAAAGCACTGGATACAGTCAGCAGCGCTGGAGGGTGAGAGAAATCACCAGAGCCAGAGTGGGGAACAGAACAGGCAGACTTGATGAAATACACTGCTGAGGGGAGCAGCGGGAGGGCAGGAGAGGTCTGCGCGTTATGTGTGACCCTCGCTGGCAGCTGGGGATCGAACTGGCGCTGCAGAGGCTGCGGGCAGCTTTGTAGCCCAGCGCTCAACCGCTGCGCCACCAGGGGAGGCCCAAAATGGGATCTTTTGGATTCTTTGATTCAAAGGTTTAAATCATTTATCAGCTGTAAATTCTAACTAGGTTCTTAGTCATTTTCCTTGGCTATATAAAATCATTTGTTGATCAATCATTCTAGAAAAGTCGAGAGAAATTTGTTGAAACAGTTACTTTCCTATATTAATGAATTAGTTCAGTAGAGATGTACTAAATTTCAACAGAGTGCCAAACCTGGTGCTAGAGTGGGAAGCAGAGATGTTTAATACTTTCATGGATTACACCACAGAAAGGGAAACAGGTATAGTGAATTAATTATTTGATTATAGTCCCAAATAAAAGAACAGTGTAAAACTGGTGTGCTAGGGTAGCTGAGCTGGACTGGATGGTTAAGGAAAAGCTTCCCTCAGGAAACAGCATTTAAAGGAGGATTAGGAAGTAACTTAATGAAAAGATGGGGGATTAGCATCCTAAGCAGAGGGAACAGCATGTACAGAGGCTCAAAGGTGGAAGAAGCACAGGTAGTGGCAGAACTGCAAGAAACACAGGGCAGTGAGGAGTGAAGCCAGGGGATTCTAGGTGTCTGATGGGGTTGGTATCAGGCAGATTAAACAGGCCTCATGGATTTTATAGTGGATTTTGGTCTTAAGATGAAAGAGTAGTGGAAAACTACTGAAAAACTTAAACAGTGAAATGGCCCAAGGGGGTTAAGAAGAGGACTAGGAGGTTGCTTTGATAAACCTGGTGCAAAAGAATGCTACATGCTTTGAAATCAGATTCAGTGGAGATAGGCGAATAGGGAAGATTCCAGATATTCCTAGCAGGTAAAATTTATAGCACTTGGGGTTTATACAGGACAGTAAAAGAAAAGGAGCAGTAATAGGACATTCTCAGGTTTCTGACATGAATAACTGGTAAAGAGGGGTGCTTTTCACTGAAATGGGGTTCATTGGAAAAAAGGGAGCTTTCAGTTCCCCCTTTGGATACACAGGCAAATGCCCATGACAAATCTGAGTTAGTTACCGGAGGTCAGAGTAGGCAGAGGGGTTGACTGGGTCATTACGGTAATGGGGCACCATGGGCTGGGGCCAGTTGCCAAAGGAGATAGCGTGCAATTGGAAAAGAAGGTTGAGGTCCTGGCCTTGAGGAACTCCAATATTGTGGGTGGTAGAGAGGAAGCCATGGGCAAAGGAAACTGAGAAAGGGTGGCAGAGAAATAGGAGAACAGGAAGTGTCTGGTGGAAGCCAGACGCAGAGGTGGTTTCAACAGGGCATGCATGGTCGGCATTATTGATGACGGCTTAGACATCCTGCATGGGAAGGATGGAGACATGGCCCCCAAGTTCAGCCACATGGCGACTGTGATGACTTCTACTCAGTCATTTCATTGGGGCTGTGGGAGGGACACAGTTTGGGCAAACTGAGGAGGAGGGTGCAGAAACCATATTGATTGGCTGTGAGAGAACTTCTGCCAGTTACTGATCATTTTAAAACCTCTTTCCTCATTCACAAATGGAGATTAATAGCCCACAATCCTTTTTTTGAAACTTAAAAAAAATATCAATGCACCATCCCTCCCAGCATATTCCAGTGTTCTATAAATGTAGTGTCTTAAACACTGAGTTGGGTGGAGTTTGCTTCTGGGAATGAACCGCTGGAAGGGTGCCTCTGAGGCTCCTGATTCACTTCCCCAACCTTAGAATCCTCTTCATGGATTTGTGCTTATACACTGCAAACAATCTGAATCTACTATATGCAAATTATTAAGTTATTTTTATCAGAATCATTAGAAAAGTGGAGGTTGGGGGTAAGGATAAATGAGAGAAGGATAAGGATAAAGGAGAAGGTAGCATTTTGTAGGTAGAGGCAGGTTGGAGGAATCATGTGGGTCTGAGAAGTCTGGAACTATTCCTCCATTATCACCAGGAGGGGTCAGTGGAGAAGGGACATACAGATGTATGAATGGAGTCATACAAACTTGCCTGTTCTGGCAAGTCGGGGTGGGGTTGAGAAATGCTCACTGAGGTCTATTTACACTTAAACAAAAGTCATTCATTACTTTTTCTGTTTCAAGTATCCAAGCCATCAGAATAGTTGAAAATCATAAATTTGGAGTCCTTGTTTCAAAGAATCTAGAACCTCTGTTTTAGGGACATATAATTTGGGTGGTTCATGAACTTGTATGTCACCAACTTCTAACTAAAATTTAGCATTTATTTCAATCATAAATGTAGCCAAGAAATGACAGAAGTATTCACATAACCTATGACTTTTTTTTGGTAAAAACAAATTACAGATATTTTTCTGTTACATCACAAATGCTTCAGAAATCTCAAAAAATTATTTTTATTCCTCATTTACACTTTTTACTACTTAGAAATTGTGTTATTTGACATTTCCATAGAGCTGGCTATTTAATAGTTTAATTAAAAAGTGTGTATTTTGGGTCCTCCTTGGTGGTACTAGGGGTTAAGACACAACCTGCAGCTCATTGCAGCACAAGTTCGATCCCCAGCCAGGGAGGTACCCACATGGTGCAGCAGACCTCTCCTGTCTCGCCTGCTGCTCCCCTCAGCATTGTATTCAGTCGATCTGTCTGCTCTGTTCCCAGCTCTGTCTCTGGTGAATTCTCTCACCCCCTACAACTCTGGCCTGTACCCCAGTTCTTGTACGTATAAATAAATAAATCTTTTTTAAAAAGTGGGTATTTTGCTAGGCTGCAAATTTAGATTTTTAAGTATTTTAACTATATTCCCAGCTAACTAGAATTCTAGTTATATTATATATTTAAAAATTCTTTTTTTCTGAGAAATTTGTAGGATTCACCAAAGGGGTGAAGAATCAAGAATCTTGAATGTAGATGAAAGATTAGGTGGTTTAAAAAATGCCTCTTGGTGCCTCCATCTGCCATAGAGCAATGTGAGTTTACCAGCATCCTTTCAAACTAGAAGGAAAGACAATTCTGAAAAGTTTTTGAAAGTAAAATTAAATATGCATTACCCCACTGCTACTATTTAAAATGTGCATAATGTAATGTGTTATTTCCTCAAAAGACTAAAAATTGTTCTGCCATATGACCCAGCAATTCCACTTCTAGGAATCTACCCAAAGAGCACAAAAACACTAATTTGAAAGGAAACCTGCACTCCTATGTTTATTGCAGCACTATTTACAATAGTCAAGATATGGAAACAACCTAAGTGCCCTAAAACAGATGAGTGGCTCAAGAAGATGTGATGTATATACACCAAGGAATATTATTCGACAATAAAAAAGGTAAATTCATGTCATTTGCAGCAACATGGATAGAGCTGGAAGGGATTGTGCTCAGTGAAATAAGCCAGAAGGAGAAAGATAAATACTGGATTATTTCACTTATACGTGGAATATAGAGAAACCAAAGAAAAAGTCAGATAAAGACAAACTTTAAAACCAATGCTTGAAAGCTTACCATAGATCTGAGGCATCCAGGAGGGCAGGGGAGGGCTTATGGTTGGGCGGGGTGGGGGGAGCAAGGACAGCACAGTGGACTATGGAGTAGAACTATGAGTGCTTTGGTGGTGGGAGAGCTATAGTGTCCACACCTGAGGTGTAAATCTTACACTGTCAAGAAATTAACAGGGATGTAAAACAATGGTACCTCATTAAAATAAATTAATAAAATAAAATGTGCATAAGGTTATTGATTGCTTTCTTTTTCCTTCTTATTTGTTTAATAGTATAAATTAAAAAATATTTTTTAGGCCAATGGATTTACTTCCAAACTCAGACCTGCTGTGTGTGCTTGCTCTACTTGGATATAGGGCCTCACCTACCAACAGTGCAGAAGGGAAACGGTGTGCAGAGGACAGAGGAGAAGATTCTTCAACCCAAGGCTCTGGGGCCTTAGCAAGAAGGGGCTTGCTTGTCTCACATACAGTACTTCTTTTATAACAATCACCTCAATGTGATTTGTTCATTCAACTGCTTTATATTCCATTTCTTATATCTGTATTCATTGTAATAAAAAAATAATACTTCTTTCCTAGCTCTTCAAGCAAGAAGCAAGTGTGTTGACTCAGAGATGTGCCATGTTTTCCCCATGGCTTTTTGGGTGCCCCAGGGCACCTTCTGCTACCCCAGTTTGAGAGTCCTGACTGAAAACTCTTACCAGTCAGTTATACCTTAGTATGAGTTTCAAACCTTTTTCTTCTATCAGTTTTTAAGGATTAGAAGAAGCAAATAGGACAGAAAGCACAAAACTCCCAAGAGAGGTGGCAATAGAGGTGGGGTAGCCAGAAAGATGAAGGAAGTATCACCCAAAAGCGAGGTCACTCTTCTCCCTCTTTCAAATTTTGTCCAGATATCCCCTCAACAGACTGATCACAGTTTCCTAAGTAAATACACCAGCACTTGCAACTTCAAAGTTAAGAAGGAAGTTTTCCCCACCAGTGGTGATGATTTATTTTCAAAGAAGTTCTACCAGATGAAGCCAAGGTAAAGCTTTCTTGGCATCCCCTTTGTAATGAGAGCTATGATTAGTTTCCACTGTAATGAGCTGTGAAGTTTTCAACTACAAAATAAAACACACAAGAAAGCATCCTAGGTAGGAGTTCCATGCTTCGCAACTTCCATTTATCATGGGTGAATTTCTTGCTTTCTCTTTAGAAAACAGTCAGCAACATAACAGAGTCGGAAGGAGGGCAGGGGGCAGGGCGATACTTAAATACCCACTTAGTCAACAGTAAAGCCTTCAGCACTGTGATTAGATTGCCTTTCATGTTTCTTGACGGGGAATAGAAAATTAATACCTTTTCTCCCTGTGTGGCCCCATCTTTCACAGATAACTCTGCTCACTGCTCCAGCAGAAGGCAAGCCCCTACCCTCTAGGATTTATAGCCTCAGCACCTGGAACTGGCTGAAGGGGGAATCACAACCAAGGGCTACTTCTGTGTGCAGTCTTGGCTTTACACTTTAGCACCAGCTGTCCAGCACTTGAAAGCACCTTCAGGTCACCCTTTCTGAATTTCAGTGCATGTTTCAAATTCAGAGCATCAGTCTATGTTTCTCCCACCACCCTCTTCTAAAAAAATGCAACACATTTTAACCCCCAAAGAGTTCTTTTTTGTCTTCTCCCTCTCCTTTGAGCTCTACAGCTAGTCAGCTAGCAAATCCTGAGACCCCACGTGGGCAGCGCCCCCACCTCCCTCCATACTTCATAGCCACCACTAGGTCAAAACCTAAGACTCACTGTTTTCTGCCTCCAGATTCTCTCCCGCTCTTTATCTGTTTTCTTCTGATCAGACCTATCACCTTATTTGTGGTGAACTATTGTTCATTTTCATGCTAAAATCTTTACTTAAAGGAGGGGTTGAGCTGCTATTTCTTGAACATGTGATGTCTGCACAGCATGAGCCCACCTGAACTTGCTCAGATGACCGAGAGGACCAGCAACACCTAATACTCCAACTCCCAATCACCAAACACTCCTGTTTTCCCTCTTCCCTCCTTTTGCTTTAGAACCTTGTCCAGCCTTTACCAGGGGAGATAGTCTGTGAAGAAATTCACATCCTTTGTCTTCATTATCTTCAGATAATAATCTCTTCCTCCAACAAAAATTTGGGTCTGGTCTATTTAGGCAAGTCCAAGCAACAAGCCTACACAGTTTGGGAATATCTTTTTACTGGATAGCATAAAGTTAGGAACAAAAAGACCTTCACACACACACAGAAATCTGGCAAATTTGCTTCTCACATGGTTACGAGTTAGCCATGTTGGCACTAAGGTTGACAAGTTGACAGAGATGTAGTGAGTGAACAGGAGATCCAAAAATTAAATAAAAACAGAAGATAACTGAGGGCCCCTTGAAGCCAGCATCCCTTTATTATTCAATTTCATTTTATCTGTAAACACCCTCCCATTTCCAGAACTTTCATCTTTGTTTCTTTGTTAGCTTTTTTTCCCCTAATTCAGCAAATGTTTACTCACTATCTATCAATATGCATCAAGAGCTAGTACCTGGCTTTGAGGTTGATGAATGTTCTTTCTTTCTCTCCAGAAAATAAGAAAACTGATTGCAGTTGGCAGAAGACTCTACTTTAAGCCTTGTTAAAAATGGCTAATGATTGGCCAGACTTGGTCTTCGGTTTTATTTTGTCTTCATTCTCCCAGCTCAACTTTGGTCTTTTTATTCTTCTTATATATTACTTTGTTATGATTTAAAAGTGGGGGAAGTGCCTCTTATTCTGAGGTAACAGGAGTGGAGTGGGGCTTTGTGCCTTTCATGGGGGATAGAGAATTCCCATCAACAGCCTCGAGAATTGTTGTCTGAGATGCAGCGGCCTCTCCATGCCAGTCCTTTCTGATTTTATGTATAATGGATCAAAAGCACAAATTTCTGATTTTATGCATAATTGGTTAAAAGTGCAAAGGGAAAGTTCTTTCCTATAGGTCCATAAAAAGAAGAAAGGGAGAAAGGACCAACCTCTTGTGAAACCAAACGGCACCAGAAGAATATCATTTTTAAAACGTTAAGGCAAAAATCTCACTGAAATTCTCTTGAAAATAGAGTCAAAGCTATGCTTACCCCGGCATGGACGAATTTTTACTAAGGCAAATCATTTTTAAAAGTTGACTTCAGACATTTTAAATTAATTTCAGCATGGCAACTACAGAGGCTGTGATAGGATCTTGCGTTACATTTTCATGAATTAATCCTTCCTAGAAAATTAAAATAATTTAATTTCAGATGGCTAACATTACTATTGGATGTTTATTCAAGCCTACTGACTGAGTTGCTTCAAGCAAGATTTAGATAACAAGAATTCATAGGCTCATGCCTAATACTGATGCCAGAATAGTGGGGATCTGACAGCTCTTTAATGAGACCCTGAAGAAGTTACTCTCCAGCTCTGGTATCATCAGTACACGAGAAGGGAGATCATGATGGGAAGTTGGTGCCATCTGCAGGTGGCGGTCAAATAACTGGTTATTTTAGTAATGATTTCAACTAAGCCTAATTTTTAATAGCATAAGGCCACAATGGGCAATGGAGGGAACTTTGAGTCCACGAGGATATTTAAGCTCTATAAGCATGTTGTTGACTCTTAAAATGGATGAGAACAATCAGTTATAATTTTTTTTTTCACTTACAGACACATAGTTTATTTCCCATATGCCCTAACTTAATGCTATCACTGGCCTGTGTCACCCGAGGCGCTTTGACATATGAGCACACAGATGTACACCGTCTTTCCAAGCACACAGGCCGTGTCCACTCCATCCACAAGGAAATGGAGGCTGAGAGTGGATAAGTGAGGGGTCAAGGTCCCGTGGGTGTGCCCTGTGCCGCCTTCCAGTGGCCTGTCCGTCTGAAATGATCCAGGGCCAGTCACTCCTCAGAGAAGCAGAGGGTGGACTCCCTGCCTGAGTTTGGGCATTTGGGGAAGCCTAAAGAGAGAAAATGAGTTTCTGGGCTCTTGCTAGATGAAAACCTATCCTCAGCTGCACTCCCCACTCCTGACAGTACTTTCCAGTGTCTCTGTGATTGACACCATGGCTGCAGTGGGAGGTGGGAACTGCCTCTCTTCTTCTCTCTTGAGCAGCCTTCCAACAGAAACAACAGGAGGAGAGGGCCTCCCTGGTGGCGCAACGAGTTAAGACGCAACCTATAAAGCTGTCTGTAGTCTCTGAAGCACGAGTTCGATTCCCAGCCAACCAGGGAGCAACCCACATGGCGCAGCAGACCTCTCCTGGCTCATCTGCTGCTCCCCTCAGCAGTGTTTTTCAGTTAGTCTGCCTGTTCTGTTCCCCACTCTGTCTTTGGTGAATCCTCACCCCCCACACCTCTGGCTGTACCCCAGCTCTTGTATGCATAAGTAAATAAATCTTTAAAAAAAAAAAAAAAACAGGAGGAGAAAATACAGAGGAGGAATGTACAACTCAGACCAGATCAAAATTCAACAGAACTGATTCCATCCCAGTGTTTGCTTGAGAGAAAATGAAGTCGTGTGTGTGCTCTGCTGACTGGGTTTGGGGTGAGCAATGGGACCGGAACAGACGTCACAACTTGCTGGGTGTGAGGTTAGGGTCTGGAAAGGGGAATGAAGAGGAAAATTGGGAAGAGCTGAGGCAGTCGTGCCTGTAAGAGAAGGTGGATCAAGAGCTCCTTTCAGCACTATTCAGTCCAAGGAACATTTTAGAGCTGTTCTGGGCAAGGAGCTAAGAGCATGTGCTTGAATGAGTCACATCTCCGGGTGGATTAGTCGTGCGTCCTGTGGGTTTATAGAGCACTGACTGTTAAGGCAGGCGCTGTTGTTGGTTCCTGGGCTAAATCAGTGGACAGCACAGACCAAGTTCATGGTCTCATGAGGCCTATCTTCTAGCGGGGAACCCTGCGTAAACTGGCATGTGTAGAAATAATCTCAAGGTTGAAACCAGCATGAAAACACAGATGCTGGGTAATGGGAAAGGTGAGATGGTGGCGCAGCCCCTCTGAGGAGGGACATGAGGGAATAGTGGAGCCAGTCTCAACAGCAGGGGAGTGGGAAAGAGTTCCAGGCAGAGAGATAGGCAAGCCTCTAAAGTGGGCATAAGCTGGAGAGCAGACGGCAGGTGTGTGGGGAGGCAGCATGGTCGGGGGAGTACAGATGAGGTGAGAGACAGTGGGGGCCAGGACATGCAGGCTGCTGGCAACCAGCTTCCCTGCTCTCTACCCAGGAATATCAGATCGAGATGGACCTAAAATAAGCAGGGATGGTATGCTGAGAGCTATTGTGTTTAAATAGAGCTGCAAAATAGAGCAGATTAGATGCTCTGGAGAATTTCTACAAGTACAGAGTTTGTGGATTGGGGTAAAGGTGATCATTTGGGGCCCAATTCACTAAGCCGGTGAGGATTTGGTGCATGGGACTTAGGGGTGTCACATAATTCTGGAGGCACATTATATTCTTTGTGTATAGTCCTCTCCCCAACTGAACAGTTTTCCTGCACCTTTCTCCTTTGTAATTCCGCGTCTCTTGCCCTCTGCTTTTAATTATCTCCCATTCTCACACTCTGTCTCTTTACCAGGAACAGAATCTTCTAGGTCTGACTGAAGTTTTCAGCATGTCTCCAAGGGTTGCAGAAACTCAACCCTGACTCTGATCAGAACAAAACACCCACGTACAGCTGGGAGTTCCCAGGGAGTCCTCTTGAGCTTTGCTCCTGAATCTTCAGCTCATCCCTGATATGGCTGACATCTTCCTTTCTTACTGCCCTGAAGCAGACACACTGAGCTGGAAAACCATCAAATCACTTTGTAGGAAGTCGGTTCTGACCAGCCTCTCCCCTACTTCCCACTCCCACCAAAAGGTTTCAAGTGGAAGTAGAGATGCGGTGATGATAAGAAGCTGGATCAGCGTCAAGGACCTGACGGTCTCCATCTGTAAGTGCACATAAAGCATAGCCTGCCCTCAGCTGTGCACAGTGCTTGTGAGGATCCAAGCAGATGATGCCTATGAAAGGACTTGCAGAGTCTCAGAGTTTTTACACATTAGTTATCACCATGATAATAACCACCATGATAATAACCATGGAATTAACCATTTCAGGAGCTGTTCCATAAAACAAAACAAGCAGGGAAAAGATAACCCATCAATTGTGTTCTCTCAAGGGGAACAGGCATCTTAGTTCCATGGATGGATTGATAGAACTTGTAGCGAAGTGAAATCATTCACATTGCTAAGAACCCTGTTGATATGTCCTGCATAGCACATTATACAGTCCAAAAAAATGGAGTAAAAAATATTTTGAAAATAATGAAGAAATTTTTGAAAAATAAAATTTTTATCTTTTTTCATTGAAAACTACCCTCAAATGAAGGCCAAGCAATTGGAAAGTAATTGCACTCAAGTGACCAAGGTCATAAATTGTGTGTGTATGTGTGTGTGTAGGGTAGAGCGGGATAGGAGAAGTACTGAGGGAAAAATAGGAAGAGAAATAAGATAATTCAGGTGTTCAGGCTGAACAGGAGTTCCTTGTGCAACTGCCAATTATTTTAAAAACAGTTCTGAGATGCCTGTTTCATTCATTTATTCAGCAGATAAGTGTTTAAGCACTTGAAGTGTGCAAGGGATGACAAAGTAGCAGAAAAGACACACACACACACTCTTTGCCCTCAAGGTCTTTAAATCTAGTTGGGGAGAAAAGCATTGCACAAATAATTATATAAGTACACTGTACGCAGTGTTTCAAATTACAGTGGCTTTTGCTCCTGAATCTTAAGTTTATCTCTCTGCAAGTGGTGTACATGTATCTGAGTCCCAGTTAACTATAGACTGTATGTTTTGATTAATCCATTTGGGGGTCTGACTACACCCATTACTTGGTGCACAATTATTTGCACCAAGTGCAATAATTTACTTTCAAAGTGTCCAACATGAATGATAAATTATACGGTAACTTGAATCTCATTTAGTTGCTAATTATATGACCTTAAACTTCAGAATAGAAGAAAAATAGGACCCCCCTTTTTCAGACAGAGGGAGAGAGGATGAGAAGTAAGTTTGAAGTGAGCGTCTAGGCTCACCATTTTCCACTTTGCCCCACCTGTTGTTTGTGTCAAGACTCCAGGTGTAAGGAGAGACTAGAGACAAGCAGACTTGTGGGAATCTCTGAAGAAGCACTTGCCCCTTGGGCCCCAGGGTACCTGGGAGGATTCTAAGCCCCAAGGGACGTTTCATACCAACCTCATGTGAACAGCACAGCAGGATACATGGTGGCCTAGAAGATTCTTAAACTTCCTCCCGTTCCCTGTCACCATTTTAGGAAGAAACCAAGAGAAGGGAAGAAAGATTCCTGATGAAGAATTTGACTCTTTAAAATCAGAAGAGACAGAATTAACTTTGAACAGGCTATTTAAAGTGTGTTCTCACCTGCCATCAGCAAGAATGGCGACATCAGAGAAAAATAAGATCAGTTTACAGGAAGCAGACCCAAGTCTCCCCCAGCCTCCCCAACATCTCGTAGCAGGGATGAGTATCCCTCATCTACACTTAGATCCTCAGAGCTCAGCACAGACCAGAGGCAGGACAGACCTTCCACAAATATTTTTTAATGGAGATTCTACCTTCAAATCACAAAAAAAGACTATAAACCCCAGATTATTTTATATAATCCTGCAGAGCTATTAAAAAACGCTTCCTGAATAATATTCATAGTTCTAGTTAACGTAACAGGGAGGGGCAAATACTTTTAGAGGCCTTTAGAGAATCAGCTTTGTCAACTACTGAGTCTTAGGCAGCTCCAAGTCTCCCCAAAGTATCGGATTACAAGCTGGTCTTAAATATCATAAAGATTCACCTTCCTTTATGGCATCTTACATAGGCTACTGCCAGAAAGAAACCAATAGAGTATCGTCTCTGTTGATCTTACTCGGATAAGGAAATCTCAGTATCCCAGTCTCTACCAGTTGACAAAACACATTTCAAATAATGATGTATCATTACTTATCTGTCCTGCAGAAAGAAAAAATATGCTCTAGATTTATCATTAAAATAGCAGGTGCTGGAGTTCAATTATTGAGAACCTATTTAACTCTGGGCAGTTTAATGATAGTTACAATAAAATTTTCTAACATAAATATTTTTAATAGAAATATATTAAGCCCAAAGTGTATGTTTATGAAGAGAGCTTGTATGAAACTTGGGAGCAGACCTTTTTTCTCTCAGTGAACAGAAAAATTATCTCTTAGATTAACTTGTAAATATACTACTTCTATATTTAGAGATATTAGCTCCTAGTAGTACTTAATATTGGCCTCAAGGGATTATGAAACACTGTGATTATTGCATTTCTTAACATGTTTCCACCCACAACACTTTTTCTTTTCTTTTTTTAAGTCAAACTGCAATTTTGCTTTTCCAAACACTTTTCTGAGTAAAAAATAAAGTTGAAAATTTGGGGGGAAGACTTTGCCCTTTTCTCTGAAAAGGCCTTGCCAAGTCACTCTTTTACAAAAGTAGAGAGGAACACTTCTGGAATGAGCTTTAAATGTAATCTGGCTGTTGTGAAGAAAGTGCTTTGGTGTACTGGCCATATATGTCTTTGTTGCCATTTTGCAAAAATTGGAGATTGCATTGGGTAACTGGAGCTTTGGAGTGGGGTCTGATTAACTGAAAGGAAAGTAGGTTGCAACTGTTAGACCAAGAGTGCAAATCTCTGCTCAGACCCTTCTGGTGGCATTTCTGCACATTGAATGAATGAACTTGGACATAGATGGCTCCAAACAGCCATCTATGAAGGCTTGAATGCCATGTTTCAAGGGTTGAGGAATATCATAGAATGTCAAATGCAGAGCCACTGAGTGAAACTTGCTGGGTCACCCAGGATTTTCATGGTTTGTACACAAAGTAACACTAACTTCTTCAAACTGGCCAATATCTGGGATAGGGAAGAAGAGTTAGCACAGAAGGACACTTTCTGAATATTGTTTCTTTTTACATTCTCCTTCAGTTTGAATTTTTCTGTTTATTTACAGAAAGTCCTATGATTTGATTGAAGGTGTTTATAGACAGTCTGAGGTCCTCCACATTCACTTAAAAGCAATAATTATATTAACCCTTCAGGAAGGAGATTTCCTTGTTTAGAACCCTTGAAAAGCCCTCGGTTCCTTCTGAGGAGCTCTTGGGTACCCCTGTGTCAGGTTCTGGGGGATGGAGCAGAGGAGGGCCACAAGTAGCCAAGGCTCAGTCTATGACAATGACAGCGAGAAAGTGGAGGTTGGATGACGGGGCTGAGAAGTGGGGGAGGAACAGTGGTGTTTGAAAGAGATTGCCAAGAAGAAAGGATCTGTCCTAAAACTTGAGAAAAATAATGGTGTCACCAGGTAAAGAGATGGACGCAGGTGTCCTTAGCAGAGAAACCTGTCCGAGTAGACACACACCTAATCTAGGGGTTTGGGGTATGGGAACAGATGGACGGGGTCAGAGTAGAGCTGGGGATCTTTGGAGCAGAGTTGGAAGGTTGTCTGGGACTGGGGAGAAGGCTTGAATGCCATGTTTCATTAGCTTGAAATGTAACCTGTGGGTGAGGTATAGCTATCAGAGTATTTCAGCAAGTATAAAACCCCACTTTTCATTTTAGAAAGATACTGACAGCAGTGTGGAGGATGGATTGAGGAGGCAATTCATCCTGGAGCGAGGGGGATCAATTAGGAGATTTCAGTCATCTACAGAAGAACGTCTCAGCATCTGAACTAGAGCAACTGCCTAAATGGACAGGAGGTCTGCAAGGGATGGTGGGCCTGATGCCTTGGTTTTGCAGACTGCAGAATTTTACAGGCTCTAACTAAAAACACTGCTGGGTGCTTGGTAAATGAGAGGCTGTAGGACACATCCTCAGGAAATACAAACATTTTTTAGCATTAATGTCAAATCTTTGTAATCTTTTCTCCTCCTTTTATGTCACTGACAGATAACTTACTTTCCACCCTACGGGGTATTGAAAGCAAAGGAAAAGCTCACATTTGGGAATCATGTGAAGAATTAAATTATGGCTTCATCTTGACTCTTAGTTGCCACCCCAGCCGGGACCCCCTCGGAAGTAAGTACCCGAGGGGTGCAGTGTTGTCTCAATGGGGTGTTGATCGAAACAGCATGGTCGTTACTGAGTTGGTGGTGGAAGCCAAGCCCTGAAGGGACAGTCACCGTTGGTGCAGCCAGGTGTTATGGCCTCTGAAGTGGATGACTGCAGACTGTTTTACAACTGAATGGGTATTATTTTTCTGCTTTCAGTAATGGAAAATTCTCCCTGTGATAAGATCTGCCTACCTCTTCAACTTGACTTTGCTGTCTGTCCTTTTAGGGCAGATCCTATTCATCAACAGTGACTTCTGGCCCCTCAGAAGGGCCGTGTTCAGTGCCCTGTTCACCATGAGGTTCCATCTCCACTCAACCCAGCATGCCCTGGGGGCGGTCATGGTCTCATAGGCTGTGTTGGCAGCACCCAAACAGGACACGCAGACCTTTCCTTGATGGCTTTGTCATATCCTATCAATGCCAGCTGCTTACAGTCTAGTTTAGTGTCACCGGCCCATATGTTGTCTTTACAGGAAGACTGACAACTCCCTAAAAATGTAGTCGGATCCCCTCCATTTTACAACAAAATATTCCTAGACTAAAAATTAGGAATAAGTGGAATTAAACTCTAACCACTCTTTGTTCTTAGTTCCCCTTCCCCCTGCTCATGATTAACCATTAGCTTACTCTAACTGCCTTCAGTGGAACTTGGAAATTGATTGTGTTAAAAATCCTTAAGAAAATCCTCTCTTCCCCTTCAAGGTCCTTAGTGACATAAAAAACAAATATCTGCTGATTGCTGCCCAGAGGAGGCATTCCCATAGACCTGGAAATGCAATGTGCCCCACACATGCTGCGTATGTATTGATCAGCTTACACTCATGCTTTCTGGATGTAAAAGATGCACCACTGCATGCATTTTCCCTTCTTGCTAATAAATACAAGGAGCCCCTAGAGGTGGGGGTGCTTCTATATGCAATATATACAATATAGTGCATATATACAATATATTGCTTCTATATGCAATATATACAATATATTGTACATATTTAATAAATAAGTGTTTGATGGAAATGCCTGGTTTTCCTGACAAAGGCACAGGAGGAAAGCAGTTTGGAGATAACTGCAAAGGTACAAAGGAACCCTACATGAAGGGTATTGTTTTTAAAAAGGTTTACAGTTTAGTTAGGGAGCTAAAAATACATCTATAGACAAACATATGCTCAGTGGTTGTTTCTCCCCAGGTGCACACACAAGCAACACAGTAATGGTTCTCAAAGTCAGGACAGATGTTGGGAAAAGAACGAGCAGAATGGAGATGAAGAAGAAAGAACAGCCTCTTACCTGGTAATAGGATGGGCTCTGGGGGTTGAGGCTATTATTTTTGTATGGATGGGCTTCTTAGTACACCAAAGAAAACAAGTTTTTAAGGTCTTTGAGAGGAACCCTGACGTCTCCACACAGGCTGCCGGGAGCCAGGCAATTATAGCTCCCAAGAGGCAGCAGTGTTGTTACAGAGCAGAAGAGAAAAGACTGGGAAATGAACCCATTTCTTCACAGAGGCAGCTTGACTTCACATGGGAACCATTTTCAAGATCTTTCTTCAGGTGAGTGTCAACTACACTCAGACAGTTCAGAAGTTGGCCATGTAACGGGGTTCAGATCTACACAGCAGGCCCCTGGGAACACTCGGCCACATTCTCTTTACAGAGAATTTGGGCTAAGCTCTTTATAAACATCATTCAGTCACTCCACAGAAACAGCAACCATGAGTCTGCATCTCTCTCATTTTTCAGGGGAGAACACTGAGTCGCAGAGAGATTCAGTGACTGACCCATGGTCTTTTAGCTAGGGAGCATTCAAATGAGAGTCCCCTCCCTCTGCCTGGCTCTGCCATGTCACACAGTTCTTAAATCCTTTGTGAAAAGATGCCTGGCTTCTGTTACCCAGGGTGATTTCTGGTAGCCAGAGTATATACTTCTCTTGCCTCAAGGCCCAGTGGTGATTCCTACTCACACCAGTCAATATTGTTACATGCACACATCAATATATTCTAGTAAATACCACCAGACCAGCAGCCAGCAGTCATCCCAAATGTTTTATAATCCCACCATATGTGTTTGATTGTGTCATTACATCGCCTGTCCTAATTAAGATGAAAGGAATCTGAATTGAAGTAACTGGTTCTAAGAGTGCCAGTCACTAAAATAGAATCCCCCAAAACCTCAAGCTTCCAGCCCAATGCTCTTGTATAAACTTCCTGCATGATTGCTTGTCTGCTGTCCACCCCCACTTTTAGAATAATCAGTTGTCACTGAAAATGTTGAAAAATGAGTATCCGTCAAATGTATACCCAGGCAGATTAGGCTTACCCAGAAAACCTGGGGCAATAGAAAACCTGGGGCAATAGAAATCATTAAATTGTGTATTTGCCAGAAAGCTTTTGACCTCTCTACAGTGTTCTTTGGTCCTGTAATTGGTGGGATGGCTTGGAGTCCTAGGAGGCAGAGAGTAATAGGAAAAATACGAACATTGCATCTGATTGATTGATTATGATGTGTTGTGATCAAGCTCTTTGGTGAATGAGACCATCTATAAGCGCCCTTGCTTTGTTTGCCTCACTCTGGCAGAAAAAGATTTAAGTATGGGAGAATGGAAGTGGCTGCCCCCCTGGATATTTATAGTTCGAATATTCATTTTATTGTTTGTGGGTTATTTTTTACATAGTTAAACAAAAGACAGTTTCTAATTTCCTTTTAGAATTGACATAATCTACATGTTGAATTGGGTTCATCTGCGTTAGCTCTAACAGCATGCAAAGAGCAAGATTAGTGCTAACTCTGCAGGACAAATCAACCAGGGTCAACAGACTCATTACAATGATTAGAGCTGAGTTCAGGGAAGAAAAAACAAATGAACCCTGTCCAAGTGGAAATGTTCTTCAGCCTTTCAAACCAGGTATACATAATCAGATGGTTTTACTAGAACCTTCCAGACTTGCCATATTGTCTAACATTCTCATTATTAGACACCAGCACTTTGTCCTGGCTTTCTTCGAAGTCAAAAGTAATTTCACTCAGTTTGACTGCCACGTAAAAGCACCAAACTTGGGCAGACCCCTGTGGGTTTTTTCCGCATAAGGAATAAAAGAGGAAGAAAAGCAGCTGCTTTTTGGAGTCTCCTTGCATTTACAGGCCTGTCCCTTCCTGACACTCCAGAACTCCGTGCAACACAATGGCAGCGTACACACTTCAACCTAAAAAGAGAGTTCCCCAAAATGAAGCATTCTGCTTTGGGAATGTTTACTTTAAGACCAGAATCTACTGGAAGAAATTGCAGCACCAATTCTCTTTTGGAAACGGATGGCCTTCACAAATCCAAATTCGTGTTTTTGAGACAGCAAGTTAAAACATGGTTGAAAATTTATTAACTACACAAGAGGAAAACCAGGCATTTATCTTGATAAATGAAAATGGGGCTGTGTATGGCAAGGATTTGTATCTGAACAGAAAAGTCAACATTTTGGGGGGTTATAGAGTGCAAGTCCATTATTTCAGTCTTTTTAACAAAGAAGTTTAAGAAAACCAACTTAGGGAAGTTCTACTTTATATCTGAATGCTATATGAAGTAGAGTGGCAGAATACTAACAAGATCTTGCCTGTAAAATAACTCATAAATCACTATCTTTTGTTATTTAAGAATATTCCTGTTTTCAGTGAGCAGTTTTCAATTACCCCAGATGACTGACATATAATTATTACATTCATTTATATCCTGGGCCATTTCCAAGTTCATTGAACAGTGTGTGTTGCTCTGGGGGAGGAGGGAAATCCTAATGCTTTCTTTCTTGGACTCAAAGAACAGAATAAAAAGGTGGTAAACAAAAATATGCAAAGAACTGAAAATTAATTGGTAGTTACAGGGATTAATACAGTGCCCCATTCGTGGAGATCTGTGTTTGGGGGTGATGTGAAGGTGAAATAGTTCAGTGGCATCTACACAAAGTAAACGTGTCCAATTCCTCTAAGTGATTTGTCCTCAAACACTCTTTTTCTGTTTTCTTCCCTGCCCCTCAGGGCTTATTTTCACCAACCCAATAAAGTAAGAAGCTGACAAATGGTTGTGGAGGCAGAAGTTTCTCTCTACCTCTCCTGTGCCCAGAATCAACACAGTGTGATATCCCTGAGGGCCAAAACACCCCACCTCAGATGCTTTGTATTCTTATCTTACTCAGCTTCCCCCGTCACTTCTGGTCCCTACCTTTGAAAATAGACTTCCTTCCTGTGGGCTCATGTTTAGAACATGAACATGGCAGAATCAACATTTGCTTTATTTTAGTTGCCTCACTACTGCTGAGCACCCCTCTAGAAGATTTTAGAAGAGATGGTTAATAGAAATGGACTATTAATTTCCACTTTTCCTCCTAATCATAAGCTAAATCCTGCTTTTAAAAACCCTGTGCATTTGTATAGAGCTGTCTCATTTGAACCCACTCTATTCATTATTCTCTTTAGACTAGGCAGGGTGCGTATTGTTCTTGTTATTGGATATCTAATTAACACTGCAGAGGTGAACTGACTTTGCAGAGAAGAAATGGAGAAATGAAGCCCCATGTAAAGCCTGAGTCATCCAATTCCAGGGCTACCCTCTCTCCTCTAAATCCCTAAACCCTGCTACTACTCTCTACCAGTGAGGAAAAGGTAAGGTTTTTCTCTTTAGCTTGGTCCTCCCTGTGCTGTTGTGATAACCACCTTCAGCTTGGCAATTTAAGACAGGTTCCAACTGGTATAGAGGAGTAGATTAATCACATTCCTTTACTAATCAAGCTATTTCATTTGGAACATCCTGTCTTCAACCTTCCCTAGAATGAGAGACTGGAGGGAGAAATAAGACGTTACCATTTGTCCTGTCACGTGTTGGTTATTATTATTTAATTTCTAACTTGTATTGGGAACAGAGCCTGTGTCCCCCGACGCACCGTGCAAGGATGGAGACAAATCCTCACATTGAAAAAGTTGCCCCGAGGGCTGACAGACACAAACAGTGACTTGGGATAATTATCACAGAAAAGCAGGAGGTGATGAACGCTTAGGTGTGCAGTGTAGCTGCTGGGGCAGGGAGGAGGCCAGTGGGAAGAGGAGGTTCCACAGGAGAGGTGGGACCTGGTGCAGGTGAGATGGAAGCAGCCTCTAGAGGCTGGACTGGACACAGTGCAGGTTTTCTGATCCAGCAGACCAGGTAAAGGAGGAGTCAGAGTCCTCAGTGGCTTTTGCAGGTTTTTTATTTGGATTTACCAGGCACATGGCAGGCAGGGGTGCTGGGGGGCCGGGAGGCTGGCAGTCCTCCCAGCCCCCAGCAAATCCTCACTCTATCTGGGCTCTCCGGCCTTCTCTCTGCTTCTCTGCTCTCGGTTTCTCTGCTTCTTTCTCGGCTTCTTTTTCGGCTTCTCCTGGCATCCCCGTGACGCCTCCCTTAAAAAGCCCAGTCTCAGCCCAGGTGAATCCCATCTACCTAGGCCCACACCCTACTCCAGGTGCCCGCCATCAGGCATGCATTCAGGACCGCAGATCTGTCATCTATCCTGATGGTGGGAGGGCAGAAAAGCCTGATACTTTTACCTTACCCTACACAGCCATAGGGGGGAAGAAAGACATCCCAGGAGAGAGGTCAAGGCAGCGAAAGTGTGGCAGCAAATATAATAGTTTGCTCTGTGGAATGAGAGGTGCCCAAGGGAAATAGGCTCCAGAGACCATAAAGTAATATTTAAAAAAAATAAGTTCAAGTAGTTTTGGCAGGTAGACTACTCCAAAGTAGCTGTGGCACCCCTGAGGATGACCATTGATGGCTAGACCAGATGGGTCACATTGGGAAAAAAAACAACATTGTCTACAGAATGTTCCATACAACATAAGCATACACTTTAATCATCATTCCACAGGTGAAGTGAAGCAACAACAAAGTTTTAAGTTGGTTAATTGAAAAACAGGCAATAAAAAACCTAGATATCGCCAAGACCTGGACTATCCAATATGGTAGCACTAGTCAGGTGTGGCCACTCTCAAAAGAAAATTCAGACCAAAAATTCAGATTCAAAGATTCTGTATAAAACATATATGCTATTTCCTTTCATTTCTATACATATAACATTTGATATGTTGGATTAAATGGAATGTTTTAAAATTTAAAATAAATCAATAAAAATACATTTATCCTCATCCACCCAGATGAAGGCTATCTCCTTCAAGTCTCACTGGGAGCTTTAAACTCATCCTCGTAATCCTGCCTTCTGCATGTTGGTCCTGGAACTCCTCTTTGGGTGGTGGGAACCCCCAATTCCTTTCTAAGTCCTTCCAACCCTGGCATAAATCTCCAAGTATTCCCAGTAGTATTTTTTTTAGCCAGCTAAAATTAATCAGAACAAAATCTATTTTCCTATCCTGCACTTTTGCCTTCCAATAATTTATTGAGGGCTTGTTACGTATTAAATAATATGTACTCAGCTGACATTTCTTTAAGTAAACTGTTTTATAAGCTAGAAAATACCATTACCCCCATTTTGCAGAAGTGATAACTGAGGCTAAGAAAGCTAAGTAAAGACCAGGTGAGTGTTGGAGCCGGTACCTCCACACAGGGGTGTCACCTCTTTCCCACTGTGCCCTGCTCTCTCTCAATTTGTCTCTGGTCTCTGTATTAGCTGTTCCCTTACAGCTAATGGGAATGCCCATTCTTCCTTTCCTTTACTGCCAAATTTGTTAACCTGCTCCCCAAGGCAGAATCAGCTGTGTTCTCTGTCCTCTGTGTGAATCAGCCCAGATCCTGTCTCTGGAATGGCAGCTACATTTTGCTGTAATTTTCAGTCTAGATGTCCATCTCACCAGCAATTTGGGACTCCTCCATAATTCAGTTCTGTATCCTCACTACCTTGCATGAGCAAGAAATAGGGTCTCAAGAAAACTTCTTAAATTTATTCCATTAAGGAGGTATAGATCAGGCCTGACTCTGAAGATGATGCCAATGAGGAAATTGAAAATCTTAGTGAAGGCAACATTTTGCCTTTTAGTTGAAGAAAATGAAAAACAAACTACTGTCTGTTAATAGTGGACTAGGTCATTCAGAAAAACTATCCAATTGAAGGGAATAAAAATCTGGACAGAACAGAAGCACGTATATTTGAAGACACTGGGAAGGTCACTGGTCAGTGTGAAATCACTGAACAACGATCTGGGTGGGACAAGTGGGAAGACCCAGTGCAGTGAGCTTGACTTGGTAGCCTGTCCCCAGGGGCACCTGCCATTATTCAGCTGACAGGTTGAACGGCACTTTGGATGTCTTCCCAGGCTAGGGGACAAAAGCAAGGGCATGGATAATGGTAGGGGGCTTGGTAAACACCCTATACGTTGATTGGGGACTCTGAATACCTAAACCTCAGAGATAAGGGCTGGTCCTTGGATTGATATTATCTGATGTTTTCTTAGCACCCAAGAAGCACATGAAAACTCCAGGTCTACATGACTTCATCCATGAATGCTACCAGAAGTTGAGAGAGAAAAATAACACATCCTACACAAACTTCCAAAAAGCTGAGAATGAGAGAACATTTCCACTTCATCTTACAAGGCCAGTATAATCTTGATATCAATACTGCACAAGGAAATTGTGAGAAAGGAAAATCACTGGACAGTCTGACTGATGAGCACAGATGCGAAGTCCTAAACAAAATTAAGTCCAGTAAAACATGGAGAGGATGGTATGACACAGCTGAATTCCTATCAGGGACATAAGGATGGTTTAACATTGATAACACAAAGAAATATTCTAAGATCATTCTAATAGGTAGGCAAAAGTATTTGTATTATCACCCATACATGATTTTTTAAAAAATTAGCGAAGTGGGAACAGAAGGGCACTTCCCTAATCTGATAAAGAACATCTCAAAAATCCTGTATCAAATATCAAACTTAATGGTGGAACGTTGAAAGTGTTCCCTTTTGTGGGCCTCCCTGGTGGTACAGCGGTTGAATGCTGGGTTGCAAAACTGCCCTCGCAGCCTCTGCGGTGCTGGTTCGATCCCCAGCTACTCCCCGGCCACTGGAGGAGGGTCCCGTATGGCGCGCAGAACTCTCCTGCTGCCCGCTGCTCCCCTCAGCAGTGTACCTTGGTCTTTCTGCCTGTTCTGCTCCCCATTCTGGCTCTGGTGAATTCTCTCACCCTCCCAGGCTTGCATAAATAAATAAATAAATCTTAAAAAAAAAGGTGTTAAAATAAATAAAAAAAATTAAAAAAAAGCGAAAGTGTTCCCTTTTGAGATCTGTAATAAGAAAAAGATGCCCATTCTTACAGTAATATTCAATATTATATTGACCAAATAACATAGTAAAGCTGGAAATAAAATGAGAAATAGTGAATGAATGAAAGGTGAGAGTCCAGAAATAGAAGTGAGTCTTCCTAAAAATAAGAGACTACAAAACACATTTTGGTTTAAAGCCTCCCTTCTGCAAGACACAAATCCTAACTAAATTCTTTTTTAATTGTTTTTAGGAAGAAGCAATTCCTTCATCAAGTACTTGCTTGATGAGTATGGGCAGATACTGCTATAAATCCTGAGGTGCAGCGATGAATAATGCAAGATCCTTTCATTCTGGCTGGAGAGGCTGACTATAAACAGGTAATCAGATAAATATGTCACATCATTGCAAATAATGGTCAGTGAGTTGGTTGGGGGAGGAGAGTAGCTGGCAGGAGAGGTCACTGTATTTAATTAATGAATTCATAACAAAATAACATTTCATTAGGACATTCTATGTTTCAGGTGTGCATCATTAAAAATGAGCATCTATAAATACTATTCAGTTCATTAGTAAAAGTGCAACTCATAGCCTTCACCGTACAAATGTCCCCTTTCACCCAATTTACCTCTCCCTCCTCCCTCCCTCTGGTAACCACCAATGGGTCTAACCGTTTGTTTTTGTTTTATTTAGTTCACCCATTTCTATGCCTTTTCCATTTACCACATATGAGTAAAATCATAAGGTGATTGTCTTTCTGTCTCGCTTATTTCACTAAGCATAATACTTCCTAGGTTCATCCACATTGTTTAAAATAATAGAACTTCATCTTTTATATAGCTGAGTAGTATTCAGTCATGCTTATATGCTACATTTTGTTGTCGGGAATTTCTCCTCCAGCATCTTGTAGCACCATGTAACCCAGGTACAAGTCATCACAAAAACAGCTACTCAGGAGAAAGGAATAAATGAAATCATACACGTAGGGAAATGCATTCAACACTTCTGAAGCAACACGATTTGTTTCCAAAGAGCTTCTCTTTTCTTTCTGCTGCTAAATTTGCTAAAGTTACAAAACAAAGAAATCAAAAGAACTAAGAGCTAACCCTAGAAAACTAAGGAACGGAAGCTACTAGAGGGGCAGGGGCAGAAGCAAGGTGAGAGGGAGCACGATGGATCATGAGGGTGGACTGTGGGTGACTCGGTGGTGGGGGCAGTGTGCAGCAATGCCTGAGGGGAGATCCTCGATTTCTAATACACAAACAACATGTAGGGCCTCCCCGGTGGTGCAGCGGGTTGAGCGCAGTGCTGTGAAGCTGTCGGCAGCCTCTGCAGCATGGGTTCAATTCCTGGTGGGCCAGGGAGATACCCACATGGTGCAGCAGACCTTTCCTTGTCTCACCGCTGCTCCCCTCAGCAGTGTTTTTGGTCCATCTGCCTGTTCTGCTCCCTGCTCTGTCTCTGGTGAATCCTCTCAACTTCCCGTGCCTCTGGCCTATACCCAAGCTCTTGTATAAATAAATAAATCTTTAAAAAACAACAACAACATGTAAACCAATGTTGCCTTAATTTAAAAAAAAAAGTGGGGGGGGGCCACATTTGGACCACCAGGCCCATAAACAGGCATTTTCTATGTGTGGCCCACAGACCTGCAGCAGAAACACCTGGGAAATGGTTAGAAATGCAAATGACCACACATCGGCTTGTATCAGAATCGCCTGGCAGGCTTGCTAAACTCAGACTGTGGAGCACCAATCCCAGTATTTCTGATTTGGTAGGTCTGAGTTGGGGGTCTGAGAATTTGCCTTTTTCCCAAGTTCCCAGGTGATGTGGGTGTGCAGACCATACTTTTTTTTTTTTTTTAAGATTTATTTATACAAGAGCTAGGGCACAGGTCAGAGGCACAGGAGGGTGAGAGGATTCACCAGAGACAAAGCAGGAGCAGAGCAGGTAGATGGACAGAAGACACTGCTGAGGGGAGCTGCGGGAGAGACAGGAGAGGTCTGCTGCGCCATGTGGGCATCTCCCTGGCCAGCTGGGAATCAAACCCATGCTGCTGAGGCTGTGGACAGCCTCATAGCACTGCACTCAAACCGCTGCGCCACCGGGGAGGCCCAACAGACCATACTTTTGAGAACCACTCCCATAAGCAGATGACTTCTGATGCATAGGTCTGGGTAGAGGGCATGTGGAGAAGGCGGTGGTGGCTAAATGGCCGAGCCAGGGTGAGATTCAGGCCACTTGTTTCTCCCTTTGACTCTGGCTGGATGGGAAAAAAGCAACAGAGCCAAGGTCATGGCAAAGTGAGGAGCTCCTGCAGCTGGTACTGCCAGGACGCTCTGCAGAGAAAAAAACCCTAAGAGGTTTGGACCATCCCCTGTGCCTGCAGCTCTAGCTGGCTGGGCTGATTGTTTCCAGCCATACGAGAGAGAACAGGGGCATTTTCTAAACCTACAGGAGGGCGCACAGGGAGAATTTGCAAAGACCCAGCCTGCCAGGAGAGGCTGCAGCACACACGGCCCTCACGGGGGCATCAGATCACATCCCTTCAGGTCTGAGTAACTAGACCATCAGTTGTGGAACTTCAGCTGCAGTGAAATATGTGGGGGACACACAGAGGAAACACCCCCATCATACCAGTCTCAGGCTCTCACTTGCCAAGGTCTGTATTTTCTTTCTCAATTGGTGAACCCTGATCTGTCTGCTAGTTTTACTTTTAAAAAATGAGACTCAATCCTGAAAATCACTGTAATCTAAACAAAGAAAAATAAAGATTTTATATTCAGCTATTTATGGAATACATGCAGCCATCAAAAATGCTTTAAAATAAATAAGGTAAAACACCATACACTGCACTAAAAGGCAGGGGTCTGTATTTTTAGCTAAGTGCACAGAACCCACCCCTGACTCCTCACGCCCCCCTGCTCTCAATCTCATTCCCTCCACAGTCGATTCAGCTTCTCTGTGGTTACTCCCTTGGATTCAATAAGGCATTCAGCTTCCCTGGCTTGGGCTCTCTGGCAACCCCTAGAACACCAACACCAACATGCTCTGGTTTTTCCTGCCCTGACTGCATCAGTGCCCATCCAGTCCCACTGGCTTTTGATCCCTGGGACCTCAGCCCTGCACCAATCACCTACACATCCAGCACCCTGACGACATTTTCCCATTTGCCCTGCCCAGCCAACCTCATAAAACACAAGGAGCTTTTCAGTACAAGAAGGAAGGATTTGTAATTTTGTGGGGACTGTAGAGCAGCATGCTGACTTGTTGAAAAAAAAAAAAAAAGCCCAGCAAAAAGTCTTGACCTGGAAAGAAAGCTGGACCTGTAGCTTTGACCCTCATTCTCCAGGACTCCCACCTTGCCTTTGGGATCTAAGAATGGTAATGGTTTGGGGTTTCTCCCATTTGCTCTAAGAATGGTGGTGGCTGCCATTAGCCAGTAAGTCTTAGAGGATCTGGATTCAACCTGGCAAAGGAATTGGATGATTTCCTCACAGAAGAGGAGTGATTTTAACCAACACCCTGTGTCTAATGAGTAAATCAGGTCCAATTTGACATAGATATTGACAGTGATAGTTGAAATACTCATTACTAGCAGCTTGGAGGCAGTGAGAAGGGCCATGTCACATGTTCCTTCACTGATGTGCTCTTCGCTCTAAAGAAACAGAAGCTCAGGGAGGCCCTAGAGTCCACTTGGTCTGGGTGAATGGCAGCCCATGGGGCACACAGGAGTCCCAGGACTCCACCTTTCCTGTCATGCCCATCTAGAGCTTCTTTCAGGTACACACTCCTCAAACATTGGCGTCTCCCTCAAAGCTCGTGATATAGAGAGCCGTGAAGGCAGGATGCCTTCCACTTTGTGGTTGGCAGGACAAGCCAAAGTCTTGCAGAAATTAAACACATTAAAGCACGATCTACTTGCATACATCTTACAGAGATTAAATTCACGAGGAGGCTGGTGAGGAGAGAGGCTCAATCCAAACACCTTTGAGCTTTCTTGTTTTCTTTCCCTTCCCACAGGGTCAGCCACTGGGAAAGTGCTGAGTAGGGCCAGTGTTTGCTGCACCTCACACTCATTCTATTCCTTTTAGAATTTTAGCCTTCCAGGAGTCCCTCTCCTCAGCCACCCATGCTCAGCTGCTACAGAATAAAATCTAGGTGATAAGTCCATTCCTATATATCTGTTTCCCATTCTCAGATTTTAATATAATGGAGGTTTCCTAAGGAAAACTAAGCTTAATCTAAAAGAAGAAATGTATTGTGGTTCCTGTACCTGGACATGAATCAAGAAGCCTGCCCTAGCCTTTCTCAAACTCTATTCCTTGGCACCAGTGACCACACCTCCCTGGAGGGCTGTACTGCCTCCAAAAATGCCCTCACTGCATTTGACCCCTCATTTCTTCTCAATGCTGCCTGGGAGTAGCTTTTTGCCTTAGCATCCTATTTTCCTTTCGTGCACGGCTCCAGGGGCAAATGGTTCCTAAAGCAAGCATTGGTCTGATACTCAGTACCTTGTAAGAATTAAAGCAGTGGACAGAGTCAGAGACAGACTGCACTTTCCCCACACCCCCCTTCTAGCAGGCTAAAGACTAGAAGGCTGTGCAGACAAATAGTTCATGTCAGAGGTATTTTTTTTAAAGTTAACATCAGAGTCCCTCCCTAATACCTAGAATAAGCCAGAGGTGAAGCAAGTGCTAAGCTTTAATCACTCAGGGTTTCAGTCATTTCCCAACACACTTCCGTCCAGTTCAGCACCCAGGTTTTCATTACCATTTTCAGCTAAAGGTCAGTGCTTTCATTTAATTGCAGGACTAAAAGTGTGTAACCTTGTAACTCTTGATGCAGGCTCCCCAAGCCAGATCCAGACCCACCACCGGCATGTAGTATTTTCAGAAGTGAATCTACTCCGAGTCTTGTCTATCTTGAAAACAAACCACCCAAGTACTAAACACCCTTCAAAAGACATCTTGTCTGGTTGTCAGAATAGGAAAATTCAAAGCGGCCTGCTGGTGACAGACTGTGGTGTCCCTGCCAGCGTCTGGAAACCTGGATGGCGTCAAGTGGCAGAGCTGGGAGGCTCAAAACCAGCTCAGGGCGAACACTCAGCTGGAAGCCACCCACCTCCGCTGTTGCCTATCAAGCTGGCAAAGGAATCAAGTTGAGAATTTTTTTTTTTTTGGCTGGCATATTGAAATCTGTAAACCTCTTTCTGTAGAACAGAAGCTGTGGAGGGTTTATTTTTTCCTGACTTGAGCTAGAGCACATGGGAAGAGACTGCAATCTAGTTTTGCCAACTATCCGAGTGGAGTTGGGAATAGGATGGCGAGAGTTTATCTTTTCACAGTGACAGTATGGGGAGAAAGCAAAGTGGCCTGTAGGGTGACCAGCTGTCTCAGTTCCTGCAGGACTGAGAGGTTTCCCAGGTGCAGGCCTCTCCATGCTAAACCAAGACTCACTCTTCACCCTAAAAGTGGGTTGAGGTGACACAAACTGTGATGCTTATGAGTTTAGGCTTCAAACTCACATTTTCCAAGCAGCAAAAATTTAAAGAATCATTTTCATCCATGATGACTTATGAGTTTAGGCCTCAAACTCACATTTTCCAAGTAGCATCATTTCAAGGAATCATCTTCACCCATGATGAGAACCCCCAATGCAGATTATCCATTCATCCACACAAACATTCTAGTGCCAGGAAATGCTAAAATAGTACAGGTGGGAATTCCAGTTGCCAAGCGGATGCATGAGCCCATGGTTACAAGCATCTTGGGAATGTGCCTTCCCCTGTTCCACTCTACAGCTGCTATCCTCCCTGGACACCCCCTTCACCAGTCTGATTTCCTACACTGCCATTCTGTGGAAGAAGCTCTCAAGAAGACCTCAGAGCGCTTTACCAGTCTGCTGGTAACTAGACCTGTGTCTAGGATCAACAAAGTTTAGGTTTGGAAATCACCTGCCAGGCCATCAGTGAGGTGTTTTCAAATATCTGCCTGTTATGAGAATCCCCAGAGGGTGATTCTCAGTGAGTCTAAGCAAGATTCTGCTGCACTAACAAGCAAGATGCACTCAAAGTATCTTGGTGGCTTTTACCTATAGGCCATTTCTCATTCAGACTACATGCCTGTCACAGGGATCCCCAAGTGACTAGTCACACCCAAGAGAACAACTGGAATTGTGCATCCTGGAATTCAATGCTCCAACTAGAAGCCCACATTCAAGACTCCAGGATCAGAGCAAGTCATGTGGCCCCACCACAAGGGGCCATGCAACACATCTCTATCTGGTCCTCAGAAGCCAGTGGGAAAGGAAACAGCTCGTGAATAGTGAGTGTGAGTATTGCCCAAACCTATGAAGTACAGGCCCTGAGTCTAGCTTCTAGAGATTTTGAGTCACTGGATCTAGTAGAATCTGGAAACACTGCAGGACTTGGATATAGACTGCATGTTGGGACTATAGATGAGGTGATGATGTACCTATGGCCACATGACTTCTCAGCTTGAGTCAAATGAGCTGAGGTCTCTGGACTCTTGATCCAGTGCTCCTTCAAGTTGGCAGCTCTGCTTTCTCAGAAGGATTTGAATATTATCCTTTTTTTTTCTTCTGCTAATGGAGTAAATCCTTAACAAAATATTAAGCATCTGTGCAAATCTAAGGGGGGCAATTTTGTGAGTCTTGGGGCTACTCTTCACTGTTAGATGAGTAACAGAGACTTCCCACCTTTACCCAAGCTCTAGCTTTTCCTGAGGCAGGAGGAAATTGGGGTGATTAGGGAAGGATTGTGGAAGGAGAATTTCCGAGGTCCACATTTCCCAGCTAGGTCCTTCCCTCACTGTGTGTTCCCAGCCCAGTTGGTAGGTAATTGCCTTCTCTCAGTGTCTGCTAACCTAGTTAGATGAGCCTGACTACAAATTTCTCTGAAGACCCTACTGGGGAGACTGCAATGAGTTTCTCCTGCCTTTGAGTTGCCTTGGAGGGCACACATGAAGATGCTTCCTGTGAGAAATAACACCCACTCCAGGTGCCAGAGAGTACTTGCTCTTCTGAACACTGAAGACTGCACTAGTTCCCCCACCTCATCCCCCGCCCTGGTCCTGGCTCACCCCTCACCCCTCAGGATTGCTGACACTCCCTCAGTCACCCTCTACCCACTCTTCCCTCCATCTAAAATGCTCTTTCCCCCTTTGCTGGAATTTCCATCCGATAACCAACCAGCTCAGGTATCACCACCTCACCGAAGAATACTCAGACTCAGTATTAAATATTCTTTTCTTGGGCCTCCCCTGGTGGCGCAGGTGGTTGAGTGCTGCACTGTGAAACTGTCTGCAGCCTCTGCAGCGTGGGTTTGACCCTGGCCGGCCAGTGAGAATCCCACATGGGACTCCTGTCTCGCCCGCTGCTCCCCTCAGCAGTGTATTTCATCAGTCTGCCTGTTCTGTTCCCAACTCTGTCTCTGGTGAATCCTCTCACCCTCCCGTACAGCTGGCCTGTACCCCAGTTCTTGTATGCATGAATAAATAAATCTTTAAAAAAAATAAATATTCTTTTCTCTAGGATATAATGGGTCCACATTCATGACTTTCTTTTAAAATTGATTTTTTCCACCTCCTATTATAAGCTAACTTGGTATCTTGTATAATTTCTACAATATTTGATGTTGACAACTTGGTTCTAGGAGGAAGGAGGAAGAAAAGAAGATGGAAGCCAGGGGAGGTTTTTCTTTAGCTTTCTCCCTAGATTTCAGTCTCTCTAGGGCTATATTTTATTCATCATTGAATTTGCACTTCATCCCCACTCTCACTCAATTATTGTGAGCAATTATTTTATGTGTTAAGTGCTCTAGGATTTTGTTGGCCTTGGAGACTGGGATCTGATCCTGGGTTTTGGCAAATCACTTGTGTTGTTTTGAGGGCATAGTTCTTAGCTTTCTTAAATCTAAATTAAAAGCATTCAAATATCATGCAGGGATACTTAGTGCCAAAAGGAACACATATCACTTCCAAAAATAAACATTGGCCATGTATAGAATCCATGATTCACAAACCAAATCAGAGCCCTTGGAAGAACAATGCTATTTCTCTATAATCCAAACGAAATGAGAAACGGGTGCTGCTTCATGCTTAGTTTCCTGTCCTCCTCCATAGCAATGGAGGATGAAAAGGAAGAACCAGTTGTGTTTACAGACAGGCTGATGGGAAGCAGAAAGCTACCTTGTTGCAATGTGACTCTTCAGTGGCTATTGTGCCTGCAGTGACCCCCTTCCTCTCCCCACCATGGAATGCCTACATGGAATATTCAGAGGGCTAAGTACCCCTCAACCCCTTTCCAGCAAGTGGGTGACTGGAAGTCCCACAGGCATCATGATCCCTCAGGCAGGAGCTGCCAGAGCTCTAGAGATTTTCAGTAGAACTGCAAAGCGACAGCCTTTGGTCCTGGGATGTTTCCAGAAGGTACTGGGACTCTCTACTTTCTCTTTTTCAGGTGCTCCTCCTTCTGTTCTTTTTCCCTACTCTTGGCTGTGGTTGAGTCTGGCTTGGCTCTAGTTCTCCTGGCTTCTGGGTTCAGAGCTACCTTAAGGCATGGAGCCTCCACTACCTGCCGAGCACTGCCCTGGGTTCTAGGGGCCCCAGAAGGAACCCATCAAGGAACATGCCCTGTAGGGCTCCATGACCTCCCTGGGGAGATGAGGCAAATGCACACAGAAGGAAAAACAGTGGAGCAGGACTCGATTTAAGTGTTTGATGAATGATGCCCACTGGAGTTCAGAGGGGGACGTGGGAGTCCTCCGACAGGGATGCCCAGTAACAGGCACATAGAGGGGGTTTAACCTGACTGGGAAGAGCTGAGAGGAGACAGGCCAGTCTGAAGGAGCAGGCTTTCTGGAGACAGCCAAATAGCCATAGTTCAATGCTTAAATGCAAGGTGCAAAATTCTGGGGCAGCGAGGTCAGGGGCTTCCCCCAACCTCTGGGTTGGAAGTAGCTATGCCCTTTTTGTGTAGAGCTCCTCAGAAAAATGGTTCCCCCACCTGTTCCCCTCCACCTGCTGTTCCAGGACAGGAGGTGCCTTACTTAGCAGACTCAAACATAAGCAATCTCTACTTCCAGTCTCCGGGGTCTCCTGCTTCCGAAGAGCTTAAGCTTTTACTTCTCCCCTTCTGTTCCCACAATGTAGTTCCAGAAAATCTATTTTTCCTCATAATCAGTTTTGTTTGCTTTTTCATTTCTGAATTGTGTCCTGAAGATAAAGCCTCAATGTGATGTCTACATGCACATTAATTGTCTTGTTCAGAAAGCCAAGCTGGAGAACTCCCCACACTCAGAAGCACCTTCCACAGCACCTTTCTGGAGACATTCCCATGAAGACTTACACAGACAGCATCTCTCTCTGGGCCACCTATTGGGACCAACCATGCCTGTCTGAAGAGGAGTTGAGGTAAGTTATAAAAATAGGGAGACACACTGAGAATAAACTAGCTTTTCTCAGCACTTTCCAGGAGCTGAGCTTGTTCTTCTGAAATCTTTACTGGGTCTTTCTTTTCATAAGCGATGAGCTGGGAAAGTTATTTACCCAGATGGTTTGCGTTTTCTTTGCTTCTCTCCCACCTATCACACCCACAGGTATTTTCACCTCTGCATGGGGAGCTCTTTCCTTCCTTCATCTCGTGTCCATTCACCTTGTCAAACTTCATTCCTCCTCTCTTGTGAGGGAATGAAAAGGGGAATATGGGTGGATGAGTTTAAGCAATGAGGTCTGTAGAGGCCACTGCAAAGAGCATGTAGTGTTGCTGAAACAGGTCTTCTCCCTCACTCACAGAACATATGTAGCCAGCCTGGACTTCCGCGTCCCTGACTCCGAAGTGTCATCTTTTCCTGGTGACACATGGTCATGGACATTTGGAACTTTCTGATGACCCAGCACCTCACTCCACTTTTTGACTAACAGCACCCTGGTATTCCTAGAGAATCCCCTCACTCTGAGTTTGCACAGAGTAGGAGAGCTTCACCTCACCTCTAACTCAAGAGAAGGGTATATGAGCCCACCCAAGTCAATGGGCATGTGACTCAATTTGATTATTCTGAGAATTTTAATTGAGTGGGAAAAGAACCCTTCCTGAGAGCCTCCATGCCAGGAAGTGAAGTCAAACAGTAATTCAGAGCTAAGAAATGGAGGGAGAGAAAGTCCTAATCCTTTGGTCCAGCTGCTTTTAAAACTGGATCCATGTTGAGATTTTTCAGTTGTTGAGCCAAGTGAGGTCTTTAAATAGGTTACTGCGTTCTGTCAACCAGAAAGTCATATCTGCTATTATTTACAACAAAGAAAGAGAACTATCCCTATGAGAAAGCATCCTCACTTCTATCCACTAATGTCCTTGGTCACATTTCCTCCTCTTCTCTTGGGTCATTGCTTTGTTTTTATCTCCTCTCTCCTCTTCAGTATCTGCGCTTTCTTCAAGTCTTTCACATGTAAAAACAACCCTCCCTCCCTGCGCTCCCATAAACCTTTGAGAACGTGTGCTCTCAGAAGCTTCCTTCATTATTGCTCATTACACTCTTCAGCTAACAATGGTCCGACTTCTTTCCCCTGCTCTTCATTACACTGTGCTCATTAAATCCAGGGGTGACCCCAGCAGTCCTTCCCTGTGGTTGACTTTGGGTCCTCATCTTCTTGAAATCCTCTGTGGGATATCACAGTGTTGACCTCACCCTAGTTTTTCATTCTCTCTTTCCTGAGTGTCCCCTGAGCCTTTGACCTCTGCATTCTTTTTTGCTGACCTTGCGTCCCCTGTCCACATCTAAATGCTGCGCGCCAGAATGCATCTTCAGCCCCCGCGTCGCCTTTTCTCAGGCTCTGGTGCCTTTTCTCAGGCTCTGGCTCCTCCCTGGTAGTGAGGCAGGAAGGGTCTTGGGACAAGGACAGGAGCAGTCTCCTCTTGCTCTTTCTCTAACCAATAAACCCTAACTCCTTGCCTGTCCTCACCCGTGTCTGTGTCTTTTCAGTCTTGACTAGAGGCTCTCAAGAGCCTCCTCCCAGGCTTGGGAGCAGGACCCCTCAATGCATCCCTCTGTTTCCTGACAGTGGAGAACTGGGCAGTGACTGTAATGCGCATAGTTTATCAGCTTGTGTTGTGGGGGAGTTTGGGGTTGGGTTGAGGGGCCCCCTGGCCTGCTCTCTGTCTGGTGACATTTTCATCTACTCCAGGGCCCTCTGCTATTGTTCACCAATGCCTGCAGCTTGCGCCCTAGTTCCCTTCAGCCATTTCCCACTGTGAATTCCCACAGACCAAGTTATGGGGACTTGAAGTTTACAGACCCTCGCACACAGTAGATGCTCAATAAAGAACTGTTAGAAAATAAGTGAAAGCATTCTCAAAATGTGCGACACTGGACTGAAGACAGAATTTCCTGGCTTACCAACAAAATTACTTTGAGCTTCTGTTTTTTTCTACATGATTTCCTTATTCACTTCTCCTTTAATTGTCTGCTTTGCTCGTCCTTCAAATATCAACGCAAGTATTACTTCTAGGAACCTCCCTTGGACAACACATAGCTGTACATATATCCCCCCACCCCGACACAATGAGCTCCTTTCACCCCAGAACCCCAAAACATTATAGAAACATTATAGCACATGACATTGGTTTGATTTGCTTATTTATGTTCACGTTTATATCACTAGACAGTGAGCAGATTCTGGTCTTTGCTCTGGGTTGTCAATTTCCTCACCTAGCAAATGGAGGTTATAATACCCACCCAACTCCCAGCACAGGACGGTTGGAAATCAGAGGCTGCATGCAACAAGCTTTGTCAACTCTACAGAGAAGGGCTGTGGCTTCTGCGAGGAAAGAGAAATCCGGAATTCTGTCCCTCGCTCTGCTACTCACCAACCCTGTCAACTCGTTTTCTTGTTTGAAAAAAATCCAGGTTATTGAATATGGGAGATAATGCACATGAAATTGCTTTGCGAATTTTGAGGGTTTAATGTAAGTCATCGTTTATTGTCTGATCTAATCTGAAAACAAAACTCAGTAAAACTCTATCAGTGCAATGGTCAATAAAGGCGGACTTCAGGGGGCTTATGTGTGACTAGAGTCCTTGTTACTTATATCACAGGAATGACACTGGGTTTCCTTCTTAAATTCTTTATGTTGCTTATCCAGAGCGTTCAGTTTTATTAAGCACTTACTTCTGAATATCATGCTATGCACGTAACTTACATTAAAAAAAACTTACATTAAAAAAATACATGGAAGACTAGGCCAAAGTTATCATCTTAATAGAAGGTGAGCTGCAGGCAACAAGTACATGGAGTCACTCCGGCAAGAAGAGTCTATATCAATGTCAACAAACAAGTTCCTTGCTGCCAACCCTACCATCTTTCCTCCTGCTTCCCACCTATCTTACTTTATGTGGACCTTGATGAATGGGGTTCTCACAATCCAAGCTTCTACTTTAGCCAGGCTTTGCAGATGGGTCACATGACCGCCATTTGGCCAAACACCCAGAGTGACAGAGCTGGTAACCTAGAGAGTGCCTATTTGAAAATTTGATGTTAGAAATAAAGCAAACAAAGACCTTCCTACTAGTTTCAGTGTTTTGGGTTTGTAAAAAACAGTGGTGTTTTCAATGCTTAAAGTGAAGATGATTTCATTCTGAATTCTCTGAAAATTTCCAAAGTGTTAAATGATTAATAAAATGAATGAAGAAAATTAAAAAAAAAAATACAACAATGTATTGAGGTAGATATTCATTCCCCACTAAGGGAAGTGAGACTTAGGAAAGCTGAGTAACTTGGCCAGGAAGTGACAGAGCTGGGCATGGAATCCACATTTGTCTCAATGGGGCCAAAGATAGGTCTGTCTCTAGAGAGAAGCACAAAGGGATGCTGCTCCTGGGGTCAGGGTGCCGCACCCCTCTCCATCCCCACCCAGGTTTGGTAATGCTGAGGGCTTGCTGCAGACAGAGTCCTGTCTTCAAGTTCTCTACTCGCTGGATTAAAACAGAAAAGCTGTTCTTTCTGCTGCAATTCCCTGACCCCCACACACACGTAAGGCTTTTAGACTGAAACTATCTTGTACCAGAAATTAAACCTCAATACTGGTATACACTCTAAAGAATGTTTGACAGATAAAAAAGATTTGCTCTCTACACACTCACGAATAGATCAAGTTTCCCATTAAAATGTTCTCATTGTGGTTCAAACTCTGAGGTAGCACAGGACTTCATGGCCAAAATTGGTAAGGAGAAGAGAGAAAAGTTAGTGTTTGTCTTGATTCTCCTTCCCTTCTTTTCTCTTCCTGCTTTTAAACCAGAGACAGTGAGCAGATTTTAAAAACCACAAGGTTCTCAGAGATAAGCTTATCTGACCTCATATTCTGTGAAACTGAGGCCCAGAGAGGTCAAGTGAGTTTCCCAAGGACACAGAGCTGGTAGGCATCTGGGTCCTGGCTCCTGGTGGGTGACATTTAAGACATAGCCCATTTAATGTTCACAGCAAGGTGAGTATATCCTTTCAGAGATAGAGAAAATGAGGGAGAGCAAGATTGGGTGGCTTGCTCAGGAAAGGCAGAGCCAAGAGTCTGGCCCAGATTCTTCGGCTCATAACTGCTTCCTTTTGGATGTTCTGTGATCCACTCCATTTTCACACAGGATGGATACAGCCACCGAGATGGCCCTGGTGTGGTTTGAACAGGATAGACGGAAGCCCTTTAGACACCCTACTCAGCACCGGGGGTGGGTTAATTGTTTTTGTTTTTGCTCATCAAGGTTTATCACAGTGGGGACTGGAAAGGCCATTTGGCCCAGAGCTGCTGACTGACCCCACAGGGCCTCAGTGTAGAACTCTCACCTTCCTTTTATGAGTGTTCAGTCTCAGAGACATCAAAAAAAATGGAATAAATTATCTTCATCACACAGGCTGACGACATAGTTTATCTTCAAAACTCAGTGTTTTTTTTTTTAATTCATTCTTTTGCTATTCCAATGCTGACAGTTTCTTTTACACTTTATACTTTGTATTAAAAGGGTGGATTAATAGATATACACATTTAAAAGTGTGTTGGCTTTTATGACCTGTGTTTTGCATTTCTTCATTTTTGTTTTTACAGAGTGATCTCCCTTGAACTCTGAAGCTTTGACTCTATTTCCCGAAGCCTCTCCAAATTATTCTTTACAGAAAATGAAAATGAGATTAAGCTCTCCATTTAAGAACCTCTGCAACAAGGGCGATTAAATCTGTCCAGATTTCTTAGCCTGACTCTCAGGAAATTTCCAAGGCTTTGTGGTGCTCTTCCCCCACCCAGCTGTAATTGTTTTTCAGTAGATAAAATTGCTTTGTGGCTTTGTCCTGTTCTTTTGGGATGAAAGAACAAAAGGAAACAGTTTCAGTTGCTTAGCCACCCAGAAATCTTGCATTGGGCCTAAGAAACATGGGACTGCCTGTGTTTTCCAGGTTAGGAAGTTATTAACTGATCAGTTGCTGTTCTCTACAATGGACACGATTTACCTTTTTAGCTTATATGCATTCAGTCCACAAGCTTTTATTAAAAGCACATTTTGTGGTTTTTTGCCTACTCTCCAATAGCCAAAGACTTGTATGAAAGAAGACCTGGAGAGAATTATAATCTGAGGGACTCATCAAGACTGATTTAAACTGGCTGCGGCAGCCCCCAGCAACTGCAAACTGCCCGTCCGATGTCCTTTCACAGCCTCATCTGGCTATTCCCTAGCCCCAAGGAAGCCTGCATTACACTCTGAGATTTATCCCCAAAACATCATGATTTTTCTTTTGCCTGGAGTGTCCTTGAAGTGTCCTTGGATTCAAGAGTCCTTGGAGTACCTTCCTCCCCTTGGCAAACTCCTACTCATCCTTTTATATACAGTTCCAAGGCTCACACATCACGGTTCACAATTCTTGAGTTTGCCATATCCCAGAAGTTGTATAACCCCCCTCACTTGTATTAATTCAGTAGTTTGCAGAGTGCAGTACCCTGTCTGCACCCCCAGCATCACTGGGCAGAATAGGAGAGGTTCCCCATAGATCTGCTGCATCAGAACCTGGTTCACAGCAGTGCACCTTAACAAGTCCTCCAGGTGGCTCCAGCATCACTCAAGTTTGAGAACCACTGTCTTAACTCAATGGTATGGAGCAAATATCATTATCTTGCTTCATAATGGGATCCACTGAGCGGTCCAGAGGTTAAGTAACTTACTGAAGGCCCCACAATGAACCACTAATATCCTAATATCCTACCATTTGGTGTGGTATTTTCTCAGAATTTTACTTTCTCCAAGAAGAAATTCTCCTCTAAACTGCTCCCTTTTCTGTGACCCCTGGCGTATTAGAGCCAATCAGTAATCTCTCTTTCCACCTTGTACTGGATGGCAAATAATTGTAAGTTTGATTTGCCTGAGACCAGGGAGTCTACCAGGATAGGCATGTAATTGAACTTGCACCCCATGCCAGGCCATAGATGGTCCCTGAACATTTGTTTACTGAATGAAGAAAAAGGAAAAAATCTTAAGATTTTATAAAAACTTGCTGCAACAAAATCAGTTTGAAACTATTTTCTGTATTCTCCATGGGGCACAGAAGGATTGATGCACATCCTGTGCCTTGGCCTCTGCAGGCAGGGCAGCTTCTGATCTGGGCCCAGGTTGGGGGAGAGGTTCCATGACCAGTGTGTCATTTCAACACCTCTTGGCTACACACAGCATCTATTATATACACAATACTGTGAAACAGAGGGGGAGATTTAATTGGGTTTCACTACAATGGATTGCTATTGCATTCATTGAAGCCCCAATTCCCCTGGTTTTCCTCTTCACAATGGGAAAAATCTGCTCCAAGTCCCCTCCTTTCAAATTGCATTTCTGGAGTTTTTCAAAAGCTTTTATAGACTCTGGTCTGAGGTTTCCTGTTTTACTCTACATAGAACCACATCTCAGGAAGGGAAAACGACAGGAACAGTGAGCAAGACCATGTCTGAGGGGAGCTCAGACCAGCTCAGCGGTTTGAGCAGAAAAATAGACCCGGGTGTTGGGGACTGGGTATGGGGTAGGGATGGGAGCCGATGTTTGTTCAGCTGCCCTGTTTGACTTTACCCTTATAGAGATCCTGTGGTGGCCCTTGCTGTGCTCACCTTTTTCAGGCAAGGAAACAGAAGCTCAGAGGTTAGTTTCTGCAAAATCACAGAGCTGTAAATGGCAAGTCTGAGATTTGAATCTGGGCCTGCTGCCTCCTAAGGCCTTGCTATTGTTTAACAAGTTTCCTCAAACCCTTTAGGGGGTACGATTCAGAAAGGCCTTTAATTTCTCAGCTCTAGAGGTTAGGGACCAACCCCTTGGCTTCCTTCATATTACTCACCCACCATTTCCAGTGACTGCTCAGGACTGCTTAGTGCTATGGGGGGGTGATTTGAGTGAAAGAGCACAGCTTCCTCAGCCTCTTAGCCCCCTGTGGCATTGTAAACACATCCTCTGGGTGCTTAATCTGGTAATCCTCACATTGGGCTTTTGGCATTATGGATTATTTCAGTGCTAAAAAGTATATTTGGGTAGAATAATACATTTCAAAACAACTGACAAATAATTGTGCATAAAGCCATATTTTTTTTTCTTCTTGGAGGTTTCTTTTAAAGAGCTCCTGTTTTGTGGGTTCTGTTTTTGCCTGATTTGTCCCAGAGCCCCTCCCCTGAGCAGCCTCCACCATAGACCATCCAGCCCTTGTGTCTGTACTGACCTCAGAGGTGGGTGAGCAGGGACCACCCACTTCAAGGTCCGCTTCTCAGCCTTCCTTGAGCCACAGAACAGCGGCACTCAGGGTCATACCTAAGAATCATAACTTTTTGGGTAATCACAGCAAGAGGCACAAATGCCCCCCCAGGGGCACTGAAAGGGAAAGCTGTATATTGTCCCTGTTTATGAAAACTTCATTTTGCATGCAATTCAATTTATTTCTCTCCGAAGTGGAAACAATTCTGATGGCATTTAGTGTATCTTGGGCACTTAAAACCTGACACATCTGTGAAGCATTTATGTAATTCTAAGAGTTAATCTGCTATGATCAACAGCTGGAACAAGGTGAGAATTGACAAAAATATTGTAAAATTGATGTAAGACAAATGAATATGAATGCTGGAATGTAAATTTCATGTAAGATGGAGCTACTTTTTTTTCTTAAATGACATTTGTTTAACTCAAATTAACTACATCAGTCATAGGTGACTGTATATAAGGGCCAAGATTTTTTGTGGATTCTGTTTTCTGAACTGCTTGAAAAAGCACTCACCCCCACCCCACACTACCAAGTCAGGGGCCTCTCCTACAGTGAAATGTGAATTTAAAACAAGTTTCTAGGTTTGATGAGGTCTGGTGAAGGAACAAGGCTAGCGGTTTCTTTTTTTCCTTCATTCCCATCTCCCTTAAAAAAAATTTTTTTTGTAAGTTTACAATTCAAGTCATGTACTTCTATTCCACCTGGTGCTGGGGAGAGTTAGCACACATGTATCCTATGACCCAGCTGATCTATTCCTATACATCTGAGGAAAGAATACATGTGTTTGCAAAAAAAGATATGTACAAGAATATTCCTGGTGGCTTTTATAACTCAAAACTGGAAACAACCCTAATATCCACCAACAATGAAATGAATAAATACATGATTTTATATTTATACCATAGAATATCATACTGGAATGAAAATTATCAAACTAGCAATATACATTACAGCATGAATGAATCTCAGACATTCAGTACTATATGAAAGAAGCCAGACCCCAAAGTGTCCATTCTGTATGATTTCATGCACATGAGCTATAAGAACAGGAAAAACAAATCTATGGTAATAGACATCAGATCAGTGATTACCTCTGTGGAGGAGGCACTGACTGGGAACTGCTAGGAAGGTAAATTTTGGGGAGATGTAAACATTCTAGAACTTGACCTGCCTGTTCTATGAGTGTGTACATATGAAAAACTTGATCATGTTATATATTAAATATTTGGGTACCACACCATTTTTAAGTTATACTTCAATAAAGATAGTAATGAAACAAATGAAGATCTATAGCAGGAAAATTCGCCCATCAATGCTTTACCAACAATTAGGGACTAATAATTCTGGCGTTTCCTTTATAAAGACAAACTCTGGTAGGAAATGGAGCAACATTGAGCATGTTTTATATACTGAACATTGTGTTAATAGCTTTATTTTACCTTTTAACTCTCTTCCAACTTACGAAGTATGCAGAACAGAGCTTATTAACTCTGGTAGAAAATGTAGATTAATTAATCTGGGGTCAGACTGTGAATAAATGTCAGAGTTGGAATTATATCCAGGATATGATGGTGCCGTTTTACCATGCTGCTTTCCAACGCAAATTTTATTTGCAAATAAAGGTGAACCTCTTTCCAAACAAGAATTTCAATGAAGTTCTTCATAGAAAGTTTTTCCCAGGAAGCTGTTTTCATAGAAAGACATTGTGGCCAGCTCTGGGTGGATCACCAGGTATATTTACACACAGACACACTCACCAAGATTTCAGGAGTACAGGGAACTTACTGCTCCTTGCCACAAATTCCCTTCCCAGAGTCGCCAGGAAAAATGCAGGAAGCCCTGATAAATTTGAATTTTATATAAATAATGGATGCCTAATACAAGCATACGTAAAATATACATATGCGTAAAGTATAGAATAGGAGGTATGTATAATGTAAAGTAATTTGTGATAATCTGTGTCCAATTTAACATGGAAATTATGCTTTCCTTTGCTAACTTTGCCAAGCTTCCCCAGTTCCAGTCCCATCTTTTTGTGATACCTGCAGTCCCTTTCATTTCGCAAAAGCAGAGGTGTAATTGCAAACACCAAGCACATCCACCTTCACAATATTGAATGCAATTTGATGAAGACAGAGAACTGTTAAGCCTGAGTTTCCACTCAAGGAAAGGGACCCTGTAGGGAAATGTTGCGACCAAAATTGTTGCCTTGTTCATTTTTTTTAAAAGATTTATTTATTTATTTTATACAAGAACTTGGGTACAGGTCAGAAGCGCGGGAGGGTGAGAGAATTCACCCGAGCCAGAGCGGAGAGCAGAACAGGCAGAAGGACTGAAAGCACTGCTGAGGGGAGCAGCGGACAGGCAGGAGAGATCTGTGCGCCATGTGAGGTTCTCCCTGGCCAGCGGGGAATCAAACCGGCACTGCAGACGCTGCGGACAGCTTTGCAGCGCAGCGCTCAACTGCTGCGCCACCAGGGAGGCCCGTTCATTTTTTTAAAAGATTTATTTATTTATGCATACATGAGCTGGGGTACAGGCCAGAGATGCAGGGAGGGTGAGAGGATTCACTAGAGACAGAGTGGGGAACAGAACAGGCAAATCTACTGAAATACACTGCTGAGGAGAGCAGCGGGCGAGTCAGGAGAGGTCTGCTGCGCCATGTGGGTTGCTCCCTGGCTGCCCGGAGATTGAACTCATGCTGCAGAGGCTGCAGATCACTTCATAGTGCGGTGCTTAACCCCTTGCACCACCAGGGAGGACCCATCCTTGTTCATTTTTTGATAAAAAAAAATCTTTAAATTACAAGAGTGGGGTTAGGGGCAAGAAGCAGTCCCCCTAGCTTTGCAAATGACTTTTGACAGAGTTCTTTTTGCATTTCTGGCTTATGTGTCTGCTGTGGTGGAGGCAAGAGGAGGAGGTTAAGCACTGGGCTCTCTCATGTCTTCATGACATCATTGCTATAGTCATTTCCTTTGGGTAATTTGTTAAAGAAAATGAAAAGTCTCCTTAGAGTTGCCAGCTACTAAAACAGCACTAGCTACAAATTTTGAATTATTGATTATGACGGCAGTGGCGGCGGGGGATGGGGGGATGTTTCCTTTTCATATTCTTCTGGTGGGTTCTTGCAGAAATAAAATATTTGTGTTGGGTTGCTTAGATGACTCCAAGATGCTATTACTGGGTCGGAGAATTGTTAAAGGCACTAATCATTTATGCAAAAGACTTTTGTGAACTACAGAAATCTTTGAAATTTTTCCATTTAAATGCAAGAATCTCATCAAACTGCCCAAGGAGCAGATTAGCCACAATGACATAATTATGACTTTCTGCTTTTCTTGCAGGTTTCCCGCTGTACTCCAGGGACCAGCAACTTTCCTTCTGCTAACTACATGCTTCTTCTCAGTGCCCAAATAATGCTATTCTTGAGAGCAATGTGGTTTAAATTTAAATGCAGTAAGACTTCTGAAAGAGACACACACAACCTATATTCCATATGAGCGGTCATAGTGAGCCAAGTCGTTTTCATATTTGAATGTTATTAAAACAAATCAAGAGGCAGAGATACTGGATTCCCTTTCTAACTGGGTGGTGATTCAAATGATAGTTCTACCCCTGGACTGACTTAGTAATGCAGCAAGCAGTCTTTGCTGAAGGCTGGAGTGTTACTCCTGCTGATTTAAGAAATTAGAAGCTGGGCATTCTCAATTCCTGATTTGGAGTTCTCCCTAAATGACCTTACAGGAGACTATGACAGCTGGGCTGTTTCATGGGTTTGCTGCCATGGGGGTGGGGAGCATCATGCCCAACTTTATGGAGCCACAACCTGAAGAGGTTGAAATTCTGTTCCGTTTTCTTATCATTTAACAGACATTTATTGAGCACCTACTGTGGACCAGTCTCCTTCCAGGTCTAGGGGTGCAGTGGAGAGCTGAATAAGGACAGCAGCATCCTTCTTGTTACAGAGCTCATGTTTCAGCAAAGGAGACAGACAACAAAGCAGTGACTAAGTATATGATTCCAGATGTTCTTTCTACACCATGCTCTACCATTATCCCTCCACACTTTCAGATTCTGCCCAACTATTCCAAGTTTGTTCTTTTTATCTGATCATATGCTTTAAACACAATGGGAGAGATGGAGACATAGAATCCCAAATGAGAAACTGCAAACCATAAATGTCTGCTCTTTTCCAACATCAATATTCATGAAAATGCCATATTGATGAATATTGCACATATTGTGATATTTGTGCATCATTTTTTATCATCTTTTGCAGGGCCACATAATTCTGCTTTCTTTCATTAATTTTTATGTCAGAGAGCCAAGTACAGAACAAGCTACTAAGTGTTCAATAGCCCTCTGGTCCCAGCCTTTCTGAACAGTGAACCCAGCCCTTCTCCCTCTCCCCTGCTGCCACCCTCCAGGCATAAGTGTGTCCTCCCTCAAGCTTTCCCCAGTCTGTGCAAACAATGTAATTCCCACAATTTTTCAAAATTTGTTTTCCTGGGTTATGTCTGGTCTGCATCCATTTTGATTACATGAGATTGTAAACTCTAGGAGGTTAGGACCTTGTCTATTTTCATTCATTTTGGAAAGGATGAAGCTGTGGCCAAATGCTTAACAAAATAATGAGCAATCAGGAGTGGACGTTCAAGAGGAAAGAGCTCAGGTCCATCAAAATGATTTGATTTGTCTTGGTCTGAGGTTCTTCCCAAATTAGGGCAAACAACAGAACACAATATACAACCCAGCAGGAGACTAGACCCAAGAGGAATGAAAAGATCTACGTAAATATGAAAGCATGCAATCACGATGATTACAATAATGAAAAACAGGAGCATAAGAGCCAACACTGGAAAAGGGTGCAAAGCTGAGAGTTATTGGAAAGGGAGAATTTGGGGGGATTATAAATGTGTTCATGATATTGCTAACATTTTGCAGGACTGAGGGAAATTTAGTGGCACCTTTCTTGGGTCAGGAGGGAGATGAGCCTCTTACCCTCACTTGTGTCCTGTTCTACACCATAGAGAGAACAGAAACTAATAGTTATTGATACTGTCTATGTACTATGCACCTTCCCCATGTCCCACAATAAACCACCTTATCATCTCAACTACTTTATAGGGTTAATGCCCTTGTTACCATCATCTATATGATTTCCATTTTATAAATGGAGTTCCAAGAGTTTCCACAAATTGACAGGTCACACAGTAACTAATTGGTAGAGCCAGGATTTCTAACCAAGGCCAAATTTATCCAAAGCCCTGATCTTGACTCTCTTACTACACAGACTGGATTTGGAACTAGGACTCTGACTCTGAGACAACAAACACCAGCAAAACCCTAAATGTCCTCTTCCTTTTCCGAGCTCTGGTCAAGCAACTAAGTTATATTTCATTTTGGGAGAGAACAACCCACCCCTTCACCACTAATGGATCCTGTCTGACAGCTGGCTTTGAGTCCACCTCTTTCCCAGATGTCATCGCCCCCATAGCTCTCTTTTGACACTCCCTTCTCTGACAGTGGGTATGAAGGAGCTTTTAATGAAAGAGATTGTTGATCACTGTGCTTTTGCTCTCTCAGAGGCTAGGTTGGTTTGCATCCAGCTTTAAACCCCAGAAAGGCATCTTGTTTTTGCGCTGAGGGGCACCTCATCCAGATTAATTCCTAATAGGTGTTGTAGTGACTTGACAATCATTTGATAGTCATCAAAGGACTTGGTTTCACACTTAGCTGAGATCTGGGGAGAGAACTGCTGACTTGAAACATAAAACAATCTTCGCCAGAACTTAGCATTCTATCCTGTGTTCAAGTAACACCTCTTTTATCACACACCCTCTCAATTGCTTGGAGAGGATAAAGGTTTACAAGTTCAGATTTTTCATTGTTCAACTTAGCCTGGAGCCAGAGGTCCTGGACACACTGCCTCAGATCCTTCCTATTGACAATTATGTGCCTTCCCCGGTCACCAGGGCATCTCTCTTGAAATTACAAGAACTGAGCAGGTAGTGACTAAAAGATTGCATTGAACAGAGAGAAAACAAGAAGTGTGCAAATATCATATATATAAATAAAGAACACTAAGCCACTGCCAGGATCTGCAGTTCACTACTTGTGTTTAGCTGTTGAAATGAAAATGGAGTCATGGAGTCCTGCCTTGGAGCATGCTTCCCTTCAGTCTTGGGAAACACAGGTCAGTGTTGAGCTCCTGCTCCATCCTATGTCTATGTAAACATCCCTAATGCCAATAAATACAACCACTGGGGTGTAGGATTCATGATGTCTTCACACTTACTCCTGGATTAAACAATATGCTTGACCAGACTGAATTGGATTATTTGTAAATATGTATGATGGAATACCAAATGAAACATTTTCAATTAATAATACAATTGGTTTTGGCTGATGATAACATCAGAAAAGAAAGGAGACGAACAATTACCCAAAGTACGAGCCTCTGCAGGTTGAGCTTGTTAAGGCATAACAACTTGTCAAACTGGCATTTCCCAAAGAACTACACATATTTACTTCATGCACAGTAGTGCTATTAATTTTAAATATGATCTTGGACTAAATTAAATGATTTTTTTCTGAGATGATGTAATGGTTTCTGTTGTTAATATAATTAACTTCACATCAGGTGTCCAGGCATCCACAATGCAGTGCCAATTACACAAATTCATCGTCACTGTGGCAACTCATCTTTCTGTGACAACTCAGGAACCAATATCCTGACTCTTGACTCACATTGCCAGAAAACTGGCTTCCACCATCAGGTTCTCAGGCAGGTCTGAGACTGGGCATCTCATGTGAACTATTCTGTCCTCAGAACTGTACTTTAGTACCTGATGAACTTGCCAGCAGAAGATTTTACCATAAAAAAAGTTATTCAAATTCATGTTTGAGAGTAAAATTCTAAATAGTATTTTTCCTGGGAGTCAGTAGATGCATAATTAAATGTAATGGTCCAGAGAATAAATCTTTCCTCCCTTTCATTCAGCAGCAATTAAGATAACTATAATGCCAGCAAGACAACAGCAGTAATTATTACCATCTCCTGCATGGTTCTGAGCACTTGGCATGTATTAACTCAGTCCTCACACCAAACTATGAAGTAGATATTACTACTGTTTCCAGTTTTTAATGAAGAAACTAAGCTACAGAGAGAGTTTAATTAAGGTTGTGTGAGTAGTAAAGATTAAAACCCAGCAATCTTTTTTTTTAATATTTTATTTTATTTTATATTTTTTTACATCATTTTTCATTTTTGCACAATGCATGCATTTTCATCTTGGTTATAGTCCCCATACAATTCCCACCCCCCTTGTTTTGATCCTACTCTCATATCTCCATCCACCCCCCACCCCCGTAGTGTGTCTCTGGTTTATAGTTGCTTGTTGATTTTGATTTTCACTTTATTATAATTAGACTTTTTCCTGGTCCCTTATTTAGGTTTTCTAAATTCCTGCTATGAGTAAGAACATCTGGTATTTTTCTTTTTTTTCTTTCTTTATTTTTCTTTCTTTATTTTTCTTTTTTTATTTCGCTGAGCATGATCCCTTCCAGCTCCATCCATGTTGCTGCAAATTGCATGTGTTTATCTTTTTTTGATTGCTGAGTAATATTCCATTGTGTATATGTAACACATCTTCTTGATCTTGTCATCTATTTTTGGGCATTAAACCCAGAAATCTTGACCTTAAGTTCAAGTCCACACTGCCTCAATAATGCAGGATCATAAAGGTATGCTGCTTAATTGCATGTTTGGCCAAGTTCATGCAAGCACATGATCGATGTTAAAGTTTTCCTCTGCATCAACTATTCCTTCACTCCTCTTTCCTGTTCCTGATTACAATAGCAACCCCTGTCAATTTAGAAAACTTTGAGGAACACAAATAGGGAGCAACACCCATAATCTGTCACTATGCAAGTTACAATTATAGATGGGTAGGTACATAGGTAGGTAGGTAGACAGATGGATATATGTAATTGCACTTATTAATTGTACATAGGTAGGTAGGTAGACAGATGGATATATGTAGTTCTATTAGCGATAGATGATCGAGATGATAAGGCCTCATAAGAACAGTATCTTTGTCTATTTTATTTGCTGTGTTGTATTAAGTTCCTAGAACAATGCTTGGAATGAAGTGGAGATTCAATAGCATTTGTTGGATGAATAATTCCACTTAATTAGTCACTTACTTATTATAAATGAATTTATTGAGAGCCTTCTCTGTACCAGAAAATGTTCTGGGCAATGAGCCTGTAACAGTGATAAATTGAGAGTCCTGTCCTCATGGAGTTAAATGCTTGTGGGGAGGGGGCGTGGTTGACAATAAACAGAAAAATTACATGTGTGTGTATATCTATATATATATTATATAATGATTGCCCATAAATACATCAAGAGGTCATAATGTCAAACAATGATAAGCTGCATAAGAGAAAAGTAGCAGGGAAGGGGAGAGACTGTAGGGTGGGCATATGTGTCTGGATGAAATAAGGGGATAGTGAGACCTCACTAAGAGGGTGTCCTGTGAGCTGAGAACTGAAATTGGTCGAGGGGGATCCCTAGGGCTGTCTAAAAAGAACAGCCTCAGAGATGCAGGTGCAAGGCATTGGAGCAGGGGTGGGTTTGGTTTCTTTGGAATACTCAGGAGTAGAGAAAGAGCAGGTAGAAAGTGAGGAGGGCCAGGAAGTCCTGGGAATTTGGGGATGTCAGAGCATACATGGCTTTGTTGGCCCTTTGTAAGGACTCTGAGTGATAGTGAGTCATCAGAGGGTTCTGCCCAGAGTACTCACATGAAATGACTTGGGGTTTAAAATGATTGCTTTGTCTGCTGGGTGCAAGCAGGCGATAAGCATGAAGGCAGAAATAAGACTAGTTAGTAGCTGCGGTGGCATCCGGGGCACAGATGTAGCTTGGGTTGGATAGCGGAAGTGAGGAGAGAAGTAGCTGAAATTTGGGTATATTGTGAAGGAACAGTCAATGGGATTTGCTGACAGATTAGATGTGGGCAGGAGAGACAAAGAAGAGTCTAGCATGATTCCAAAGTTTTGGCTTTTGAGATTGGAAGGATGGAGGAAATTGTCATTTACTGTCTTGCGGAGGTTGGAAGGAAGGCAGTTGGGTGGTGTAGGGTATCAGTTCCGTTCGGACAGGCAAAGTCTGAGACCAAGTAGGGGTCAGGTGGGCATTGCATGTACAAGATTAGAACCTGGCGTGGGGCCTTTCCTGTGGCGCAGCAGTTGAGCACTGGGTTGCGAAGCTGCCCACAGCCTCTGCAGCGCCAGTTCGATCCCCGGCTGCTCCCTGGCCACCAGGCGAGGGTCCCACGTGGCGCACAGACCTCTCCTGCCGCCCGCTGCTCCCCTCAGCAGTGTACTTCATCATTCTGCCTGCTCTGCTCTCCCCTCTGGCTCTGGTGAATTCCCTCCCGCGCTTCTGACTGTACCCAGTGCTCGTATAAATAAATAAATAAATAAATAAATAAATCTTTAAAAAAAAAAAAAAAAAGAACCTGAGGGGGAAACTTGGGCTGGGTATATTGACATGAATATTTAATTACAAAATTTAGATTATTTTATGAATAATACAGTAATGTACTGTTTTTATTTAAAAATATATTATGAACCCTGTCTCATGTGATTAAATATAAATGGTCTTGTGTCCTTCAGGCATTCTGAGAAATGTGTTGTTAGAAGAACATCACAGAGTGTAATTACAGAAACCTGGAGGGTGGATCTACTAGGCACCTACTCTAGATGGCACAGGCTATTGGGACCAACATCATACATGCAGTCATTGTTGACCAGAACATCATTAAGTGACACATGACTATGCATATGTGAATCCACATATGACTATATATGTGTGTGTATATATATATATATATATATGTATAAACACAAACACACACATATATTAATGAATGTCAAACAGGTAAGAATTGCCCTGGAAAATCACATTTGTTGTCTTATTTAATCCTCACTCAAACACCACACTCATTACTGATTAGGAAGCTTCAAGAGAGCAAATGACTTGATCAAGATCACAGCCAGCACAACTGACAGCAGACTATAAGCCTGAATCTTCTAGGGGTTTTTCTACAACACAACCTTTGCCTCCAAGAAAACATGTTCAGTTTCACTCTTCTCAAACTATGACAAACCTATAGAAATTTTATTACAGCTAAGTATCCATTACGTTCCTCAGGATATGCTCAAAAATAGACTCTCTAATGACATCCTCTACATATTGCATAACACGATCATGTGCAACTCCTCTACAGTCTGAGCATGATAGATGGTGTCAGTTCACATCTCAATGCACACACACCACAGTGATTATTTCTTTAGTGTCACATAAGCAAATTGTTCATTGTTTCCTGGAGACCTGGCTCACTTTTTCCCTCTTGGGCCCTGGTTGAGGGTCACTGACCCTTTAATTGCCACAGGATCCTGGCCAAGAACTGAGGAGAAGAGACATAGCTAAAGAATAAGAAAAAAAGTCATCACTTTGTACAGAAAGGCAGGTGAGTGACCTTTGGCAGAATTTGTATTTTTAATTTGTACCAAGAGAATGACTCCAACAATTCAATTTTGAAAGGAGGTCTGTGTGCCTTCTTCAGGGTGGACTGGAACATCTCTGCCGCCAGGCATTCATGGGAAATAAGCCCAATACTGGCTTGTGGAAAACTAAATACTTATCTTGCAAAATCATGCAAAGCATTTCCTGTTTTAGCACCGTAGGATACACTTCCCTTAAAATACTTATATTTTGTGCAGAGTGACGATAGTTTTTTGTGGATAAACTTTGTAAGAGCCTGTAGTCTGAAACTGTAAGTTCCACTGTTTTTTGAGAATTTTACATCTACCAGATGCCCTGAGAGGTGCTTTTGGTCTGAATTCGCTTCATTCTCAAGGCAGCCGTGACTCACTGATAGGGCCATGTTTTCCTGAGGCCAAGCAGGGGGACAGCAGGGAGCTGGAAACCTGTCCCAAGGGCCAGTTTAAGCTCTTTCTTCCAAAGAATGGAGGAAAAACCATGGAAGTAACTGATTGCAATCATTGCCAGAGGCAAATGCAGTTTCTAATTTGGGTGAAAATCTCCAAAGGAAACTGCAGAGACCCAAGTTGCTGCAAACAGGTTTGCCAAGACTGGAAGGCAACAGGAGGGGAGGGATGGAGGGCATGTCGGGAGGTGAGAACACATGAGCCAGGCCTGGGCCTCCAGGCTCTTCTGCTCCTGCTCCCTCCTTGGGCTCCTCTCTGACCTCTCAGTGGTGCCAGGAGCACAAGTCCTACCCCCCCGCCCCCCACCCCCAAACTCAGCATGCAGTTCTCCAGAAGTGGAGCCTTTATCACTCTGGACAGTCATTGGCTGATGGAAGGGCAGAAATATTATGTCTTGATCTTGTGGGGTTTTTGTTTGTTTTTACTTTGTAGGTTCAAAAGAAGGGATGATGTGGAGCCTCATTTTACTAAAAGTTCTAATCCTTCCAAATAAATCCATGCCCAGGGAGATATAAGGTGGTTCAAAGTGTAAGAACATTCATTGTCATGAAGTTGTGCTGTCAATTATGGTAGCTACTAGCCTCAGTGGTACTGTCCACTTGAAATGTAGCTAGTGCAATGGAGGAACTGAATTTTTTGTGCTTAATTTTAATTAATGTAATTTTTTTTTTTTTTAATCTTAAATTTTATTTTATATTCCCCCATACAATTGCAAACGCCCCATTCTGACCCCAATCCTTCCCCTCCCGCCCCCCACCCCCCAAAAAGTGTCTCTGGTTCATAGTTTTTTGTTGATTTTGATTTTCACTTTCTTATATTCATTTTCCTGGTCCCTTATTTAAGTTTTCTAGATTCCTGCTATGAGTGAGACCAACCGGTATTTTTCTTTTTCTTTTGGCTTATTTCGCTGAGCATGATCCCTTCCAGCGCCATCCATGTTGCTGCAAATTGCATGTGTTTATCTTTTTTGAATGCTGAGTAATATTCCATGGTATATATGTACCACATCTTCTTGATCCAGTCATCTACTTTTGGGCATTTGGGTTGTTTCCAAAGCTTAGCTATTGTAAACAGTGCTGCTATAAACATAGGAGTGCAGGTGCTCTTTGGAATTGATGTTTCTGTGTCCTTTGGGTAAATACCTAGGAGTGGAATTGCTGGATCATATGAAGCTCTATGTTTAGTAGGTCCAGAAATCTCCACACAGCTCTCCATAGTGGTTGGACCAGTTTGCACTCCCACCAACAGTGCAGAAGAGTTCCTTTTTCTCCACATCCTCGCCAACATTTGTTGTTGCTAGTTTTTTTAATATGTGCCATTCTCACTGGTGTGAGATGGTATCTCATGGTAGTTTTGATTTGCATTTCCCTGATGGCAAGTGATGTTGAACATTTTTTCATATGTCTGTTGGCCATTTGCATTTCCTCTTCAGAGAAGTTTCTTTTAGCTCTTCTGCCATTTTTGACTGGATTATTTTCTTTGTTGTTGCTGAGTCTCATCAGCTCTTTGCAGATTTTTGTGATCAGTCCTTTATCATTAGTGTTGGTGCAAAAATGTTTCCCAGTTGGGGGGTTTCTCTTTGTTTTTGTTATTGTCTCTTTTGCTGTGGCAGAAGCTCTTTAATTTGATGTAGTCCCAGCTGTTTATCTTTCTCTTCACTATCACTGCTTTGGGTGATGTGTCTGTAAAGATGTCTTTGATGTGCAAATCCCGTAGTGTTCGCCTATATTTCTTCTATGTATTTTATGGTTTCAGGTCTTATGTCTAGTTCTTTAATCCATTTTGAGTTGATTTTTGTGTATGGTGTGAGGTATGGTCAAGCTTCATTCTTTTGCATGTAGCGACCCAGTTTTTCCCAGCACCATTATTGAACAAACTTTCTTTGCTCCAATGCATAGTCTTTGCTCTTTGTCAAAGATTAGTTGACCATAAATCTGTGGGTTTATTCTGGATTTTCTATTCGATTCCTTGGTCTGTTTGTCTGTTCTTGTTCCAATACCATGCAGTTTGATGATTATGGCTTTGTAGTATAGTTGAAGTCTGGGAGTGTGATGCCTCCATTTCCTTCTTTTTTTCAGTAGAGCTTTGGCTATTCGGGGTTTTGGTGATTCCATATGAATTTCATCAATAATTGTTCTATTTCTTTGAGAATGCCATTGAGATTTTGATTGGAATAGCATTGAATCTGTATATTGCTTTTGGTAGGATGCCATTTTATAATGTTTTTCTTCCAATCCATGAGCAGGGGATGTCTTTCCATTTCTTTGTGTCTTCTTCTATTTCTTTTAACAGTGTTTATAGTTTTCTTTGTATAGGTCCTTTACCTCTTTTGTTAGATTTATTCCCAAATATTGATGATTTTTTTGTTTCAATAATAAAAGGGTGGTTTTTTTGATTTCTTCTTCTTCAGATTTTTGTTTGGTTAGGAAGGCTACTGACTTTTGCGTGTTTGATTTTGTATCCTGCCACTTTACTGAACTGACTGATGAGTTGAATTAGTTTTCTGTGAGATTTGGGTTCTCTATGTATATTATCATATCATCTGCAAATAGTGATAGTTTGACTTCTTCTTTTCCTATTTGGATTCCTTGGATGTCTTTCTCTTGTCTTATTGCTGGCTAGGACTTCCAGTTTATATTGAAAAGCAGTGGTGAGAGTGGACATCCTTGTCTGTTCCAGATCTTAATGGAATTGCTTTCAGCTTTTCCACCATTGAGAATGATACTGGCTGTTGGCTTGTCATAGATGGCCTTTATGATGTTGAGGTATGTCCTTGTATCCCAAGAATTTCAAGGGCTTTGAATGGGTGTTGCACTTTGTCGAAAGCTTTCTCAGCATCTATTGATATTTCATATGGTTTTTATATTTCTTTTTGTTGATGTGTTGGATAACGTTGATTGATTTCGGATGTTTAACCATCCTTGTGCCCCTGGAATGAATCCAACTTGGTCGTGGTGAATTATCTTATGGATACATTGTTGGATTCTGATAGCTAAAATTTTATTGAGGATTTTGCATCAGTGTTCATTAGGGAGATTGGCCTATAGTTTTCCTTTTTTGTGTTGTCCTATTCGGTTTTGGTATTAGTGTAATATTGGCTTCATAGAACGTGTTGGTATTGTCCTTCCTTCTCAATTTTTTGAAGAGTTTGTGAAGGATAGGCACTAATTCGTCTCTGAATGTTTGGTAGAATTCATTTGTAAATCCATCAGGTCCTGGGCTTTTGTTTTTGGGGAGGTTTTTGATTACCATTCAATTTCGCTGCTTGTAATTGTCTGTTAGGTGTTCTATTTCTTCTTTATCTAGCTTTGGGTGATTGTAGAGTTGTAGGAATTTGTCCATCTCCTCTAGATTGTGAACTTGTTTCCATATAACTGTTCATAGTAGTTACTGATTATTCTTTTGATTTCTGCTGTGTCGTTGTGATTTCTCCTCTTTCATTGATGATCCTGTGTATTTGTGCTTTCTCCCTTTTTTCCTTTGTGAGCCTGGCTAGGGGTTTGTCTATTTTATTTATTTTTTCAAAGAACCAGCTCTTGGTTTCATTGATCTTTGGATTGTTTTTTTAGTTTCAATTTCATTTATTTCTGCTTTGGTTTTTATTATTTTTTTCTTCTACTGGATTTGGGGTTTTTGTTGTTCTTTTTTCTAGATCTTGAGCTTCGAGATTAGGTTGTTTCTTTGAGTTCTTTCTTGTTTTTTGATGTGAGCTTCTATTGCTATATATTTTCCTCTTATTACTGCTTTTGCTGCATCCCATACATTTAGGATATTGGTGTCCTCCTTGTCATTCAATTCAAAGAATTTTTTAATTTCTTCTTTGATCTCCTCATTAGTCCAGTGGTCTTCCAGTAGTGTGGCTTTTAATCTCCATGAGGTAGGATAGTTCCTTGCCTTCTTTTTATTGATTTCTAGTTTGATGCTTCGTGGTCAGAAAAGATGGTTGGTATGATTTCAATCTTGGTGTATCTGTTGATGTTTGTCTTGTGCCCAGTATGTGATCGATCCTGGAGAATGATCCGTGTGCGCTTGAGAAAAATGTGTACTCCGTTTTTGTTGGGTTTAGTGTTCTATAGATGTCTGTTAAGCCAAATGCTCTAGGTCCTTATTTAGAGCTTTAGTTTCTTTACTTATTTTTTGTCTTGTTGATCTATCCATTGTTGATATGGTGTGTTGAAGTCTCCACACTACGTATGTGTTTTCTCTGATGTCTGTTTTCAGAGAGGACAACAGTTGTCTGATATATTTTGGTGCTCTTTCGTTTGGTGAGTATATGTTAATGAGTGTTATTTCTTCTTGAAGTATTGTCCCCTTAATCATAATGTAGTGACCATTGGGGTCTCTTTTATTTTTTTGAGTTTGAAGTCTGTTTTATCTGATATAAGTATAGCTGTTCCTGCTTTCTTTTTTGGCCCATTTGCTTGTAGGATTGTTTTCCATCCTTTGACTTTGAGCCTATTTTTATCCTTTGTAGCTAAATGTGTTTCCTGGAGACAGCAAAAGGTTGGGTTTTGTTTCTTAATCCAGGCTGCAACTCTGTGTCTTTTATTGAAGAGTTTAGTCCATTTACATTTAGAGTTAATATTGATATGTTAGCATCTGTATTTGCCATTATGTTTGTCTTCCTTTGATTTTATTATTCTTTTAATAACTTTTTTTTTTTTTTGGTCTTCTTTCGTTGTTATTCGTCCCTCTGAGGTTCTGGCTTTAGGATTCCTTGTAGTATTTTTGGAGTGGGGGTTTATTCGTAATGAAATTCCGGAGTTTCTGTTTGTCTGGGAAAGTCCATATTCTTTCTTCAAAGAGGAAGGAGAGCTTTGCGGATAGAGTATTCTTGGTTGGCATCTGTTTTCTTGGAGTCTGTTGACTATGTCCCTCCACTCTCTCCTTGCCCGTAGTGTTTCTTCAGAGAAGTCTGATGTCAGCCTGATTGGTTTTCCTTTGAATGTTATCTGTTTCTTCCCTCTTGTCAGCTTCATTATTTTTCCTTGTCCTGGATTCTGGGAGCTTTACTATTATGTGTCTTGCTGTGTTTTTCCTTTCGTCGTGGAAGTTTGGTGTTCTTCTTGCTTCTTGTATATCAATTTTCAGCTCCTTCTTCGCATTTGGGAAGTTCTCTTCAATTATCTCCTGGAATATTTTCTCTGTTCCTACATCTCTCTCCTCTCCTTCTGGAATTCCTATAACTCTTATATTTCCTTTCCTCATGGAGTCAGATAGTTCTCGAAGTCTTTCTTCATTCTTTTTCCTTCGTACTTCTCTTTCCTTTTCTGTTTTGGTTCTTTTTATTTCTGTGTCTTCAAGAGAACTTATTCGTTCTTCCATTTCATCTATTCTGCTTTCCTGCTTTTCCCGGAGTTCTTTAGTTCCTCCATTAATTCTTTGATCTCCTGCATTTCTTTTACTTCCCTCTTTAGGGACTCAATTCATTCATTCTTCTGACCATTGTTTTCCCTCTTTAGGGACTCAATTTCCTTCTTCTGATCTATCACTTTTTTAATCATGGCAATTTTAAATTCTCTTTCTGGAAGGCTCAGAAGTTCTTCCAAGTTGCTGTCGTTGCAATCTGGGGAGTGGTTTTCTTTTTGTGGTGTGCTTCTTTCCTGAGGAGTTGTTAGGTTGCGTGTGGTTCTTCTACTCCCTACTGTCTGTTTTCTAATTTGTCGTATGCGTTGGGACACTGTGATGCTCGGACTGACTGGCATCTTGGGTGAACTTCTCCGCTCCCTCTGGCTCTTCCAGGAGCCATCTCTGCCTTCTGGGGGAGCTTTCTGCTGGTTTTAGGCAGTTTTACTGAAGAAATGTCCCTGTTCTCAAATGGCGAAGCGGGATGCAGTCCCTGCGCCTCCGGTTTCAGGCACACTCTTCTGCTCCCCCGGTCTGCCCCGGACGTGGGTGCCTGCTCCCTCTGTGGGCTCAGACTGCTGGTCGGAAGGGCCTGGCGTGGAATAACTTCCCGGCTGGCCACTGCAGAAGCCTTCTGCCCTTTTCAAGCAGTCTTAAGAAATTTCCTGTTCTATGGGGTGTTAGTGACTTTTTTTTCTTGGTCACTAGGTGGCGCCAGAGATCTCTCCTATTGTCCTTGGGGGGCTGTTTTTCGCCCCCCCCCACCCCGTGGGACAGGGAACAGAGCGGGAATGGTAGGGTACACCTCAACAGCTTTGGGTGCTGTGTCTGCCTTGTGCCCCACCGTCGTGGAGAACCCACGCCCCGAATTTTCGTGCCCCGGGTCTCAGTTCAAAGCCCTCAGTTCCAGGACGCGGGCTGTAGCCCAGTTCAGTGGCGCAGGAATGGCGCCTTTTGCACCGCTCCCGTGCCCGGGTGCCTGGTTCCTGCTCACTCAGGGAGGGACCTTCACCTCAGTGAGGACCTCCGCGCGTCTCCCCGCAAGCCTAGGTCGTCTCCCCGCAAGCCTAGGTCGCAGGCGCGGGTACCTGGGCAGCCGCAATCCCGGTCTGCACTTGCTTTTCAAGTTCCCGAGCGCGCCGCGTTTCCGCGCAGGCTTACCGGCAGCCCGGGCTGTGTGCGCGTCTCCCGGGGTCTTTGTTCTTCTCTATTGGCGCCCGGAGCCGTTCGCTCACCGCTGCGGCGGATCCTGCAGGGTTCGCCTCAGCTCCCGTTCACGGGTGTGGTGGCTGCAATAGTTCCTTTCCACTCACAGTCCCGCTTGCTGTGTCCGTTTTTCTTGTTGGCCGTTTTGGTTTGTTGTTTCCTCCTCTCTGCCGGTCGGAGAGTGCCGCCTCTGTGGGCGGGGGAGGGGAGCAGGGTTCTGCGCTTCCCTCCCTTCTAGTCCTCTTTTATGGCCACTTTCTTCTTCGGGCAGTTCACTGGCGTCACCCGTTTATCTTCCGTGTCCCAGTTCTCACTGGGACCTGCCACTTTTCCTCCCTATTAACTTTTTTTAATGGGAGATCTTACTCGCAGCGTCTCCTCGCCGCCATGTTGCTCCGCCTCTTAATTAATGTAATTTTTAAAATTAATGCACAATCCAGTTTCTTTGAGTATATCTGAGACAACTTGGAACTGTGCATCAACTATATCAACAGAAAATTTACGTGAAATCTAAATACAGATTAAGCATTTCTGATGAAAATTTAATGTACAATTGAGTATGTGTTAAGTTTAATGTACTCAACAGATTTTGAAGATGTAGCATAAACAAGAAGGTAAAATACCTCATTAATAATTTTAATATCAAAATGGCAATATTATGGCTACAGTGGGTTAAATGAAATATATTATTAAAATTAACTTACCTGCTTCTTTTTTTTAAAGATTTATTTATTTATGCATACAAAAACTGTGATACAGGTCAGAGGTACAGGGGGTGAGAAGATTCACCAGAGACAACTGGGGAAAAGAACAAGCAGACTGACTGAAACACACTGCTGAGGGGAGCAGTGGGGGAGACAGAAAGAGGTCTGCTGCACCATGTGAGTAGCTCCCTAGCCAGCCAGGGGATCAAACTCGTGCTGGGAAATGCTGTGCTTAACCTCTTGTGCCACCACGGAGGTGGCGCCTGCTTCTTTTTATGTTTTTTTAATGTAGCTACTAGAAATTTTTAAATTACATGTGTAGCTTTATTATACATTTATAATGGAAAGTTCTGCTCTAAAATTTCCAGAAATTTATTAATTAAAAAGTATCAAACTGGATTCTGAGCATAAATAGGCTTGATGATTTTTTTAGAAAGTGAAATTGTGTAGAAGAAAAACGTGAGAAACTTGTACTATACACAGGGCAGAGCCACTAGGTTTGTGAAATATTACTCTGTCCTACAGAAATCAGGAAAGGGAATTGAGGGGCTTATAAAAAATAATTAATATTTGCCCTATTGAGGGAGGGGAAGGTGGGAGAGCAAGGTGAGTACAGAGATTTTGTCATTCTGCCAACTGGTGCAGTTCGAGGAAGCCCTCTTACTGTCACCCGGAAGACAGAGCCAACAGATAGAGGAATTCTCCTTGGGAGCTGCTTTTGACACCACCAGGCCTCTCCTACAACCTTGTCTTTTCTCTGGTGTTTCATCATTGCTGGAAAATTCAGAAATATGTTGCTCTTTGAGCTCTTTTTTCTAAGCTAGGAAAAGACATTTCTGCAGAAAGTTGTGCAGCCATAAGGGAAATTTATTTAGAACCTAATGTGTACTTTGTGGGGCCAGTGATGATAAATCCCCCAAGTTAATTGCAGATTTGATTTGTGCTGCATTTGTTGGATTATTTGCATGGAAATAATACAGAGAAAGGGAGCTCTGAGAGTTGCTTAATTTCTAAATTTGAAAAATAGGAACCTCTGGGGTTTGTTTACAAAAGGCAGTGAGTGAAAATCACAGAGCTTGGGTTTAATTAGTGCCTCACTAGTGATACCACCAGCCCCTCTGTGGCTCTCGGTCCCAACAGCTACTGGGGCCGATGATCCTCCCCCCCGTGCCGTGGTCAAAGAGGTAAGATAAACAACACTAAATGAGTTCTTGCAGAAATTTTCATCTTTTAAAAATGAAAACGGCAAGGCAGGATTTGAGTTTGTGTGTGTATATGGTCACCACCTTAGTGAGACCTAATGTGTTTCTGTGGAAATTAGTTTTGGAGAGTGAAAATTTTTCACACTCACATCACCCATCTAGAAGTGATCTGTTAAGACAGATTTCCATGTTTTCTTCTTCAGTGACCTCTAACCTGTGGTCACATTTTTTTGTCCTGTGAAATTCAGGCGTTTTAGAAGAATGAAGTAATTATTTAATATCTGAGGCTGCAACGGTTCAAAATCAACCCCCTCCATTGTGACTGTAGATGGATATCAAACAGGTGCATTGTGTGGAAGACTCCTACACTGGATGTTGATTATGGACACAGATTTACTCCTTGACAAAATTAGCAACACAATTCCAAGTTTTGAGTTATAGAGTAATGATGATTTATTGATGTGTTTTATTTTAGTCATGAATAACCCCCCACCAAATAATGAATTTGCTGTAGTATTTTAGTTAACAAGGACCTAGAAGGTGAGTTAACATATAGGACAGGTGCAGGAAGGCAGGTGGATTATCGAGGTAGAGTGGACACCACCTTTACCCTCTTTACCTCCTGGAAAACCCCTCGCAAAGGGCTACTGAATTAATGTTGTAAGGCTGAGTTAGAAATCTAAGGACGTGGTTTCTTTCCAGTGCTGGCAATTAAAATAGTAGGTTCTTTGGTGATACATCATGCACACCCTAAAAATGTTATTTTCAAATCTGCATCTCTTTTAACATGATAACACAAATGTGAATATGCTCTTTAAAAAATCTTAAATTGCACTGCAGTATCCGTTTGTATGATACATTATAACCGTCTAGAATGAAACACAAGTCCCTATAAATCAGGTCTAACAGACACTGAAATATCAATCGACTTCATTTCCAATGTATATCCCTAGGCAGGCAATTAGGAATGCCTTCAATCTTTCTTAGAGCTGACGCTATAAATGAATGATAAGTGTGCTGGCTGGCTAGAGCCTTGAATGGAAATCTTTCCTTTGGATAGTGTGTGTCAATTTGTAAGGCGATGAGTTTTGCTGGTTGGAATTTGAACACAAAGCATGTTGAGTCAAATACAATATATCACAAGTTGTAGAATCTTAGTTTTTCTGGGACTAACAATGGATGAATATCAAATATTCAGTGGCACAGCCTACCTGCCTCACCGGTACTGTTTTTTGAGGGGGTTGGTGAGAGGGATGAGTTTAGTTAAATGGGATTTAGTTAAATGGGTGAGGTCACCTCAATTCTCTGTTAGCGACAGAGAATTGCTATGTAACTTTTAACAAAGTAGGGAAGGCGGGAGAATGAACCAGTTTTATTCTATCTTCCGGGCTTCATTTACTGCTCCATAGACTTCCTTACCTGCCTTCCTGACAGCATCCTACGGAAAGGACAATTGATGTTTTTAACTCACTGTCTCTGGGCCAAGTGACCTGAGCTTAAATTTTTTAAAGACATGATGATAGTTCCTCATGGTGGATGACCTCAAGCAACTCCCAGTGCTTTTGCCTTGCATCGTTCACGCCCTGGTGTCGTCCCAGCCCCGAGAGTGTGGTGAGGCCCAGGGAAGCCTTCCTTCAAGCCCAGCTTTCATTCTATTCACAGCCTCTTGTTCTCTTGCTTGCCCACTCTGACATATGCCCCCTCCACGTTGTGGGGTGCCCACAGAGATGCCCAGGTGCAAGGACTCGAGGCTGCCACAGTTCTAGGGGTGAGTTTGGAAGTAAATCTCCCCCAACTGGGCCTGAGGTGAATGTGGCCCAGGCCACACCTGTCAGAGGCCCTGAGCCATGGACCCAGCGAAACACACCTGGATTCCTGAGGCCCGGAATCTATGATAGATTAAATGTGGTTTTAAGTTGACAAATTTTGCAGTAATATGCTATGCAGCCACAGACAGCTAATACAACCTCCAACACTTATCATAGTGATATATTTACGTGTCTGGGAGCCCCCGAGACCCACTGTGGGTCTGATTCATCCTTGTCTGTCTGGTACCAAACATGCTGCACAGTACTCAGCAGACACTCATAATGTGTGAGAAAGGGAAAAGGAAGAGCAGGGGGAAGGGACAGCGAGAGGGAGAGAGGAAGGGAAAAGCAGGCGTCCGCAAAAGAATGGAAACAAGAGACAGAAAGCTGAGAATTAACAGTTGGCTGCCTGGATAGTCACTAAATTGGCGGATTTTACCTCCACTTCTAATTAATTTTATACTTGGTGAGTGGCTTAACAATTGCTCAAGCAGAGTCCTTCCCTTGGGTATGTGAGGGAATCATTTCAAGAGTTTTTGTCAAACATGTGGGTGCTGGAAGACAGACTGGGGGAATTCTCTGCGGGAGTCCCGAATCTGCAGTACCAGTGAAACCCCAAGGAGGATGATAAAGCACAAGGAAGCAGGGGGTGGTGAGCAAGAGCAGCTGTATCACAGGCACTGGGTTTAGTAGACATGAGAGGGGGTGCTGAGATTGCATCCACGTTGCAGATGGAAGCCTGCCGGTCCAGGTCCCTCCATCACCTCTGCTGTCTTCCTCAGGAGCACACACATTCTCATGACGTGGCTCTCCCCTTTGTGTTCACAGAGCCCCGACTCTTCTGTTCCAGGGGACTCTGCTGTCTTTCCTCACCACTTCCACTCACCCCATGAAAGCTATGTCACCAAACAGAATAACAAGGGCATTGCTGTGTCTGCTCTGAGAGCTCTTGAAAAACTTCAGAGACTTTTCTTATAGCAACTTCTGGGTGAATTCAGGTTATCATTTCCTTTCCATGTTGATGATTTAAAAAAATTGTTCTTCCACCTCACAGCTCTTAACCTGCTTGTCTGATTCCATTAATTCACAAAGTGTCTCCTTTGGGACCACACACATCTTTTCCAGAACCTGAACACCCAGTGTCCCAGCCGCCAAGTCGCTGCTCTCCTGACCCCCTCTATAAATCCCCTCCCCCACCGCCCAGCAGAGGCTGCATCTGTCAACACCTCCCCACCCCCCCACACCTAGCCCAGCACCATGGACACAGCAGCACTAGAAGCTGTTTAATTCTAGCAGGTCTTATTGAAGAGTTATGCAGAATTTGTGATACACGATCTCTGGCACTACATACAAATGTCGGTGAATTAAAACAGGTATTTCATGGACTCATGTCTTAACTTCTGAAATACATTATTTTTATTTCTTGCTCATCTTCAGGAGGCCCAGGCTACAAAACAATTCAGAATTCAGGTTTTTTTACTCAACCTCTCTGTCAAGTAAAATGTTCTATAAACAACCATCTAAATGTACTAAGAACACTCCTTTCCAGAGAAGAATTTTCCCCCTTGAAGAAAATCACCTCACTTAGCTGATCTGCTCGATCTTTTAAAAGCTCGATAAGCTTTTTATCTCATTTCTTTACAATACAAAAAAAAAATAAATCACTGGCATTCATGCGTGCTCAGCCCTGAACCAGTTTAATTTGACATGCCCCATCCAGTAAGGGTTTTCAGAACAAAATGATGGCAGACACAGGTAGCAAGAGTATAAAAATAACAAGATAAGTACCCAAATGTTGGTATGTGCAAAACAGAACATTTAGTTCCACGTTTTGAAAACAGTTTGAAAAAGATGAATTCCAAATGATCCCTGTCTTAAGCTAAGAAGAACATTCAGAAATTGTTTTAGCCAACACCAACAGGGCTAGGCATATGTAGGAAATAACAGGGAGACAAAGAAATTACAGAGGAGTAAAAGAACTCAGCAGGAAATGAAAATTAAAGAAGGAAAAGACAGGAAGTTGACAAATTTGAGAAGGAAGTTGTGGAAGGTTACCAACAATGACTTCAATGCCCGTGATTAGTGCTCATTAGAAGGTACATGTGAAAAAACAGGCATTTAAACAGGAACTTTGCTACAACCTCTTGTGGGATTTTGGTGAGGCTCCGAAAGGGCTGGCTGTGCTTTCCAGTGCTGGGCCAAGGGCAGGAAGGGCAGGGTGTATTTTCGCCCCACCATTGGCTGGAACACGACATGAATGTACTGTTCAAGATTTCTCTGTTTTTCTTCCACTTGCCCCCAGATAACCTCACAAAGACTAACTAGAAAGTGCCCCTAGAACTGATTACCATTCCCATTAGTCAATACAGTATAAAAAAGCATTCAGGAGCTTAACAACCAAACAAATTACTCTACTTTCCTGAGCCTCAGCTTCCTCGGCTTGCTAAATGGGGAGAATGGCTGCCATCTAAAAGGATCATTGAGTTATTGTGAGGTTAAAGTAAAAAAGTAGATAGAAAGAACAGAATTACCATCAGCATCATACTGAGCATTTATAGAGGCTGCAAACACAAAAGATGCCTCCATGGGAACATAGGTAACAAAATTGAGAAAAACAGAATATATGCAAAAGGGAGTGGTGGAGACTGGGTTATTTATAGAATGGATGTTTGTATTGTAGAAATAAAATAATTGAAAGATGCAAAATCATCATGCCAAAAACAGACCTGAATTCCTTATCGTCAGGTGCCAGTTTATAACCTCTGGTGTGATTAAGCAATAACATCCTCAATAACATTCTTACAGTGAAAACTAGGATTCCTGTGTGACTTCTCACAAGGTGCTTCAGTGAGCAGAGAACACAGTATAAGAAGTCATTCTTCAGGTGGGGCATCATAATAGAGGTAGAAGCTTAACTTCTCTGGCTTAACCCAGAGAAGAGTTTTGGAGAGAATGGAAGAATTCTCTCTAAATATTAATTTTTAAGTTGAGCTTTTGAAAATGGAGAGAATCCTATTTTCAGAGATGAGTACCATGAAAGGTTGCTCCTTTACCTTCATGTGGAAGAGGCTCCAATCTAAGTGATCACAATCTAGGGGACCCAATTTAGGAGAATCCCAAGGATTCAATCAATAACAATATTGAATTTATGTTGTTGACTCCCAAAGTCATTTCTTCAGATGAGAACCTTCCTCTGAGATTCAGACACGTATGTATCACTCACTGTCTCACATTTCTACTTCTCATGCAGATTTCTCAAACCTTACATGTTAGAAATGAAGCTCAATTCTCTCTCCTCCAAAACCTCCTCCTTAATTCAGTAAATGACCCCACTATCCTCCCAACTACTGAGGCCAGAAAGTAAAGAAGAATCCTGTTTCTCAACCTCTCATGTTCAATTTGCCAGCAAAAAAATGTCAGTTCCATCTCCAATATACAGCTCCACTGGAACATCCACCCCAACTCTGTGTTACCACCACCCTAATCTAATCCCTAATGTCTCTTGCCTGGAAAACTACAAGAGCTCTTTGTCTGGTGAACTTTTTCTCCTGCATCATCCATGTTCTTTCCTAACTCATGACTTTTGCATATACTGTTCCCAGTGTCGGGATGATCTTCCATTCACTTGACTAGCATCTCATTTTAAGACTTTTATTTAAATGTTACAGTTTATCCTCTGACTTTATATCTCAACACCTGGTTTTATTTTTCTTTACAACACTCATCACTCCCTGCATTCTTTTATTGATGTGTTATTTGGTTTTGTTTGCTTGTCCTTGAGGACAGGGACCCTGTGGATTCTGTTCTGTCTCCCCAGTGTCTACAACAATGCCTACCCTTGGTAAATATCAGTAGATGTTCCATACATATTTCTTGCACAAAATATTTTTGAAAATTTCCCATGAAAAGCTCACAGAAGCACCAAATTAGCTCAAATATACAAAAACACGGATTTTATGGAAATTCATAGGTCGGAGATTTAAAGAGCTAGAAAATAGTAGTTGGAAGGAAAATACCACTCAGGAATGATGGGCCAGCCCTCTCAATTAGTTGCTGTGTGAGTTTATAAAAGAATTTGAACACTGGAAGTTTCCAGATTCTTTAAGTGCAGTTTTGACTAATTTCACAGAGTCAATAAAATACTATAAAGACTGCATCTCTGTATGTAATGTGCTAACTGGTAGATGAGTTTCTTATAAGATGAAACTAAACAAGTCCAATCCTATTGATTCTCTTGCTCCTTCTGATGAATCAGATTATTCTCAATGACAGAACCTTGAAAAACAAGTGTCTTCTTGAATCTGCCGAGGGCTGAACCCCAGAAGGATGGGCTTTTCCTCAAACAGGAAGCAACAGTGCCCCACTTTACCTATCAGGGCTGATTCCCAGGGGTTGAAAATTGCATTTTCAGGTGAGTTAGATATGATTAGTGTTCTCATTTCTCCTAGGATTATTTCACTGACTGGACCCCTGATTTTGTCAGTTTCCTTTAACAATGTCCTTGGTCATATTACTTTTACCTGGTACTTGAGGTTATCTTATTTTTTAAAGCCTATTAAAATTATGCTACTTTAAAAAACCTTACTGGCAAAATATTAATAAATAAGTTTCATATTACAGGATTATTTTTTTCATTATATATTTACATACAAATACTTAGAGTACTTATAAGAGATACACTCTGAAAAGAAAAGAATAATATTTAGCTGCCTCTCCTCTTTAGTTTCTCTCTCTCTTACCTTCTTCCTCCCTTTACATGCTTCCCCCTCCCTCCTCAGTAAGAGAGCTGGATGTATTTCATCACTCTAGTTACTCCACTCATAAGCTTTAAGACAGGGACAAGCCGACAAGAACTGAACAAGGTGAGTAAGATGTCTGAGAAACATCTGCTGAAAATTCATCTGATGAGTTAATGTAAGGGCTATCACTGAAAAAATATATGTTTTCATGACATAAATCACCTTGTGCCTGTTTTCTCGACTTTTTTATTGGACTACTTAGTTTTTAATGATGATTATAGTTAGCATTGGATAATCACTTATGAACAAGATAATTTACCTGTATTATATCATTTAATCCTGTAACTTATTAACTTATTATACTAACCCTGTAACTTATTATACCTGTTTTTTAGAAAAGAAAATGATGCTTAGTAGGATTTCTTTTGATTATATAGGACTGAAGAGACAGTCTAGTCTCTTCAATGATTTGAACTAAATTATTTGTCAAGTACAATTGTGTGCCCTTTACCACCAGCCACCACTCTCCTCATGAAGTGTAGTTGTTACTTATTTGTTTGGCGAGAATATGTTCCTGCTAATTCATTTCTTCGTGGACTTTAATGCACCAGAACTTGTCATGGACCATCTGTACATCTGCACTTTATACACTACAAATTACATTTTTCCTTTGAGTTTCTCTCTTACCAGTTCAAAAAACAGTGAAATGTAGAGCTGAAATTTTACTTGATTTGTAAAACAAATAAAACAAATTTTGATTTGTTTTATTTCCCTCTGGGTATCTGCTGTAAGAGCTTTTTGCTAATAGTGACTCCAGACCATACAATTAACTATATGAACATGGAAAATTTATGTACAAGGCCATGACAGGCGCAAATACATTACTGTTATTTCAGACAGGGTAAGTGCTTAATGTGCATTTAATTTAAGCCTCAGAACACAATGAGATGGTTCCAAAATTTAGGCTTAGATAAATTGGACTTGTTTTAATTTCAGTTTCCTCTGGAATCTGTTCAGGAGCACAGCATGGCACATGCTTATCGATTTATTTCCCTTTATCTTTTCTCTTTTCCTTTTCTTCTTTTTAATTTTTTTTAAAGATTTATCCATTCATGCATACAAGAACTGGGGTACAGGCCAGAGGTGTGGGGGGTGAGAGGATTCACCAGAGACAGAGCAGGGAACAGAATAGGCAGACCCACTGAAATACAAGGGGAGTAGTGGGCGAGGCAAGAGAGGTCTGCGGGGGACAGAAGCCACGCTGCGATGGCTGTGGACAGCCCCACGGGTTGCGTCTCAACCTCTTACACCACCAGGGAGGCCCACTTTTCCTTTTTTTCTTTCTTATGGAAACTATATTTGGTCATAATTCTCTGCCTCTAATTTGAATTGGGCTGGTAGAGAATATTCCCACAATGTCCTTCTGAATTAGTTGGTAAAGAGTTTCTGCCTTGGGCTCTCCCCATGTACCCCAACTACCACAGTCTCAGCTGCTGCCTGTCCCTCCCTCTTCCACCCTACCCAGCACTGAATAGCTAGAGCTTTCCTATAGCACAGGGGCAAACTTATCAATCCTGCTTCTAAAAGGGCTTGTTCCAGCAAAATATAATAACACAAACAACTTTTCACATCACCATTACTTTTGAGTCCGGGAATCTCAAAGGAAACATTCCCAAATGAAAAGATTTTTGTTCTGTAGGCCGTAATATAATGTGTTAACAATGGAGATACCAAAGCAAACAAAAAGCAAACTTTGATTCAGAGAACAGATTGGTGGTTAGAGAGGGGGTGAAATGGGTACTGGGGTTAGTTGCATGGTGATGGATGGAAACTAGACTTTGGTGATGATCATGATGTAGCATATGCAAGTAAAGGATTAGAATGCTGTTTACTTGAAACTTATATGATGTTATAAACTAATGCTACCTAAATAAAAATTATTTTTTAAAAAATAGAGCCAAGCAATAAATCTGCTTTCAATCAAATTTCATAATCTCAAAAAGTATTGGGCTTCAGTAATCTTGGGTTTTTCTTCTATTAGGACTACACTTGAGCGAAGAGAGGGTACTTCTTTATAGTCAATAATATAATAAACTTAGAGAACCCAAGACCATAATAAAAAAGTAGCCAAGTGAAGCTACAACTTTAAATCTGGCACAGTTATTTCTAAACATCCATTTCTTTTGCCTCCAAATGAAAGCTTATTAATGTCATGATTAGTTTTTCCCCTTTGTCACTAGGAAACAGAGATGACAAAGCCTTCTAAATCTGATCTACTGCCTACTGAACACAGCATGCAATTAAAGTGCAAATGAATAAAACAAATTATGCTGTTTACATGTTTATACTCCTCAATCCAGAAAAAAAAAATTAGGCAGTTTATTGTTTACATGGGGGAGAATGCCTAGGAACAATCTGATTTTAGCTTGTCCAGCATTTCAGAACTTGAGTTTCTGGAGGGAAGGGGCAGGGGCTACACTTCTGGTGTGCTGCGCAGATACTAAGGGTGTCCAAGAGGTCCATTTTCTATTTTCACTATGAAGATTGAAGAGTATTTGGGGCAACCAAAATGGGGGTGGGGGGCGGAAGCAAAAAGTCAGACCAAAGGAATCTTTGTGTTTAATGTTCAAGACCTGTGTGACCTTTTAAAGTTTATTTATCCTTTAATGGCTCATGTATAGGTCATTTGCTGCCCCCCCCCCCGTTAATCAACATTGTATGTTTATGCTTCTTTCTTAAATAGATATCAGGCCTATAGTGCTGGATTAGGATATGGTTGTCCCTTTTAACATGATGGGGTTATAGGATACCCCTCTGGGAGAGGGGGAGGTCTTTCGAAGGAGCAGAGTTTTATTGTCAATCATCCAAGAAAGACCAGACATTCACAGCAGCATAGATGGAACTAGAGGGCATTATGCTTAGTGAAACATCATATGGAGAAAGAAAGAGTGAAATGATTTCATTCATATATGGTTCATATAAGAAACCAAAAAAAGTGAATAAATTAAATTTAAAAAATTTAGATTATATCAGACCAAATTAGTGGATAACAGAAGGGAAGGATGGTAAATCAAGTAAAGGGCTCAACTGTACAGAGAAGGACAGAACTGGACATTAACTGCTGAACTAAGTGTAGTATATACAGATGTTGGTGATAATATTGGGCACCTGAAACCTATATTTTGTTATAAAAATGTTAATTTAAAAAAAGTTTTTAAAAAACTAAGCCTCAGAGCTGGGACAACCAACTTTGCACAGTGGGAAGCAGGGATGGCTCTGTCTCTGTGTCTTTCTCTCTGGGTCTAGAACTAGAGAGCAGAGTTCAGACCTGGAATGGGATACACCAGGCTCTTAGAGCCTCAGAGCCAACTTACATCTCCACCCTCCTCAGTTGCACTCAATTCACTCAGCATATTTCTTTTATCTATTTTTGTATTTTTATATTCATCATTGTTCATTTTTAACATTTGCTCCCTCCCCTCAGGTGTAGTCGCCATAGAATTATTTTTTATCTCTTAATGAGTATTTCTCGAAGTGTAGTCCATGGACTAGACCAGAATGAGCCCAGATGTATGAAAGCAGAGTCTTTGGAACTGGGACCTTATTCTGATTTAAATGGACTCTCTAATTTGAGATTCACAATCCTGGTCTTTAATAAAGTTTTGCTTAAATATTCCCACATTTCAGCTATGCTGCTAAGAGGATTGTGGTTATACAGTCATCAAGAGTGTCAAGAGGGACCCTCAGCACCTAAGAACTGTGAAAAATGGTGGGTGGCCCAGGGCAGCTAGTGAAAGACCACAAAAGTAGCTCTTAGCCACTTTAGGACAGAGCAGAAAAGAATCAGGGTGAAAAGCTGAACAGACTTTTTCTATAAGGTAAATTTCCCTTTCATCCTAACCTTCGAGGACAGAGTTTGATTAATTTAGGGAAATGGTCCCTTTCTCAGCAACCAAATATTACTAAGGTTCAAATAAATGATCCATTTAAGAAGTTAACGAAAAAAGAGCTAAACCCAAGTGACAATGCTGTAGATCCTGCTAATGAGAAGAAATTTTGGGTGGTGTCTCTGGCTGCATTTAAAGTAGCAAAAGGAGGGAAAGAACTATATTTCACAGAAAGGGTTTCTTCAAACCATTCTAGGAAGAGGAATCTGACCAGTGTTCAAAGGTCAAAGGGATGGATTCAAGACACTGTCATTGAGCATATTATCGAGTGGGCAATCATGACTCAGTATTTCAGCCAGGGCATTAACTGTTAAAAACATGGAGAAGCAGGCCTCCCTGGTGGCACAGCGGTTGAGCTCTGGGCTGCGAAGCTGTCCGCAGCCTCTGCAGTGCCAGTTTGATCCCCGGCCGACTGGCGAGGGTCCCACATGGCGCACAGACCTCTCCTGCTGCGACCGCTGCTCTCCTCTGCAGTGTATTTCGTCAGTCTGTCTGTTCTGCTCCCCGCTCTGGCTCTGGTGAATCCTCTCACCCTCCCGTGCTTCTGACTGTACCCAGTGCTTGTATAAATAAATAAATCTTAAAAAAAAAAAATGGAGAAGCTGAGTATGTCAAAACAGATTTTCACACACCAGTAAGAATGGACAGGATACATCTTTACACTTAGAAGTTCTGTTTTCTTTGACTTCCTGCTATTTCTTATTTTATATATATTACCTAAATTATTGTGTTTTATAAATACGTTGTGTTTTACACAGAAAGTCATTAGTGATTGTTCCCTGGGCTTAGTCCAATCCGGAAGATGCTGGGCCTGAAGCAGAAGCTTTGAGAGATGTCAGAACCAGCTTCAAAGTCAGCTAAGGGAGAGCAAACTCCATGGGGCGTGAAGTGCCACAGGGGCCAGGGAGCAGCTCAAGGTTGAGTGGCACTGATGTGGGCACAGGATAAACCTTTCCTGACATACACCAGGGAATGTTTTTCAAGTTGATGATTATAACCCATTAGTTTGTCATAAATCTGTTTAAAAGGTCACATTTGATATTTTAAGCTGGATGAAATGGCATAGAACAGAAAAGAATAAAAACTATGAGAGCTCAGAGTCCATCCCATCTGCAAGGACACTGTTTTATTTGATGTATGCCTGCATCATACGTCTGGGTTGGGCTACAGAAGGGAGTGGATTTCCCCCTGTGGTGTGGTCAGAGCATTTGAGAATGGCTGCTTTTCTTTGCAGTATTACATCTCCTTGGAGTAGAATAAAAAATAGATTTGACTGGACTTAATCTGTGGTAGCGTTGTAGGGTGGCATGAGACAGGCCACAGGGAAAATCTGCCCTCTCAGCCTGAAGAAGCTTTGGGCTGGGCTGTGGAACACGTAGAAGTGAGGGCATGGCCACTTGGGGCTGGAGCTCACTGGCCATCAGGCCTTTGTCACAGCACATATTCAGAGAAAGCCTGTGATGAGGTGGTGGACACTGAGCTGCTCGTTCTCGCTTTTTCTAGGTATTCACCCAACACTTAGCACAATTGGGTGCACCTACATGAGCGAAAAGAACTTGACCCTTGCCTAGATTTGGGTTCTGTTTGATAAGTTTCTTTTCTTTGAGCGTTGGCACTTTCTACCAGATTTCAACCCGATGGATTATCCACGAGTATAGGTATGTTACGCCAAGTGAGATGAGCAGGTTTATCTGTAAGTAGACAACTAGAGTGACTTTATTACAGAAGTTAGTGTTTGCACAGATGAGTGTATCAATACATTCCAATGATTATATTTATCATAAAAATATGCTTCAATGTCAAAAACACCACATTTTGCAGACAGGTATATTGTATTAAAGGAAGACTGTCTCTTTTCATTGATAATCATTTAAAACCAAGATTTCCCTAATTACTCAGCTTACTTTGGGGGGCAGCAGTGGGAGGTGTTAGCAGTGTCTACTACTCTCAGTAAGAAACACCAGTAACAAAAGTGAAATCCTGCTATGACATGCGGGGAAGATGCAGCTGCTGTCTTGGCAGCAAAGATGGCCAATAAAGAAATAGCAATAAAAGTCTGGGCAGACACCCAAATCATAAAACCCACTTCCTCCCTTGCACTCACTCTCTTGGCCCATCAGTCAAGATAATCACAGATCCATTGGGATTCAGGTGGTGACTCGCCTGCAAAGTCCCTGCATTGCTGTTTGTGTCAGGTAGCTTTGTCCGAGGAGGCAGGAAGGACATCGGGGCTGAAAAAGGAAGAAGGTCCCTGGGACTCTCTGGAAAGAAGCTTCCTCAGGGGATGGTGGGCTGTGGTGGTTTTCACACACCCCATTCCCCCACCCAGTACTCTGAAAGAGGTATGTGTATGGGGCGGGGGAGGGGAGAGGGTTAAACAGAAGAGTCTCCCTTTCAAAGGAATCCTGAGTCACTGCTAAGAACTTCAGGGATTTTAATTCTTAACTGACCCAGAGTCAGTTTCCAGTGGATTTTCCCTTTCACCTGAGCTCAATGCCTGTCAACACAGATTTTTCCACTGGGCCCTAGGGAAGGAGGCCACAAAGCTACGCTGATATCCAGGCATTGACAAGTGATTGATTCTTTCCCAGGTCCCTTAGAAATGCTGTAACTGATATTGAGGAACGATGCTGCCCCCATTCCCCTTGACACAGACCATGATAGCACGCAGCACTGTTGTTTCAGAAGTTGTTTTTATACCCATAATCCTCTCAGATGTCTTAGATAGCCTTGAAAGAGAAGCCATAGGGAATGAACCAAACTATGCTATCTTCCAGCATCACCTCTTTGCAGGAGCCCACAAGTCATGAACCCAAGAATGAGGTTCCTTGCTCAGGGGACCTCTGAGCTCCCCACCGCTCCCTGTGTGGGGGCTGTAAGGTACAGAGGTGCAAAGCAAGAGGATGCACCTCCCTCGAGCGAGTCCATGGTGGTTGTGGGACACTGGCAGCACATTCCCTGCAGCTTGTCTGAGTGAACCCCCAGTGGACACTGACACTGGTGTTATTACAACTACATGGGCTGGACTTTTGGCAAAACGAAAGTTGCAAGAATTGTGAGGGGAGTCACAGTAACACAGGCACTGGGGGCACGGATTGGGAGCCCAGATCATGGCTCAGGGAGAGTAGAAGTGTCCTGGGTGGCACTGACCCTACTCAGCAGGTGGAGACTCCTTCACTGCAGATGCTAAGAGACATCTGTGGGAAAGCTCTGCTTGCCTAGGAAGGGTCCATGACAAATGCTTGTCAGAGTATGTGCATATAGGGATAGGTATAAAGGATTCCACTTCATCAAAAGAAATTGAATTAATAAGCTTGGTAAAAACTGTTTGGTAAAGGAGTAGTGTCCTTTACTGGAAGCAAGAAAAACTTGGCATCAAACTATTTATATTTGACCTTTTTGCTCCTGTATAAATTTCATTAGTATTTCCTATTGTAAAACACACCATTCAAATAAAGGAATGTCCACAATCTCTAATTAAGTATCCAAACACAGTATCTAATTAAGTGTCCAAATTGGTTTTTTCCAAACCAATTCATTTTAATTAAAAAATAGATAGTATTCACAGCTTATCTTTTTTAAAATAAAATTTTGTCAAGAAATATAACTGATCAAGATTACTCAGAGTTGGAGGACATATTACATACTCAGAGACTGGCGAGGGGAAGTCCCATTGCCTTCCACCCGACCTAGCCCCCTAAGGTCCTGCTTGCCAACAGATGCAGACCACTGCTGACATCCCTGTCGGTGCAGCTCCCCCTCCTTTTCAAGGTTGCCTGGCTCATCCCCACAGGTCTCTGCACACAGGACCACTGGGAAAATTTAACCTCCAACAGCACAAACTGGGTTTTGGGAGATCACAAACACTGGGGTATCCAGATGTCTAGATTTCAAGTACAAGTAAATGTTCTAAAAGAATCTGGAGAATGGACATACGCTTACTAACTTACATTTTGCCATGTAAGGACTTTAACAAACATGCAAATAAAATCCCACCATTGTCTGCCATCATCAGGGTTTCATAAGTTTTATGGAAGGTCTTTATTACCACAAAAAAAAAAAGTGAAAGCAAATACTCTTTTTAAATTTTACCTTAAATTTTTTTACTTGAAAAATTAGGCATATACTCTCATTTATGTAAAATTAGGTATGTTATAAACATTTGTTTGCAAAGCTAGGTCAGTCACTTCCCGGCTTCTAGGAGCAGTTATCCAGTGCCCAGGTGTTGACAGGGCACTTGGGGCTTCTTCCTGGGCCAAGTGATGGCTGTACGTGGGATGAGGAAAAGGATTCAGTGTCTGTGGCTGTCACTTTAAAAACAGCTTTAATAAGAGATAAAGGGCACACTTGAAAAGAGACATACCAAAATAGTAACCAGAAACAGGAATGTCGGGGATTTTGCTGCAAAATTTGAAAGCCCTGGTAGATTCTGGAAGTTCTGTGGTGTGCCCTGGAAAGATAGAGGCAAGCTGAGGTCTACCAAAAGCATTAAACAACCCCTAAAAAGGCACAGGGACCACAGAACATGATCTTACAAGGACTTGGTCACTCGGCAGGAATTGGCTTGTGTCAAGCATGGTCTTAGATGACCGGTAAAAATGATCACCAATTGGGGCAGTAATGTAATGTGGGGGATGATGAATAGAGATAACTTTTCAACTCAAGCCCATCCCTCTCCAGGAAGGAGAATGTTCTCAATGTGAAAATGTCAGAAGAAATGGTTCAAAGGGAAACTGAGACCCAGTTTGGCAAGCAATATTCTAGACTCTAGAATCAGTCAGGGGTCTCAGAGAAATCACGGTGAAGAATTCCTGAAAGGCAGAGGCAGACAAATGTTGCCCTGATTTTTTTAATAGAAAAAAAAAATGGGCCCTACAAACTTTACATTTGCAAGTCTGACTCCAAGACCGGTGATATGAACTAAGCAGAGAAAGAAGTGATCATTGTAATTAGCCACCAGCATAGATAAGCAATAAAAAGCCAGACTTATTTTCTCACATTTCAGTGTTTTGCTATTTACTATTACTATTTTCTCACATTTCAATGTTTTACTATGACATGTGGGGTATAGTTTGCAAGAGAGCAAGTTGTAAGATTTTTTTTGTAACTATTTCAGAGTCTCATTTTCAGAAAACTTATTTTAATTATACTTATGAAGGAAACCATTTTAACATTTTTTCCCTGTGATTTTGATATATTTGCTATCTTGTTTTAGCCAATGCTCCAAATTTTTTTCTTTTGGCTTGGATAATGGACTATTTTTAAGTAATAAAACTGTCATACTGGACATTCATGGACAATGCTGCTGACTAATTGTTGCTTCTCTTACACACATTGTAACCCTGAAAAAAAGACTGTCTCCTAAGATTACACCATGAAATCTGTGCCACCATAGATATGGTGGAATAAAAATTAAAAGGGGGGATTGTAGCAGGGTGGTCCCCAGGAAAGGGGGAGGTTCCCTGCCCCACCCAAGGGAGGGTGGAGCTGAGCAGGAAGAGGAGAAGCTGCAGAAGAGACTGAGGAAGGAAGCAGGATGGAGCCAGAAGGAGACCTGGAGGAGGCGCGTGGAGCCTAGAGACACGTGAAGAAACTGCGCTTGTCTTTTGGTTGTGGACTGGGTGACACAGATGTGGGTGAGACCCGTGGGGAGGTGACCATGGCAGCTTTTATCTTGATGTTGATTTTGCTCTTTTCCTTCCGGGCTTGTCTGGTTGTTTCTGGCCCTTTTCTGTGGGTCCCCACTGGAAGATGCTTTAGACTTGTGGCAGGCCTTGGGGCCTTGCTCTGGGCCAATCCCATTTGGATGGATTTTTACCCACGAGGGGATGGGTAACTTTGGGTGCTTCATTTAGAAACTAGACTCTTTGCCTTACCTGTATTGTTTCCTAGTTTTATTAAAGTTCCTTCCCATTAAAGTCTCCTATGTTTTGTATTGATGCGGCGGATGGCAGAACCCATTTAGAATAGGCAGGTTTGCGGGGTTTGGGCTGCCCCTCTCCCTGTCCTATAACAAAGGGTCAATGAAATTTCATGATTTCAAAGTCATTTTGCAATTAAAAATCAGTTTCATTCAGTATTCTTTTCTCTATTCACCTCCTTTCCCATGAGGTTGATTATAAGCTCTGGATTTGTGCAAATGTCAGTGTTGAAAAGAGAAAGGCATTTACTTTGACATCTTAATCTAGCCTGATCCAGACCCCCGTGAAATGTAGAACAGACTGAAAATCATCAAAGGACGTTGCCTCTATAACAGCTAAGTGTCCCTGGTCTGGTCCTTACACTGTCTTCTACTGGATGGGCCATGTTAGTCCCTTCTCTGGTGCACCCCCTTTGCCAAAGTGCAATGACTTCATCCCCACTCCACCTGGGATGCTGGAGAGTTAGTTCTCTCCCACTCTCCTCTGGGACTACAGAAGGTCCCCCCTCTGGCCATTCTGTTCAAGAACCCTCTCACAATCTTCTCTATCCTACTACCCACCTTATCCCCATCTCTTGCTTCTGGTGTATAGCGTCTGTCTGCAAGGCAGCTCTCCTTAACATTCCAATTGAGCAGCAGGTCCTCATTCCTTCTACTATTTGGAACCTATAGATAGAATTCAGTCATCTCCACCCACTTCTTGCCCCCGTGTATGGCTGTAGGCAGGGGACCTGTTGCCCAACCCCAGTGTCTAATTCTCTCGCTGTTTCCCACCTTCTCCTATTTGCTCCTGCTCAGAGTATCTTTATTTTGGAACGGGTGAGAAGGAAGAGGGTGAGCACTAATTGATCTGAAGGCATTTGAAATCTTTTTTTTCCCCTCTGCTTTTTGACAGTCTGATCTTTAAGTCAAGAATTTTAATTTTGTTCCTAGCTTCACATATCCTTTGGGATACTGGAGGGCACAGGTTTACTGGTTGAAGGCAAAGTAGTCCCTAGCAAAGAGAAAATACAACAAAAGCAAGTTTCTTTAAACCTCACCATAACTTCCTAGCAGAAAATAACTCACTATGGAACACTGGAATAATACAGAAAGTCAGACTCATTTTCCACCTAGATGTGGAGACATTCTAGATTGTCAGGTTAGAGAAATGATATAAATATCAACACCTCCACTCCAAAAAGGCCAGATAACCAGATAACCACCTATGAAGTCAATGGTTTTGTAGCTGACCGAATAACCTGATGAAAGCTTATTAAGTTATATATGCAATTGTATGGGGAATATAACAATAAAATTTATAAAAAAAAAAAAAAAAGTTATATAGGTCACTTTCTCTCTGAAAGGAGTGCAACAGTTCTGTATGGTTAGGCATTCTGCTAAACAGCTCCACTAATGAGAATAGAAGATGTGATTATGGAATTTTCAGCTGGTCCACAACTAGGAAAGACAGACTGGCTGCAGCAATGGGCCAAGACACTTGATGAAACTCAACTCAAAAACTGTCTTGCAGTTGGAGTTAATATAATAATGTCATATAACTAGAGGATGGACTCAACCCAGTTAAATAATAAATGGGCACCTAATTCATATCCTAAAAGACTTAACCATAATATGTGCCAAGAATGAGCCATGACATTGGGAAATCTAGTGGATTTCAGATTGTGATTGCAGATTAGTGTATATAGAAGGTTCATCTCATAAATAAAGCAGAAATAAACTTTTGGACTATGGGGCCACTTGATGGTTATCATGAAGGAAGGGAGGAGGGTGGTGGGTAAATTGGGACAAAAGGGCCAGTGGTATGGAGAATCGGAGGTTTGGCAGTGAACTTAGTACATATGCATGTTAATTTTCAAGGCCTGAAACTCGTATAATATTATAATGCAATATTACTTCAATAAAAAGAATAAATACAATTGAAATTAAGTGTTCTCATAGTTATTTGTCCTAGAAAACTACATTTTCTTTCAATCCAATCACCAAGCATCTTATAGTTGTTCCTCAAAAGCATTCCATATCTCTTCACTGTCTCTAGAACAAAGGCCAAACTCTTTTTTCAAAGTGCACTCTGCCCTTCACATTCTACTTTAACTTTCTAGCTCATTTGCCACTGTTCTAGCCTCCTACCTGCTGTCTCATTCCAAACCACAAGCAATTCCCAGAGAGGCCAAGCTTTTTTGTGCTTTTGATTCTTTTTCTGGACCATCTTTGTCTAAAAATTTCACCTCTGCTATGCAGTATGGGAAAGTGTGGTTGGGAAGGGAGATGGGCTGAAAGGCTAGACTTTTGGGATGGTAGGATGGCACAGGAACAGACACCCATGAAACAGGAGCTAGATAGCAATGTGAGCACAGATAACAGAGACTGGCGAAGACAGGAGCTATACAGAATTGGGGAAGTGCAAATCAAATGCTGGGTGGGTGCCAGAGGGACATCAAAACCAAGGTAGAAAGTCAGGAGTTGAAGCGAGAGAGAAACAGCAATGAAGGAAGCCGCCGACCTGGGATGCTGGCCTCCTTTGTGACTTTAGTCATTTCTGGAAATCTTTTATTTTTTTTAAAAAAAGATCTATTTTATTTATTTATGCATACAAGAACTGAGATGTTGGCCAGAGGTGGGGGGTGGTGGTGAGAGGATTCACCAGAGATAGAGTGGGGAGCAGAACAAGTGGACCTACTGATATACGCTGCGGAGGGGAGTAGCAGGCGAGACAGGAGAGGTCTGCTGTGCCATGTGGGTAGCTCCATGGCCAGGTATTGAATTCATGCCGCAGTGGCTGCCAATAGCTTAACCCCTGCACCACCAGGGAGACCCCTCTGCAAATCTTTTTAATCTTTATCTTCTTTATATCTCCTGATTCCAAGACAGAGCTGACCAACACTTTTCCCGTGGCAACTCTGCAACATAAATACTCCTCTTACATCTGCCAGGGCCCAGATTTTCAATTATTTGGTTTTATTTCTAATTATCATACTAGACTGAACACTTGTTTGCTGAGGCGTCTTTGATTTACCTATGTAATCCCAGGGTCTAGTCAACAGTATTGCATTTGTATAAACATATGTATTTATGTATCTACAAATATGAAAATAATATTTGTTTAGTAAATTAAGGGTAATTTATAGTAATTAATGTAAATCTTAGTAAAAACCACATTTCTCAAACTATCATACTAATATTAGTATATAGTAATCAATGCATCCTAATCTATCTCATGATGAGAAAATCATTTTCTAAAAAAATTCATTACTGAATGGAAAATGCTTTTTAACCGGTGCTCTGAGTTGCTGAATCTACTCAAAAGCAAGGCACTAGATCTTGGGGTATCTCCATGAGCACTCTGATACTGAGGGCCAATTTAGAGGAAGTGCAAGTCTTCTAGTGAGAAGGAAATATTGCCTGTAACACCATAGAACCCTTTCATGATCCTTCCAAGCTTGACTTTGAATGTGAGTGGGCCAAATCCCTACCATAGAAAGGTGCTATTTCATTATTGCTCTTATATTTGCCTTCACTAGGCTTTTTTATGTGCTTAATTTGATGGAGTCAACTTTGAAATGAGTTAACCTTACTTAGATACTTATTTACTTAGAGGTGCTCATGGACCAGCATTTTTGTCTATTGTTTCTTATCTGCTTTTCAGAGCACAGAATCAGAGCAACCATGTCATGAATGTTCTTTCTACTTGTAATGCTAATAAACTTCAGTTATTCATTCATTCTGCAAATACTTCCAAGCACCCGCTATGTGTGAGGCACTATTCAAGATGCAGGGGGCTGCATCAAGTATCACCATGGATAACATCCTGCCTTCACGGGCCTTTTGTTCTAGTAGAGAGAAGAGGAAAACCGATGCTTAAATACGTATATCACCATAATGATAAATGCTATAAAGAGCAGTCACTGGAGTAAGGGACCCAGAGGAAAACAGAGGTTATTATTTTGGGTTGTGACAAGACCTTAAGGAGTATTTGAGGGAATGTGAGCTGTATTATGTTGGCATGGGGTTGGGGAGGACAGAGATAAGAACTGAGGTGGAGACACTGTCAGATCTTGTCAGAGTAGAACTCCAGATGTATTCTCAGTGTGATGGGAAGTCATTGGAGGTTTAAGAAGCCTGTGATATGCTGTGATCTGTATTTTAAAAGGCTCCGTCTAGCTGCTGAGAAAGGAAGAACAGTGCAGGGCCAGATGTTTGTAGATGGTAAGGAGTATGGTAAGATTGGTGAGTTCAACAGAAACTGCTTCTGTTTTTCACTTTGTTTGCAGTAGACAGAACCTCTTGATCAGCAGATCTGCTGACCCAAGTGTCTGCCCTCTGGGAGGATTGCCCTCCGAGCCACCTCAGGATGACAAGTCTTCGTCTGCTAGTGGCGGATCCAACTGTCTTATCCTTGGCATTCTGCTCTGGGTTTCCTCGAGGGGCTGATCCTTCTGTTGTGTTGGCGTGAATCAGCGGAAGTTCCTGCTTATCAAGCCAGAGCTTATCTGTTAATATAATTTATTACAACCTTTGTTGCCTGAGATTTTTCTTCCTAGGAACTCACTTTATTAAGCCAAAATCCACAATAAGAATGTCAGATCTGCTGGTCACTGCACTGTGAAAAAAGAGGGGTGGAAAGGCCCTATTTGTGGACTTCAGGACCCTCTCTGGTACCTGACTGCTCACACATGGCAAACCTGATGATGTTTGAGCACAATCCACCAACGATGAGGCTAGCGTCCTGTCTCACATAGGGCAGGATGTATTCTGGTTCACTGGCTAATGCCTAGTGGGTTCTTCCCAAATCACTCACATTGTGGTCTACCCTGGAGACCAAGTCAATTTTATTTCCTGCAACAGCCAAATAAGGTCTTATGAGGATGAAACTTCCCAAGCCAACAACCATAAATTCTGCATAAAATATAAAAAACAGCTATTTGATGGCATCAAAGAGGATCCAAAAGAAGGGATATTCTGGTGGTGTTAGAAGAAACAGTTGGCCATACCCTGAGTGTCCCTGCATGCTCTTTGGGAATTTGGCTAGAAGGCGGAGGCTCTTATTACTTTTAATCTAGACCATTACTCAGAGTTGAATTTACAATGAGCAATCTTGAGGGATTGCATCAGGATGACACAAATCTGTGGGACAAGGAGCAGACTTGTTAATTGCTTTAATAAAAAGGGGTAGCTCCCCCAAGCTCAGTTTAGCACTCTTGAAATGCAACTCACTGTGTGTGCAGGCATGTTCCTGGGACCCAGGGGTCTTCCATGTGGGACTGGGGGGCAGGGAAGTGAATGTCAGTATGTTGATATTCATGATGCTTTTGTTTCTGGGAGAAAACTATATACCAGATGGTGTCAATTATATGGGGATTATAGAGAAATCAAACAAAGGGTCAAAAAAGACAAGCTTTAAAACCTTACTTAAAAGCTGGGCCTTCCCAGTGGTGCAGCAGGTTGAACACAGCACGTTAAACACAGCACTGTGAATCTGTCGGCAGCCTCCACAGTGTGGGTTCAATTCCTGACTGGCCAGTGAGATACCCACATGGCACGGCAGACCTCTCCTGTCATGCCCACTGCTCCCCTCAGCAGTGCTTTTGGTCTGTCTGCCTGTTCTGTTCCCCACTCTGTCTCTGGTGAATCCTCTCACCATCCCGTGCCTCTGGCCTGTGCCCCAGCTATTGTATAAATAAAAAATAAATCTTAAAAAAAAAACCCTTAAAAGCTGACCATAGATCTAAGGCATCCAGAGAGGCAAACGTGTATCAAGAATTGAAGGGGGGAGACAAGCACAATGGACTGTGGTAGAGGACTGTGGGTGCTCTGGTGGTGGGAGAGCTAAGGTGACCACACCTGAAGGGAGAAATCCTATACTATCAAAATATTGACAAGAATATAAAACAATGGTACCCCATTGAAAAGAATTTTTTAAAGTTTTGCTTCTGACCCAGCAAATATTGACTTGTAAGTAGGGTAGAATCAAATTACAGATGTTAGAAAGGGAAGGAGACACTTGGGAGAAGGAAATGTCTCTGGGTGATTTCCTTGTTTTCATGACTTTTGACCTGACAGCTGAGTTTCTGTCATGTGGAAGGGGTGAGTCTAATAGAAAGTCTGCAACCTTTCTGACTTAAAGAATAAGATGCCAGAGCTTGGGACAGCCACAGCCATTGGAATGTAAGAGGGAAATCACAGAAATGAGTATCAGAGGGAGGAACTATGAATTCATTCAAATAATGAGTGAATTCTACCTTCCTCTTCACCTGACCTCTGAACCATGCATTTGCGAGGCAGATTCCAAATGACCCAGGGGAGACTGAAATTTCAGAGATGAGACTGAAGCTGCTGCCTGAAAGACAGAGTTTGCACTTTGAATTAAACTAAGTTAACTGCCTGCTACTAAGAGTTTGGAGAAATATAATAGAATCCAGAATCTCTATAACACAGAATTTACAATGTCCAGAATTAATCCAAAATTATCAACAAAGACATAGAAAAAGAAAAAAAATAAGCTCCATTCTCAAGATTAGAAATAAGCAAAAGAGAATGACCCTGAGATGACCTGATTCCAGATGCTAGAATTAACAGACAAGGATTTTAAAGCAGCAATTATAACTGCTCAATGATGAAAAGAAAATAGGTTTATAATGAATAGTAAGGACATTTTTTAAATATGCAAATTTAATAATTAAACTATACAATGCATGGGTAAACAATCCCTAGATAGGCTTAACATCAAAATGGAGAGAGAGAAATAACTCAATAAACTTCAAGCTAGATGAACAGACATTGCCTAATTAATATAAGGAAGAATAAAACATATTAAAAAGTGATCAGCTTGTAATCAGGGAAATAAAAGTCAAAACTACAATGAGATACCATCTTATATCAGTGAGAATGGCACATATTAAAAAAACTAGCAACAACACATGTTGGCAAGGATGTGGAGAAAAAGGAACTGTCCTGCACTGCTGGTGGTAGTGCAAACTGGTCCAACCTCTATGGAAAGCTGTGTGGAGATTCCTCAACCTACTAAAGATAGAGCTTCCATATGATCCAGCAATTCCACTCCTAGGTATTTACCCAAAGGACACAGAAACATTAATTCCAAAGAGCATCTGCACCCCTATGTTTATAGCAGCACTATTTACAATAGCTAAGCTTTGGAAACAACCTAAATGCCCCAAAATAGATGACTGGATCAAGAAGATGTGGTACATATACACAATGGATATTACTCAGCAATCAAAACAGATAAATTCATGCAATTTGCAGCAACATGGATGGCGCTGGAAGGGATCATGCTCAGAGAAATAAGCCAGAAAGAAAAAGAAAAATAGCGGATGGTCTCACTCATAGCAGGAATCTAGAAAACCTAAATAAGGGGCCAGGAAAAAGAATAACTATAAGAAAGAAAAAATCAAAATCAACTAACAACTAGAACCAGAGACACACTATGGGGTGGGGGGGAAAGGAGGCATTGGGGTCAAAATAAGGGGGGGTGCAATTGTATTGGGAATATAAAAATAAAAAATTTAAAAATTAAAAAAAATAAAAAGTGATCAGTCCCTTAACAATTTGGGGGATAATATTCAAAGGTATAATACATATGTAATTGAGAATGAGAATAATATACTTTAAAAATAATGATTGAAAATTTCCTAAATTTGGTGAAGACATTTATTTACAGATTCAAGAAGGTCAGCAAGCCAAAACAGAATAAACACAAAGAAAATCATCTCTAGGCACATTATAATCAAATTGCTAAAATCAAAGATACAGAGAAAAACCTGACTGTTGTCAAAGTCACAAGATACATTATAGATAGGGAAACAATGATTCAAATCAACCAATTTTACAGTAAAACTGTGGAGACCAGAAATCAATACATCTTCAAATTGCTAGGGAAAAAATTTCAATCCAGAACTCTTTATAATGTATAAACAAAGACAAAATGAAAACATTTTTCAGATAAAAGAAAACTAAAAAAGAAAAATTTTCCCAACAGTTGTATAGTATAAGACATGCTAAAGGAGGCTCTCAGGTTAAAAGAAAATACCAGATAGAAAATCTTTAAGAAGGAATGAAGAGCCAGTATGTGGGAAAATACAAAAAACAATTTTTCTATTATTTTCTTTAAATGCATTTGATTCTTTAGAGTAAATACTTTTAACATTGCTTTGAGGGTTTAGAACATACATATTCTAAAGAGTGTGAAGTGGCTACAAATGGACCTCAATGTTGCAAAATTCCTACATTGTACAAGCAGTGTTAAACACTAAATCCAAGTAGACTGTAAAAAGTTAAGGATGTATATTGTGCTCCCTAGAGCAACCACTTAAAAAATATTGTCAAGTGGTATAGAAAAAAAGACAATAAAGTGCAATTTTTTTTAAAAAAGTAATTTTTAAATACTAAAAAATGGTGGAGAACAAAAGACAAAAAGAAAAACAGACCAAACAGAATGTGACCCAAACATAAATTCAACATTATCAACAATTACATTAAATGTTAATAGACTAAATGCTCCAACTAAAAGGCAGAGGATGGTAGAATGGATAAAAGAGGAAGGTCCAAATATATGCTCTCTTCAAGAGATGCACATTATATACAAAGGTAGAATGGATTAAAAAAGTTACACCATTTTGATGGGAAGAAGTCTGGAATGGAATTCAAGACAGGGTATTATCAGAAATAAAGTGACGCATTTTATAATGATAAAGACCAGTCAATCAGGAAGATAGAATAGTCACAAATATATACATCCTAATAGGACTTCACAATATGTGAAAGAACAATTGAAAAAATTAGAGAGAGAAATAAACAACTCTATTTTCAGTAACTGATAGAACAACCAGACTCCCCATTCCCCCCTCAAAAAAAAATCAGTTAAAAACATCATAGCTTATTGAAGGTTACAACTAGAAAGCCCAAACTGTAAAACTCTCCATGGCATTGTTTTAGGAGCATCTTTGGAATTTCATTAATGAAAATAGATGTTCAGAATAAAATAGACATGTCATTATGGTGCTAATCATGCCTCTAGTTCCCTCTCACAGAAAATGTCCCACTCATGCCCTTGTTGAAAAAACTCTGAGGAAGTCATAATTTTAACATGAGAATCCTAGCTCCTCCTGCCCTTCCTCACCTCCCCGCAAGCCCTGGTACACTGAGAGCCTCTGGGATGAGAAAGGGCCCTCCCTCCAAGCACTGAGATGACTCTACACCTGCCAGTGTCCTACGATTGTGGTTTCAAGAACTCTGCCTCAACAGAGGTAATGTTGCACCTCAGGTCATTAGTTGCATCTCTCTGATGCACTCACAGAAATGTCATCTAGGAGATACTGAGAAAACGGGGTTGCTAGCAGCAAGTGCCAGAGCTAAAATGATGTATAGAAGGCATAGCAACACCAGTTATGAGTTATGAAAAGCAATCCAAGGTGATAGGTGAAAAAATACAGGAAGGAAGAAGTAAGCAAGTCAGAGGTGTAGGAGAGGGAGCAGACATGCAAACAGCAGATGAGTGTGAACGGTGAAGTACCCACTGATGGCAGGTGACGTACAACTGCTGCTTCTGAGGTTTCTAGAGCTGCCTGGTATCTGTCTCTGGAGAGCACTGGCTGCTCCATGGTCACCCTCCTTGGAGTGCCATGATTCCTGCCATTCACAGTCCATTACATTATGGGTGTCCTGGCAATAAACTCCATCTTACTTGAGGCAATGCAAGGGGGCATTTGTTTTGTGCAATTTAAAAACCTAATTAGGCCAAAGTTATTAATAAAATTGAAGCTCTGCTCAGTGCTTAGCAACTCTAGTGGTTAGCATTATCGTTTTAATTTTGTGAAGACATTCATTTACCAATTCAAGAAGATCAGCAAACCCAAGGCAGGATAGAGACAAATAAAACCATCCATAGGCCTCTTATAGTCAAACTGCTAAAAACCAAAAATATAGAGAAAAACTTGAATGTAGCCAAAGACACACAACATATATGTTATAGTTTCACATTATGCTGAAACTTTAAATTCCTTAATATAGAAGCATCGCTTTCTTTAAAAAAAAAGTTTGCCTTTTTTTAAATATGTAATGAATTAATTTTTAAGTGGAATAAGTATTCAAAGGAAATTAAGAAAAGTTGTTTTAATTTCTAAATCTTTCTGAAATGTATTATAGTATCCATTTCTTCCTAAGTCTGAGTTTCCTCTATTTTTAAAGACTTATAAGAGGTATTTACTTAATAATGTATAAGAAGAAAAATAAAGGCCTACATATCTAGTTTAAGTGAAAATGGACACTAGAGCTTGCTCCAGTGTAATTTTGACTGCACTGCAAGGTGTAAGAGCTTGGGTACTAGAGTCAGAAAAAAACTGGGCTTCTATATCATCTATTCTACTTACTCACCTGAAAGATCTCAGAACAGTTACTCTGACCCTCAGTGTCCTCATTTGTCAGACAGGAATAATAATAGTATCTGCCTCTTAGGAAGTTTGTGAGAAGTGAAAGAAACAGTATGTATAAAGTGATTCACATAATAAATCCTCAATAAACGCAAGCTTGTACTATGGGATATAGACAGCAGAGGAAGCTCAGGGCAATAGGGCAAAGTGAGGAGACAAAATGAGGGAGAACAGAAGAAGAGATGGAAAACTCTGAGGAAAGCTTAAGTCACTTCGATTCACACTCCTAAAGACAGGATCCCAGAAGGGTCTGGAATAGCCTCTCAGGGCAGGGATTACTCTTGCTTTCGCATTTCTTGAACATGGTAGAGACACTGGCCTGGTAAATGCTGCTTGAATGAATGATATGAATGAATAATATTGCACTAAAAACTGTGGCAAAATGTCTGTGACTTTGAGGTCCTGGGAGAAAGTCCCAAAGTTAGCAAAGCCCCAGTAAACAAGGGAGCTTCTGAGTGCAGGCTCCCACATTGGGCCAATTCTCCGCTGAGATCTCTGTTATGCAGGTGAGTGGGTGGCATCAAGTTATCTTAGCACAAAGCAGGTGCTCTATAATATCTATGGAAGGAATGAAGGCATGAGTAAATGTGGCATCATCTGAAAAATTTGTTCGCCAACCTCACTAAAGGATCACAAATTCATGGGAAACAAAGATGGGCAATGTTTTCCTGGAGATGGATAGAAATTATGGAACAAGGTCTTAATGAAGTCACCTTATACTTATCTGTTATGTTTCCTAATTAAAGCGCATTGCAATATGGACCAATTTAGAAAATACAGCTTGGTCTACCAAAAGCTTGAGAGAGCTAAACTGTTGCCAAGGACAGTGTGAACCGAATTATTTAAATGAAAATACTTGTCTATCCATTCAGCTCGGAAAGAGGTTGACATAGCAGCATCTAGATTACAGTTTCTATTTTTCTATTAAAGACTCAAATTTCTGATAAGACCCTGAAAGCACATCCAGTTCTTCATGTATTTTCATAAAGCATATGTGTTGTTCTGAGGAAATGAGAGCAAAGCGAAAATATGCAAAATGAATTGTTTCAATTCTGGACAATTGTTCTATGAGATATTGCTTGACTTTTAGAAGTAGTAATAATGGGTAAGTGAAGGATTTTAAATGAATGCAATCCACATGTTTGAAATGCTATAAAAATCATGAGAACTTACTCTGTAACACCTGATGCAAAACCATTTCCACAATGATTCTCTTCTTGTTTGTTCTAAAAGCAGCATTGATTGTTCTAAAAGCAGGTAGGAAAAAGGCAGCCTTGAGCTAGAAATGCAAATTCCTGTTATTATGAAATCATGGAAAGATGGTTTAGGACCAAGAAATAGCAAGTTCTACCCAGGCTATAATAACAGGAACCCAATAAGGAGTTGCCACATGCAATGTTCCTAATTCACCTCTCCCAATATTTCACAATAAGCCATTACCATGGCAACTTAACCTCCAACCACACAAAAGAAACACCTCAAATACTTTCTTTAGGATGACACAGCTCTCACACAAGATCAAAGGATTTGTTTAAAAAACACTTTCTGATGCTATTTTTAATGGCTTTTAAAAGATAGATTGGTGGGGGGGAGAAATCAGTGTACAAACAGAATGAAGATGAACCAAGTACCTGAATGACTGTTACACATTTTTATAGTTTTAATGACTGAAGACCTACTGTAATGATATCAATAAATAAAATCTGTACACACTGGTTAGAGGAGAAGTTTCATTAATGCAGGTGTCATTCTATCCCCAACACCAATGAATAGAAGTATTTCGTTTTATGCTACTTTGAAAGGTACTTCCAACCCACTCCAGTAATTTGTCCTTAAATATCTACCATCTTACTTAAAGAATTTTTCAGGCAACCAGTCATTTATAAGCATACACCAATGTGGAGGTTGGGGAGGTAGGCAGGCACTCATCTATATAAGTCCCAGGTCATTCAAAATTAAGGACTTAGGAGCTAAACACTGGAGAGAGCAGTGTGCCAGATATTTGAGGGACTTGTTGATGAGTGTCCCTCATGAAGCTGGTTTGACTGGGCACGGTTGGTTATTTTTCCTTGTGGAAAAATAATTGAAAGTCTGGGCTTCCTCTTGGCACATCGGTAGCACCATCTTTTAATAAAAGGATTACAAATATCTCATGACCCAAACAGCTTCCTCTATAGCATGACTTGAGCTAAAAGAGCGCAGGCTCGGAAGTCACAGACGAGGGTAACTGGGATGAATGTGTATGGTCCAGGGGTTCCCCTGTTATTTAATATCTTCTTTTTTTTTTTTTTTTTTTTGCAGGGATTCTGTCTTGGAGACCTTGACCATGTTTAAAATTAAAGTGCCCCTGGTGCTGCAAGGAGTTGAGCACAGCACTGTGGGGCTGTCCACAGCCACTGCAGCACAAGTTCAATCCCTGGCCAGGGAGGTGACCCACACAGCGCAACAGACCTCTCCTGCCTCACCCGCTGTTCCCCTCAGCAGTGTATTTCAGTCAGTCTGCCTGTTCTGCTCCCCACTCTGTCTCTGATGAATTCTCTTATACACCCATTCCTCTGGGTGTTCTTGTATGCATAAATCCCAATTCTTGTATGCATAAACAAATATTTTTTTTTTAAATTGACGTGCTCTACAGAAGTGAGCGGGAAATAAGGAAGATATGTGGGTGATGCTTTCACAATCCCCTGAAGCTCTATGCTTGCAGTGTCCTGCCTTAGTACATATTCATATCTCAAGTTCAGCCACATCAAACAGTCACTTAACACACTGAAATTCAACAAAAGTCACTGGGTCAGAAAACTGAAAGGAGGAGAAATAAAGTTGTTCAGTTAGGATTTCCTTCATCTAAGTACTTCTGGGATGAGCACGTTGATGGAAGACAGCTCCGTAGGTCCACTAGGTCCTTGGTGCCTGACCCAAAGTGAGGCCCCACTAGGCAGAAGGATCTTAGGCTACACACAAGTGATCACTTTCTCTGCATTGGAAGAAGTAGGCTGGGAGATGATTTTTGGCCTCTAAGATGGAGCCTTCCTAATGGATTTTCAAGGGTAATTTAACCATGTTGCATAGACTTTGCAAGATAATTGGCATAGAAGATGCAGCTCCACTATTTTTAATTGTCTACAGCAGAGGACCTTCACTCTGTGGAACCAGACTTTCTGGTTTCTTTAGAAGGCTGTTTCACTACCTGAAATGTAAATTGAAATTCAAAAAATATCCGACTTATAAATAGAGTGAGGCTCAAAAGTTTATTTGCAGGCTGGCTGCTTGGAATTCAGATGCATTTTGCTATAAAAACAATGTTATAAATGGTGCAAAAGGTATGTGGGTTCCCAGAATATCCCTGCACATCTTTGTTCTGAAATTTATACATTTGCAAAGGAGAAGAGGGGAAAAGAGGCATAAGAAGGACATATGTTTTACAGACAGTCCCCACCTAAGCTGGTTCAACATAAGATTTTTGACTTTACAATAGTATGAAAAGCATTACACATCCAGTAGAGACTACTCTGAATTCTGATCCTTTCTGGGGAAGCGATATGCAATATGACCCTCAATCCTGATGGTTAGAGAGGCGGCAAGCACAACTCCCAGTCAGCACTCAAAAATGTACTGTATCAATTAATTCTATGAGATACTCAGCATTTTATTATAAAATAAACTTTGTGTTAGATAATTTTGCCCAGCTGCTGGTTACATAATTGTTCTGAGTACACGTAAGGTAGGCTAGGTTAAGCTATGATGTGCCAGAAGGAAGGTGTTCTAACTACCTTTTCTACACCATATTTTCAGCTTCTTAGTTTTTTGGGACATGACCCCTAGGGAAGATGAGGAAGATTATAGTGGCTAAAAGCCCTCAAGCCTGGCTGGCTGTGTTTAAACGCCACTGCTCACCATTTTTTGGCCTTGACCAAGTTAATCGGTTGCTTCTCTGGCCAATGGGGCTAAAAGAGAATTTCCACCAGAGGAGTTTGTGAAGATGCATTCAGCCAACACAACACAGGTCTCACACAGGCAGTGCTGTTTGCTCCTATGATTGTTCCTCTGGGTGTGAACTGTTCATCCATCCTAGCATTTCCATCCTAGCATTTCCTAGCATTTGCATCTCCAAACACCAACCATTCCCAAGAGGGGGAATTCAGCCATCCCAACCAGACCATGCCTAACCAGAAACATACGCTGAAATGAATATTTGATTTAATATGAAATGATGAAAAAGAGAGGGTGTGATGAGGGGAGGCAGCTGGATACTTTTCTTCTTACCATGGTACTATGCTCTCTTTTTACCTTGGCCAATCATGTGAGCTCACCCCATTAGATTCCCCTCAGTCTGGGGTGCCTGCAGCAAGAGGCAGGAGAATTAGGTGATGGGGAGGAGAACTTTCTCTAGGTTTCCTGAAGCCTGCTAGACAAAACTGGTGGAGCTGTCTTGCAGAGCAGTCCCAGAGTGAAGAGAAGGGACAGTGGGAGCTCACAGGCTACAGTCCTGTGATCCTCACCCAGCCCTGCCTCCTCAACCCCCTGTTCACCAGACATGGTCTTGCTGGGAAGCCTCCCACCTTCCAAATCCAAGACATGATCCTCTAAATGTTCCCAGTGGGAAATGACAGAAGACTGTAGATTGAACCGTGAGGACACCAAGGTTCTAGGCAGGACCACACCACTTTCTCAATCTCAGAAGCAAATACAATATATTTGGGGAAGAAAGACATTCCGTGACCCTTTTCAGTTCATTTAAGCATACCCAACTGCTCATTCATTCATTCATTCATTCATGTACTCAATAAATCTTTTGTGTTTATGATTATGTGAGAGTCTGAGAACACAGATCAGTAGCCCTTTGTGTTTGTTTTGAAGAAAGGAAATTTTCCTCTTTTGAGGAGCTCACAGGTCAGTGCTTATAGAGACTGCTTTGGTTAAAGGCAGCCTTATTTACCTCCAAATGTTGACAAACTCAGTTGTGGGGCAGCACAGCTCCGCCCAGGGCCCACAGAACATGCTTGATCCCCTGCCCCTCACACCCAGAGCTGTCTCGTGGCCTGGACCCTCTTCAAAGAATGCAGAAAGGAAGAGGGTGGTCTCTGAAAACGCTTTGTTTTCTAGAGCGGACTCCACCCACCTCCTGCCTGAGTGAGCTTGCTGGTCCTGTGTATCAAAGATGCTCCTGGAGTCGAGGAGTGACTTCACAGTCCTCATGGAAATTGGGTTTCATCACAGAGACTACAGACTTACTTATCTGGAAATCTAGAATATTAATTTGTATTAACGATTGAGCCATGTTCTATGTTTTTCATTTTTTTTCCCCTCTGGTATTTTTAAGCAGGTTTTGGAACAATTTGAAAACAGAGGGCACAAGAGACTATTCAATAAGGAATGTTGATGAGCAGAACATTTAGTTCTCCTTTTTCTAACTTACGTCTAAGAAATAAACGTTTAGGCATGTGGCTGTTTTTCATAACATCAATCTAAAACCAAGACCGCACAGAGGGAAGGGATGTACTTTCTTGGGGTTCCCAAGCTGAGCTAAGCCAAGTTGTGTGTCTGTTCACCAGCAGTTGTAGAGTGATGGCCCCTACATGCCAAGCATGTGTGGGCCTGTGCTTTGCTGCCCTTGTTAACTTCATTATGGCCAAGTGATTTACAAGCCAAGGAAATGGGAACAGAGATGACAGAAAACCTGTCATCCAAGAGCCTGTGTGCCATTTGCCACATGCTCTTCCTTAGCCCATCCTAGCAATGGACAATGTTCCAGAGGTGCTACTTGTTAGTTTGGGTCCAAGAGTAAGAATAATGCAGAGCAGCTCCCAGTTGACCCATGAAGAAATATAGTGTGAATGAGAAATAAACTCTGTGCTTGAAGTGACTGAGATTTGGGGGCTGTGTGCCTCAGCAGCATAGTGTTACTTGAGGTGCTGACAAATGTGGGAAAGAAAGCTTTTACCCCTCAGGGCTGCCTGTGTGAGAATCACTGGAGGGTGCTTCCTATATCTTTCTAAGTCTCTCTTTTGCCTCCTTGCAATTTACCTTTTCATTTCAAAGCCCTCTTATAAAGAACATACCTTTATTCATTAATCTTCATGCTAATATTGTTGTCATTTTGTATTTTGCAGTAGCAAGGTATGAATGAGCAAAAAAAAAAAAAAACACTAGAGGGGAATTAGAAGGCATAGGTTGTCTTACTGGTTCAATGCTTCTGCCATTAACCATCTGTGTGAGCCCTGAGCAAAACTTCAGAATCCTGTGGCAACAGTTTCTTACTCTATAGCACAAGGTTTTGCATCCCATGATAAATTATACCTGCCCCAGAGAGGTTTTGTTCAGTCCACAATAGGGTGAGTTTTCCCCTTTTAATTAAACCATGAAGGAAAAAAATTGTCAACATTATAATTTAAAATAATCACATAAAAATCCAGCTTGCTTACTCTCTTTTCTACAGGCATTCATGTAACAAATATTTACTGAATACTTACTGTGTGTTCTTACTCTTCTACTTAATCTTCTGAGCACTGGGGTAACAGTTAAAAAACCAATCAGGCAAAAATCCACGCCTTCTAAAGCTAACATTCCTTTTTCTTTCTTTTTTTTTTTTAGAACTGACATTCTAGAATATTTTCAGATTCTTAAAATTGGAGTGATCTGGCCATATTTCAACCTGAGGAGCTGAGGGCACCTGCTCCCATTAGACTGGATTTTGGGTCCCAGCCAGGCACTCACTTTTAAACCCTATCCCCCATTGTTGTAGCATCTGAGTTTGTCATGTTTAGATCAAGTGACCTTTCAGGATCTTTCATGTGTTGTATGCATGAAAAAGGAGTATTTCCCGGTGTGCTGCAGAAAATCAGAAACTGTTGATGTACAAAAAAAGGACATGGTCTCTGCCCTCTACCATCTTAGCTCACTAGCTCTCCCTTGACTGAAATCTTCCAGAAAGACAGAAGCATACCCAGCACGCTTCTGCCTCCTTGGCTTCCATCCTGCCCCTTCCCCCTTCTCCCAAAGCTCTTCTGCTTCATTCTGGAGATGCAGATTTGCTTTGTAAACAACCAGAAGTGCGTATACCTTAGGTATCTTAAATATTTAACTTCCTGTCTAAAACTTTCGCTCAGCTGTCAGATGGGAATTAACATATCACTTTAACAAGATTCTGGAAAGTCCTATTTGTTCTGCAACGTTGTTTCCCAATAGCATCCTTGTCCTCCTTCCCAGTAAGTCCAAGAAGGCCTGTGGGTGCACAGTTCTCCTGAATTATAATGTTGACAGGTATTGTTTATTGGGTATTTTTCCATGATTTAATTAAAAGAGGGAAAATTCACCCCTATGTGGACTGAACAAAACCTTGCTCAGGAATTTCAGCTCCAGGGGGGCTGGGCTTGGTGAACCAAGTATGCTGGGAGATGCTAAAAGACTATTCGCAAGGTTATTGTAAGTCATCAGTGCTATAACCATGCCTTCCACCTCTCCTTTCTTTTCTTGTTCTTTTGCTTTTTCTCCTTAGGTGGGATTGTAGATGAGTCATCTTTTGAGTCATTTCCGTATTAAGTAGCAGGGTTCATGCTATCAAGATAGGGAAGAAGGAAGACAGAACACCAAAGCTATTACCACACATATTAATGGATAGATACACACATATCCACACCCACGGTGCACACAAATATTCCATTACTCAACTGAAAGACAATTAAAAGGTTGTTTTTCTCTGTAAAAATTTTCATCTGAAGCAGCTAAGACATAGTAAGCCAAGTTTCCGCCAGAGTAAAATTTTATAACTAAGTTATAAAAGCTTGAAAATAGCAAGACACAATGGAAACCCTGACACAATCCTAATTACACTGTCACCAAACATGATGTTAAAATGTACATATAAATGTTCCTTTTTAATCCTATGAATTACCCCTATAGATATGTCTGGAATTATATTTCTGATGTCTGACATACCTATCCTACCTCCAAGAAGAATAATTATTCTAGGCTCCAGATCAAAATAGGTTCTTTTCAGTCAAGCTTCTAGAAATATCTCTCTGAGGTTGAAAAAAAACTCCACCAAATATTAACGGGAATAATAATAGAAATAACTTCAGCTGTTAACATTTGTTGAGAACTTGCTCTGTTCAGGTTCTGTGTGAAGGGTCTTATCTGGTTTATCTCATGTGACCCTCACAACTGCCCTGTGATGTGCTCCTCTTGGTGTGTGTCGGGGGGTCTTCTCCATTTGTCTTTTCAAGTCCATTCTCCTTCTTTCCTTACCCTGTTCTGTGCCCTGGACAGTATCTTTAATGTTCCCATGCCTTTTGGCTCCTATCTCAGCCAGGAATGGGATGAAATCAAAATCAAATATGGGTACTTATTCCAGAGCTCTTGTTTCTTTGGTGGTGGTGATGGTGGGCTGACTTATCTCTGTTTTCCCAGTTCCTGTCAGGGCCTCTCCTCGAACCAGTACTCTCTCCTCAGCTTCTGGTAATTAATCCCCATCCTCATCCCACCGGAGAAGCTTTGTATTCCCAGGATGCATTGCCATCCTTTGTTGAATGCATTTAATTTTGCTTACATTCTTGTCATCAGTCTCTTATTAAACCCTCTCAATTACTTTGAGTATGATGTCTATTTTCTGGACTCTGGATAATACAGTACTATCATTTCCCTTTGATAGGTTAAAAATAAATGAGGCTTTGACATGCTATGCTCAGAAAGACTGTAAATCTACCCTCTGGCCACTCAAACACCAATGATGTCTTCCCCTCATTTTTTTTTTTCTGATTTTAGCTTGGTAGGAGGCTATGTTCATTGCCTCTTGCTGCTGTAACAAATTACCACCAACTTAGTTGCTTCAAATATCATGAATGCAATGTCTTACAGTTCTGGGGGCCAAAAGTCCCAACGAATTTCACTGAACTGAAGTTGAAACAGAGACAGGATGGTTCGTTCTGCAGATCCTCAGAGAAGACCCATCTCCTTATCTTTCCCAAGGTCTACAGCTCTTCATTCCTAGCTCTGTCCTCCACTTCCAAAGCCAGCAGTCTCCCATCTTAAATTCTTCATTGCCTGTCATCATAGCACCTCTGTCTGACACTTCTGTAGCCATCCTTTCCTCCTCCATCCTCCTGTAAGGATGCCAGTGGTGACATTTCAAACCCACTTGGATAATCCAGAATAATCTTCCCAACTCAAAATCCTTACTTTAATCACAGCTATGAAGTACTCTTTTTTGCCACATACAGCAACATCTGCAGGCTCCAGAGATTAGGACCAGGGTATCATTGGAACATTATTCAGTTGCTACAGGGGTCAGTAAAATGGGGAGAGAAGTGCCTTCCAATCACTTGGATTTTTTCCAGCCCATCTTAATAGTGAATCTAGTAAATGTATCAGTGAATTAACAAGATGCTGACCTTTTCATACTGTTTACAGTTAATCAGAAATTGCTTAAATTCTTCCAATGTATTTCATTTGAATGTATGTATTTGAGTTAATATTGTTTGCTACTGATGCTGTGAAAGTGTGAGACAGTCAATATTTCCTGAGCAATAGAAACTTGAAGCATTAGAAACATAAAGCAAAAAGATCCAGTTGCTTGAGATATTCAGGGTCAGGGATGTGAGGTTTTAGCCAGACACTGGGGCTGGGAGAGAAACACTCACAAAGTTAGCAAAGCCTTCAGTACTCATCCTGGATGGAGCCAGGCTTGTGGTCATTTCTGTCAGAAAAGGCAGCAGCTGACTCTGTCCTGAAAGGAATTTCCACAGGCCCTGGAGAGGCAGATGTGCAAGCAGTCAGCCTGCACCCCTGAGCTCACAGTAATTACGCTGTTTCTTCATAGTTGCATCATTCATAGGCGGGTCATTCAAATACACTTAGAACCAGGCTTGTTATTATGAGATATCTGACATTTCCACAACTGGCTTCTGTACACATATACTTTGGGGAAATTTGATTGGTATCAGCATATTAAGTCTCCTTTCCTATATTCTCAGTAGCTCACTTGTCCTGCTATTTAAAACCTCTGGGAACTTGTATACTTCAAGGGAGAGATGTAACTCCATTTTCTGTTCTAAGCTTAATACCCATGTCTCCTACTAGAGGTTATGTTCTACATAAACGTGGTCACAGTACCTGTCACCTGCTTTCTCAGTGACAACATCCACACTGCCAGCTGTCACAAAAACCACCTTCAGATTGCGATTGTGCCTGCTCCAAGCTCTGCCCATTCTAATGGCATCATGTTTCCATAGCTACTAATGCATTTCAAGGGGGAAAACATAGAGCAGCTTAAAATTATACATAGTAAGAGGTGGGGGGAAGTAAGCAGCATAAATAAAATGTGTGATGGGGACTTGTCCAAAGTTGCATGTGGCGTGTTCTGGGAACACAGCCTTGGCTCCAGACAGGTAACTAAGCCACTATAGAGCTTTGAGTGTCAAAGCCACCCAGTGGGCTTTGTATGTGCTTGAAAGGAAGGGACTCCAGTGTACATTGTATGTGGTCAACAAGCAGGCTAAATCACAGGTATACAAGTCACAGTGGGGTTTGCAAGCCTGCGCAGTACCCAGCTCAGCCTCAATTTTAATGTAATTCTTGCTCTATATCTGAGTGGAGGCCATTGAATCATTCTTTTGAGAAACTAGCATGCTGGTGAGAGGAACTTCTTAACCAAATAAATAAATTCTCTTCTTGTGAAGACCAAATAAAAAGAAATAAGGGAAAAAAATCAAATAAAAATGTTCCCTCTTTCCATAAAAAATAATGTCTGTCATTCTAAAACCAGTACAGTCCCACAGCTCAGCCTGGAGACTTGCTTTAGTTGGCTAGTTTCCCATCTCAAAACAATGGCTGGGTTGTCCTTATTCCCTCCTTATGTACCTTCCAAAATGCACACAAAGCAGGTAAGAATGTAGGGCACAACTCAGGTTTGCAAGAAATATGGATGTTAACATTTTTCTATAAATTAACTTATTTTTAACCCAGGGATGCTCTCCTGCCATGCTGATGGGCAATTTAGCATTCAGACCACTTGCTCCTTCCATGCTGCTGGGTTGGGTCAGTGTCCCAGGATCTTCCTTCCACGGCATCAGTAAGACCCTCTCACGGTCAGTCATCTTTCCACTGTGCCTCTAGAGATAGCCTTTGTCCCAGACCACATGGCCCCAGACTCTGCTACTTTCCTATTCCACAGGAGTCTTCATAGATCTGAGGAGAGGTTAAGCCCTGGCTGGGGATCCAGTCTCTCTGATGCCACAGTCATTCTCCTATAGGAAACCTGTTATATTCTTTGGATGCTTTGAAGGATCAAGTCTCAGGGGTGCTCCTAGACTTTACCCTAAAACCTCCTTCCCCATCTAGCATAATTACAGCATAACCTTGGAAATGCCTTTTCTCTCAAACCTGACTCTTTAGTGGGTACAAGTTTTTAGAAACAAAACCACACTTTCTGTAAATAAGGAAGTACAAGCTTCTTGCTTAAATGAAGAAACTATATAAGGCAATATCTTTATATGGGCGCTTACCATACTTTCCATATATGGTAAAGAGTTTTCTCTTGGAGAAGACCTGCCAGGCACCTTCTCTGTTTGTACATCTCAGAAGGAAGTGTTATAGCTCAGCGTGGACAGTGAGGGAACCTGGAGGTGGGTCTCAAGTGGCCTTGTTGTCTGGGTCCTCAGGGAATCAGACCTTCAGCTGCTGCAGCCATTGAACAAAGGTAAGAGTGACCAGATGTGCCAGGAGATTTGGTTGCTCCATCTGTTATCATGTTGTCCAAAATCCAAGTCACTGAATGGGTTTTGGAATTATTATTAGATCATTTTTGTTAATTGACCAAAATAAACCTGTGAATCATATATGAATATAAATAATTTATCCACAGCACCATAGAATGTTTGAACCCTTCATGTGCACCTAAGGCAAATTCTCAGTGCCCCAGTTTCTTCCTACCTATTATTGCTTACCTGCCCCAGTGCCCTGGCCATCGGAAATGTGTGAAGGCGTCAGCCTGTGAGATAACAGACACCTAAAGATCCTGGTTAAAAAACTAGGATGATGCCGAGCTTCTTGTAGGAGGAGTATACAGTCAACTTACTATGATAAGAAAAATAAGAGAAGACTCAGTCCAGCAGAACTGCAGAATATGCCAGAGGAGGAGTTAAAGTTAGCAGTTATAACCATGCCTGCCAAATTAAAAAAAAAAAAAAAAGGATTATTGAAAATAGGAATACAATAAAGATGTTTTGAGAGACTTGATCCCTTCAGTAAGGGTAATAAAAGCAAAATCAAATAATTGGGGTCACCTCAATTTAAAAGCTTTTACACAGCTAAAGCAAATATAAGTAGATTAACTGAATTAAGGCAGAAAATGTGAAATGGGTTGGGGAGAAGGAGCTTATACACCTTAGGCCTGGGGCAAAGGATATTTTTAAAAATGTCTTCAAAAGCCTAGAGAGAGAGGATTAAAAAGATTTAAAAAACATAAGTAGATTAATAGATTTCTCCTGTTCTCACTGAACAGGAGAAAATATTGATACACAACTGACAAGGAGTTACTATCCAAGATACACAAATCAAACAACCCAATTAATAAGTGGGCAGTGAACAAACAATTCACAAAAGAGGATGTCCAGAGGCAAATAGGTATGTGGACAAAGGTTCATCTTCACCTTTAAGAAGGAGATGCATGTCAAATCCACAATGAAATGACACATATTCAAAAACATTAACAGGTGGGCCTCCCCGGTGGCGCAGAGGTTGAATGCTGGGTTGCGAAACCACCCGCAGCCTCTGCGGCGCCGGTTCGATCCCGGCTGCTCCCCTGCCACCGGAGGAGGGTCCCGCATGGCACGCAGACCTCTCCTGCCGCCCGCTGCTCCCCTCAGCAGTGTACTTCGGTCCTTCTGCCTGCTCTGCTCCCCGCTCTGGCTCTGGTGAATTCTCTCACCCTCCCGCGCTTCTGACTGTACCCACTGCTTGTATAAATAAATAAATAAATCTTTAAAAAAAAAACAAAAACAACAACATTAACACATGCTGGAAAGATATCACTTACAGCAACATGGAAGGAGTTCAAGGGAATTATGTACAGTAAAGCTAGTCAGAATGACAAAAACAAATATTGGACATTTATATAACAGATGATTCAACAAAGCAAAATGCTTATAAACACTAGTGGACACTAATAAACAAAATGAGGTATCCAAGTTTAAGAGGGAGAGAGAGGAGGAAAGAGTCAAAGGGGTACAATGGATGGTGGTGGAAAAAGAAAAGCAGCAACATATTGATATATATATAAAAATATATAAATATATACACTTATTTAAAAGTACATATTATATATGTGTATATAAGAGAAGTGTGTATTATTATATATATCATATATATATATAATTTGCCATAAGTGTAATTTGCATGAAGGCATTCTTTTTATGACTTCTTATGACTTCACCTGTTTATAGTTTTATAAACCACATAGCTTTCATTGTCACCTTCATTGTAATAACTTCTGTCCCCTTGTAGTGGGAACTCAGGAACCACCATCTTACCCAGACCCACAATCATAGCAGAAAATCAACAAAAACAGAGACTCCAGCACAGTTCCAGGACCCTGCACACAGCTACACTTACCTCTCCTGGGGGAGAGCTGCTGCTATACCTGGTCTGCTGATGCTTTTCAAAGTCATGTACACATACAGGATACATTCTACAGCCTTCTTAATCCTATCTTTTCTCTTTTTTCTTATAATCCATGAGATTTTGGAACCATTGTTCATTCTTCTCTAGTACAAGGTTGGGTGCAAGTGGATATAGCAGACATCATGGGGAACAGAATGGCAAAGGGCAGTCACTGCTGCAGGTAAACTTAAAAGCTGACAGGACTGTAGCCTCTAAAGGAAAGAAGATCTGGGCTGATGGGAAGAGGACAAGTCTGGAGAGAACAGAGTTGGTTTGGAGCTGAGAGTCGTATCGTAACACACAAAGAACACTGAACCATTGACACCTCCACTCAACCATGCAACAAACCTTTATCACCTACCACGTGCCAGAGACTGTGCTGGGACTGGGGATAATTAAAACGGGAATATTCTAAAGCAGAAAAAAGTTTAGAAAAGATCTATAGAAATGCTATTACCCTCTGTTCAGTGAGACTCACTTATTTCTGTCCCCTTGTTACTGATATTAATGACAATTATAATGAATAACACTTGGTAATTTGCATGCATTGCCTTATGCTAGCTTCCCAAACAACTGTATAAAGGATTACCAGGTCCCTACTAGGCACACAGAAGTTAAGTGATTCACTAGTAAAGGCAAAGCTACATAAATGAATTCCATGGTATCCTTCACTGCTTCAAGTGCTCCCACCAAGCCACGTACCACTGCCACCCCCAGTTTTGTGTGTGCATTAAACACACACACACATACACACACACACCCCTAGCTGGACTAAATGTTTGATGAATACTTACCCAAAAGTCACCTTTAAAAGCAGCTGCCACCTCCTTGAGCTATATATACATTTACCTATTAACACCAGAAGATACACTTACCCCCTCAAGGTAGATTTTTAAAAAGCTCAAATGGCCAAAAATAAACACGACTGCTGAACTTTCTGTCTGCCTTTCTGACTGTTGGGCTCCTAGTACTTTTATAAACCACTTCTCCAGTCGTGTTTGCTCTGGTTCCTGGGCAGAGGCATGAGGGGGGACCGGGCATCAGGACCATTCCCCTGTCTCGTGCCAATGAGGAAAGAGAACCTGCACAGAAAGTTTACCTGCCAATGCTGATTTCTTTTAATCCTAACTCACTATTGGCATAAATCTATGCTGCTCGCTATATGGAGTTGGCTAGAGTTGTCTGGACTCAGAACTGAAACCTGAAGTCCAATCATCTCTACACTATGACGTAAGGTTCTGTTTTGGTGCTTCTGTTGTTATTGCTGAAAATGAGCATAACTCTACTTGCTCCTCCCTTTCAAGTTTTTCTCAACATTAAAACTAATATAATTAAGCTCCTCTAATCCTGTAGTTAATATGTTTCCAAGTGTAAATTAACATAAAGTAAGGTTTCAGTGGCATAGAATATCATTCAGACATTCTGGGAATCAGCTTTTGTCTTTTATCCAACGCTGTCCTCATGGTGTGTCCATCTCAAGATAAGTATAGAGCAGGTTAATATCCTTGGCAGGAATAAGCAACAAGAAAAATTATAAACTAGCATTTCATAAACGTTTCTATTTCTAAAACTAATCATGGCTAAAGTAAAGTCAAACGCCTTGATCAATGATTGTCACATGGCAGCACTGCCTGCCTTCCTACTAAGAAATGAGATCGTGGTCCACTTATTAAGCTGATCACATTTACTTTATTAAGGCCATCGATGACAAACACAGAGACTTCAATTTATTTTTCTTTATTGTTGTCATTATTAGTTAATGTTGCCGCTGTTTTATTTGCATTAGGCCCCAGGACAACATCTTTTCTCTGAAAATACAGGCCCTGCTGGCAATAATTTGGGAGCAACATAGAGAGGAGGAGCTCTTCCCGTTCAGTCCTCAGTGAAGCAGGAGAGGGGCTTGGTGGCCCTAAATACACTTCCTGTTTACAGGGAAATGATGCAACTGAGTCCAACCTGCCTGTGGTGCTGTCCGGCCCTGGGAGGTCTTTCACAGCAATGCATCCATTCCTGCTTTAGAATCACTTTCTCCTCCACTACATTCTAAACTTTGCTGTGCAGCCTTCTCTACAGTCTAGTCTCTTTTCATCTATAATCAGTAAGGTCCCAAAGGAGATGTTTCCTCAGTTTCCTTTTGATCAAGCATTTCATCCCCTATGGCCTCCTGGTGACAATATCTGGCCACAAGAGACTGAGTTATAAGCCCAGGCTGACTCCCCTGATTTCTGACTCCAACTCTTGACTCCCCTGATTTCTAAATTCTCAGCAAATTGTTCATGTAACTCACTTTGATCTATAGCCACTAATATTTCTCCCCACACTTGATGCAATTTGGCATTTATTGCTTGCTTACCAAGTGAGGGTATACAGATGTACATGACTTGGCATCAGGAGTATAATCCTCAAAGTCCAGTATTCTAGGCAGTGCTAGAAGATTGTGGGTCTTTGGGAGAAGCTGGAATGAATTGAGCCACAACTAGCTTCCCTATCGATACATGAGACAAAGTTTTCTAGAAGAACACTGTATTCAATATAAAACATTTGAATATTTGTGTAAAAATATGTATGAATATTGTTAATAACAATTTAATCTTTGTGATTACAATAAAATGACAGGACAACCTTGTGGCTTCAAATGAATAATATTTAATAGAAGTATTCAGAAAAGGAATCTTGTGTTCCTGAAAAATTCATCTCCCCCCCATCCAGGTGCTAGAAGGAGTAAGATTCCATATTTCCTTGATTATAGTCATGAAATGTGAAGGCAGATATATTTTTTGAGCTGTGGCAATGTTAATTAGAGCTTGTTCTTTATGACTATTTATTGATTTTCTATTAATGTCCACCTCCAAATTTTCTAGTTTGTACTTAGATTTTAAAAACAAAAATAGAAAATAATAAATGCCAAGGCTAAGGTTAAACTGTTGAAACTTTTTTACACTGGAACTACCCACTGTAAATGAGAATTTTTGTTCTGTGGCCTTACACAGAGAACATTCCTGATGCTCTGTCTGAAGGAGTCTTAGCTGCTAGAGACAGTGATAGGGATGTGATGCTTGCTACTTTGGAGTTCTTGTAACTCTCCCCTCTCCTGCATAACATATTTGCATGCTATGTATGGAAAGCTGTATAATGACCCCCTAATTTCTGAAACCTGAGAATAATGCTATGTTACATAGTAAAGAAGGCTTTGCAAATGTGATTAAAGGATTTCGAGATCGGGAGATTATCCCAGATTATCAGGGTGGACCCAATGTTATCACAGCAGTCCTTAATGGAGGGAAGGTAGGAGGAACAGAGTGGGAAAAGAAAAAAAAGAAAGGTGAATTAGAACCACAGTGTGGAGAGATGTGCTTTGAAGATGGAGGAAGAAGTCATAAGCTAGGAAGCTCAAGTGAACTCTAGAAGCTAGACAAGGTCAGGAAACAAATTTCTACATTGCCCCCCTTGAAAGGAACACACCCCTTGTTGACACATTGATTTCAGACTTCAAGCTTTCAGAACTGAGAGAACAAATTTGTGTTTTTTAAGGCACGAAGTTTGTGGTAGTTTGTTACAGCAGCAAGAGGAAGCTCACACAGTATAAAATGTCCAGGTGTGTTTTTCTAAGGAGACTTGTGTGCCCCCATCTAAGTAACCTCTTGCTGTGAACCAAGACCACAGCAGGTCCTGTGAAGCCCTTAGGAAACCTCTGGTGAAATCTGGAGTCCTCAAGTAAATATCCACTGTGTCTTGGATTAAGGAATGATCCTGGGCCTCCTGGTGGCACAGGGGTTAAGTCTCAGCACTATGAAGCTATCACCAGCCACTGCGGCCTGAGTTCAATCCCTGGCCAGGTATCTGACCCATATATGGCTCAGCAGACCTAGCCTGTCTTGCCCATCACTCCCCTCAGCAGTGTATTTCAGTCTATCTGACTGTTCTGCTCCCCATTCCGCCTCTGGTGAATCCTCTCACCCCACCCCCACACCTCTGGACTATATCCCAGTTCCACACAAAAATAAATTAATAAAATTTACTTAAAAAAGGAATGATCCTGAGCTTTTTTGGCCTAAGCAATCAGAATCTCCTGATTTCCAAAGTCTGTTTACAACTTATTTATTTTCTCTTCATTAAAACTGAACAAATACATTTTTTCATCAAGATGAAAACTCTCGGCAAAGGCTTCTTTAAAGCATTTCCAGTCTTCTCAGTAAATGCAGACTCACAATATAGAAGAGCTCGTGCATGGAGAGGCAGGAAATGGAGTAAGCAGTGAGTCAAAGATTTATTTTCATCAAATACCTCGGAGGATTATTTGCAGATTCTTGGGTAGAGAGAAAAGTAGCATTCGTTAAAGCCATGTTATTTACACAGTTGAATTTTATAGTGAGCTTGTGGCTATGGTCTCAGACCAAAGAAGCTAACAAATCCCCAGTAACATAAGAACCAAGTTTAAAGTGGAAACTAATCTCAAAGAAATGGAAAGCAGGATACTTTATTAGCATATGTTCTTCAGGAAAGCACTTGCTTTTCTTATATAAGAGCCTGTTAAACCAGATGGGCCTTCCAGTAGACACAAACTCCTGAAGCAGAACTCTGTACTTGGAATTTCCTGCAATGGAGCCCCCCTCAAGGCCATTGTCCTAAAAAGTAGCAATTACCAACACAGAAGATTTCTCTTGTTAATAATACTAGTCATGCATTCAGATGGCCAACAGGCATGTCAAAAAATGCTCATAATCATTTATCATCAGGGAAATGCAAATCAAGCCCACAATGAAATGTCATCACACATCCCTGAGAATGGTTCATATCAAAAAGATCAGAAACAATAAGTGCTAGCAAGGATGTGGAGGGAAACGAACCCTCTTAACCCTGTTCGTGGGAATGTAGACTAGTCCAGTCCCTATGGACAACAGTATGGAGGTTTCTCAAAATATAAAAACTGGGTCTATCATACAATCTAGCAAGTCCACTCCTAGGTATTTATCAAAAATGCAATAGCACTAATTTGAAGGGATCTGTGCACTCCTATGTTCATTACAGCACCACTGCAATAGTCATGTTATGGAATTAACCAAAGTGCCCAAAGAAAGATGAGTGGATTAAGAAGATGTGTTGTAAATACACAATTGTTATACTATAAAATAATTAACTCTTGCCATTTGCAATTACATTGCTGGACCAGGAGGAGATTGTGCTCAGTGAAATAAATTAGAAAGATAAAGACAAGTAGAAGATGGCCATTTTCATTCATATTTGAATATAGAAAAACAAAGGGACAGACAAACCAAAACAAGAACAAAATCTATACATCTGACTCTAACATTGAGGCTACCAGAGAGAATGGGGGAGGGCAGAGAACATGGAAGAGGGCCCAAAAGACTGTGATGGAGGACTATGGGTGCTTTGGTTATGGGTATGGGGTGGTAACAGAAATCTGGAGAGATGTGATCCTGTGCCTCAAAAATCATATACAGTGTTGTAAATCAATGTTACCTCAATTAAATAAATTATAAAAAAAAAGGTCAAAGAAAGCAAAAACAAAATAATACTAGTTGCTTATGGTTATATTTATATTTAAACCTGCTAGGTTAAAAAAAAATCTTCTCTTACAGAGTACATCAAAATAGCAAATTAATCTTATTACAGTTATTTTTTTCTCTCTGGACGCTCAATGACCATCAAAACCTATATATCAAATTTGACCTTTTCATATTTCTTTACCCATAAGATTTCAGTTGTCACCATCACAATCTTCAGAGCTAATGACCCCGTAAGAATTGGTGTGTATCAGCATAGTCATCTTCATTATTCTAAAATATTGGTTAGAATTAAAAATTATTTTTCACAACAATTCTGTCAAAGATTGGCTCAATTTTTTTGAAATTATTTCCCACTTAAAACAAGTGCAAAGAGGGAAACAAAGCATGTTTTATTATTAGGCAATCTTGTACTTCTGTACTGAAAAGTCCAGACTTTTCCTTGGAATTCTCTTTAACTCCAGATGACTTAGAGGAGCTACAGTCATCACATGGAGGGATTTAATGAGAGTCACAATTGGGGATGAGAGGATGAAATCTACGAGGAAACAACTGGAACCGTTCTGGAAATTAGCAGTCTGAGTCGTAGCGATGGTTTCCAAGCACTGGAAGTCTAGAAAGTAAGATGATCATAGCTAGCTCATTTTCCTTTCAACCCAGGACAGGCCAACAAGCTCTGAAGGCAGCTTGAAAGGAGCTGAGTCAATTGCAAGGAGTTTTGTGTGGTGATCTTTTTCTGGATTCTTGGATAGTTTAGCAGCAAAACAGGTCAGATGAGCAGGTGCTGAATGGGAAGGAATCCCCCTGGCCGGTGTCCATAGAATTCTGGGTTCTCACCTCACTGCTGTGCCCTGGCCTTCTTGCCCCTCATTCCTCTTTTCATTTGCCAACCTGACTGGTCTGTTAGTCCAGCAAACCCAAATTCTCACTACCTTCACCTTATTGCTTCTCCCCTCTGAGGATTTTAGGGCTTAGTGAATGATTCTAATTCTTGGAAAGAAGAGCCAAATTTTTTCATGACTGTCATGAAAGGAGATTACACAATATTTCTTCAGGGGCCTTTACAAGTAGTCACTGCACAGTGCAAATTGGAAAAGCAGGGCAGATTTCTCACGAGGACTGGACCAGATGGCCTGGGCGAGCGCTCTGAGTCCTCCCAGTTGTCGCCTCCAAGAAAAAAAATCACGGCTGGGCTTCTGTTGTGGTTTCCAATCTGAGTAACTGAAAGTCAACCTGCAATGGGGATTTTTAAATGTGCTGTATTTTGATTCTGATTGTCAGAAGCAGGCTTTCAAAGCAATCTCCAAAATCACTGGGAGAGTGAAGTGCGCTTGGCACAGAAGCCAGTGTGCATCTCACATCCAGGCTTGGCAGGGAGCACCGTCTCATTCCCACACCCATGGTTTGGTGGAGAGGCCGGCACTTTAGATGCTGTGATGCTAAGCACGCTGTCATCTGGACATTAATTTATGTCCAGTTTAGAACATGTACAAGTAGAGAGAAGCTTGGGCAGAATTTTGGGGTCCTCGCCACTCTGCAGGAGACCAAGGAGTCTGGTTTGGCTCTCCAGGCTCAGCAAGTTCTTCGTTTCTAGATACAAACTGCAAAGTGTTTATGTATAGAAGGAAACTGTTCCTTCTCCAGGCTTTTTCCCTGTGTTGAAATAGGACGTAATCAAGAAGCTGCAATGGGGAAGCTGAAGGAGTGTTGGGAGACCTGAGTTTGGCCTTGACCTTCCCATCAGTACCATCACTCTCACCAAGGAAAAGGCCTTGTTCTATGTAATAATGTGATTGGAATAGATGGCATCTCAAGTGCCCTCCTAGCTAACATCATTGCTAGCAATCATGCAGGATTAATAATCCTCAATGTTGACATGGAAATGGAAAAGACATTTGCCTTAAATTTTTCAGTTTCTGTCACTTGATTTCTAAATCTGAAAAGCATGGCGAATTGGAGGCAGAAATATTTTTTAAGCATACAACATAATTTGCAAAAATGAGTAATTTGAAAATTATGTCTAATGGCTATTTATCGGAATTATTTGAAATTCTTGTAGGAAAAAAATATGAATTGATGCTTGGGAATTCAGTTCTTCTCATAAAGGGACTTTCCCTCCTAAAAGGAATTTTGAAGAATACTCCAGGAAACCAAGAGTCCTATATTTCAAACCTATCCACTGGATCAATATCTCATACTGTTTATGAATTAATACACTAACGATGGAATATGAATTTGAAATAGCATAGTCAACTTTATAAATATGATTTTCCTTTTGAATGTAATGGAATTTTTTTTCCTTTCAGAATCTTCCTCAAATTACAAGTCAAAATGTTTGCAGAAATTTTTTAAAAATTCCTAAAAGCAAATCACTTTTATAATTTATCATTTTTTATTAAAGTAACATTGGTTTACAACACTCGTTATGATTCAGAAATATAGGTTCCCACCTCATCAAGTGTTGGCACCACACCACACCCACGACAAGGCACCCAGAATCCACTGTGTCCCCCACCCCTTTCCCAAGCTTCTAAAGAGGGTCATTGAGTAGACTTGGAATTAAGGACTCCATCTAGAGCAACCCAACTAAAGATTGTGGTGAGATGACAAGCTGAATCTGGAACACTTTAGAAGGATTCCTTCACCTCTCTCTCTCTCTCTCACTCTCTTACACACACACACACACACACACACACACACAACTTCCAAAGCCATGGAACTGAAACAAAGTTTCCTAACAACTTCTGGGAGCCTCCCACCCCTCCTACCATTTTCTCACCATCCCATGGATGCCAGACTTCTGACTGGTGCCTTGCAGAGGTGGAATAAACTCTTTGAGATTGAATCAGCAACTCATTTTCAGGAAGATTTCTCCACCTCCCCATATTCCCATTTTGCTTTGAGGAAGAGAGGAAAGCCCACATCCATGGGTGTCAGTGAAAATGACAATGGTATTCTTTAACAAAAAAAAATTGGCACTTTAAATAACCAAGCTGCTCTCTTCTCTGGACCAAACTCAAATATTTCTATTTGAAACACAGCCACAGAGCTGGCTCTTCTCTGCCGCCTCTTCAACCCACCTATTTCCTCCTACTTTTCCCCATACGGAGGTTTACAAGTGTGTGTGCCTGTGTATTCTCTTTCTCTCTCTCTCTCTCTCTCTCTCTCTCTCTCTCTCTCTCCCTCTCCCTCTCTCTCCCTCTCCCTCTCCCTCTCCCTCTCCCTCTCCCTCTCCCTCTCTCTCCCTTTTACGTAATCAGCTGACAAAATTGATCTTTCACTTCAATTGCTTTGATTCAAATCTGCCCACCATTCGTGGGAGGTAAAAAGCAGTGGATGAGATGAGATGTGAGCTTTAATAACGAAGCTGAGATGGGAATGGCATGGGAAAAGCATCTGGTCTGAGATTTTCTGTGTAATTTTGATACTTTATATGAAAATAGAGTGCTATGGAATTCATTGTAAATTCTCTTCAAACTTACAACTTGTAGATTTTCTATTTTTTTTTAACAACTGGCAAATTATTCTTTCTTAACAGAACTTCATAAATAGACACCCTGTTCAAATATCCATAATGATCCTCCATTGCAAGTGTTTACCTCATGTTTAAATAACTTATCCTGGCCTTCAAGATGCGATACTCCAAACCCTCTTTACCTCTGCAAGATTCTCTCTCACCACTTCCCAGCATAAAGCCTTCTGTGCAAGTTCAGTATTTCTCACCACTACATGTACGGTCTTGGAGTCATACTTCCCTCTTCCTCTCTTGGTAATCTCCTTCCAAGCTCCACTGACCTGAGCTACTACTACCCCCAGCAATTAACATAATAGTCCATATATGTAGTCATTCATTTCCCAAGCATTTATTTAGTAGCTATTATGTGTCATGTTCCAGGTTAGACTCAAGAGTTATGGAAATGAATAAGATCCAGTCCTCTAGCCTTTCATGGACTAATAGGGAAGACACAGATGCAAATGGATAATAGCAACACTTATGTGATCAGTCACTTACATAATGCAAGTAAGAGTCAGAGGCAATTGGGAATAAAAATGTAAGTACTGAATGTGGTGTGGGGTGAAGCCAGGGAAGCTTTTATGGAAAAGGTCAATGTAGAGTCAGGTCTTCGAGTATGAACAGTTTACCTGACTAATAACAAGGGGTAGAATTCCAGGGTATAAAGACAAGCATGAAAAATGATACAAGGGCAACAATAAATAAGAAAATTCAGGGTACTGTGAGTAGTCGTCTTTTAAGTATTTCCTATAAAGCATGAGTGGAGATGATATAAGAACAAAGGGTGGTGACCAGAAAGCATGATGGAAGTCAGACCATGAAGGACTTCATGTCATGTTACTTAGCATGGATTTTATCTCCTGAGCTTTTGAATGGCATTAAAAGAATCTGGGGAAAATATCATAATCTGAAGCTATCTAATGCATGCTAAAAATCATGATTGCAACAACCTGATTGACAATGTATGGTGAAAAATTAAAAAAAAAAAATGAAATATCCAGACTACAGAATACTACTTGCCAATAAAAAGGAATGATCTACTGATACACACAGCCATTTGAGTGGGCCTCAAGAGAATGATGCCAAATTAAAAAAAAAAAAATATATATATATATATGTGTGTGTGTCAGTTCCAAAATACTGCATGATTTCATTTATATGATATTCTCAAAAGATTAATATTATAGAGATTATAGAGATAAATCACAGAATTAGGGTTGGGGAAGAGGAAGTGGATGTGGCTATAAGGGGTCATATGAAGAGCTTTGTGGTGATGGAACAATTCTGATTCTTCATGTAATACTGGGTCCACAAATTTCTACATGTGATAAAGTTGCATAGACAAATAGACTTGCATACATTCATGGTTTATAACTGGTAAAATCTGAAACCAATTCTGTGGATTGTACCAATGTTAACATACTAGTTTTGATTTGTTGTGATATTATGCAAGATAGTACTATTGGGGAAAAAAACAGATTAAGGGTTCAAGGAAATTTCCTGTATTGGGATTTTTTTTGCATTTTCCTTTGAATCTACAATTATTTCAAATAATGTTTTCAATGGTGACAAAAAGGTCATTAACCTGAAAAACTGGAAAAAAGAATATTTTAGTGAAATCTAAAGACGATTGCTCAGACAACAGTTCTTAGAAAGTATTCTCTTAAGAATTTCAAAATATGCTTTATGTAATATATAGCATAAGGTTATATTGACCTGGAGGAATATATTTCAGATAAATGTTTTCTTAATGAAATTAGGCCCATCAAAAGTCAAATTGTTGTAGAACTAAAGTAACAATTTCAAAATATGGGTGGAGGATAGCTTATGAGTGCAAATGTGCTCAATTCTGAATAACAGAGGCTCTGAGACCAGTCAAACATGAGTGGCTAGATCATTCTAAAAAAATTTAAAAACAAACAAGTCTAGTTGAGCATCTGTTCTGAGAGATTTGGTTATCTTAGGATGAACGTTTCATGTATGTATCTAAGTCTATCATGTATGGTTACGGACTGAACATCAAACTAACAGAGTGTGATGAACTCCAAGGTCAACACAAGCAAAACTAAAATAAAGGAACTCTCAGGCATTAACAAAGCACAGATGTAAATAAAGTCTATAAGAAAAAGAATTGTCTTGGGTTATTTAAATACAGAATAGTCCTCAGGATAAAAAATAAGTGGGATCTTGTTCTTTGGGGCTGACAGTAGCATTTAACTAGCAGATTGTTTCAATGGATTTTTTTCATCCTCAACCTTGAAACAATAGCTAATCTTACGCAAGATTTTGTATAATGGTGGTGTAATTCTAAGAGTGGCTTTGAGCATTTTATTTTTGCAAAATTCAGATGCTTCACACAAATATATATTAATTATTTCTAGACTCCCAAGTTAATAAGTTCTTGATTAATGGATGATAATCATGAGCTAAAATATAAATTTGGCCTTAGAAATCATAGGGTATTATATCAGTAGAAGGCATTCTACATTATTTACCAACATTGTAGGTTGGTCCTGGCTTGTCAGGTGGCACCTTACAGCAATGCTGGAACCTGAAAGAAGTCCCTAGAGTGCCAAATGGGTGGCAAATATGGGCAAAATTACTCATGCCCCAAGCTGCAGCAATTTGTCCTGGAACTGAAGCAGAGGTGGCAACATCAAATGGACAAGCTAAGTTAGTCCAGGCATAACTATCATCCCTAAAACATAGACTTCAAAAGAATGTCTCCCATTAGATTGCTATTTTCTGTTTTTCTTCTTCCTGGTCTGTCTCCTCAACTTGAATGTAAGCCCCAACCCTTTTCTGGTTTCTGCACCTTCATGTAGCAAGTTCTAGTGGGGTTCCTGGTATACAGTAGTTGCTCAGTAAATATTGTTTAATTAAATGAACGCCATAGCACTGCTTTTTGACCATTTTTGATGGTAGATACTTTTTTACTTCTATGAACCCTCTCCTCATAAAATGCAGAGAAAGAGAGTATTTTGTAATCTTCTATGGGGCTCATGGATCCCAGATTAAATTATGCCTGCGAAATTATTTTCAAGTATAAGAATATTAGCAACACATGCCATTCTTGTATCTTCAGACATCTCCTGATTACTTAACCAAATCAATCACCACCCCACACACTACATGGAATTTTGCTTATTTTTTTGTTTATTTTTTGCTATTTGTTACCATTAATAAATAGACCACACATGCACATTATGTTTGAATGGCAACAATGTCAAAGAAAAGGATAATTCGACTAATAAAAATGTTTCTAATTTTTAATAAAAAGTATGGTTAGTCTCTCTCCTTTCCACCTGTTTGTCTGTCTATCTCTCACCCTAAGGAGAAGTCTAATGTACATTTGGCACAATCTCATCATCTCTTTTTTTTTTTTAAAAAAAAGATTTATTTATTTATTTATACAAGCACTGGGTACAGTCAGAAGTGCGGGAGGCTGAGAGAATTCACCGGAACCAGAGCAGGGAGCAGAACAGGCCGAAGGACCAAGGTACACTGCTGAGGGGAGCAGCGGACGCTGCAGGAGAGGTCTGCGCGCCATGTGGGACCCTCGCCATTGCCCGGGGATCAAACTGGGGCTGCAGAGGCTGCAGGCAGCTTCGCAGCCCAGCGCTCAACTGCTGCCACCGGGGAGGCCCCTCATCATCTCTTTTTTAAAGGTCACTCTCAGTAGAATTTGAAAGAGGGAGGATTACACTAAGAACTGTCTGTTTGTCATAGATGGAGTAGTTCAGAATAAGAGGGGCGTGGAGATGAGGTACTTGTCCAGTCATCATAAACAATAAAGAGCTCAAAGAACACTGAAGGCCACATATGGCTAACTTTCTGTCAGAGAAGAGCAGTCCTACCTTACCAGTAATGAAAGATGCCCAAGCAAATCTCCCTCACACACTGAGCTTTTGGCCAAAAGAGACAGCTATTCATCCAATCTGAGATGAGCTGTATTACCAGAAAAATCTTAATAGAAACCTTCTGAAAACCCTCCTAAAATCAAACTCTTCAATACAGTGATCCACAGGCACCTATGACAAGCTCTCCCAAGGAGGGCTGTTACTTTTTATTTCTTCTACTTTACAAAAAGAAAGGCCATGGCCTACTAACATGCTGGAGGCCACAAGTCAAACCACCTCAGTGATGGGTCTTCACCCTGGGGGTCTGGCTGCAAGAAGCTTGGAGGAAGGAAGCAGCTCAGCTCCACCTCAGCAGCTGCACTGCATGCGGAGCCTCTGTGAGCACTGGGCACGGGCTGGGTGTGTGCCACAGTGGCAGCACTAGAAAATGCCAGTGTACTGGGACTGCAGTCTAGTTAGTGACTTGTCACTGTGGGCTCCACTCCCCATCACAGGAAGACTGTGAAAAGCTGACACTGCCAGACATTGCCCAGAGTCCAGCTGCTTGAACTGCGTTGCCATTGAGGGAAGGGCTTTATAGGGTTTTTAGTGGGGTCTCCCCACAGACACATGATTTTCTTTCTTAATGGTCCTCAGACAACAGTTCTTGGTGCTTTTTCAGTGAGCCTTCCTGTAACTCTGCAGGGAAACTTTTTCAACGATAACTTTTATAGAAATTGGTTTAATGCTTATTTCAGAAACTCCACATGGGAAGCAACCTTAGGTGTGAATTCTTTTAATAGCTTTAAGTTCCTTCCACCCTAAAACCTCATTCCTAACAAAGAAGACAGATAGCTAGATGTAAATAATTGACAAAATCATATCTGCAAACTAGAGTAAGCAAAGCTTTTGAAGGATGCACCATCAGCTTCCCTACTCTACATCTGCAAACACTCTTAGAAATGAGACGCATGGTTGTTTTAAAGAAATAAAGTCAAGAAGGATCAAGACAAAAACATAATGAGGAGGCAAGAGTCATATAATTGAATAATAAAATTTTCTGCTTATCAAATTTAAGTCATTCTTTTAATGGGAGTATCAACTATTACCAGGAAGACTTCCATCTTCCTCTATTGTTTTACATAGAAAAAGATGGAGCTTAAAATCATGTGGGAAAATTGGGAGCATTACAATAGACTTTTTCTTACAACACACTCTGCATTTCTTTCAAGCAGTAATGGGATTTAAGTGTGGCAGTGTCCAATCTAATTTGCCATTGTAGGTGTTTCTTCCTGCAACAAAACTTCCTTACAAGCTGTGCATAGCTTTTGTTTCCGTGGTAGTTCAAAAGATACCTAGGAATGCGGTATACAAGAATGTAGACCAGAAACTATTTTTAATAATATAAGGGCAGAAACTAGACTGTGCCAAAAAAATAGGACAAACACCTTTGCTGTTTAAAAGCTACCCTGAGCTCTGTCCAGTTTCCAGCAGTTGAGTTGGTATCTGCAGACCCGAATCCATACAGATCTAGGGTGTTTGTAACACTTCCGAATATACACAATGGGTCCCATTTTTTTTAAATCTCATACACACACACCCAGCACAACACAGCCAATCTGTGTTCTCCACCCTCCTAAGGAGCTGTTTTAGAGAGACCTGAGAATTCTAAATGAAGCAATCCACCGATGGGTGAGTGACTTTTCAAAACCACTGTACCTCTCCAGGGCACCTGTCCAGGACACGGAACCCCTGGGGAAGAGGAAATTTGATATCCATACCTATATTTCATGCCAGTCTGCTTCGCGGTGGACTCCTTGAGAGAAATGTGGTGCTGGGGGGTGAAGGTCCCCAGGCTGCGGGCGATGATAGCGACTGTGCGGAATTTGGCCCGGGCTGCGTTCACCACATTGGGGGCGGTGGAGCTCTGCTTGCTCAGAAGTCGGTCCTCGCCATTCCGACTCTTCAAATTGTGCTCTGTGCAGGCTATGGAGACTTGCATTGCTTCCCCGGGCGGCGCACGGTCCCTCTCAGAATCCCACAACACAGGCGGTCACACAGGTTAGCAGCTGGGGGCTCTGCTTGCCTTTTAACCCCTCCTCGCCCCGCTTGCCAGAGGTGCCCTCAGAGGAGAGCTGGGCAAGTGGCGGGAGTGGTTGCGGTGCAGGACAGAGTCCCCGGCACCCGGAGAAGTCAACAGTCAGTCCCGAAGTTATCACAGCAGCTGGAACGAGGATCAACCTCGCAGACCTTCCCAGGTGGTAACCTCGCTCGATTAAACAGCCAAATCCCTGCAATCGGGGGGCTCCTGCAGATGCCTAGAGCTGAGCATCCGCACCGGCTGCTCGCAGACCCGCGGGGAGCCGGTGCGCTGGGTCTGAATGCGGGTTCCCTCCCGGCGCTGGCTCCGATCCGCGCAGACCGCAGGAAGCGCCCCAGCAGCCTCTGGACCACAGGCAGGATGCTCGCCGCGCGCCCAGCATCCCCAGAGCAGCTAATCGTGCTCCGGGCCGCGGGGATTGGTAGTCTCCATGCGCTCCGGCCTCAGCTCCCTCCCAGCCGGGTTCCGGGAGGACTAGGGGTTCTCAAGAGCCCTCTCCATTCATTCTCTCCGCGAGAACCTGGGTCGCTGAGTCCGCACCTACGCGGGCTTGTGGCTGCACGGAGGACCAGGCAGGTCCCTTTAAGGATCTCCTTGCTTTGTGTGCGGCTGGGAAGGCAAGGATCACTTCTGCTGAAACAGAATCAATCCGGAGGGTTGTTCATAAAGGGGGCTCTGCCCAGACTCCAACCAAATCCTGCTGCAGCACAACAGTTGGAGCTGGAGGATGGCAGAGTGGGGGAGCCTCTGCGCTGAACGCGCCAGTGAATAACACGTGGATCTTCTGTGACTGGCGTGCTAAAACACAGCTTGAAAACCCCTGTTATTAGCCTTGCCTGGGTTTGTTTCCTCTTTACATGCTATTTCTTAAGCAGATAAGTTTGAAGTTTCCCGAGGAGCCACAGGCATACTTTGAGGAGTCAAGCCTGCTAACTTGATGCTGTCTCCCAGAAGAGGGCCAGAGGTGGGGGTGGGGCAGCAATGCATCACCACCCTGGTGTGGCTGGGTGGGTGCCGGGTCCACAACTCCACCTAGGACACCTAGGACCACGTCTCCAAGCCTGGTGGCCCGCACCAAGTACACTGCCCTGATCACCTATGGCTAGCTGCTCCGACAAGCTCTACCTCAGGTCAGGGGTGGACAGTAAGACACCCCCTTCAACTCTGAATCCACATGAAACAGGAACGTTCTGGTTTAGTGTCAAGTGCAATATGTTGGCCCAAACTAAGCATCACATGACTAAGAACCTATCTCTCCATTCAAAATATATGGAAGTCAGACCCCTCTTGTGGATGTACTGACAATAAAATTGAGCTTTCTCCTAAATCTGTTTTCTAAACTTGGTTCTTCTCACCAGACCCTGCTGTCAATCAACCCTATTGTGAGCACTATCTCTGCACTAGGCAATAGAGATAAATACCAAGGAAAAAACAAAGTGTTGTCCTCATCAAGAAACTGCCATGTTAAGTGGAGGACAAAGCATTTTCAGTCTTAAAGGGGGCTAATTAACAATGTCGAGGGCACATTGTGACAATTCTGAATGAGTGGTAAAGACTCTAAGTGTACAGGAGTTAGCAGTGTGGTAGTGACAGTAGTCTGGAAAATGTTCTTTCTGTTGATTCACTCCCCATGTGAACTGAGTCCCCGTTAGGCCCTGAATCTGTTTGTTTCTCAGGTACAAGATTTTACCCCAACCAAATTTGTACACTTAGACAGAGACTGACTTCAACGAGTTCTCAGATGCCTAGGAGCCCAAGTAGATGGATAGGACTTTGCTGGGCGTGATTCTAAAAAGCAGGAAGGAGGGAGGCTGGCTTCCCAGGGGTTGGCAGGTGTGAGGAGCTCACACAGTCTGGCTGTGTGTATGTAATTTTAAAAATAGCAGATCTGACCACTTTTTTCCAGTCTAACTAAGTTGTAGACATAAAATGTCAAGTGGAATGGATGCCAGTTTTAGATTCTATTGCAGACATGACTCTTAGCATTTATAACCTGTAGATAAGGTTGTGGAATCTCATTCTTCACATTCCCTGCCCTTCCCACTCCTGACTTTAAAGAACAATATACCATCCCGTGTGCATTGGGGGCTGTGGGGAGGTAGCTTTAGGATGAGCTGAGGGCTGTGGCAATGGACAGATAAACTAAGGTCGGATTTTCACCCTCAGCTCCAAGGAAGGCTTTCCTGAAGCAAATCTTTGTTCCCTGGAATGAATAACAGTGAGCAGAAAGGAAGCAAATCATTAGAACCTTTATTTTTTCACACTAAGCTGGCTCATCGGAGATGATCAATGTGAATCAGGAAAACAGTCAAAGTGAGAAGAGGAAGTAGTGGGAGGAATCAGAAGAAATAGCTCATAAAAAAAGGAAAATAACACTGTCTGGAAAGCAAGACAGAGTATTGTGATTGCCAAAGGGGCAGAAGGGTTAAGAGCCAGCAGCCTGGGTGGGCCAGGACTGGGGAAGAAAGCAGCCAATTCTGTAGGAGGAAGGGGCATGTTGACGGTACAGGTGATCTGGACACTTAGCCCTAGCAGCTTTCAGGCTTGCCAAGAACTAGCAGAGCAATGCCTGAAAGCAGACCCCAAACCAGAACTGGGAATAGGTTATCAGAATAAAGCATGCAAGAAACAGTGCCTCTGAGTCACCTTTTCATCCCCCACAAGACCTTGCAGAGTGCCTTGTGCATTGCAGCCTTCACTCTATAAATAATTGAGAGAGGGAGATAAGGAAGCAGAGGAAGGGAGGAGGCAGGGAGTACGCAAGGGAGGTATATGGGAAAATGCCAAATTCTTGGATAAACTCGATTTCTTAAGAAAAAGAAAAAAAACCTTGCACATTCTAGTTTCACATGCCTGCTTGCTTAAAAGGAGCAAATAATTGCCCCACATTCATGTCTGCACCTTTTGTGTTTAAACAAGTGTGAGCCTTTAGTACCAGCCTCAAAGAGAATCGCAGACCAAAGCCAAGGATGCTCACAGCGCAGCCTTTTCTGCTGCCCACAGTGCGCCTTTCCAGGTCTGACCCCACGGCGCTCTGACAGCCAGCCTGCAGCTGGGTGACTTACCCCAGGCTTCCAGAATTAATGGAGCAGTAGGTCTCAGGAGCCTGAAATTAAATAACTGTTGGCTGTGAGAATGCTCATTCCTAATATGTTCGTACTAGCAGGCCATGTGCTAATCAAGCTGGGGAAATTAGATTGAGAGTATGTAGCCTTTCGTTGTCATACAACAGGATTTGCAGGAGCTCTTGCTAATTTTATTTCAGGTTCAAATAAGACCCATAAATATAGAGATAGATGCAGATGTAGCTCAAGATATAGATGTAGCTATAAATGTCGATGTAGAAATGATGGGCTGAATTGGATCCCCCGCAAAGGCATATGTTGAAGTCCTGCATCTCAATAACTACCCTGGAATGGGACTGTATTAGAACTAGAACCTTTACAGAGCTCACTAAAGTAAAATGAGGTCATTAGGTCCAATAAGACTGGTAAGAAGAGGAGACGCAAATGCATACAACGGGAAGACCCTATGAAGATGCAGGAAGAAAACGGTTGTCCATAAATCAAGGAGAGAGGCCAGCCCTTCTGACACCTTGATCTTGGACTTATAACCTCCAGAATGATGAAAAAACAAATTTCTGTTGTTTCAGCCGCCTAGTTTATAGTCCTTTCTTGGGGCACCCTACCAAACTAATACAGATATAGACATCATTTGTTTTTGTTTTAATTCTTATATTACTGGTCAAGAGAAATTCTCAGGGTTCTCTAAGGAAGATGCTCCTAAAAGCCCTATTAGACCACAATGAGCATTTCTCACGCCACTCAGTGTGTCCTAAGACAATAATACAAATGTTCTCCAAAGAACTCCACACAAAATTCATTGACCCCTTTCCACAGTCATAAAGCCTCCACTTGGCGCTTTCCCTCGTTCTTAACAATCTCCTTATTCTGCCCATTTGCCCTTGTGAAGCCTGGCTTCCTAGTGGACCTCCAGAAATCAGCAATGGCCTAAGTGTCATGAACTGGTGGGTAGAGAGAAGCCCCACCAGCAGGCAAAGGCTGGCTTCCCAGCCCACCTCTGTCACTTCACCTGAGAACTCAGCCAGTTATTACAGCTCACGGTGTCTCCTTTCTCTCACCTGAAATATGAGGGGGTGTGCATATGTTATTTCTCAGATCCTCTGTTGTTCTCCAGATTCCACAAGGTGCTTTTTCAGAGACATGAAGGTTGCAACATTGGGTAGAGTCAAATTATCATTTACTCTGCAATTTTACCTTGGTCTTGACTGGTCTCTGCTCATTACCTGATATCTAGAATTCTTTGACATTAATATTAGCTGGACTGCTCAGCTTGGGCCCTCTGTCCTTATGCTCTTCAGGGATTCTTGCAGACACGTGGAAGCCTACAGGTTTGGCATCCATGGGGCTGGGTGTGAATCCCAGCTCTACCCCTTCCTTCCCACATGCCTGTAACAACATGATGCTTAACCTCTCTCATAGAAGGCATTGCAGTATCCTCATAGGAAAAAAAAAAATGACGCAGTCATTAATCAATATGGAAGGCAGCTCAGCATGAGACCTCAGCAATTACTATTGGCAGTGTCACACAATCCCTCCTGTATCTCAGGGACCCTTGAGAACACTTGACATGCATCCACTCATGTAACGCATACATAATCCCATACAGAGGTGTGAAGACATCAACTCCATTCTATAGATAAGGAAACATGATGCACAGAGAAGTAACTTGCCCACACTGGCACTGGCAGGAAGCTGCAGAGCAGGGATGTACCTGGGGCACCAGCCCCCAGAGACTTGGTTCTTATTCACTGTATGTACTTCCTGCAAGAACTTTCTTGTGAGAGGGCTTTAAATAGTGCCATTTTATGCATATAATTGAAAAGAAGGCCTATTCTTATTATAAGTGAGAAAAAGAAATTTGATCTTAAAAGTCTAAAAGGTTCAGAACATTTAAATCATCCATGCTTGATAGCTTTTGAATATGCCTTTTATCGACCTTTTCAAATAAGTTGTAATACTTTGTTCCCATTGCTCTTGAAAAAATATTTTCCCAATTACTGAATTTCTGATTGATTCAATTTCTCACAAGCAAAGTCAAAACCAAATGCTTTTTGTTGAGCCCACTTAAAATTTACCATTTATATTCCATTCAAAACCAGAGAGTCAGCAGAGGCCAAAAACATTCAATTCTGCAGCCAGGCAAACCCGAATTCATGCAAAAACAGAAAAGAATCTGCTAATATCTGAAGAATTTTAAACATGCCAGAGTACAGATGGCAAGCCACTTTATGTGCTCACTATTTGTGATTAAAAGAGGAATTGTTAGGGTGAGACTGTTCTATTTATCAGAAATTCTTAACACGTGGGTTTGGAGAGCAAATTATTATATTTTGACAAATTGAATCAGTCAGGAAAATTAGCATGGCCCTACATTTGCATGTATGGGACCAGGTTTTAGAGAAATAGAGAGAGTAAAATTGAGAGACCAAATTAGAAATACTCAAGGCTCTGATGAATACAAGAAACATCCAGATGTCTACCCTTCTGCCTCTTGGAAGAAAAGTTTCCCCAATAACCCTTCCCAGGAACCTTAAGGATAGGTTCAGTTCAAATATTCTCATGCACCAACCTCACATCCAAAACCAAAACATAATTACTGGATAGTTACGCTTTTCAATGAACATTTAAACTAGACCATTGCCACTGATAAATATTTTCTTAATTTGAGACTTCTGACACATCAGCTGTATCAGCAAGATGTCCAATATTTATCCATCACTTTATACATTCAAGACAAGCTGTCATCATGCAACAGAAGCAAATATGGAACAAAAGGAAATACCCAATTCAGATTATTTTGTTTGGGAGTCTTTATGGTGAATAATTTCTCAGAAGTATTTCTGGAACCTACATACAGAGCTGGGAGAAAGCAGGGACACATGATTTGTCTGGTTTTTTTTCCCTACAAGTGACACTCATTCTTCCAAAATTATTAGCCATCAGTGTAATTTCTACCACTGCCTTATATTAAAACAAGATGGTCAGGAAAACTTGCCATGTCTTTACAAAATATTTCCTAAAGAGCTTAACTCAAGAAAATGTATTTTCAAAGATAACTAGAATTACACATTTCATTCAATTTCAGATACCATTAACCATAAGATACACCATTATTGTATATATCATTAAAAATGAAAACTGTGGTCAGTTAATTTTAACACAAGCTTTTTTCTTATCCCTTAAACATTTTATTTTAAATTTACCAAGCATCTTTTCAATCTTAGGTAGAATTTTCGTACAAAATTTCACTCTTGGACATACATTAAAAAGGAAAAATATAAGGAGAAATATTCCCAAAATACAATATGTTCATGCTCAGTCATTTCCATATATCATCCTTTGTGTTTATGATACAATGTTGTTTTAAAAAAAAGTTCTACCAGGGGCCTCCCCCGTGGCGCCGGGGTTGAGCGCTGGGTTGCAAAGCTGCCCACAGCCTGTGCAGCACCGGTTCGATCCCTGGCCACAGGGCAAGTGTCCCACATGGCACGGACCTCTCCTGCCGCCCGCTGCTCCCCTCAGCAGTGTACTTCGTCAGTTTGCCTGCTCTGCTCCCCGCTCTGGCTCTGGTGAATTCTCTCACCCTCCCACGCTTCTGACTGTACCCAGTGCTTGTATAAATAAATAAATAAATCTTTAAAAAAAAAAAAAAAAAAAAAAAAGCTCTAACATTGTTTCTGGGATTTTTCCCCAAGCTATTGACACTCACTCTACAAGTTGTTTTTTTTTTGAGTTTCCTTTCAAATTTGTGGGTGTGTGTGTGTGTGTATATAAAAACATCATTTTTCATTTTTACACAATGTATGCATTTTCATCTTGGTTATATTCCCCATACAATTCCCAACCCCCCCCTTATTTTGACCCTAATCCCTCCTCACCTGCCCCCCCCCCCATTGTGTCTCTGGTTTATAGTTGCTTGTTCATTTTGATTTTTACTTTATTATAATTAGTCTTTTTCCTGGTCCCTTATTTAGGTTTTCTAAATTCCTGCTATGAGTGAGACCATCCGGTATTTTTCTTCTTCTTTCTGGCTTATTGCGCTGTCACTCTACAAGTTTTGATGCACATTTACAGGCTTTGATAACCCACAGCTCCATGGCCACCTGGCCAGCAGCAACTAGAAATCACAATTTCAACAAAGGGAAAGTAAAAAAAAAATTAAAAAAAAAAAAGGGAAAGTATGTACTTGAAGGAATGGATGAGCTATGATGATGTCTAAGACAGCATATTGTAGACTCTCATTTCACGATTATTTAGATTTCTAAATCTAAAATACTGTAGAAAGGAAGGAAGGAAGGAAGGAGAGCAAAAGGGAAGCAACACTCTTGATTGCTCACATATGTGCTGAGCGTTGTGTCAAAAGCCACCACCTTCATTATCTCATCCCAGAGAAGAGGGAAGGAAAAACAGGTTCTGTTAAGCCTCTAAATTATTTGCACTCCAAATTATTACATAGGTAGAGTTACACAAGCATTTATCTTCATCCTTGCAAAACTGAAAAGTGAATCAGACTCTGGAAGAACATTCCACATAAAGCCACCTTGCCTGATGGGGATGAGAAAAATAACCTGAAGGCCTTTCCAGAAATAAGTGAAGGGGCCAAAATTCCCATTTAAGTTCCAATGTGTTCGTCTTCTTAGCATTAGAAAAGCTATTATTTAGCCAAAGCTCTCCTGAAAAAAAAAAGAAGGGAATGGAGGCATCACTCTCCCAGACTTCAAACTATACTGCAAAGCCATAATCATCAAAACTGCATGGTATTGGAACAAGAACAGACATACAGACCAATGGAATCAAATAGAAAATCCAGAAATAAACCCACAGATTTATGATCAACTAATCTTTGACAAAGGAGCAAAGACTATGCATTGGAGCAAAGAAAGTCTATTCAATAAATGGTGCTGGGAAAACTGGGTCGTTACATGCAAAAGAATGAAGCTTGACCACTACCTCACACCATACACAAAAATCAACTCAAAATGGATTAAAGAACTAGACATAAAACCTGAAACCATAAAATGCATAGAAGGAAATATAGGTGAAATACTACGTGATATGCACATCAAAGACATCTAGACACATCACCCAAAGCAGTGATAGTGAAGGCAAAGATAAACAGCTGGGACTACATCAAATTAAAGAGCTTCTGCACAGCAAAAGAGACAATAACAAAAACAAAGAGAAACCCCACCAACTGGGAGAACATTTTTGCACCCAACACTAATGATAAAGGACTGATGACAAAAATCTGCAAAGAGCTGATGAGACTCAACAACAACAAAGAAAATAATCCAGTCAAAAAATGGGCAGAAGAGCTAAAAAGAAACTTCTCTGAAGAGGAAATGCAAATGGCCAACAGGCATATGAGAAAATGTTCAACATCACTTGTAATCAGGGAAATGCAAATCAAAACTACCATGAGATACCATCTCACACCAGTGAGAATGGCACATATTAAAAAAACTAGCAACAACAAATGTTGGTGAGGGTGTGGAGAAAAAGGAACTCTTCTACACTGTTGGTGGGAGTGCAAACTGGTCCAACCACTATGGAGATCTGTGTGGAGATTTCTGGACCTACTAATCATAGAGCTTCCATATGATCCAGCAATTCCACTCCTAGGTATTTACCCAAAGGACACAGAAACATCAATTCCAGAGAACACCTGCACCCCTATGTTTACAGCAGCACTGTTTACAATAGCTAAGCTTTGGAAACAGTCCAAATGCCCAAAAATAGATGACTGGATCAAGAAGATGTGGTACATATACACCATGGAATATTACTCAGCATTCAAAAAAGATAAACACATGCAATTTGCAGCAACATGGATGGCGCTGGAAGGGATCATGCTCAGTGAAATAAGCCAGAAAGAAAAAGAAAAATACCGGATGGTCTCACTCATAGCAGGAATCTAGAGAACTTAAATAAGGGACCAGGAAAATGAATAACTATAAGAAAGTGAAAATCAAAATCAACAAAAAACTATGAACCAGAGACAGTTTTTGGGGAGTGGGGGGTGGGAGGGGAGGGATTGGGGACAGAATGGGGGGGTTGCAAATGTATGGGGAATATAAAAATAAAATTTATTATAAAAAAAAAGGCTATTATTATACATGCCTCTACCCCATAATATTGAAAAGATTTTTGTGAGAGGTGAATTCCCTCACTTCTTCACTCATTTTTGAAAGGGAGATGTCGTAGACAGAACTAGGATTCTATGAGATACCTTCTATTTCAAATCCTTTCCTCTGGCAGATGATGAAGTTGGTGATACCTCAATCTTTCAATACATTTAAAATGAAATTTATCAGGAGCTTATACATGTTAAGCTGTCATCTTGCACTCTATCAAATACTGCATTGTCTGCAGTTTTTATAATATGCCTGTATTACCCTTGTAAGTAAAATAAAATAAAATTTAAAAGTTACATTTTCTATTACAAAATTTCCATGAAATCATAATGGAATAATTGAGAAAGCAGAAGTCATTTCTCTTATGTATGGGTTACATGGCAGCAAGGAAGAAAAAATGTCATGCATGAAAGCAACTTCCAGCTTTTTACACTGCTGTCATATCTTTTGGGGGCTACTATTCTTGACTTCCCATGCCTGGTTTTGTTGTAGCTGCTATTGATATTGCTGTCACTACTTTACATAGTTGAATATTTTTCAGTGTATCTGTTACTTCATGTTATCACTTTGCATTTGTTCACTTTTCTTACTCTTCTACATTGTCTGTCCTCGTGTAAATATTTTGTCATCACCATTATCAACATGTATTTTTCATCACTAGGTGACAAAATACATACTCTGTCAAGGCTGAGAGGTAGAGAGCTCAAACCTCCTCAGAAGGGCTCAGGTCTTGAGTAGGGTGTTTGGACATTCATGGATGAGGACTCGCCACCTACCATGTGTGTCAGGACCAGGGGTGAGCTGATACACACCCCAGAGGAAGAGGGAGAGAACACAGAGAAACTATGGTTTCAGGAAAGATCTGGATATTAAGACAAAGAAGCACCCAAGCAAGGAAAGAGTGGGAGGGAGGCTATACCTGCAGAGGAAACAGTTGCAGCAAAGAGGTGAGTGGAGGGGCTTGTTGGGGAATAATGAGCAAAACAGATGGAACCTATCTGAGAAAATGATTTATATAAGAAATGATGCAACACAAATGCCCATAAATCCAAGAGATCTGTAGGGGGTGTGGCCTGGAATAAAAGCCAATGTGCAGATACCCACCTTGGGGCAGTTGTGGAAGATTGGAGAAGAGTTCAACCAGGATTTGGTCCACGGTGAAGGGTTTAAGTGGATTCTGGAAGTTTCATCTGGAAGTCGATAGATTGGCCTGGAGGCATAAGGAACTAAATGCAAGAAGACAATGGGACAGTTGAAATCTGACTGCTGTGACTTAAAATCTGTTGATGGAAGAATGACACTTCTACTGCCAGTTCCAACAGAAAGATGATGGGAAATGCTCACAGTGAATGGAACTGAAAAATTAGTTCCAAATGATAGGTACCTTATGAGTGTATTTTGACAGGTGCAAAAGTTATCTACTTCTGTAAAGAAACAAAATGATATACCCAAATATATTTGGTAAATTGGGTATTTTTGATCTGTCCAAACATTATCAATGGTTACCTGCAGGTTGTTGAACTGTAGGTAATTTTTGTTTCCTTTATTTTGATAGGATATGATTTTTCTGCTGTGAGTACATATTATTTTTGTGAACCCAGAGAAACAAAATGATGCTTGATGCAAAGAGCCTGTAGGTATCCCTATGTGGAGCAAAGTCCAATGACTTTTTCTATTTTGCAGCACCCAGCACCATAGGATAAATGTCACTAAGATGACTCAGCCTACAGTTTAACAAATGATTACCCAGGAGGAGATTAACCAGGATGTGACCATTAAGCTTTGCTGACATAGAAAAGATTTTAGCAAATCAAATCACTATTTGTTTCTTTAAATATCTGATATGAATTCCTGCTTGGGGAGACAGACAAGGAGTGGTTGGACCCACTAAAAAAACAATTAAACAGACTGTTAGGGAATTTTTATCAACCTGAACCTGGATAAGCCTCCCTAGATTTGGCCATTTCTGAAGGGAAGAAAAAACTTATATAAGTCCATAGTTAATCAAATTAATATGAGTTGAGCTCCTTAGGAGAAAAGGACTTGTCCCAATTTATCACACAGCTGTGCAAAAGGGGCTTTATTAATTCCAGTTGGCTAAATAGATTTATACCAGCATCTGGGAGAGTGATAGAACTGGGTAGGAATCCACTATACCGGGTCGCTCCTTTGAAATTTCTGAGGCACCTCTAATAACTGGTTTGACTACAGTCTCCTGCTTTCACCTTTTGCTCTTCCTTCAACCTGTTTTTTATGTAGTTCCACATGGTAAAATTCAAGAAGATGGAGTAATGCAATATACTATTTCTGCAGAAATGTTAGGAAATAATTGGCTAAGGAATAGGGGGAAATGTGAAGAATTTTGGCTAAAATTAAGTATAGTGAAAGATTTAAAGACCGATTAAGCTGCTCATAATCTGACTGAACCTCATGGGAAAGGAGTTGGTCTGTGTGGGAAAAAGAAAGTGTTTAGTCTTGCAGAGCTGTTTACACAAATTATCATAAACTCAGTGACTTAAAACAAAAGTCTATTCTCTCACAGCTTTGATGGCTTAGAAATCTGGAAATGGCTTAGAAGTCTGGAAACAGGGGTGATCAGGACAGTGTTCCCTCCAAAGGCTCAGGGGATAAGTCACTCCTTGCCGCTCCAGCTTCTGGCGGCTCTCGACACTGCAACCACATCACTCCCATCTCTGAGCTGCCTTCACAGCGCTTTCTCCTACTCTGTCTGAGTCTCTTCCTCCTCTGTCTCTTATAAGGATCCTTATAATTGGATTAGGGCCCACCTGGGTAATCCAAGACGCTCTCATGATATAAAAAGCCTCTCCTTTCTATGCCAGAAACAAAGACTGGATTTCTGAATATAAGCTTTATTACAAACCATAGGAGTTCAGGTCCAAGCTCTGAGGTCTAGAATGTCTCTAAGAGGAGTTTCAAGGCAGAATAAGAACGGTGAGGCTATGCATCCCTATGTTTATTGCAGCACTATTTATAATAGGTATAAATAGGTATAAGAAATGGAAACAACATAAATGACCAAAAATAAATGACTGGATCAAGAAGATGTGGTATATATACACCATGGAATACTATTCAGCAATCCAAAAAGATAAACTTATGCCATTCACACCAATATGGATGGAGCAAGAAGGGATTATGCTCAGTGAAATAAGTCAGAAGGAAAAAGAAAAATATCAGATGGTTTCACTTATAGGAGGAATATAGGGGAACCAAATAAGAGATTAGGGAAAAAATAATAATAAAAAATTAACAGGCAACTACAAATCAGAGACATTCTTCAGGGGAAGGGGAGGGAGAGGGATGAAAGTAGGGGAGGGAAGAGTTACAAGGGGCTGTGGCCATGGTGCACAGGTGAATTGGTGGTGAGAATTCTTTTTTTTTTTTTAAAGATTTTATTTATTTATACAAGCACTGGGCACAGTCCGAAGAGCGGGAAGGTGAGAGAATTCACCAGAGCCAGAGCGGGGAGCAGAGCAGGCAGAAGGACCGAAGTACACTGCTGAGGGGAGCAGCGGGCAGCAGGAGAGGTCTGCGCGCCATGTGGGACCCTCACTGGCGGCTGGGGAGGGGAGCGAACCAGCGCTGCAGAGGCTGCGGGCAGCTTCGCAGCCCAGCGCTCAATCGCTGCGCCACCGGGGAGGCCCGGTGGTGAGAATTCTGTGGGGACTACACCTAAGAGGAGAAAGCAAACACTGTACAAAAATGAACAGATGTAAAATATATACAAATAAATTATATTAAAAAATTGTTTAAAAGACATCAGAAATTCAAAGCAAAAAAAAAAAAAAAACAACAGTAGAACAGTGGGGTTAACTGCTGTAGGGTTCCCCTTCTCATTTTGAGAGTCAGGCAAAACCCCTAGCAACTGGAAGTGGTGCTGGGTATGAAAATGATCTGCTTCCGCAGCAAGTGCCTGCAGTTATTGGATCCCCAGAGCCTGCTTGGGTGTATACCCAAAACCAGGTGTTTCCAGGTTCATTTACAGATCAAGTAACACATTTGAAACTCTTTAAGTGACTTTTTTTTTTAAAGATTTATTTATACATACAAGAACTGGCGTGTAAGCCAGAGGTGGGGGTTGTGAGAGAGGGATTCACCAGAGACAGAGTGGGGAACAGAACAGGCAGAATGACTGAAATACACTGCTGAGGGGAGCAGTGGGCGAGGCAGGAGAGGTCTGCTGTGCCATGTGGGTCAGCTCCCTGGCTGGGGATTGAACTCATGCTGCAGTGGCTGGCAAAAGCTTGATATCGCTGTCTTTAACCCCTGTGGAGGCTCCTCTTGAAGTGGCATTTTAAAGTGAAATGTCATTAAACAAATACCAATTTTAAGCAAAGTTGTTCCATTGCCCTATCCTATTGGATTGTCCACCTGCAGAGGGGAATTTGCCTGCCCTTCCACAGGGAACACTGATTTAGGGCCAGTGTGCACTCTCCAGCCAGACACCATTTAAAACAATTGAGCTGATTGTTTTAAAAGCCTCCACATGCCAGAGGGCAGTGTGGGTATTTGGATTCCCAATGTTTTTGGCTTGGGTTTCTTCATTTAATTGAGTAGGATGAGTTATTTAATGTTACGTGCAGATAAATGAGAAAATTTGCTCCTTCCAGCAAAGGATTGCCTGATTCAAATTTCCCTGTAATCATCCATAATTGTTACCTGTCTCCTGAAATTCAGAAGGTTGTCAAGTGGAGGAGGGCGGACATTTGAGAGTGTTGTTACCGAGGACAGAAATAGGATCCAGGAGGACCAGTTCCAGGTGGGTTGGGGTATTGTGAGAAAGAACAAACTCCACACATGGTAAGAGAAGACAGAGGGGTTTACTTCCAGGCATGGAGCAGCGTGCACCTGGCTCTGGGCAGAAAGAACTGAAATATACTTAGATGACAAAGGTTAGTCTTTTTGGTGCATCCAAGGCCTCGTCTCCCTTCTGATAATAGCATTTTCTGCTTCACTGGGGGTGGACCCCACTCCCTACTCCTGGTGTGGACAAGTAATCCAGCAGTCAATGAGCTAGTTCTATCACCAGATCCCAGTTGTTGACTCAGGATGACCATGCGACCCCAATTTGTTCAGTAATATTCAATCCTGGCATTTTATTGAGGGAAAGTCTCTTTCTTCTAGACATGTAGCTAGTTCAGGTTAAAGCCGCCTTGGACTATTGTAAGAAAAGGACCTGCTTAAGAATGAGCTGAAAGTTCACCAGAGAGACCGTTCGCCCTAGCAGCCTGCCTACCCTCAGCCTCCCTCACCAGGAGGCATCTGCTCTTTGCTATTCTGGTTTCTTATCCACTCTGCCTTGGTGACTCAGCTCCTAAGCCTCAGGTTCCACTGTTCTGGGACTCTGACTGACTAATTCTACTCTTCCCTTTCAAATTCACCACAAGAAAGAATCTGACTGCACCAGCCGGGCACCGCTCATGGGTTGCACCCAAGAATATGGCTCCCACACTAGGCCGCCATGGAAGGCTGACGGTATGTCAGACATTGTTATGGCTGGATATTTGTGCCCCTTAAACTTCAAATGTGGAAGCCCTAACCACAAGCGTGACAGTGTTTGAAGGTGAGACCTTTCGGAAGTGATTAAGGTTTAGATGAAGTTGTGAGTATGGGGCCCCCATGTTGGGATCAGGGTCCTTAGAAGAGGAAGAGGCCAGAGCTTCAAACATCTTTTTTACAAAATGTTATAGAAGTTGTCTGAAGAATGGGACTCCTGACAGACCAGATCCCTCACCAGACAACTCCCAAGATCCTTTCTAATTTTAGGTTTCTACAATTTCTCTTTTCCTTTTTAATTCTCTTTCAGTTGTTTTGTTTAGGTATTTACTATTGTCAAGATGCTTCCCACAGGATTGATAAAGACAGGCAGAGAAATGCATTCTGCACCTTCTCTCACCTATTATCCAACAGCACCTCGCTAAGGGATCAGGTACCAGCTTTTCACAAGAGGAAGGAGTTTAGCAAATAAAACCAAATCTGTGATACTTGTACTTATCTGACATGACATGGTTCAATCAGGTCATAGCAGGAAAATGAATATGCACCCACGGGTTATCTGAGGGAGTAAGACACAGAGAATGTTTACAAGGTGTGACAGGAGTTTCCTTCAAGGGGAACACATCCTTAAACCATGGTACCTCAGCCCTAGAAATAGCTGGGCCTCCTACCATCCCCAGGCCTGAAGGCATGATTGGAAGCAATGGTCTCCAGAACCCAGAGGCAGTGGGAACTGAGTGGTGAGGGCCTCCTGACGAAATTATGAGCTTCAATAAAAGGACACAGCCAGCCCTCAGAAAGGGAGGTCAGGTAATGAACACCTCAGCTCTTCTCTCCTCCCCAAGCTTCTGCTAATTGACTCAATCCACTGGAAACCAGAGGCCACAGGAGCACAGAGTAGCCTCCTGGGGGAACCAAGCAGAGTAGAAAAGAGCAGGGTGTGGATTGGAAGTGGTAAATGGGAACCACACCACATACATGGGGTTGGAGGGAAGGGTTTAAGCTACATTTTCCCCAAGTAGGCACAAATATCTCACTACCTCAGAGCCCACTGATGAGTGTTTATTGCAACAGACAGTGAGTGTCCACTCACTCGGGTGGAGCTCACTTGTGCTGCCAGAGGGGGTCATGAAGAAATACCCCTCCAGTAAACACACAGAGACCCCGAAGAGGAAAACAAGGAGCTTCAGGAGTTCATTGCTGAGAATCAATATGTATTTATAGTGCATTAAGTGCCCCCGCCACTGAAGGTTGAAATCCATCCTAAACCACATCACTATGCCCTTTACCCATATTTACCCACCTCCTCGCCCCTTTCCTTCTGCTCACTACTAATTGGTCTTATAGTCCAACAGTTTATTTATTTTTTTTATTTAGTTCATCTCTGCCTGTTTTCTCTATATACCACATATGAGTGAAAAGCTGTGGTTTGGCGTTCTCTGTCTGCATTATTTCACTAAGCTTAATTCCCTCTAGGGCCCTCCATGCTGTTGCAACTGGCAAGATTTCATCTTTTTTGTGCCTCAGGAGTATTCCGTTACATGTATATGCCACATCTTTATCCATCGGTTCATCAGTGGGCATTTAGCTGGTTTCCAGTTCGTGGCTATTACAAATCAGCTGCAATAAACATGGGGGTGCATATATCACTTCCAATTAGTGTTCTGTATTTTTCAGAGATAAGCGTAATTTACATTCCCACCAACAGTGTACAGGGGTTCCCTTCTCTCCACATCCTTTTCATCACTCATTGTTTCTTGTTTCTTGAATGATAGGTGTGAGGTGATATTGTTCTCACAGGGGTGAGGTGATATCTCATGGTTGTTTTGATCTGCATTTCCCTGATGCATTATAGAAAATGATGAATATCTTTTCATGAGGAACACACTCGAGCAAGTTAAGAGTGTCCTCAGCAAAAAATGTTTGCTGACCCATCCTCCAGTATTTTCCAGAGACAGCTGTAGAGAATACTTTCAAGCTTTCACTTAAATACATAATTTTAATCAAACTGTGGCGAAATCTTTTGTTTGAAATGGATGTGAAAAATATTACAAAGAAGAAAGGTCAGGTTTCTGGGAGCATTGCCCTGCATTTAAGATTAAAATTGGGATACAAGTGGTGCTGAAAACATAATGCCTTTTCATTTTTTTAATTTAAAATTAATCCACTAAAACCTAAAGACAAAATTTCATGGAAATTATCCAAACTAAGCAGTCCAACTAAGCTGCTTTTTTCCTACCTTTTTCAAGGGAGATTCTAATATGAGAGAGAAATCACATTACTGTCCCATCATTAAACAAATATTTACTGAACATCTACCACATGCTGGGTGCTGTTGTAGGTGTTGGAACAGAAGAAATATTGTAAGATAAACAATATTCTTCTTTGCATTCAGCAGCTTAAAGTGTAATAAAGTAAAAATAAGTAGCCACTGTAATGCAGTCAGAATGAAATATGTGCTAAAAGAAGTTTTGGGGAGGGGGTATGGCAAGCAGAAATTCATGCTGACACTGGGGAAATCAAAGAAGACTTCATGGAGGAGGTGATATTTGCTTGAACTTTGAAATGAAAATGAGGGGGTTAGTGCTGAAGTGCATAAGAACCCACTGTTAGGTAAAGCAGGAACACTTCAAGTCAGGGTCCTATGTGAACAGAAACATGGATGCATAGATGTTGGGCAAATGTAGACCAGACCAGGCTGTGTGGTGCTGTTGGATAGGTGATAGAAGAGGATATCAGAGAAAGACAGAGCGGAAAAGAGTCTTTGAGTCAAATCTAATCATAAACATCAGCTTATTTAACTCTACTCTGGTGACAATAGGGATTGATCCGGAGAGGGATATTACCTATATTTTGTGTGGCTTTATTTTTAACATCATGGTCCACAGCAGCTCTGTCTTACTGCCTCACATCTGTGTTCAGTTGGCTTATGTGACAGTAAAATCTGCAGTGCATTCATCCCTAACACGCCACATTTAATAACTTCCATCAAATGATGTTGATGACCTCAAACTGTAAATAAGATCTGACTCACAACACCCTCATGGATAATGGAAATAGTTCAATACCAACCAGACCAAGAAGTGAGACTGAAAGTGGATTGTTGGAACAAAGCAGCCTATAAATAGTTATACTGGGTCAGAGAGGCCACGTTGCTAAAAGGCCCTCAACTAATCTTCTGAATGTTCTGTAAATCAGTGTGAGTATAGAGAGGGGACCCACTTGTCACCCACACAGTCAACATGGCAGGGGAAGAAAGGGAGCTTGCTAATTAATCTCCACTACATTCAGCCACTGCAACTCACTGCAGGTTCCTCCCTACCAGGACAATTAGTATTAAAAATGAAAAGACAAAAAATCAGTCTTCCTTTAAAGCCTTATTACCTGACCCCAAAGGCTAAATCAGGAAATGCTCTTGAATTTGGATGTTAAAAAAGACTGGGAGTGGGGTGTGAAATCAGATGAAGCTACGAAGTTAACTCTGAAAGGAAAGGAAGCCGGAGTCCCTGGCCCAGCTCTCAGCAGCCAATACTTCATCTGCTTTAGGGCTCAGTTAAGAAAACAGAGCCAAAGGAAAGGTCACATTTTCAGCAGTGAGCCTTTCTAACTAAATAGCAAATATTGGAACACCCTGTGCAGAGTCCACACCGAGACTTCTCGGAAGCCCAGGAAGAAGACAAACAATTCTTGACAGGAAGGGTTGAGCAACTCAAACACTGCTCCTGACCTAAGCCCTGGCCACCCAGGGGCTCAAAGACAAGAGCTGGGGGTCCCCAGGGTGAGCTGAGTGTCATTCCCATGGCCACTCTGTACAATCTCAGGAAATGTCCTCTCAGGAGACAGAGACTTTGGTAAGTGTAGGGTAAAGAAAATGTCAGGTTTTTCTGCCCTTCCGCCATCAGGATAGATGATGGATCCTTATCCTGAATGCATGCCTGATGGCGGGCACCTGGAGTAGGGTGTGGGCATAGGTAGATGGGATTCAGCTGAGCTAAGACTGTGCTTTTAAGGGCGGCATCACGGGGGGACGCCAGCAGCAGCAGTAGAAGCCGAAGCCGAAAGAGAAGCCGAGAAGCAGCAGAACGAACTCCAGAGAGAGCCCAGATAGAGTGAAGACTTGCTGGGGGCCGGGAGGCCTGCCAGCCTCCCAGCCCCCCAGCCAGCACCCCTGCCTGCCATGTGCCTGGTGAACCCCAATAAAAGACCTGCAAAAAACCATTGAGGACTCTGACTCCTCCTTTACCCAGTCTGCATGGGATCAGAAAACCTGCACCGTGTCCAGTTCCTGCCCTACAGTAAGGAATCTGCACTCCCTGCAGCCATTGCCTGCCCCTAAGGTGACATCTGGTGGGTCTAATGCTAAGATGACCTTGGTGGAGGCTGCAGTGGGGCCTGAGAATCTGTATTTCTAGCAAGCTGCCATGTTGCCACTGCTGCTGCAGGTCCACACAACAAGGACATGGCTTAGATAAGTCAAGGTCAGCCCACGGGTCTAGGGAAGAGGCTGACCCTTCCTTTAAACACAGGGTTGCAAGAGAACAAGTGCGGGATTCCCTCCCTAAGGAAAGAGTGGGTGTGAGCATGAAATGGAGACCCATAGTCTTCTAGTTTGGAAGTCACTCAAACCTGAAACTCTTCACAATCTTGTGGGCTGTGCGTTGCTCTCCTGGCTTAATGCACTTGACAGTGGCTTCTAAGCCCCAAACTAGAGTGGGCAAAGCCAATGTAGAGATGGCTAATGGCCATTAAATTCCCCCCAGCTGGAGCCCCCCCAGGCACTGAGGGAGGTCATGGTTACCTATGCATAGAAACAGAGGGCTGGTAAGCAAGAAGTTAAAAACCCAGACACCTGCTATCATCAATTTCCTTGGTTCATTGTTTCTTCTTACTACTTCTGAGCTATCTTTCCACAGTTAGCAAGCTGGCTGCTTTTGGAAGGAAAGGAATTTGCAAACCTAAAGAAAAGTCACAGACCTTGAGATCAGACCAGTTCAAATTGGAGCTGCGGGCACACAGCTTCCATGAGAAACTCCATGGAGATGGTCATGAGCCCTGCACAGCACTGGCTGCAGCTGATAGGTGCAACCAGCAACAGCAAGCGAATTTTAGCCAAGCCCACTGTCCTTGATTTCTCAGCCAATAAAGTCTAATGCCTTTGTTTTAAAGGCCGAGTCCTAAAACCTAGGCAGACCCCCTCCCCAGCATCTCAGGGAGTCTCTCTCACATCCAAAGTCTCTCTCACATCACTGGAGCTCTCTTTCCTTGCACTTTTGTTATCAATCAATGCTGACTCCTCTCCTGCCCTCACTGGTGTTTGTGGGATCCTCTTTTCAATCTTGACCAGAGGGTCTCAAGAGCTCTTCCCCAAGCTTGAGAAGGGGACCCCCTGAGTCCATCCCTCTGGTTTCCAGGGAGGGGGAAGCAGTGGACAGCAGCAGGCTCACTCTCAGCTTAAGCCCCTGTTGCCGAAGGGTGGGATCAGACTGAGGGCCCCAGGCCCACCCTCTTGTCCAGTGACACTTCTAGTTCAGCGTCTTGAGGAAAGAAACTCCATTTTCAGAGACAACACAATAAAAAACCAAAAAACAAACAACACTGAAGATCTTGAACTGCTCCTTGAAATTGAAATAGGCCAGACTGTAAATATAAGCCTGGCACTGTGACCTGCCCTCACTATGTGTGCAGGAACCCCAAGCACAGCTTCACCAGAGTGGGGGCAAATCTGACTGTGCCATCCATGCTCTTAAGAACATAAACCATCAATAATCTGCTAATTGGACTTCTTGGCTAGCCCTCACGGGATGAGCTTTGCTCCTGCACAATTTTGCTTTTTGTAGCTTAGGGTTTAGGTTGTATTGGAAAGGAATGCCTGGCTCATCAGACAGAATTCAGATGTGAACAGGCTGACAGATGAGCTTTCTTGTTCAGAAAACCCAGCAGCTTATGAAAGTTTATAGCCTGATGTGTATTGGGAAAGTGTTCATTCTCTTCTGCTATAGGTCTCCATTCACAATCCCACACTAAGACAGGAGCTCTGCTGAGTGCTTTGGGGGTTGGGGGAACATGGTAGGTACTTCATCTTGGGCACGCAACACTCCACAGCCACCTCGTCACCTGGGCCCTGGGTGATTTTTCCCATATATTTGAAGTGAGTGAAGATGAACTTTTAATCCATGTGCCAGTTCTCAAGAATAATTACTTTGCAGACAACCTCAGATACTCCATAAATTGAAGGAAGAGAGCTTATATATCACACTAATGGTGTCTTTCAACCAAAGGTATCAGTGGTTTCACAATAGCCTGCTGCCAAAGACCAATCCAGTTGTGCTTTTCTCCTATAAATTCAGGCAGAATTTGAAACACGGAAAGAATAAACAAAGAAAGAAGAAAAGTTTTGGCTTATCAACTCTTCACAGCATTGCTCTACTTTCCAGTCAGCAGGAAGACAGGGGAAATAACCCTGATAAGAGGTAAAAGAAAAGACTTTACTTTCAACACAGTGGTTCAGCTCCTTCATGGATGTCATTAGTGCCACACCATGGGGCAGAGCACGGGTGTGCTGCTTGCTGCCAGGCATCAGTTTCTAGAATAGAAGCTGCGGGGAGCCATGTCCCCAGCAAGTGACTTTAGCTGTATGGCTTTATGGTGCCCTCATCACAGAGAGCCTGTGCTCCTCATCTGCCATGCCCCCCAAATAAATACTTTCTCTTTCCAGGGGCTCATCACATCAGCAGTGAGGACGCTTGAACCTCCGGCCAGGCCAGAGGTTCTTAAAGCAGTGGAGACCAGAGGTCACGGTTTCCTTTTTAAGGACTGAGTGACAAATACCATCTCTCGGCCTCCAATGCAGCTTGACTAACAAGGACTTCGACAGGCACTCAGCTGGGTTTTACCTACATAAAGTTAGATCAGGCAAACTTTGTAAATATTACAAACAGGTTTAAAATTCAGTTAACAGCCTAAATCTCCATTTCACGGAATACCTAATCCCAAGGAACATACCCTTGGAGAAGGTAGGTTCTTTCTTGCTGTTCGAATCTACATTTATATTTCAGGACATATGAATAATCCTTTTTTTTCCTCCAATATACATCCACCCATCCTCTGAAGCCTCCAGGACTAGACTGAGGAATGTGGCCAGATGAGCAAAAGCCATTAGCTCTCCTGGGAAAGCTGACACTCTAGGAGTGTCAGCCAACTATGTTTCTGTATTTCCACCATTATTATAATTTATGCCTAAATGCTCAACACAATTGATCTTCTCTTAGAATTTTCTTTTTTTTTTTATAGAGGCATGCTTTATTTATTTGTTTGCTGGTTTGTTTGTTTGGTTATACATGCACTGGGTACAGTCAGAGGCGCGGGAGGGTGAGAGAACTCACCAGAGCCAGAGCGGGGAGCAGAGCAGGCAGAAGGACCGAAGTACACTGCTGAGGGGAGCAGCGGGCGGCAGGAGAGGTCTGCACGCCATGTGGGACCCTCCTCCGGTGGCCGGGAAGCAGCCGGGGATCGAACCGGCGCCGCAGAGGCCGCGGGCAGCTTCGCAACCCAGCGCTCATCCGCTGCGCCACCGGGGAGGCCCATCTTCTCTTAGAATTTTCTCCCTCCTCCCTTCCTCCCTTTCTTTCTTTTCCAAGGCATGTAAGGGACTAATAGAACACACCATTGCCTTAACTTCGACATGGCAAATCACAAATGCAAATTAAAGTGCTGGCATCATCCTGATCGAGCCTGTGTTTTAGTATTTTAGAGCATATAAATGTAATCACCTAGAGTTGGAAAGAAAAAATAAATGACAAACATAAACAAATATCATTAAACATTTGAACACTTCATTAAAAATAGTTTTTCAAATGCATCCATATGGAAAAGGCTGAATAATATTTATTTCAGGTGACTCCATTTTATTTTTATTTATTTTTTGCTGTTGTTACATGTACTGAGGTAATGTTGATTTACAACACTGTATATGTGTCAGAGTTATAGGGTCACACCTCCACAAATGTATGTTATCTCACCATACCCACCACCAAAGCCTCAGTATTTCCCCACTGGAACCCCTCTCCTTTTGCTGCCACCCCACCACATTCCTCTTCTGATAGCCTTAATTCTGCAGTCAGATTTCAAGGGTTTGTTTTGATTTGTTTTTGTCTTTGCTTATATTCTGCATATAAATAAATATAAATAAAGCAGTATTGCTGGCTTATTTCACTTTCCATAATCCCCTCCAGTTCCACCTATGTTATTAAAAAATGGCAAGGTTTCATCTTTTTTATAGCTGAATAGTATTCCATTGTGTATTTATACCACATCTTCCTAATCCATTCCTCTGTCATTGGGCACTTTTCCATAACTTGGCTATTGTTAATAAGGCTGCTAAGTACACAAAACTGCCTGTGTCTCTTCAAAATAGTGTTTTTGCATTTTTCTAGTAGATACCTAGGAAAGCTGTTGAATCATATGACAGATCTATTCTTAATGTTTTGAGAAACTCCATACTATTTCGCTTAGAGGTCAGGCTAGTCTACATTTCCACCCTTTTTATCCAAACCTTTACCAACACTTGTTTCTGGTTTTTTCGACATGGACTATTCTCATAGATGTGCAGTGGATAGTTATAATTTGAATTTCCCTGGTGAAAAATGATAATGGGCATTTTTTCATGTGTCTGTTGGCCACCTGTATGTCTTTGGAGAAGTGTCTATTTAGCTCTTCTGCCCACTTGTTTTCTTTTTCTTGAGTTGTCTGAGTTCTTTGTAGATCTGGAGAGCAGCCCTTTATCAGATGTATGATGTACAAGCTTTTTCTCCCATTTGGTAGCGTGTCTTTTTGTTTTAATCACAGTTGTTAATCACTGTGCAGAAGTGTTTTAATTTGATATTGTCCCATTGGCTTATTTTTACTTTTGCTTCCTTGTCATTCAGGTGACTCTATTTTAGAACAAGTAACTGTTACCTTGTATACCATTGTCCAAGTTGAAGGTTTGAGCCTAAAGAACCAGACTGGAATTGAGGGAGAGATAAGCCTCAGCTTTGAGAGGTAAGAAGCCTGTGTGAGCCTCAAGGTGTCAGAACAAGGCGGCCACTATAGTAGGCAGAGAAGAGAGAGCTCCGGACAACACAGTGGGATTCAAGACAGAATCCTTGAAGATGATCCATCTATTTCAAGAGCAGTACTCCCCTTAAAGTGATTTAAAGTCTCTAACTTACAAATGGGTTGCATTTGATGGACACAGAATTTTAGAATTAATCATGTTTCTTACTTTCTTCTAGTTACCAAGAAGATCACAGCTTAATTTGTTGCCAGGCAAGGACAGAGAGTTGTACCACACATTTCTCTTTACCAGCTTTAGCCCTGGTGTAAATCTGTTTGATCCTTATTATCCTTCCACCCCAGAAGCCTTTCTATATTCCTGCTAATTGCCTTAAATATGAGTAAAAGGACAATTCAGCAATTAAACATACTTACTTTCAAGGGATTTGCATCCCAGAACTTTGGCTGGGATCCATTGTGTGGAATTCAGAACACATTTTACTATAGAAATTACTTAAACCATCTATCACACACAGCCTATTTAAATGTGTGTTGTAAACATATTCAAGGATTCTCTTTTCTGGCCATGTCTCTCAGCCTCAGGTTTTTACCTGGTGCCTAATAAGTTATTCATCAGTAATCCAAGCTCGTCAATGAACTGAATACCTACTGCTAGTTTCTATTTTTCATAAAGATCCCTCTCTGCATCTTTCAACTTCACATTTATGCATTAAAGAGATGTGAAACAAAGCAGACTCAAGAAAAACCTTTGCAGGTAAAATATTAAAACAAACAGAGCTGGACCTCCCCTGGTGGCGCAGAACGTTGAGCGCAGCGTTGTAAAGCTGTCTGCAGCCTCTGCAGCACGGTTTGATGAGGGCCGGCCAGCAAAGGTCCCACATGGCGCAGCAGACCTCTTCTGTCATGCCTGCTGCTCCCCTCAGCAGTGTATTTCATCAGTCGGCCTGTTCTGTTCCCTGCTCTGTCTCTGGTGGATCCTCTCACCCTCCCAATGCATCTGGCCTGTACCCTGGTTCTTACATAAATAAATAAATAAATAAATAAATAAATAAATAAATAAATAAATAAATAAATAAATCTTTTTAAAAAAAGAGTTTAAAAAAAAATAAACAGGGCTCCATCATACAGACACAAAATCACTTGTCAATTTTAAGCAAAAGAATTAGTTCATAAAAGAACATTCTAGTTAAATACATGAAAGCATTAGCCTAGCGACGGTGTCGAGAGGTCTGATTATAACACTTGTTATCCACTCATCCCCAGGGTATCTCAGCTCATCCAACTGAGAAGACAAAAATTCACTTCTTACATCATCCCCTGAGGCCAAGGAGGAGGATTCATCTCCAAGGTCCAGCCCCAGCAATGTGGTCAAAGAGTCAAAACCCAGCTCTCGTGGGATGCTGGTAGCTCCTCTATCCAGCAATAAAAAAAAAAGAGACAGGTGCCTCACTGGTGGTAAGTGCCCCTCCTCCAGATGCCACACTATGCTCTTGGGGGACACCACACACTGTAGAGTGGGTATCCAAGAAGGTGGTTGAATGAATCAATGGGACCATATGGCACACAATAAGAGGAAGAGGAATAGGAGGAGAAGAAAAATAATGAAATACCTGTTTCCTGAATACCGCTGGCTTTGGGCAAATTTGTAAAATAGGTTTTTTTTTTTAAAGATTTATTTATGTATACAAGAACCAGGGTAGAGGCCAGATGTCTGGGAGGGTAAGAGGATTCACCAGAGACAGAGCAGGGAACAGAACAGGCAGACCGACTGAAATACACTGCTGAGGGGAGCAGCGAGAGAGTCAGGAGAGGTCTGCTGCGCCATGGGGGTTGCTCCCTGGACAGCTGGGGATTGAACTCATGCTGCAGAGGCTGCGGATTGCTTCATAGTGCGGTGCTTAACCCCTTGTGCCACCAGGGAGGTCCCTGTTAAATAGGCTTTTAAGACAGAACAGATTTGGATTTCGACTCCACCATTTACAAGCTTTTTGAACTTGCTTCTCTCACTATTAAAAAGAATTGTCCCTGGTGCACTCATGGGCCGACCATTTCCCTGGTAGACTGGATTCCTTCCATACCTTCCCTCTCCAAGTTTCTGATCTTACACCTCTCTTACATTGTCAGTTTCTCCTTCCAAACTGGATCATTCCTAATAGCATTCAAAGATATATAGAACCTCTCGTTTTAACAAGATCTCCCAGACCCTACATCCCTCCAGCCTCCATGCTATCACTAATACATAATAGAAATCCTCTAAAAGTTACCAATCACTCTGATCAACATGTCTCCTGGTTTCACTCAGCTTTTGGTAAGGTGATCAATGACCTTCATCTTTCTGAAAGCAGTGGACAGTTTCTGCTCATTGACTAAAGCAAATCCCCCCAAAATTCTGTAGAGTGGAGCTAGTCTGAGAGATGCCAATGAACTAGAGATTATATTTCCTAGGGCCCCTACTGGGCCCACAATCATGTGTCACCACAACACCAGTTCACACCAATGAACAGGGACCAGATCACAAAAGGTATTACAGTGCATGGTGAGGAGTTTGGATTTTATTCTAAAATTCATGTGAAATCTTTGAAGCAATTTTGATGAGGCTTTCTTTCTCCGTAAAACTACAAGACTCACATTTATGCAGGTCCTCTCTTATTTATTCCCTTTTACTATAGCTCTTTGCATGGTTAGCTATAAGAATATCTTTACAGATCTCTGACCAAAGACATCTCCATTAACTTAACCATGCAAATAGTGATCCTTTCATTTTCCTCACTCTATTAGTGTTTTTCCTTTAGCATTTACCATTGTCTGGCCTTATATTCACTTATTCTCAGACTTCAAAGTACATCAGAATTACCTAGGCATTTGTTTAAAATACAGATTTCTGTCCCAAATCTTCAGGAATTCAGGTTTAGGGGTGCACAGTAATCTGCATTTAATCAGATGGCTCTGATCCTCCCATAGGCATGCTTGAGAGGCACAGGGAAACCAGGACCAGCTGGAGCAGAGCTGCCCTTCGCACTCAGTCCTCCAGAGGCCAACGCTGCACTCTCAAAGAGGAAGAATCTATTAAAGGAGGACTCATCACAAGGGGCTTCACCTGGTTTAACTAGAGGACAAGAACCATCTGGATGAGCAGCTTGCTTCTCCAGAACATTTATGAATTATTCCAACTGCTCAAATCCTGTTCCTAAGGCCCTAAAGTCACTGTGTAACTTTGAGTATGTCACTTCACCTCTGTGGGTCTCCATTGTTGCTTCTTTAAAATGAGATTATATTGAACTAGGTGATGGCCTTGATCCCTCTCAGCGCCGGGGAGTTCTAACTCCAAGCACTCTTTCTACAGTGCTTATCCCCTCACACAGTAATCTGCAATAAAAGGCAAATGCTGAAAAACAGAGGGTTTGTTGGAAAAGGAAAACATCATTAAAGGCACCCAGAACTATGTAACAATTTCCCATGGCATCAAATTGCCAGTTAAAGAAAAGGACTTTTCAAGAGCCTTACAAAACTGCCATAAATATGTCTGTGCTTGCAAATGCTAAGATGGGCACTTATAACTGCACCACAAAGGCATAGATAGAAGGACAGAGGAGCGCCGCTAACTGAAAAGAGTTCAAGTACAAAGGCAACATTGCAATTAGTAAACTTCACAAGTGCTCAAAACTCTAGCTGCAAAACAGAGGAATTGCTATGTGAAGGATAGAATCAGACTTTAGCAGGTCTCAGTGAGGCACACCGGAAGCTTACATAATGGTAGAATGCAACGCTACTTCAATTTTAAAAAACAGGAATAGGTTGCCATTTTCCACAACTTGTCAAATAGTACAATTTTTGTGAAGGCACTCATAGCAAATAATTATTAAGGGAACAAGAGTCGCCTCAAAATGACAGCATCAATATGGGTGGGGAAAATAAAAGAACTCAGAAATGGCCATGTAAGGGCCGGACTGGGCACAGGTGCAGGTTTTCTGATCCCATGCAGACCGGGTAAAGGAGGAGTCAGAGTCCTCAGTGGTTTTGCAGGTCTTTTATTGGGGTTCACCAGGCATATGGCAGGCAGGGGTGCTGGCTGGGGGGCTGGGGGGCTGGCAGGCCTCCCAGCCCCCAGCAAGTCTTTACTCTATCTGGGCTCTCTGGCGTTCTCTGCTTCTGCTTCGGCTTCTCCTTCAGGTTCTGCTGCTGCTGGCTGGGGATGCTGGCATCACCCCGTGACGCCGCCCTTAAAAGCACAGTCTTAGCTCAGCTGAATCCCATCTACCTAGGCCCACACCCTATTCCAGGTGCCCGCCATCAGGCATGCATTCAGGACAAGGATCCATCATTGGGCCTCCCTGATGGCGGAAGGGCAGAAAAGCCTGATATTTTCTTTACCCTACAGGCCATTATCTATTTATTCAGAAAATATTTGTTAGGCTAAGTACTGTGCTAGAAATTGGAGGTTAAAAGACATTCAGAAAGTAGTCCCTCTCCTCGAGGCACTGAGAACTCCAAACAGCAGTAGCAATGGGGCCAGCAGTGGTCATGCAGACCAGGCTGTGGGCCAGTCTGCAGGAGGGGCCTGAACAGGTTACCCACAGGACATTGTGGGCCTTGAAGGATGAGTAGGTGTTTACCAGGAGACAGACACCTATTTTCTCTATTTTTAAGAGAAAAATACCTGCCCATTACAGAAAGAAAAACCACTGGAAATTATTGATCATGTTATTGTGTGAGGATTTTTCTCTTAGCCATGGAGATTAGCCCTGAGTATGACTGGCTTATGACTTACTTTGGTCCATAGAATGCACTAGAAGTAAGGATGGTCAGTCCCATACTGACATCACTCAGTCTTGAAATCACCAGGAGAGCTTGCAAGCCCAGGCTAACTTTCCAAAGGACAAGTAACCAGGTAAGAGAGAGTCACCCTAAATCAGTCAGGCCCAGACAATGGCCAGCTGACCACAGATGTGGTGGTGAGGCCAAGGTTAGCCTGACCTGTCAAAATCATTATTCCTTGGGCCTCCCTGGTGGCACAGGGCCTCCCTGGTGGCCTCCCTGGTGGCGCAGCGCTGTGAGGCTGTCCGCAGCCTCTGCAGCACGAGTTCCATCCCCGGCTGGCTGGGGAGCAACCCACATGGCGCAGCAGACCTCTCCTGCCTTGCCCACTGCTCCCTTCAGCAGTATATTTTGGTACATCTGCCTGTTCTTCTCCCTGCTCTCTCTGGTGAATCATCTCACCTCCCACGACTCTGGCCTGTACCCCACCTCTTAAAAAAATAACTTTTCCTCCCAGTCAAGACAATAATAAATTGTTATCATTCTAAGTTACTGAATTTTGGAATGGCGGCTTATGCATGGATCTGATACAGGGCAGCAAAGGGCACTAAAACTGGCCAAAGACACTGCCCAAATAGTTTACTGTCACTGTCTGAGTTCTTCACCTATGCACACAATTGCAAGACTACTCAGGCTCAGGGAACAACAACAATGGGATTTACTGAACAAACCAGGGAAAAACAAAGAGTTACTGAAGCAAAAAAAATAGCCACTTACCTCACCTGAAGCAGTGTCCGGTGTTTCTCAGTCCTAACCAAAAGCAGCTAAGAAAGCATTCTCCGGCCACTGAGGATGCAAAGGTCCTCTCCTGAACAATGGGCCACATGTCCAAGATGGCGTCTTCCTGCCTCTGTCAACCTGAAGTACGAGGCAGCCAGACTCTAGGCCAGGTTCCAACTCACAAAGACAACAGAAGATGCAACAGGAAACACTCCAGGAACTGCAGGGATGCCCTAGGGCAGTACCAAACAAGTGGCACTCTAGAGAGCAGCTTCAGCGACTGAACGACCTAACTAACGGCCACATTCATGCAGCTCTCCAGCTCTGGGTGTTCGCTTTCTCTGTCAGGCTGTAACAGCAGCAAAACTGGGAACTTTTTCTGTCACTTGGCTAATTGCCAAGCCTCTGAACTTTTCCTGAGGTTGGCTGCTGGAGGCCTCCACCTTCAGTGGCCCACAACAGCCTTGGAAGATCAGAGCGGTGGGGGCTGAAATCTCTGACCCGAAAGATCCGAAAACGCTGAATTCTGAAGACTGAGTGAGCCCAAGTCCCCTTCTGCAGTCCCTTATATTTCTTATCGGTTGCCCCACCCCAAAATGTGATACTTTTTAGCATTTTCCCTATCCTCATCAGCAACCCCCTCCAGGAGGCACCACCTGTTACAGTCCCTGGTCTCAGCCACCAATTACAGATCAATAACTGAAAGCATTCTTCTGACTTGCGTTTACAATTTTATTTAAAAACCTTTAAGAAAAGGCAGTATGAATTGCATCCTAACTTATGTAGTAATCAGCTTCTCACAGAATTTCCATGAATTCTTTTAAACCATATGGTTTCATTTAGAATCCTTTAATAGTGCCACTTCAGGCCCTAAATCAGCATCACAGATAGGCAGAAACAAAAGGCAGCAGATAAAAACAAATGTTTGTCTTGTTTCTGCTTCTGTTCATCAGGGCCCACCATGTTCATTACCTCCTTTGCCTGTTCTGATCAAAAACAGCATATTAAACCACTCTCCTCTTTCAAAGGCAGCTTCCCAGAAGAACCCAGTAAGAATTAGGAAAAAATAGTATCCCTTTTTCTTACCAAAATACATTTTGTAATAAAACATCATATATATCAAGTTGTAGGGTAAAGAAAAAATGTCAGGCTTTTCTGCCCTCCCGCCATCAGGATAGATGATGGATCCTTGCGGTCCTGAATGCATGCCTGATGGCGGGCACCTGGAATAGGGTGTGGGCACATGTAGATAGGATTCACCTGGGCTAAGACTGTGCTTTTTAAGGGCGGCATCATGGGGACACCAGTAGAAGCCGAAAGAGAAGCCGAGAAAGAAGCAGAGAAGCCAAAAGCAGAGAAGCAGAGAGAACGCCAGAGAGAGCCCAGATAGAGTAAGGATTTGCTGGGGGCTGGGAGAACTGCCAGCCTCCCGGCCCCCCAGCGCCCCTGCCTGCCGTGTACCTGGTAATCTAAATAAAAAACCTGCAAAAACCACTGAGAACTCTGATTCCTTCTTTACTTGGTCTGTTAGATCATAGAAAACCTGCACTGTGGCCATTCCTGACATTACACAAGTATACATAAAGAATGTTGGATTTCATTTACTACCTGTGTTGACTTAGTTTAGATGTTTCCTGGTTGTGATAGTCTCCTATCATCTTGCCTTCCTAACTTTGAGTTTAATAACACTGCAAATTTTCCACAACTGCATCAAATTGAGTCCAAGTGGACCAGGAGACCATTTAATCATCTGAGTGCCCAACTACTAACAGTGATTTTGTTACAGGGCAGGGAGAGGGGCAGCCCAAACCCTGCAAACCTGCCTACTCTAAATGGGTCCTGCCATCCGCCACATCAACACAAAACATATGAGACTTTAATGGGAAGGAACTTTAATAAAACTAGGAAACAATACAGGTAAGGCAAAGAGTCTAGTTTCTAAATGAAGCACCCAAAGTTACCCGTCCCCTCGTGGGTAAAAGTCCATCCATATGGGATTGGCCCAGAGCAAGGCCCAAAGCCTGCCACAAGTCTAAAGCATCTTCTAGTGGGGACCCACAGGAAAGGGTCAGAAACAACCAGACAAGCCCGGAAGGAAAAGAGCAAAATCAACATCAAGATAAAAGCTGCCATTGTCACCTCCCCACGGGTCTCTCACCCACATCTGTGTCACCCAGTCCACGACCAAAAGGCAAGCGCGGTTTCTTCACCTGTCTCTAGGCTCCATGCGCCTCCTCCAGGTCTCCTTCTGGCTCCATCCTGCTTCCTTCCTTCCTCAGTCTCCTCTGCAGCCTCTTCTCTTCCTGCTCAGCTCCACCCTCCATTTTGGTGGAACCTGGAACCTCCCCTTTCCTGGGGACCACCCTGTTACAATTTCAAGTGGTGCAGATATAGACACACATCCAAAGGCAAATCTGGTGGTCTCTCTATTCATGCATGCTACTGTGTCATTAATTCTTTATTTTTGCAGAAATCAGAAAAGACAATTTTCCTCTTCAAGAAGAGAATCTGAAAATTTTTAAAACTACTCTTCTGATTAACATACTTCATCTATTTTAATTCAGTGTGGATGAGGAACCCAGCACAGAGAAAATGTAACATCATGATCCTAAAATGTCTGTCAGTTCAGTTTTGTGTTGCAAAATGCCTTTCTCTGGGGTAATGGGACCAGGTGGAGGGGAGGGGTAGGACAGACTATTTACAACCCAGTGAGCTAAACAAAGAGCCTTGTTAACTGACCTATCAACCCTTGGGCAAGATTGTAAAGAAGATAAAATTTGGTCCTGTTCTGCTCTAGTCACAAATTCAAAATAACTCTGTTGAATTTCCTGTCATTCAAGTTTCAGCTAGAGATGGCACATGGGACACAGCATCTAATTTCAGTCCTTCTAAAACACCACTAAGGTACAGTAGGGGAATATTTTAATAAAAATGTATCAAATACATATTATAAAATTGCCTGTAATAAATGCACAAAACACACACACGAATGCATGTAAAACTGGAAAAACCTGAATAAGCTCAGTGGATCATATCAATGTCAGCTTCCTGATTCTGATATTGAACTAAAGTTATGCGAGATGTTACCATTAGGGGAAAGAAATTGAGTGAAGGGAATATGAGATTTCTCCAAATTATTTTTCATAACTACATGTGAGTCTAAAATTATCTCAAAATGATAAGTTTAATTTTAAAAATATAAACCTGCAAAAATAGGAAGAAAAAGAATGTAAAACATCAATAAAATTTTGAAAGCAGTCAGTGAAATAACAGTCTTGGCTGAGTCCGGAAGCCAAATCTTAAGAAGCAATCTTACTTAACCACAAAATCGTCAAAAGTTCTGGGAACTGGTAACAACAGAAATGGAGTGAAGGGCCAGTGACAGCTAATCAAAGCAGGAGCTGTAAAAGGCTCTTTCAGAAGCAATCAGTTTCCTAGAGCCACTCCTCCCTACCCCTAAGATTCTATTCCATCCACAGCACTGCCAGGCTGTGATGGACAAAGTAGTGACCCCTGAGGCAGCCACATCGTTTTCCCAGAATATGTTCCCTTCCAAGGCCAAAAGAACTATGCAGGTGTGATTAAGTGAAGGATCTGGAGGTGGGAGATTATCCTGGATTATCCTGATGGGTCAATGTTATCAAAGCAGATCCTTATAAGAACGGGAAGGAGATCAAAATGAGAAAGAGAAGATTTGAAGACAGAACATGGGGTTGCAGTGATGAGCACTGAGGATAGAGGAAGGAGCCAGAGGCAGGAATATAGTTGACCTCTAGCAGCTGGAGAGGGCAAGGACATGGATTTCTCCCCTGAAGGCTTCAGAAGAAAACACTGATACTTAACACTTCAAACTATAAGGAAAAATGTTTTTTAAACAACAAAGCTCATTGTAATTTGTCACCTCAGCTTAAGAAGGCAAAAACACACAACAGCTGAGAGCTTGAACCAGTACTGAGTGTATTCCAGAAAGAGCATGTGCTTGGTCACCAAGCAAAACAGTAAGTGGGATCCCCACAGCAGGTGTGTGGCCGCTAGTGCCACTTGGGAACTGCAACCAGGCACTTGGTGGCTGGGGGTTACTCTTTGCCAGTGGGGTCAGTAGTTAGGTGCCACTGGGACCGCTGCACCTGATCACTGTCACCTCTGAAAGGAATGGCTCCTACTTCACTGCTTTCCAAATCTGATGCAAGTTTCTCTCTTCACCCAAACTCATCACTCAGGAAATGGGCATCTGGGAAAGGTAATTCCCAGCCCTAAACAGAAATGCCAGTGTTCCAAAACACACCAGATTTGGAGGATTTCTCCACAAATAGCCTAGATCTCTCACTCCCCAGCAAAGTTCAAAGTCAACAAGTTCCAGCTATGTATGTTTGGATTATTAAATATCTGGGGAAGCCTTGAACATTAAAAATACTTTCAAAAACATAAATCTATATTCTAACAGAAAAAAGCCACTTGAAAGAAAGACTATGCACAGATAATAAAATATAACACAACAGTGGCCACTGAAATAACTGGTTTATTTGAGTGTTAAGAGAAAAATATTGCATCCTTGAAATACTAGTAATAAGATGCTTTTAAAAATGAACCTTCAGAAAGCTAAAAATGTCTCTTAGAAATTTAAAACATGTTATCAAAAATGAAAAACTAAATGGAATAATTAAAAGGGAAAACTGAGGAAATTATTCAGAAAGAAGAATTTTTAAAAGGAAATAGGTGGAAAGTGAGAAAGAATACATCTGATGGAAGAATTAGAGTAGAAAGTCCATTATCACAATGACAGGAGCCCCAGAAAAACAGAGAAAAATGTAGGCAAAAAATTTTTAATGAACAAAATAGTAACATTTCCCAGAACTGAGGACAAGAGTTTTTAGATTGAAAGGACCCAACCCACAGACCATAATACACTTAATGGATGAAAGTCAGTCAACACCAAGTGACTTCATCATAAAATATCAGAATCTTGGAGCCAAAGAAGAAATTCTAAAAGCTTCCAGAGATTTAAAATTAACATCAGTGTCAGGCCAAATATAATATCGAAATCATTTTATGCTTTTTCATGGTAACATTGGAAGGTAGAAAAAATGTCTTCACAATTTTGAAGGTAAATTATTTCCAACATCTATTTCTTTAACCAAACTGACAATCAAGAGGAAAATAAGACATTTTCAGATATATAAGGTTCAAAACATAAGCCTCCCAGGCACCTTTTCTAAGACACACTGAGGTTTATTCCAGGAAAGTGAAGGAACAATTCAAGGAAAAGAAAACAGAAATTAGTAAGGAGAGAGGAGAGACAGCATGATCCCACACAGGAGTGTGTTGAAAGGACTCTCCTTGCCACTGGGAAGGAAGCGCTAGGTGCAGCGCAGAGGCAGTGTGGCAACCTGCCTGATGGGAGCAGCATGGCTCAGGAGACAGACACCATCCCCCACAAACTTCCTCCCAAACTCACTATGCTCTAAACAGTGAGAGCCACCTAGAAGTAAACCAATAAGCAAGGGAATGCAACCCTGAAGGCAAAGCGTGTTTTTGGTGTGATAGCAGGCAGTCCCAGGATATTATCTATGCAGAAGGCCCTGAGAGCAGGTTGTCCACAGGGCATCCTCAAAGCCCTGGGATGTCTCCAAGGAAAAAGGTGGAGTGGACAGATTACTGATGCAATCACTGTGTAAATATTGCATTTAGAAGCTATCAGAAGGTGTGGGGGAAATATGCAGCAGTTATCAAGAAAGTGAAGCAAATTTTCAAAGGCAATTATTAGTTTCAGGAAAAACCAGTATGAAAACATAATCATGATATATGATATGGTTGATGCTTCTGGCCAACTTCCAGCCAGTGGCATTTGCACATAGTGGGTTGGAGGTTGTAAAAAATTAAGGATCTTTAAGAACAGCCTTCAACAGATGAGTGACAAAAGCTGGGGTGTACTCCAAGTAAGATGACCAGGAGTGGTGAGGCCCACTCATTGGATCCCAGAATGCCCCTCATTGGATTAAGTTCCAACTACCTACAGTGTGGAAACCACTGGACAATGCACCCTTTATTATTGTCTTTCCATCCTTGCTTCCCTGTTCTCCTATTGCTGCTTCCTGTTTTTCCCCAATACATTTTTTGTATCTGAATCCTTGTCTCGAGGGCTACTGCTAGGGAACCAAGATATCACAAATTTTATGAAATAAAATTTACATAAGCAAATGACATTGACACTGAATATATATTTAAACAAAATTTGTAGTAAAATTATCTGAAGAGAATAAAGGAGGAAAAGCAAGGAGGATGGTGATGTAAGAGAATTAAGTCTTTGCCTACTATGCTAGAAACTAAGTAGATTATGCCTTAAAAAGATGAATTGGAAGAGAGCTATAGTCACATTTTATTTAGAAGTATGGAAATCTAGAAATGCTAGAAGGAACAGCTTAAATTCTCCAAAGTGGTTGTTTCTGGAAAAAGGGGTTCAGGAAAATCAAGAGGCTGGGATAAGAAACTCATATTTTGATATATAAACCCTTTAATATCATTTGACTTTTTTAATATTTTATTTTATATAATTCTTACATCATTTTTCATTTTTGCACAATGTATGCATTTTCATTTTGGTTATACTCCTCATTAAATTGCATCCCCCTTATTTTGACCCTAGTCCTTCCTCTGCCTGCACCCTCCTGCCCTCCCAGTGTGTCTCTGGTTTATAGTTGATTGTTGTCATTTGACTTTTTAATAGTAGTGTTGCCTTTAATAATATTGCTACTAGCCAGTATTATTTTGATGTAATTTAATGGTGGGAAAAAAAAAAGAAAAGGAAGGGAAAAAGAGAAGACAGGGAAAAAGATAAAAGAGGCCAACTCTCTTAAAAATGTCAAAATGCTTTACAATTGAAACTGCCTTTGCTCAGCTGGACTGTAACTCCTTAACCCCAAGGCCTGTGCTAAATCCAAAGCCGGGCAAATACAGTTTAGAGAACCATGAAGTCATAAAACACGGCTATGGTAGGAAACATTTTTGGACAATGAAATATGTCTATTACTCAATTTATAAATGACCCCATTAGTGTGTGTTTCTTATTCTCTGTCTTTTCCCTGCCTCAATACCACATTTTTTGTGAAGCAGCAGGAATTTAAAAAGTACCTATTTGTCACAAAAGGGACATGAAGGGACAGTCATTACGTCTCCAGTGGTTTGGAATACAGAGATACAAAAGATGAACAAGGGTCTTTGCTTTTATGAAAACTACATCCTATGGAAGAGACTGAGAGTCAGTGAACAGATGAGGGCAGGGAATAAATAAATAAATAACTTGCCTGTATGACAAATGCCCTGAAAGGAATCAGTGATGACATGTAATTGAGAGCAAGAGTAAAAGGACTCACGTAGATCAGGTGCTGAGCCTGGCTATGAGGACTGCAAATGAGGGATCCTGTGAGGTGGCCACCCCTGCAGAGGAAAGGTGGTTGTGGAAAAAGTTAGGCAAGGGGGAGAGGAGAGGAGATTGGAAGGGAGGGGGTAGGAATCAAGGTTAAACAGTTCACAGTTTCACTAAGGACTTACTCTGCTAACTGACTGCTAGGAAGCTCCCATGACAGCAGCAACAAAATGGATTTCTGAAATCATCAGATAGAGGTGCACACTATTACTTTTAAGTTTATCCTCTTATATTTACATTGTTTGGAAGAAAAGGTAATAAAAAGTAGCATTTCTCCAACAACCACAAAATACCCAGAAATGGATCAAGTGGCAACATATTTGTGTATACATTTATTATGTGTTTCAAATACAATGCCGTCTGTACTTTTGGCTGCTAGAGAGAACTATTAGAAAAATTCTCCAAGTCTATTACAGTTCCCACAACCAACAGTTGATTAGAATATGATGATTTTGGAGACTGGAAATTTTTTACATCTATTGAATAACTCAGTCTGTAGTTCCGTATCAAACCCTCCAAGTGGCTGTTTTCTTCTCATCCTTCAATATCTGAGATCAAATATCTCCTCCTCAGAGAGGTCTTCCAGGACCACTCTATTTATAGCTACATCCTATATTAGTTTACTTGGTTTTTGTCTCTAGCCCATGTGGGTACCATCATGCTGAGGCCCTTTCTGTCCTATCCCACTGTGTTCCCATTTTCTAGGACAATACCTACCTCAGAGTAGGGGGTTAATAGGTATTTGTATAGTAATAAGTAAATGACTGATGACTGACTGAGTGAGGGAATGAGGCTATTGAACATGTGGGTGAAGGTCAGAAGGACACTGGAGAAACTGAGCCTAGGATGGGGGTGAGCAAACAAGGCAGGAGGCTTAGGAAGTGGCTGTGCGCACAATGACTCACTTGTTACAGGGTCCAGCAGAACCTTAGGAGCACAGCTCAGCAGTAACAAATGGTAAAGAGCAAAACTTGAAAACCATTTTAAGTCTCAGACCCTGATTGAGGGCTTGGTAGAATTCAAATAATTCTACAATCATCTTAGTGCTTTTAGAGTCATATCTTTCTTTTCAGCTATCATTTTGACACTTTCTGATAAATTATTTAGACTGAGAATTTGTGGCTACTCATCAATTTCCAGTAGTTGACTCTAGAAAATCAGGTAATTTTTCCAAATGGCATTGCTTTAGCGTCATTGATTCAACTCGCTGACACATGCTTGCTTGTAATCTAAAATTATGAAAAATGAACAATATTTTGAAAAGCGAATTTATGTGTGAAAACTGAGGGTATAAACTAGCTAGTTGACAATGAGATTACTGTGAAAAATGTCTGCGAGAATACTTTCCTTTTATGTCACACAAGACCTTAACTTGAGACCGGTAAGAAATTAATTTTAGGGTGGATTGTAACACCAGGGTAAGAGACACTTGGGGAGACTGGCAATGGCAGGCTTTATCTTGATTTGTATTTTAATTTTGCTCCTTTCATCCCAGACTTGCCTGAGCTTTTTCTCCCCTTTCCTGTGGTTCCCCATCAGAAGGTGCCTTAGACTTGTGTCAAGCTATTGGGCTACGTGGCTCCACTTTGGGCTCATGCTGTTTCACCCAAAGTGGGAAACTTTGAGTGTTTCATTGGGAAACTATATCTTTTCACTACTTCCCTCCCTGCACAATCATTCTATTAAACACCTTTCATACTAAGAATATGCTTTGTCATCTTTATGTGGCAGATGGCAGGATTCCTTTAGAGTGTGCAAGTTTGGGGGTCCAGGGGTACCCCTCAGTCTGCCTGGTAACATCATAAGTTGCAAAATAAAATGGTGTGTTGTGTGTGTAAGTGATAAAAGTGTGAAAGTTTATTCTACAAAACAGCAACAGTGATTTTCTGGATGGCAAAAATGTGGGCAACTTTTATTCTCTTTGTAATTGTTGAAATTTCTAATTATTCTATAATTCACATTAATTACTTAGGTGTCTAATAAGGAACCATTCTGAAAAGTTCCACTTATTTTTCTCAAGAGCAATAAAATATAAATTCAGAGAGAAACTAATCATTTTATCCATTTAGTAGCTCATAGACTTTTAAAATTGAAAATTTAGGATAATTCTAGACATGTTGGAAGTGAAGTTTGCCTTGCTATCACCTGTGAAAATAAATTATTTGGAAATGATATAAAGAAAATGATTAGTCTAATGAAGGACTAAAACCAATAAACTGTTTGCAAGCCAATCTCTTCTAGGTTTCCTGTTCAAACACCATTTACACTGACAATAAATGGCTATTGACAATAGGTGGCATTCCTCACCAAGAACCCAGCTCTGCCCCCAGCTTGTTGCCTACGCTCAGGAATGCTCACAATGCAATTCCACACGATGTTCTTTCAACTCAGCCTTTTACCAGGTCCCCTTCAGCCTTTGCCCAGTTAGGAAACTGGAAAGGAGTTCTGCTGCATTTAGTAAATTTAGTATGTTGAAAACAACTAAGTCATACATGCCTTATTTTAAAAAGCTAGCATCTTGTGATCGTAGAGTAGCTGTGTAATTCTGGAAAATAGATTATTCCAGTTTCAGGCAGAGGTGCGTGGGTCACCAGATAGGGCAGTGACAGGGCACTGGAGGCCACACAAAAGGGCAGGCACAGGAATACCACAAGAATAAACAGAAGTGTCCTGAGAGCCCATGTGAGAGAGGAGGAAGTTTGAAGAGTGTGTTCCTGAGAGGAATTTAAGGAAGCAGCAAAGTGAAGTAGCAGGTGGGATATGAAGAGATGAGAATTATGAGGGCACATTTGCATTTAATCGACCTGGCAGTTTCTGGAGCATCTCTAAAGGCTACTGTGGCACCTGCATGTTTGACGGTCCCACCTTGTCACAGACAGTCATCTCCAAATTTGCCTCAGACTTGTAGTCATTGGGGAGGAATCTGAAAAATATGGGTTCTGGACTCCAATCTCCAAGACAACAGTGTTGGTGGGTATAACTAATTATGCAGCACTACCTGCATCCCTAAAGTAATTTGGTTCATCAATTCAGACTTGTTACCAAATTACCTACTTTGAGTAGTAAATAAATAAAGCAACTTCAATTAATATTTTCACAATATTGGTTGGGTTGTTGGATTAAATCAAAAAGTCCTTTGCTCTTCAGTAAATAAAAAACATCAGGTCAAATTATATTAGATACTACTGTGAGAATAAGAAAAGCACATTTAAGATTTGGAAGTCCTAAGAGTACTTCCTAAGGTCAGAAAGGATAGCTTTAGATTCTGTAACTTCTTGGATTAGCTCTCACATTAAAACAGTATCTTATTGTAATGCACAGCATCACCTGGGGAAAAACAGTAAACAGAAACATATCCTCAGGGTAGTATCTGGAAATATGCCAAAACCACATTCAGTCATTTTACTCTTCTGCTATTTAAAATAAGCCCCTGTAAACTATCATCATGAATACAAAAAGCCAGGAAACAGAATGTTATGAAAATTGTTTTCTCATTCTATGATAATTTTAAAGCTCAGGTCTAGCAATGATTGAATATTTTTCTCTAACATGAAATGTTTCTCCCTCCCTGCTTTCTCCATCTTGGAAACAGCATCATCATGAATTCATGCATAAACAAAAACTGTAGCACTGGTCTTTTTCCCCTCTCTCCCTCACTCCTCACATCCAATCCATCAGCAAGTCCTTTGTAGAACATACAAACATGTCCTGGAGCCATGCATTTCTTTTCATCTCTCCAGTCCCCTTCCGGGTCCCAGGACATCTAGTACAAACTGCACCAAGTGGTCCTACCTGCACTTACCCAATCCATTCTCCACACAGCAGATAAATGATTGTTTTAAAACATAAATCAACTCATGTCACATTCAAGACTTAACACTTTCAAACACGGGCACACGGGTAAAGATGGTGGATTTATCACATATATGGAGTTTTTTTCCCTCCTGAAACCTCACTAAATCTACAATAAAGCAATTTTTCAAAAAGACATAAGTGCAGTGGGCAGAGAAAGGAAAAAAGGTAGCTATGATTATAAAACTTTGGAGGATGAAAGAGTAAAGACTGACAGCAGTTCTGAGAAAGATGTATCCTAAGCTGGCATGCGATAGCCAGGAAATAGCCTTACCCACACCAAAGAATCCTAAAAGTTTCATACAAAGGTGGCCGTGTGCATCTTGAGGCATGAGTGGGTGGGAATGAAGTAAGGAAAACAGTCTAAAGTTGCAGAAATCCCTCCCTACTTGCTGTGACTGGGGAACTTCTCTCTCCCTTCCTGTCCCAGGAGAGACCAGAAATCTATTCTCCAGGAAGGCTGGAGAATGGCGCACCTGCAGGGGGGAACACTATGTGTAGTCAAGGGCAAGGGCACCATATGGAAAATGGGAAGAAAGCAAAGGCCTCCATAGTAGATGCTTAGGCCTCCCATGCCTCTGGCCCAGGAAGAGACTGGAAAAATCTTATTGGGGAATATAATCATTCAAGAGGACTAACACTGGGAATTTGTCCACAAAGAAAAGAAAAATCCATCTGGATTACCCTTGGGGTGATCTGCTTTGAGTTACCAAGCCTCAGCCACCTGCTCAAAGTTTCCCATCAGTTTTTATATCTTAAATATGAGTAGACAACAAAAGTTTGCCATCTACATAAAGAAAAAATATAATAAAAAAAGATAATTTTTTTAAAATAGTAGGACAGGGAGGAGACTATTTGGAAGATGCAGAGAGAAAGAAGCCTTAAAAAAACTCATTAACAACTTAGAAATATAGGAGAAAATGAAGAGAAAGAAGAAGTGTGCTATTCTTAAAAAAGATATATTCGGCAAAAAAAAAAAAATGGGTTCTGGAAATTACAACAGGATGCAGAGAAAAATACTCAATAGAAAGATTTAAAGATAAAATTGAGGGCATATCCCAAAAAGATAAAAAGACAAAGTGACACTAAGACAAAGCAATGAAAATATTAGACAAACATTTCAGAAAGCCTCACATTTCAATTACAAAACTTTTAAAAAGAAAGAAAACAGAAAACTAAGGGGAGGAAATCAATAATGAAATAATTGAAGAAAACTTTCTGGAAAAGAAGGACAAGGCAGCCTGGAATGCAGGCACCACAGTGTAAACAACACAATAGTAAAAATAGATTCTCACCAGGGCACATTCAATGTGAAAATCAGTTTACTAGGTAGATCTGAAAGGCTTCCAATGAGGGGGGGACAAAGCAAGTTATATACAAAACATAAAGAGTCAAAATAGCTCTAACAGGGCTTCCCTGGTGGTGCAAGGGGTTCAGATGCAACCTATGAAGCTATCCACAGCCACTGCAGCAGGAGTTTGATCCCCTGGCAGGGAGCAACCCACATGGTGCAGCAGACCTCTCCTGACTCGCCCGCTGCTCCCCTCAGCAGTGTATTTCAGTCAAGCTGCCTGTTCTGTTCCCCACTCTGTCTCTAGTGAATCCTCTCACCCCCACACCTCTGGCCTGTACCCCAGTTCTTATATGCATAAATAAATAAATCTTTAAAAAAAATAGCTCTAACAGGCCACAGCAACACTGGAAGGTAGAGACAAGGAGGTGATGCCTTCAAAACTAAGGGCAAGAAATTCCTGACTTTAAAATCCACACAGTCAAATTATGAGCAAAGTGTGAAGATAGAATAATTAACAGAAGATAGAATAGTGATATATGTGAACTGGTGAAAAATCCAGTAACTTTACCTCCCATGAGCCCTTTCTCGGGAAACTGGTGGCAGATATGTCCCAGGAAAATGAGAGATTAAACCAGAAAAGGCAACAAGGGCTGGAGGAAACCAGTCTAGCAAGGCAGGTTGTAGAGACCAATCCCTTGTGGAACAGGGAGGGAGATTTCAGGAGTGCCTGCCTCCAGAATGTGAAACTGTGAGCAGATCTGATGTGAAAGGATATTTTGAGAGGGTATTTCAACAATTAGAGGAGTATGTGAGGTTGAACAAGATAGAACACAAATGGGAAAATATGCTTAACTCAAAAATGAGATAATCATTGATTCCAGGAAAAGCAAAAGGTTGTACAGGAAAAGAAAAGTAATTATATGTGATTAAGAGTCATTTCAGCTCAGCTGTGAGCCGTGTTTAGGTGGTCATAGTAATGTGAGTATTGAAAGTTGCTCTAATCAAACTGAAGATAAAACCCTAGTGGAGGACGGGAAAGGCACAGTTGTGCCAAGGGCTGGAGGGGAAAAGAAAGCCAGAATACCCAAACATAAACACAGGAGGTGCCAACACGTCTAAGGATGAAAGGCAGTCCCTCCCCCTGAGAAGGAAATATAGAGGGCAGTGGGCTTGCTGTTTTTCCCGGTGGAACCACAAAACTGATTGAATTGCTAAAGTAAGTGCACACAATGTCAACCCAGATTATTTTTTTTTGTAAATAACCATTTTTACTGATCTATATACCGTCCTATACAGACAGAAGATAGTATAACCATAATCACTCTCCCAAGAACATACCCAGGTCTAGCACCTGCATCAGAAGAGGACTTCCTGGCTTCTATTTGGGAACACCCCTCCCATAAGTATTCTTTCCCTTGTGGTTCTGGGGATGTGTTTACCTAGATAAACACTCAAATTTTCATAAATTGACTTGTCATCTAGCTCTCCCTCGCCTATGTAAATGCCACAAGTGACTTCTTGCCTTATTTTTCACATATCCAGTGTCACTGTATATTACACAGTGATCCCTCAGTAAATATTGTTATGAACGAGTAAATGAACATAAGCTTCCAAATAGGATCCAATAGCAGTACCAGAAGGAAACTTAAAACTGGAAGGAACCTCAGGGAGCTTGTATCCAGTTTGAAATTTTATAGATGAGGAAACTAAGTATCAAAAGCACCTGCCCAGGCACACACCTAACTTGGGCAGAGCTGAGCAGATGCAGGCTCCTGACCACAGGTCAATATTTTCCCATGACACAGCCTGTGTCTGCTGGAAGGTAGATTAACTCAGAGTTAATGGACCACAGCGCCTGACATTCAAAAATAAAGTGACCACATTCAAAGTTTCATAGATTGCAAACAAACCTTTCCTCCCCTTTTTCCCACCCCACATTCACTTTTCTATGCCTGCCCGCCTGACAAATTATATTTTGAATTCTATGTCAGTGTGCAAAGCTCTTAGGATGTCACTTATCTCATACATAAGAAACGAGCCAATGGTCTTATCTTTACAAGTTGAATGTTCAGCACAATGCCTGAAATGGAATTAAGACACTGACAGAAATGCATTACATGTCGAATGGAATGTTTTCCTAAATTACATCAACTCTCACATTTGGGGAGACCAGATTCCTTCTATGTGAGTAGGTAGTCTGTGTTTCTTTAAACACACACACACACTTTCTAAATTGTAAATTGCAGAATTGGCAATCCAAACAATTGGGCACAACGGGTATTTACCAGCTTAACTGGGGTTCCCACCATCTAAACTGAAGGTCTTCACTATCTTTCTCTCTACCACCATCAATTCCTTTTTGGTGCCTTTCCTCTACCCTCCTTTATTTCAGACCTCCAGTGCCTTTCTACTTTCCTCACTCCATCTTCCAAAAAAATTAGGGAACAGTCAACATCATTTTGCTCTTCCGTTGATTACACTTCAGGATGAGTAAGTGCTATCCCTTCCATTAATGCAGCCAACATAATGGTGCCATGTGTTTTATCTCTAACCATAGAAAGAAAAATTGCCTTGTTCCTTGTTAAACAGCGTTTCAAGACTCTTCTTAAAGAGGCTGTGTCGGGGCTGAGCTTCCAAGGCCTCCCCCAAGCAGAAGAGAAGAGCTTTTGTGGAGAGCAATACAGCATCTTCTCTTGGAGCTTGGCACCAAAAGCCACCTTCTTAGCGTGGTCCCAACTGCTGTGGGGGTTTAAGCACACAGTGGACTCATGGGTGGACTTACCAGCAGTCTTTGCATGAATAAGTAACTGCCTGTTAAGGGAAGCTTGGGCACAGGTAGAGTGGAAGGAGGAAGTGGCTGTCAGAAGTGGGGGGCAATTCTGACAGCCTCGCAGTGGATGGTACCAAGGTTTTCTCTGGTCCAGCCACACTGACTCTAGCCTGGGCCAGGGAGGTGGGGAGAAAGTCCTGGAACCCAACCTGAATGAGCTGTTTGACTAAAACTAGCAGACGGCAACATGAAGAAGAGAGGGGTACTCACCCTCTACCCTCTTGGCTTGTCACATGAGTGCAGGGGTCTGGGTGGACGTGACGGGACCCAGAAGAAACAGGCTTGAGGAAGCAGGAAGAAGCAGCAGATGCTCCATGAAGGCAGGCCAGGTGTGTGTGTGACCACATGAGACATGTTCTGAGGGCTTCCAGAAACGCTTGAGGAGCACATACGAGGGGCTGAGGACCCAGGATAGTCAGGTGGCAGCAAAACCATCCAACACAGCAGTCCAATACAGAACCGGAAGGCTCTCTGTGCCTCACAACATACAAAGTGTTAGCTCCCTAGCGCCTTCAATCAGCACGTGTCCCCACCCTTCCTGCCCACTGGGCACTGCGCTTCATCTGAGAGCAGGGCAGCATCTGCTTCACACCAGCACAGGGACACTGAGGCCCAGCATTCAGTGCAGATGTGAGCCATGGGCTAACGGATGGACAGAGGAGCATACTGCAAACCACCTTTGTGTAAGAAATCATTGTGCAAACTCTTAGAGGGGGAGAACATTTCTAATGTTTAGTTTCAATTTATGCATCAGAAACGTAAGTTTAAAACTGGTCCTAGGGCCTCCTTGGTGGCACAAGGGGTTAAGCACCGCACTATGAAGCAATCCGCAGGACGAGTTTGATCTCCGACCATCCAGGGAGAAACCCACAGGATGCAGCAGACCTATCCTGTCTTGCCCGCTGCTCCCTTCAGCAGTGTGTTTCAGACAGTCTGCATGTTCTGTTTCCCACTCTGTCTCTGTGAAACCTCTCACCCTCCGCATCTCTGGCCTGTACCCCAGCTCTTGTATGCATAAATCAATAAATCTTTTAAAAAAATTAAAAATAAAATAAATAAATAAAACTGGTCCTATCAGGGAAGTTCTCCATCCTCCATGTGTCCAGGAAATCGTGCACAATTCCCACACCAGGTGCTGACTTGGTGTCTCTTTCAGACCTTGTGCCATTAACATGACAGTGGGGCTGGAGGAGACCCATGTCTGGAAAGAGGCTCTTCAAGGAGGTCCTCCCCGCACTGAAAGAGCTCTGAAGGGGATGGCACTTTGGGGGCAAGAACTGACCATGTCCTGCTAATGGGGACCTTGCTCCCTTTCCATAGAGAGAAGAATCATTTGATGTCAGTAACCTGGGTTCATAGTCAAGCATTTCTATTTGCCAACTGCATGGCAGGAGCCAACCTACTATTTTCTTCCTTTCCCAAAATGGGATGATAATGCCCACCTTACTGACATCAACTGTTCTCAAATCATACAAGAATCACATCCTAAGTGGTATTTAAAACATGTATATTAATCCCTATTCTAGGTCAAAAGTATTTTGAGAAAAGACAATTGTTACTCATATGAGAGACAAAGTCTCTTGCATTCACTGAGAACCATCACACTTTACTGCACCCTGGGGATGGATATATTCCAAGAACCTTTTTTTCTATGTCAAACTTTTAGGGCTTATTAATACCTCTGAGAACACTGTCCTTGGCCATTTTCCTTGAAATTAGTTATGTTCTTGTAAATGGCCAGTCATTTCAGCACTAAATCATAACAGGTTCGTGTTGTAAAGGAATAAAAAAGAACTTTTTCCTTGCATTAGCTATTGATCAGTGGATTTATGGTCTGCACATGTTCACACAAAGACCTAATAGATCATTTTTTAAACAACAAGCAGCACTCAGATTTTGGAAACCATTAAAAATTACACAGTAGAATAGCTCCCAAAGTATTTAATCATCCATGCTTTTTAAAAATCTGTAGTTGGAATTCATTGTTTATGTTCTTTTATTTCTATGCCATCCCCGCCAGCTCCAGGCTATGGATTTTTCTTTTTTAATGAATATTTATCCCTTATGTCTGTGTCGTATAGGCCACCCTGGTTTGATTTGCCCCAAAGTAAAAGCACTCTCTTGATCATTGTACACTGAATTAATCAAGTCCAGTGTGAATACTGATTGTGCTTATTGCTTACACCGGAGGGAGGATGAGCCCAGAAACCAGGGGTTGGCTGCGGGGTGTTTTCTAAATCTGGGATGAAAGGATCACATCAAGAACATGGGGATTTATTCACAAGGTTTTGGAGATAAAGTTTTGCACCACCTGGCCCTGGTGTCCCTGTTCTGGGGCACTGGAGTTCCGCAGCTCCTTGACAAGTGCGTATCTGATGGACTTTGTGACTGGTCTCTCAGATCTACAGTGACAGGGGCTTGGCATCTGTGAGGGAGGAGCTGGAGCATTAAATGAGAAGCTCTTTCTGTAAGTCCATATTAGATTCCAAGGCATCTCCAGGACTTCATGCATTTTTAAAGCAATAAGAAGAAAATCAGCTATGTCCCTGCTGATTTAGGGACTGTGTCCCTGACTCCCAAGGAGGCAAAGTTTTATACTCACTGTGTCCCTGACTCCCAAGGAGGCAAAGAGTTGATTTTCTTTGTTGATATCAAAGTATGGTGGAAATTCAATGACTTTAAAAGAACAAAACATGTTCAGGATGATCTTGTTGGCACAAATTCTTTTTACTCAAGTCTGCAGAAATGCATTTCCTTTAATGGAGGAAATGAAAATCTTTGCATATTTTACTATAATTTCCAAGTGCAGTTTCATACGACATGAGCAAATTTTAAGCCATGTAAACCTTTATTATTGTTTCTAATATATTTGGCATAGAAATTCCAAGTCACCCAAATTAACAGCACAACCTCTGGGTTGCAACTTCTACAGATTTATCAAGATGGGCACCAAATTCTCGCTGCGCTTGCTGACTTTGAGCAATATCCTTGTACCTTCTCTTAACATTGCAATCCTAGTGGAATCTGACTTGCAGGAATGCTGCCGCGTCATTGCCTTGGGTTTGAAATACTGTTTTCATGCCTTTGGCAGATGCCAGCTGCCTGGCCTTGCCACTCTAATTCTATCCCTACAGCTTGTGTTGCCACTGTCAACAAATGGTTATGATTGCACTATTCTATTTCCATTCTGGTTGAAAAGAAAATAAGCCTCTGGACAAATAAGCATTTGATCCATCAGGTTTATCATGCAAAACCTGAAATCACTGAACTTAAGCCCCTTCTCCACCTTCTTCCAACAACTACTATGACCCCCAAACATTATCTCAACCTTTCTGGGAGTCAGTTTCTTTATCTGTCATAAAGTAGATAAGGACTAATTTGCCCAGAGTTGGGGAACCCTCTGGATCTAATCAGACCCCCATGAAAAAGTATTCTCTCCCCTTGTACCCTTGTTCTACAGAGAGACTACTCAGTTATTTTCATAAACAGAGTCAGCAGCAGGCCATCTTTCTGATCAAAGTTTTAATCCTCTGTATTCATTCTGGTTTTGTCTCAAAACCCATAAACCAGATATGCAGATATATCTGGTTTAAAGCCAACAATATCTGCAGTGCCTAGCAGTGTTCCCGAAACATTTAGGCTCAGAAAACATTTGATGGATTAAGAACTATAAGCACAAGCCCAGAATGCCAAGGGCTTGCTTGAAAACATGGCAGGGAGTACTTTGGCTGGTTCTCAGTAGTGATCTACAAAACCAAGGTCCTTACCATCAAGGGCCTTCGTAAATCTTCACTGCGTATCCACTCCCCTCCTCACAGATACCAGAATTTCTGATCTTATCAACAACCAATCCAAGCCTCTATTCTCCATCAAGCAGCCAGGATTGCCCTCCTGAGTTCAAATTCCAGTCTGAAATAAATAAAATTTCATTTCATTGCCTTTCTAGCTAGACTAAGATCTTCACAGCAGTCATTAGACCCTCAATAGTACAATGAAGAACTCCAAAGGCCAAGAGACCCAAATTTATAGCCACACACTACATGCAGAGGTTTTTCCAGAACTAGGAGAAAAATCCCAAAATGCATTAGGGTGAATCATATGAAATTGTCACTTTTGTAGGTCAAACTAGTCTAATGTCAGCAACTTTGTATTGTTATATGGTACCTCACTGAGCATTAGCAAGCAAAACCCCAGAGCTCTGCTCTCCCATAGGAAGAATAAGATCCTGTCGCCCCTCTCCTTGGTCATACCCCTTTTTCCTATGGCTGCTGAGTCATGGAAACCCCTCAGCCAGCCCACCTCTCTCTGGATTCCTCTCTGCCCACTCTCCTGGTGGCCTGTACAAGCCTAGTGGCCAACTTGCACAGAACCACAGAAGCTGCTTCTTGAGCCGACACGCAACACATACTCCCACCCCAGGGCCACTGAACAGGATACAGCAACTAGGGAGTGGGGGGAAAATCTTTATCTCCACTATCTGTCAAATGCTTAGTGGTCTTTCCAGATGCACCCGAAAGGTTATCACCTCTCCTGGACTTTTCCTAAGTCCCTTTCCACCCCCACTCTAGTCAGAGTTCACCTCTGTCACCCCTGTGCTCTCATTGACTCTGCCTCACCTCCCATTTGCACTTAATAGAATGTGTCTGATGCTGTGTAGGCACCTGGTTTTAACTTTCCAACATATTTTAAGCCTACTCAAAGAGAAATTCAGGGCCTCCCTGTTGGCACAAGGGGTTAAGACGCACCCTATGAAGCTGTCCGCAGCCACTGTAGCATGAGTTCGATCCCTGGCCAGGGAGCTTCCCACATGGCACAGCAGACCTCTCCTGACTCACCCGCTGCTCCCCTCAGCAGTGTATTTCAGTCAGTCTGCCTGTTTTGTTCCCCACTCTGTCTCTGGTGAATCCTCTCACCCCCACACCTCTGGCCTGTATCCCAGTTCTTGTTTTCATAAATAATAATTTTTTTTTAAAAAGGAAATTCAATTTTTCTATCTCACATCCTTATGCTGAGCACTGTACTGTATACAGTATGTGGTCATTAAATGTTGACTGAACTGAGATAAATCAGGGCCAGAGACCAACTTTCTTTGACTTGCTCAGCATCAAGGTCAAGAATATGGGTTTTGCTCATCCCCCTTCTCTGGCACTTAATATCTTAGCTACATTCTTCAAGTCACTGAACTTCTATAGCCTCCCTTTTCTCATCTCAATATCAGGCTAATAGCCCCTACTCTCAGAGCTGTTCTGAGGATTAGCTGAGATAACACTCTTACTGAAGGGACTGCCTAGAGTGAGCACTCAGAAGGATTTCATTACTCTTATCATTGTGGTTGCATATTAAACGATAGGAAATGGAGTTTAAGAAAATAACACAATAGGGGAATAGCAAATAGAGGAATAGACTTTCTAAAGAATCCTTTACACCCTGAATGGAGTTTTAAGATCCTGCTAATGTTGGATGCAGCCCGCTGTGTTTGTTGTAAACACACAAATCCCACTATCTCAGGCAATAAGAATGAATTTTTCAACTTTTTATTTTATTTCAACTTTTCAACTTTTTATTTCTCACATCCATGAGGAAGAGATGGGGGATTTAAGCTTTGGAGACGCTAGTGTTTGACCTTTTTTTTTTTTTTAAAGTTTTGGTTTTGTTTTTCTTTAAGATTTATTTATTTATGTATACAAGAACTGGTACTTTGATGGAGCTGTAAGAGCCTGTGAATCACTCCATTGGTTGCTGCTCAAGAATCTGCAGGCAGCGAACTGAGTCTGCTCAGCCTGGGGATAGACCCTGACTCTGTGCCCTGAGGTCACTGAGCAAGCAGCCACACCCCATTCTCCATCCTTCAGAAATGGATATGGTGATAGGAAGTTGGGGAACTTTGATTCCTAATGAGGTTCCCATTTTTTATTTTCATGGGAATAGGTAAGAGACACTGCTCTTTTTTTTAAAGATTTATTTATTTATGCATACAAGAGCTGGGGTACAGGCCAGAGAAGCAAGAGGGTGAGAAGATTCACTAGAAACAGAGTGGGGAACAGAACAGGCAGATTGACCGAAGAACACTGCTGAGGGGAGCAGCGGGGGAGTCAGGAGAGGTCTGCTGCGCCATGTATGTTGCTCCCTGGCTGGCCAGGGATCGAATTTGTGCTACGAAGGTTGTAGATTGCTTCATAGTGCGGTGCTCAACCCCTTGCTCCACCAGGGAGGCCCCGAGACACTGCTTTTTACACCCTACTGGGTGCACTAAAATACAGGCGAATGACCAGGGTGGCAAGGCTTTCCCTAGAAACCAGGAGGTGAGTGGAACATCCCCATTTACCCTGAGGCTATGCAGAGAAGTGTGGGCTTGGCTAGATCTTTCCACTGATTAGACACAGGGCTCACAAAAGGAAAATAGACACATATGACTTTAAGCTGTTTTATTTGGGCAACTGAAGAAACATGCACTAGGCATTGCAGGAGGAGCAGTCTCAGCCCTTCACCAAATCCCTTGCTAAGTAGCTTTGAAAATCTAGCCCTGATCTCCCTGTTGCTCCCCTCACTTAGCCCCACTAAATCCATTTTCCAAATGGCAGAGAGTTTTTATTTTGCATTGTCACCCCATTTCTTTAAAGCTGCCCTGGCACCCCCTGCTCTGCATATACAGACCCACCTCCACACTTTCCACTGGGCCCCATCGACCTCCCTGTTTACTCTGCACCCTCTTCCCTCTCACACTCTCCATGTGGCCTGTGCTTTAAAGGCTTTGCCCTCTCCAAACTCCCTCCCTTCCTGGGCCTCTGTGCCTGGAGTGCATCCCCTCCCCTCCAGTCTTCCCCAGCCCACTCAGAGCTCACCCTTCTGATGTCATCACATCTTGGGGAGGTAAATAAGGTCAAGCCTCATTTACAGTGAACTCTGAGTAACAAGTATCATCCTTTCCACCTGGCAGTTGCTGCAAATTTACAATCATTTATCTCATTCTGTCTCTTACACTCCCCCCACTCCAGTGAACAAGAAGCCCCAGCAGTGCCCCCTTCGTGCTTTTTCTACACCTCTCAATATTTCTAGAGGTTGACCTTGTGCCTGAGCTTGTAGGAGTTCAAAATTAGCTGTTGATTATTGAATGTTGAAGGAGAAATAGCATTTTATTTTGTACTCATAAAAAAGTATTTACCACACCACTTTTCAAAGAGCCTGAAACCATCACTAATCTTTATCCTTTGGTAGAGGGAGGATTTTTAGATTTTCTAGAAAGGTGAATAAAATGGAATCATTCCTGTTATCCCTTGGAAAGATTAGAAAATTATTCTCTGCTCTCAGAAAAGAGCTCCAGTCATAACCGCTGATCTGGAATCAGGGAATCGGGGCTGCCTGTTCAGCTCCCTGCTTCGGCACAACTTCTCTCACTGGATTTCCCTCTCAGTTTTGATCTGAGAGTCCAACCACTTCCTCTACTTCCAGCCCAGCTCCCCCAGGAGCACCCTTCTGTGACCAACCCTTGCTGAGCTACTTCACAGATGAGAGGGCTCTGCTGGGCAGCTGGCCACATGCTTGGACACCATCTGGGACTGTCACAGACACAAATGTTATCTCCAAGTATTACAGGGCAGGCAGAGGGGCACCCCAGACCCTGCAAACCTGCCTGTTCTAAATAGGTTCTGCCATCCAACTGCATCAACACAAAACATGTAAGACTTTAATGGGAAGGAACTGTATTACAATTAGTAAACAGCACAGGAAAGGCAAAGAATATAGTTTCCTTGCACCCAAAGTTATCTGTCCCCTCGTGGGTAAAAGTCCACCCAAACAGGATTGGCCCAGAGCAAGGCCCCAAATCCTGCCACAAGTCCAAAGCACCTTTCAGTGGGGTCCCACAGAAAAAGATCAGAAACAACCAGACAAGTTAGGGAGGAAAAGAGCAAAATCAAAATCAAGATGAAAGCTGCCATTGTCACCTCCCCACAGGTCTCTCACCCACATCTGTTTCAACCAGTCCATGACCAAAAAGGCAAGTGTAGTTTCTTCACATGTCTCTCTGCTCCGTGTGCCTCCTCCAGGTCTCCTTCTGGCTCTCCATCCTGCTTCCTTCCTTCCTCAGTCTCCTCTGCAGCTTCTTCTCCCTGCTCAGCTCCACCCTCCTTTGGGTGGGGCAGAAAGCCTGAAACTGCCCCCTTTCCTGGGGACCACCCTGTTACACAAATTGCCCAGACTCATTCATTTCCTTTGAGTAATTACTGTGGAATTATGAGAAACAAAGAGGCAATGATTCTCTTGACCAGGGGTAAGTCAACTAACTTATTTTTCCATGGCTGCATCATCTTTTTTTATTTTCGTGGGGGGTATAGCTTCACAGTGAAGAGCAAACTGCCCTGGATGCTTTTTACCACACTAGTGCTCAGTGGATGATCTTGTACATGCGCATTAGCGTAGTGCCTGGGGTTATAACTGAGGATGTGATTTCAGAACTGAATCAATTACATTAGGTCTGAGAGGCATCTATCTGCACCTTCTGGTGAAAACCAGAAGAATCAACCACTGATTATCCAAAAATCCACCTCATTGCATTGACCATATGTCTAAAAATAATGCATGTTAGCATATTTCAAATATTAACCATTGCAGATAATTATTCCGCAAATCAAAAAGTGAAAATTTGCTGGAAACATCTGGAAGTAAGCAAGGCTTGGAGACAATTTCTAATCAGCAATCTATTTTATGACTCTCTTCCTCATCCTCCCTCTTTGATTGGCAGTCCTCAGAATCAGGTGTTAGCAAGCACAGCTAGAGTTGCTGTGATTTGATCCTTGTTCCCAACTAATCTGCACCATTGTCCTCAGCATAACAGCCACCCCACCGCACCCCCTTTCTCACTGCACCCCCTCACATTGAGGACTGCTCAGATCAACCTTTGTCTGACGTCAAAAATAGCCTGACTGCTGAGACTTCATTACCATTCACAAAGGAATTTTTCTTTTAATATTTGAAATCTCCACTTTGCTTTTGTTCAACCCTACTTCCTGGACTGAACCTTGTGAACAATTATATTTTGAGGCGCCACCCAATTGTTTCTCCATCTCATGTCCTCTCTGAATAGGTGAAAAACAAAGAGGATGTGAAAATGGAAGGGAAGTTTCCAGAAGGGCAACATACTATCAAGGGAGATTGAAGAGTAGCTCGAGACACCTGCCATGTCCAGTCCATGGGGATGACATGGGGAGCAGAAAAGGCACAGGTCTAGGGCCAGAAGACATGGCATTCAGTCCAGCCCTGTCACTTACTCCCGTGATTGCTGAACTCAGCTTGGTGATGGACGGTGCCATTTTTGTTACTATGACTGCTCCTAGCATGGTGCCTGGCACATCATAGTGATCAATAATTGCTTTTTGGATGAGTGGATGAATAAATGATGTGTGTTTGGTAAATACTGGGCATTATTCTATTCTCTCTAGAGCAGGCAGGAGAAACAACCTCCAACTCCTCTGTCCCAATGATCTCCAGGAAACTGGGGGTTGGGGTATCAGCCACATTTTCAGTACCATCAATGCAGCCCTGTTCACTGCCAGGAGAGGAGGAGAGAGAAAGATATGTAATCCTCTGCCCCATGTGCCTCCTCCTGGTCTCCTTCTAGTTCTCCACCCTTCCTCCTTCCTTCTCCAGGCTCCTCTCCAGCTTCTCCTCCCTGCTCAGCCACACTTTTCCTTGGGTGGGGCAGGGAACCTGGAATTTTCCCTTTTCCTGAGGACCACCTTGTTACGATCCAGGACACTTTGAAAATTCAGGGTGAATTCTAAGCATATTAAGATCTAGCCTGAATTCTATTCTTAATCCAACACCGCAGCAAAAATGAAATGTATGCAAAGTAAAAAGGAGGGATACCTGGCTGTGCAGAGGTGCACCAAGTTCTAAAACAAAGCAAGGGAAAGCAGAGGCTTCCCTGCCCAGAAAGCTCCCTCTAGGGCAGCAGCCTTCAGCTCATCAGCAGCGTTTACCCTGTGCCTCATTGCTGTCAAGTTAATATTCAATACGACTTGACAGTTGCTTAGTGAATATCTATGCTAAGTCCAGACCCTGGCACGTCTCCTAGAGGGGAAGGGGGAACTGGCAGTCTACCGATGATTTAGTAATGACATCAAGGAACTGTTTTTAAAATGCCTTTTCAAGAAATTTCCTTTCATTTAGAATGTAGAGTCCATTGGTATGAAATTAGCTCACTTGACTTCCATCACCTACTCTAAGCTACAATTTATCTCTCTTTATGCTATTCTTGAATTGGTTTCCTATGAAATGAATGGTATGAACAAGATGTGGGAGGTGTTTAACCTTGATAAGAAATAAGCTCTTTGACATGGATTTATTTAGCAGGCTTGCTGACACACTCATCGTGAGCATGTTTCTCATCCCCCACACAACATGCTTCCTTATGCATTGTGCTCTGATGGAATTTTCCAGAGATTTTTGTGTTCCATTCACATATGTGACTTAGTATGGAATGTTTATACCCCAGATTCCAGAAAGCATCTGTGTCAGTGTGAACTGAAATACATACAGTCTACAATTTAAGATATTAAAACCATAACATCTATCACTGATAACGAGGAAGTATTTGTCTATTTTCTATCCTCAGAGTGTCTGCTAAGGTTTATTGGCATGGGTGTTAGCTAATTAGTAAACAAATTGACATCTGCAGTAGCCCCTCTCTCATAAAGGATGCCATTTTCCACCCTTCTGAATAAACCCCCAAAATAAGATACCCATTAATATAAATAAGTACAATCTGTTTTCCTGCCACAATACCTTTGAAGATGCTATTTGCTCTGCCTAGAAGGTCCATCCCATCCAACTTCTAAAGTTCATTGAACTTATACATTCCTTCCAGAAACCTCCTGATTCTTATATCTCTTTCCACCAAACTAAACTTATGGAATTTTTATATAGCTCTCTGTGTAGTGTCATCATCACATTCATCACCTTGAAATGCAATTGTATAAAAATTGACTTCTCTATTTAACTATTTCTAAAAAAAAAAAAATTAAAGACATAGACTCTTTTCCTCCTTTATCACTGAATTCATGACAAGAGTAAATGGTTACCCATGAAAGTAACACATTTTTGTTACAGTGCATTCTTGAAAACTATGCACCTGAAATAAATATTCCAGAGCTGAGATTTCCTGTTAAGTCTCATTAGTAGTCATTTCCAATTGGTATAAATGAGTGAAGTGTCACTAAAGGACCTTTAGCTTGTCTTGTATATATATCATGTCCTTAAATAGTAAGAGTGCTGGCTAATTAGTATCACTACGGGAACAGGGCAGGTGGTCAGGACACAGACTCCTCGGACAGCTGACTTGCCCAGAATTCCCATCTTGTTGTGTTTGCTCACAGCATGAAATTCCGATCATCGTCAGCATGGGCAAGTATTTTTTCCCTTCTTATTAACATAAACACTCATAACATACTCAGAGTACAACACAAAAACACCTCTCTCCCTCACTGAGTTGTCAGAGGTGTTCTTGGCCAAGGGTGTTGATGACTCAGAAGAGGCATTCAGAAATGTAAAAGCTCTTAGTGAACATGCTTTCTGCTCCCCACCCCCTCCCCCCAGTCTCTCAAGACATCGTTATTTTTAACTCACACTGCTACAGCTGCACTTCAGAGAAAGCCAAGCTGACTCTGAGGCACAGCCCTGTCCACAGGGTGGGAAGCAAGCCCTAGAAACATGGTGGAGAACAATAAAAGATATCCAGAAGAGGAGGCATGGATAAGAGGAGAGCTGCACACATTTCAGAGAACAAAATTATTACAAAGATCAAGTGCCATCAAAGGCAATCCCAAGGAACGGGAAATCATAACAATGGATCCATTTTCCAAACTTGGGAAACAGGCGGGGACACTGACAGCTCTGGGCAAAGATCTGAACAAAGATTCAATATGACAGGTCTGGGAGTTTTGCCAATTGGTATTAAAAAATGTTTTAGAGGTCACTACATATTCTAACCTGAATCAAACCTCCAAAGCAAAACTAACTTTGCTATACAACTCTTGGTCTGTGCTATTTTAGATCTTTAGAACTAAAGGAGCAAATTTCAAGGCCAAAAGAAACTTAATGGCTTGGGAATTTCTTTTGCTCTTTGTGACTCTTGTTGGTACCAGTTTTAACCTCATTTCACCCAAATTGCTTGATTTGTTCTCATTTGCTTCTTACTAAGCAGAAATGTTCCTGGTTGTGAAACATTTCTAACCTTAGCCTGAATCATCCTATGAATGGCACTCCTGGGGTTGGGTAATAGGAAGACTTACTTAAAACCAAGAAAGCCCTCTAAGCATTTCCCTTCCCTGGTTTATCTTTTTAGTCATCTTTACATGGGCACAGCTAATATATATTGCTCGTGTCTAAATTTTTTACTTCTGAAATAAGTATGTGTCACCTGGGGTTCTAACAAAAAACAGATGGCATACTCAGTGACATGATTCAAATCAGGTTTATTTGCCTAGGTGCAGAACAATTATAAGGGACACTGCAGTAACTCAGGGTAAGAAGCAGCAGTGAGGAGGAAATGGATGATGGTTGCCTGAATAGGGTTGAAGGTGTTCATGTAGAAAATGCATGCATTCTTTGTAGAGTACTTACAAACTCTGGTTAAGGTAGATAGTCTCCATAAGGTGATCCCTTGCAGGGTAAGAGTAAATGCCTCAACCTCACTTTCTTCCCCTATTACTGGGGCCTCCTATCAGCCATACAGATGGTTAGAGCTACCATGTTGGCCATGTAGGTCAGCTCTTGTGGCAGACATACGAGGGAGAAGTGCAGAAAATAGACCTAGAGAAGCAATGGAAGATAACTAGAACAAAATAGAAGATTTATTTTAAAAAGTGAAAATGTAATACTTTCTTGCACCTAAAATAACTGTAAATTCCCAATTTAAATTTCTTAATTTCCAGCCTCTTCCAAAGTTAGACAGTGTAAAGTTCTATAAATTTCTTTTGATAATCTCTTTTAAACATCTATAAATAAACCCACAACTAACAATGGTAAAAAATTGAAGTGTTTTCTCTAAGATCAGTGATAAGGATGCCCACTCTCACTGCCATTAATCAAATAACATTGGAAGTCCTAGCCAAGTAATTAGGCAAGAAAAGGATGTCAAAGGAATCCAAATTGATAAATAAGTAGAACTTTTACTATTTTCCATATAAGATACACAAACCCTAAAGAGTCCACAAAAAAAACCCCTAGTAGAAACAATAAATGAACACAGGAAAACAGCACACTACAAAATCAATACACAAAAATCTGTACAAGAACTATTGTAGAAGAAAGAAAAATTAAGAATGCCATTTATAATTGCATCGAAAAGAGTAAAATACCTACAATGAAACTTAACAAGATCTGTACAGTGAAAACTCTAAGACACTGTTAAAATGCATAAGATACAAAGAAAGACCCATTTTACCTAAAGCAATATACAAATTCAATGTAATATTTATCAAAATTCCAATGGAATTTTTCAAGGAAATGGAACAAGCAATACTACAAAATCTGTATGAAACCACAAAAGACTACAAGTAACCAAAGCAATACTGAGAAAAAAAAGAACACAAATGGAAGTTTCACAGTCTCTGGTTTCTAATTACATTGCAAAGTCATAGTACTCAAAATAGTATGGCATTGGGTAAAACCCACACAGAGGTGAATGGAACATATTGAGAGCTCAGAAATAAACTCACATTGCATGAACAATTAATTTACTACAAAGGAGCAAAGAGTATATCTTAACAAATGGTGTTGGGAAAACTGGATAACCACTCCAAAAACAAAAATGAAATCAAACCACTATCTCATATCAATAATTCAAAATGGATTAAAGACTTGCATATAAGACCTAAAACCATAGAAACACATAGAAGAAAAGAAGGCAATAAGTTCACATTGTCCTTACTGAGGGTTATCTTTGGAGATTCTACTTTGTTGGCAAGAAAAACAAAGGCAAAAATAAATAAACAGGACTATATCAAACTAAAAGGTTATATACAGTGAAAGAAAATACCACAGAAACATAAAAGCAACCTGCTGATTGGGAAAAGATATTCACAACCCTTACACCCAATAAGGGATTAGTATTCAAACATATGAAGAACTCATACAACTAAACAACACAAAAAATGCAATCTAATCAAATAAATGGGCAAAGAATCTGAATAGGCACTTCTTCAAAGAAAACATACAGACAGCCAACATGCACCTAAAATGTTTATCATCACTTATTATCAAGAAAATGCAAATGAAAACCACAATGAGATATTGTCTCACACCTGTTATAATGGCTTGTGTCAAAAAAACTAGAAACAAGTGTTGACAAGGGTGTGGAGAAAGTTGGTGGGAATGTAAATTTGTGCAGCCACTATGGAAAACAATATGAAGATTTCTCAAAAAATTAAAAATAGAACTACCCTATGATCCAGAAATTCCATTAATATGTATTTATCTGAAGTACATGAAAATAATAATTCAAAAAGGTATCAGCACCTCTACGTTCCTTGGAGCACTATTCACAATAGTCAAGAAATGGAAACAACCTAAGTGCCCAATGATGGGTGAGTGGATAAAGAAGATGTGAACTGGGCCTCCCTGGTGGTGCAGGCGGTTGAGCGCCGCACTGTGAAGCTGTCCACAGCCTCTGCAATGCAGGTTTGATACTGGCCGGCCGGCAAGAATCCCATATGGCGTGGCAGACCTCTCCTGTCTCGCCTGCTGCTACCCTCAGCAGTGTATTTCATCAGTCTGCCTGTTCTGTTCCCCGCACTGTCTCTGGTTATTTCTCTCACCCTCCCGCACATCTGGCCTATACCCTGGTTCTTGTATAAAAATAAATAAATCTTTAAAAAAAAAAAAGAAGAAGATGTGGACAATAGAAATTCATGAGGATTTTCTTGGTGTGAGTCCTTTGTTGTTTTCTTTTTCCACACATTTTCCCATTCTTTGGCCAGGAAGTAAATATATAAAAGTACTGAAATGCAAAAGTATCAGAGTGAAGCTTTGCTATTCACAGGCTGAACATACAATACATATAAAACTGCAATTCTCATTTTTTTCCATCTTTTCACAAACATTTATTGAGCAACCACAATGATTTAAGTATCCTGTAATACATTGAGATGCAGAGATAAAACTAACCCTACCTAGTTTGGCTTAGACAAAAAAGATGGTAGGTGGGTAGATAAATTTTGTTTGTTTTTGGCTCATAAATAAAGGGCAGTCTAATAAATAGCACTAGCTTCAGCTTTAGTCTGATTTGGGACTTACTGGGATTTCCAGGCAGTTACAAACAGAAGAAAGTGTGTCTTCTGTATGCCATTAGACTTGAGAAATTCTGTAAAATAAAATTCACACAAGGTCAGAATAATAAACAAATTTAACAAACTCTGAGTTATGACCTACAAATGAATTGTCCACCTGGGAAGTAAGTGGGTGGGCTCCAAAGCCAAACTCCGACAAGTGGCAGGAGCTGGACAGGAGAGGTCATGTAGCAATTAGTAGGAGAGCAAACCTATATCCTACACCATTGCCCCCAAAATATTCACTACTGGCTCCAAACAATATAATGCTTGGAAAGAGGACACTACTCTGCTAACTTATGAATGCAACCACAATCACAGAGAATAAATGTGCCTGGTCAGGTGACCCTTTGGGCAAACACACATCTTGATTTCTGCTTTAAATTCTTCCTTTTACCCTTTGCCCAGGCCCAAAATATTGGAGAAAGATCCAAATAGGTTCAGTTTTGACTAATCTGCAATCTGAGCAATGAATGAAAACAGATTCCCCCGACAGCATGAATAGAAAACAATCAATGAATATATGAGGAATCCCAGAAGATTAAATTAAAAGTGTCTGAAGAAGAAAAGCTAGTGCTTTCCTATGAAAGAGACTTATTGAAGAGATGAGAGTAAACTTTAGGAATCTTTAATTTAGTAATATTAATTACAATATTTAGTAATGAATTAATTAGTAATTAATTAATTTAATAATATTTAGTATATTACTAAAATATTTAGTTTTAGTAATATTTGAAGAGGTATTGTATTTAATAAAAAGAAAGAATCTAGACTAGAAAAAGTACTTTCAGAGAAAACTACCGCTACTGTACTTTAGAATATATCATTGGCACCAACCAGTCTGTTGGGTCTTGCAAAAATAAACCATGACTTAAGAGCAGTGCTAAGAAGCTCCCCCCAAAATAAAGTTGCATTTAATAATCCCCAGCATTCTGCCAAGCACTTTTAAAATGCATTAACATAACATTTCATCCTTATAGTATTATTTTAAGCAAGTATTGTTATGACTAACCACATTTATAGTTAGTTGAGGGAAATGTCCCAAAGGTAGCTTAAGTATGTTCCCCAACAGCAAACACACCTTCAGTTTTGTGGGCTGGATGCTATCTTACTCTGGTTTCATAGTAACCTACATCATCAAGAAATGGATAGAGTTTTAATACCATCTGAAGTATTTTAGACCAGGGGTCGGAAAACTTTTTCTAGAAAGGATCAATGAGTTGCTATTTTTTACTTTGTAGACCCACCAGTCTCCATCACAACTACTCATTTCTACCATTACAGCGGGAAAGCAGTCACATACAACACATTAATGGATGGTCAGAAATGGCTCATTCCAGTGAAACTTTATTTACAAAACAAGTGGTAGGTCTGATTTGGCCTGTGATTCATAGGTTGCCAGCCCCAGTTGGCATGTAAAAAATAAAAAGCATTACAGCTTTTTATAAAAGATAAAAAGATAATTTTTACGAAACTATCATAACGTTAATACTAAAAAGCATCAAAGGTAATGCAAAGAAATTAAAAATCATCTTGCTTATGAATCTAGAAATTAAAATTACAAATACTCATACAACTTTTACAGAAGCAAGTAAAAGACCATTACACAGTTGACCAAATAGTGTTTATTCCAGTAACGTAAGGAGTCCAACTTTTAAAAATATATTACTAGAATTTATCATATAAATTAATAAAATAAATGAGATATATTATTATTTCTTCAGAAATGTCTTTCAGAATTCAATAGCCTTTTCTAATTTTCTAAAACATATATAGTAAAGGAGGAGTAGCAATACTACTTTAATCTGATAAACAGTATCTCTGGCAAAAAATTGCCAACATTGTGAAAAAGACATATAAAAAAGACACCTCTAGGAAAATGAAAAATATAATAAAAGGAAGAAAGAATTTGGAATGCTTAGTTATTATAAGGTATTTGCCCTAACTGTGAAGCAATATAGTGTTATTTGGAAGTGGGCATGGAATACATGTAAATATACATTGCTTTACATGTCATAAACTTTAGGGAAACCTCTAAAAAAAATGGGGAAAGTATGTTACATTAAGAAGGGAAACTAGAACGAAATAAAGTGCTTAATTAAAACTACAAAAGGGTGGAATTAAAAATAGGAACAAAGATCATGGGCAAAAAATAGAAAACAGTAACAAATATGAGACAGTGATTCAACTATATCAATAATCACTTTAATAGCAATGGTTTCAATACACCAAAAAGCAGAGATTGTCAGAGTGGATCCAAAAAAAAAAAAGATCCAACTATGTGTTGCCTATAGGAAACCCACTTTAAATATAAAAACACATATGATTAGAGGTAGCAGGATAGAGAAAGATACACCATGCTAACATTAATCAAAAGAAAATGGGGGACGTTGTGTGTAAGGAAGGTGGGGGGAAGACAGAGGGTACTTTCCACTCAACTTTCCACACTGAACCTAAAATTACTATAAAAATTAAGTTTATTAATTATCAAATATTAATGAGCAGAGCATAAGTAAGGAGTTAGATAAATTACATGTATTTGTGATTAACCATGAAAGGTATGTGTTGGAGAGGAAAAATATGAGAAGAAAATGACTGAAAAATATTCAATTTATGAAAACATAAACAAAGAAATCCAAGAAGTTCAACTCTAGTCACAAAAACAGAACAAAACACAAAACCCTACACCAAGGCACAAAAGAATCAATTTGCTTAAAATCAATGATAAGAGAAAATCTAAAAGCAGCTGGGGAAAAAACCACATTTTATTCAAAGGAACAAACATTAAAAAACAAAACAAAACAAAGGGACAAACATAAGGTTGACAATAGACGTCTTATGAGAAAAAAAAAGCAAACCAGAAGACTGTTGAAATACTGAAAGGAGAAAACATTTCAACATTAATCCGCTGTAAAGTGAAAATCAATCAAAGTAAAGAGGTTGTAAAGAGGCTGAAATTCATCAGCAGCCATGCAGCACCAGGGAAGTAAGGAAAGTCAGCAGAAAAAAAAAACACATGGAAACGTAGTTCCACACAAAAGAATGACGTGTCAGAAATGATAAATAGGGCCTCCCCGGTGGCGCAGCGGTTGAGCGCTGGGTTGCGAAGCTGCCCGCGGCCTCTGCGGCGCTGGTTCGATTCCCGGCTGCTCCCCGGCCACCGGAGGAGGGTCCCACATGGCGCGCAGACCTCTCCTGCCGCCCGCTGCTCCCCTCAGCAGTGTACTTCATCAGTTTGTCTGCTCTGCTCTCCCCTCTGGCTCTGGTGAATTCTCTCACCCTCCCGCGCTTCTGACTGTACCCAGTGCATGTATAAACAAAACAAACAAACAAATAAATAAATAAAACATGCCTCTATTAAAAAAAAAATTTTTTAAAAAATAAAAAAAATAAATGATAAATACACGCATAGCATATAGGTAAATACAAAGATTTTTTCCCTAGTAGTTAAAAGTTTTTAAAAGATAGTTGATGGGTTCATTCAAAAATAGCAGTGCATTATGGATTTTAGGATTGAAGGATTAGGTTCTGTGGTGACAGATCAAAAACTCTCAGGCACTGACATTTGAAAACTAAGAACTCTTGTAAGGCTGCTGCAGAGACAGGCAGCCCCTCCTGCACCAGCCCTTGCCAAGGGGCCTATTCTGCATATACCCTCTGTGTGAGACTCAGAGGCCCCTCCTCTGGGATCTAGCCAATTGGCCCTTGCTTATTTACACAAGTGATTTACAGATGGTTCCATGTCTTCTTCAAATCTCTAGCAAGTGCAGAAATTCTCAAGTGATGAGACTGCTCCTGCATTTTGGAGGTCAATCTTCCTATGAGCTCTCACCTGGGTATTTTAATTACTAAACCCATTTTGAACGTGCTTACCTGCTTCCTGGCCAGCCCCTTATTGGGCCTCATGTAGCCTGGGGATGTCATTGAGGCTGGGATTACCAATTCCCATTTTGCAGATGCAGAGCCAGGCTCAGGCGATGTAGTATCTGTCTTCATTTCCCCCCAAGAAGCAAGCAGGCACCCACTTATTCCATGAATTCTTTTTAGTTGGTGTTTGTGCTTTATAAGTAAAAAAAAGTGCTTTATATTTTTAAATGGGCTAAATTCTTTTTCTTTCTTTCTTTCTTTTTTTTTTTTTTACTATTTTTGAAGCTTCTTATGTCTTATGCTGTTATGAAGAATGTATCAACCTTGATAAATGAATAAAAATACACTAAAGTTAAGCTTTTTGTGTTTCACAAAAAATAAGAAAAAATAACTACAATCTGCTGGTCCTTGGAAAATGATGACAGGGGAGGGTGGCAGGGGAGGGTGGCAGGGAGGGAGGGAGGGAAGAGGGGAAGCAGTACCACTGAAACAGGGAGGGGATCTGTGAACCCACAGAATGCTCTAGGACAAAAGCTTTTGGCCAATGAGTCATCACAACTCATACTACTTACAGTTGAGCCTCTTTAGTGTACTTGTAGATAATTTTCTCAGTAAACATTTTAAAATTATTAACAGTTTGATGATTCCTTTTGGTTTAGTAGTTGATCAAACTCTACATCTGTCAAAGTCCTTCATTCAAGACTATTATCAGAATCTGGAAGAGATTTTATCGGTCATTTGTTCTGTAAATCAACATGACAGCACCCTTTGCCCCTGCTCCCATCAAGCAACCTTAGCACATGTCCCCTCGCTCCGCCAATGGCCCATGTTGCTGTGCGAGGTGGAGGCAAGTGTTTGCTGATGGTCCCTGTGGAGAGTAATGTAAGTGCCTTTGTCAATTTCAACTGACCCCTGCTAGAAACAATAAGCCTTTCTTCTGAATTTCACGATTGCATCATGCAGCTACACCTTCATTTGTGAGTAGAGTTTTATGGTAGAAAGATAGAGAAAAGGGGACAAAAATGATTAGAAGGGGAAAGAAACATTTAAAATACAGCCCAGTGCCTCCACCCCCAACTCTCCTCATCAGGAGCTGGTTTGGACATGAGGGGAGCACGCACCGGGCATACAGCAGCGACCTGTCCCTTCTCTGGGAACAGCAATCTGATCACCACCTGCTGTTTCTTCCCACAGTGTGATGGCCCACTGCTTCCTCTGCACTCTCCCTGGGCATGAAGGAAAGCTATGTCTCTGAGGTGGCTGCCTGGATTCGAGCAGGGAGCGCTTCTGGTGCAGCAGGTGAACTGGTCACATAGGAGTCCAGAGTGTTCTGACTCTTTCACCCCATGATCCCAGCAGCTGAAGTCCAAGGACCCCACTTCTAAGGAGAAGGATGACAAGGCCATAGCTCCAAGTCAGAAACGGGCTGACAATGTGTCCCATGAAGGAGCGAGGTGATCATTCACAAGTACCACCTGTTGAGTCCAGCAACACCGCACAGATAAAGACACGGGAGTCGTGGAGCAGACTGCACAAGGCAGGATGCTGCTGAGAGCAAGATCCTGGCCATTTTTATTGATAGAATAACCATAGAGCATAAACTCAGGAATGTAATCTAGGACTTGGGGGGACATGAGTCTGCTGACCATGTTATCAGCTTGATGACCAAGTGTTGTAATCAAAACTAGACCCCAGGCCCCCAGCCATGGTCCTAATCTTATCAACAAGGCATTCCACTAATCAGCTTCTGGGGTCCCTTGTCATACATCGCTCCTCGGCCCCCCACATGTTCCTGGTCATACTTCATGATGTATGAGTCAGGAGTAAGTTTATGCATCTGTCCTCAGCCCCCCAGGCATTCCCGGTCATACCTCTTGATGCATACCCTTCCCAGGGTGATCAAGCTTTTGCTCTTGGTTGATATGAAAGGTATCTTGTAAGGTTTGGCTCATATGACAGTGCCTGGGCAGTTCTGACCTCTGTATAGGAATGCAGAACTGCAGGTAACGATAATGGTGGCTGAACAGGCCACTAAAGTCTAGCAGCCACTTAAGTCTAGCAGGCCTACAACCACCAACACTTCCAGAGAACAAGAGAAGTGTATACTGTGGCTTGGCTTTGGAGCAACCTGTCCTGGAGCTGCGCAAGGCCCAGAGTGAGCAGTTGGCACAGCCAACCCCAGCACCTGCCAGGCTTGTGGGTGCCTGATGCTTAGGAGGACATCCTCCCAGTGGGTAGGGAGTTCTCCGAGCGAAGTGATCACAATTATCTGCCCAATATTCTCCAAATCACCCTGAAAATAACAAAATAAACCCACCTGCCAGAAAATAGCTTGTTTTCCAGGACCTCGTAATATAGTAGAAGAGGAAAATGCAAAATGCTAATAACACAGTCAGACATAATTCAGGTCTGCTTTTACATTTTCACACATGCATTGTTAAATATTTTTTAAAGTGAGTTTCAGAACAGTGAAAGTTATTATCCCATAAATGCAAATATTTAATGTATATTTCAGTTACAGAAGCATGAGAAATCTGAAAGAATATACCACAAACTTTTTAAACATTATTTGTAGATTATGAAAGATTTTCATTTTCTAAATTGTATATGCCTGTATTGTTTTAAATTCTATTTACAATGAGCATGTGTCTCTTCTGAAAATGGAAAATAAAAACATATCTTTTAAATAAAATCAAACCATTAGTCATCCTCATACTTAATTCAGAGTCTTGCCCATGGAAAGTATTCAAAAAGTATTACTGTGTTCAAAAAAGATGGTAATTGTAAACAGTAACAGAAATGTCATATTAGGGCCTCCCTGGTGGCACAAGGGGTTAAGCACTGCATTAAGAAGCAATCAGAAGCCTCTGCAGCATGAGTTCAATCCCTAGCCGGCCAGGGAGCTACCCACATGGTGCAGCAGACCTCTCCGGTCTCTCTGCTGCTCCCCTCAGCAGTGTATTTCAGTCAGTCTGCCTGTTCTATTCCCCACTCTGTCTCCGGTGAATCCTCTCACCACCCTGCATCTCTGGCCTATACCCCAGCTCTTGTATGCATAAATAAATAAATTGAAAAAAAAAGATTTAGAAGAAAAAACAAAAAAGAAATGTTATATTATATTTTAGAAATTCCCCAGACATGAAGTATTTTCCTTTAACACTGAATACCAAGGAAAGGAGTTACTAAGCAAACCAAAATAAATGTGTATTATTATAAAAGCTCAGATAAATGAGTACCTGCATTTTAGGTTGTCACCTACTTTAGGTCCACTGCTAGACAGGGTAGCCCAATGATACAAGAACTGGCCTCAGTCAGATAACCCTGGTCCCACCTTCTGCTAGCCAGATGACCACCAGCACAACGGTCACCCTCTTCATGTCCATCTGTGTAAAATGGAAATATTCAAAGTACTTGATAGAATTGCTGTGAGGATTGAATTAAAAATAAGATTAGAAAACCTGGGCTGGAATCCTGGCTTTTCACCAGTTCCCAGTTGAATGACCTCTGACAAGTTACTTAATCACACTAAGTCTATGTTTTTTTCCTCAACTGTAAAAGGAGGGGCGTGACAATATTAATAGTTCCAAGATAATAAGGCTGATTATTTGGTACCTGAAAGAGCAAATGTCCAATACATACCCAATAATAAAAATCAATATTAAAGTGTTTACTACAGAGCCTTCCACCTATAGAACATCCAGTAAGTAGTATTTTTATTATCACTTGGACCAAAAAGGTTTGCATCAAAAATACAACTGCTATTATGAATGAAAAGTAGTCTTTTATTATACAGTCAGTTATAAAGTTTCTAAAAAAGGATTCCAGTATTTGAAGCAATTTAATCTTCTGAATAAAAATGGTTTTGAGTTAAGGCATTGACAGAGCAATATGCAATCTCATCACTTTTTATCTATTCATTGATGCCTTTAGTATCTCAGTCACCTCCTCTTCAAGCAACAGAACTGTACATGATAGAGTTATTTCATGCAATGGTGAACAAAGAGATAAAGCTGCTGGAAGTGGCTCAGTGATCCAAGGGGCCCAAAAATGGTTTGCTCCCTCAACCTAAAGCACATATATGTGGCTAGGTCCTTCAGCATGAAAGCACTGGAGCAGTGAGCCAGAAAAACTCAGGGCTAGGGAGGACAGGAGGAGGCAAGCAGGGAATAATAAAGGACATAAAAATAACTTGTCTTCTATAAAAGTTTGTGTGTTTCCCCTTTCTGGAATGGGAAGGAAAAGTATAAATGGACCATAATTCTTTTTCAAAATTTAATATTTAAATATGGTTTCAGGTATTAGCACAGGACTACAAACTTCTCAAACGCTCATTATTTTGAAAACTCTACCATGTTAAGCTGAAGATAAGAGCTCGGTAAAAATTCTTCAAATTTCAATGAATCAATAAATTAATATCTACTTCAATGACTTCTATAAAATAAAACCTTAAATAATATTGGTGATTCATAATGAAAATGAGACAGCAGGAGCTCATCACATTATCTGAATTAAAAAGTAACTATTGATAATAAATCTATGTAGTCAAAAAATTATATTGTATCTATAAAATGCCAAATACATAGGTTTTTGGGGGTTTTTTTTAAAGATAAATTTGATTTCTTATTCTCTCAAGATTGAATAGATAAATCCTCTCCTGACTAAATGGGTACTCAAGGAAAAGAGAATTCTAGAAATTTTCTGCTTCCTTCCTACCAGTTTCTTCCATTAAAAATGGGATAGAGTTGTAAGAAGGAAAAGCCAGCCTTCTAGCTTTCTCTGTCTTGCTACACTTCCTCTTTCCCCCTGGTACCTGGCAGAGTAGCCTATCACCTCAGTGGGGCAGTTTTGAAGAAATACCTCAGAGTCACAGAACACTGTGGTCGCTTGAAGATCTCCTTGCCTCCTGCTCTCATGTCCAGTTGGAGCATATCAACAGCTGGGAATATTTTTTCAAGACAACATTCACCTGTCCCTCACCCCATCTGGAATGGGACAGAAAAGCATGAATGGACTCATTTTTTTTCAAAATTTAATATTTACATATGGTTTGGGATATTAGCACAGAGCTATAAACTCTCTTGTTATGTTCTAGATGGGTACAAGGGATGCAAGATGCCTGTGGTGCTCTCCCTGGTTGAGAACCACTGGTATAAAATTCAAGGCTTTTGTATAGTTCAAGGTTTTATATTTTCCATAAGAACATAAGGAACTTGCCTATGATTCCAATGTACCCTCAAATCCAAGCTTTCTTTGTCCAACTCTGGAATTCCAAGATGAGCTCTAGGGAATCCGGTGACCCTGCTAAATTATATGTAAAATAGGATATGTGTGTATACATACATTTAACTGGGAGGGAAGATTCTTGGTTCTTAACAGATTCTCAAAAAAAATCCATCACTCAAAAAATACAAGATTTGTAAGTTCAAATTTGCATTTGCTACTTCCCAAGAATTATTTGGGTAGTATGAGACAGGACTGACCATGTACCCCTGGAGGTTAGAACCCTCACATAATATGATTTGCAGAGAGAGTTATGAGCCCCATTCTAGAAAAGCCCTCCGGGATACTCCCAGACTTTTGCCTGAAATCGCCTTGCACATGAACAGATTTTTCCCTATTCAAATACAGATGACCCTGGAGAAACAACATAAGTCTTTAATGCATGCAATGGAGGCAGTTGTCATTTGGCTTCCACCGCAGGGACCCCATGCACTGAGGAAAAGGGACAGCTCTACAGACAAAGGATCATGAGAAAAGGAGGCAGATTGTCTGAAAACTCCACAGCAGCTGGGTGCAGTGACACACACCTGTAGTTCCAGCTACTTGGGAGGCTGAAGCAGGAAGATGGTTTAGTTGGGAGTTCTGGAATATACCACACAATGTCAATCAGCTGTCCTCACTAAGTTCAACATCAGTAAGGTGGCCCCCTAGAAGCAGGGGACCATCAGGTTACCTAAGGAGGGATGAACTGGCCCAGGTCAGAAAAATCAGAGCACCCCTATTTTCCTTTCCTGACAGTCCTGAAAGGTGTGCCTCCAAAAGCACTGCAACAGATCAGAGGCTCAAGAATGAGCTCTAGCAACCCAGTCTATGTCCTCCATCCAACAAACAGGTAAGTTAAAACACAAATGTGAGAGCCTGACAAGCATCATGCTGCCCTGAAGGATTCCACTGGCAGATCTGAGGAGGAGTTGAAAAACTAGCATGTGGCAGAGTTAGCGAGAAGTTGGCTCATGTTCTAGAAATGGCAACCTTCTGACAGATGCCCCCTCATTGGCAGCCCAAGCCACGTGGCTTCCCACTGCCTCCTTCCACCCCTGCATCGGGGGCTCCCTGCAGTCTGCTCTCACTGGGCTGCTGTGAGACCAAGGGGGCCAGTGGAGCAACCACATTTGCTAAATATCAGCTCCTCCAGCCGTATGGTCCTCACCCACATCTGACATTTAGTGGTAGTGAGGCACCTTTAAGAAATAGACCTAAAAAAAGGATTTGGGTTCCTGACTTCCTGTTGATATTGTGACCACATGCTAAACAATCAGGATATCAGGGAAGGATCCACTACTCCATTTCTTAGTGAGTAAAGAAACAGGCCATTTTCTGCTGGGAGAATGTAATTTTCTTGAGTGCTTTAACCCCTGTTGACGAGTCACCCCTCCGGCAGCTGTTCAGACAGCTAAAGGGCTCCTCCTGCTGAATTCTCATCAGGGAAAGACTGCACAAAGCAGCTCCTTCCAGAAGCCCTGCGTGTTGTCCCACCAGCCACGCTCTGGTGCTAATTCCTACCTGGGAACTAGCCACCAAAAATCATTCATTACTTGAAGGGGTAAAGATAGAAAATACCAAGCATTTAGTTCCTAAAATTATGTTCCATGAAATTGGAGACAGGACGGCTAGATTTGAACAGTATCTTTGTTCTCAAAAGAGCAATGTGTTTGTTAGTGCTCTCCAGAGAAACAGAAGTTATAAAAGAGAGAAAGAACGTTAGGGTAAGGAATTGGTTTGTGAGATTATGGAGAGACGCTGAGGCATGCCACAATCTAATACTGGCAAGCTGGAGACCCATGGAAGCCAGTGGTGTCATCCATTCCAAATCTGGGGGCCTGAAGACCAGGGCATCCAGCAGTGTATGCCCAGTCTGAGGACAGATGGAACTGATGCCCCAGCTCAAGAGGCCAGGCAGAGGGCAGACTTGCCCTTCCTCTCCCTCTTTGCTCATTTGAGGTCCTTGGCTGATGGTTCACAACCCACTCACACTGCTCACAATCTGCTTTACTCAGTCTACCCACTCAGATCTAATCTCTTCCAGAAATACACTCTCAGACACACCCAGAAGAGTGTTTAACCAAGCATCTGGGCATCCTTTGGCTCTATCAAGATGACACATAAAATCAGCCATCACATACAACTTGTACTTTTTATGGTTCCATAGAGTGTGAATGCTGGAAACTTTGGAGTTAATGCTCTTATTTAAATATAGAGAAACTGAGGTCTTTAGCGCTGTTAGGCATCAACTCAGAGTCTCACAAATTATTGATGGCAGATCTGGAAATTAAACCCAGATGAAACATACCATTTTCTGTTTTTCCAACTGGATAATTGTTAGCCAAATCATTCATAACCCACTTGTGGTGTGGTTAACATTTTAATTCATTGGTTAAAACTAAGAAGTATTCCATTTCCAGGGGATAAATTTTTTGTTCCTTTTTTTCTCCACTTCTTCCCATTGCCTCCCTATATCCCACATCATTATCTCATTCCAGAAACACTTAGCCCAGCTCATCAGTGAGCTTGATGTCAGTTCTGTTGCCTCCACAGTGAAATCAGGACTGCCCCTCTTTATTTTAATTATGTCTATTGAGGTACATTGGTTTACAACACAGTTTATGTTTTAGGGGTACAAAGCTATATTTCATAATACATAAGACATAGTCAAGAGTCTGTAAGAAAAGTTGAAGGGGAGCAGACAAAATTACAACAAAACAAACCCTAAAAATCTGACTGTAAAACGAAGGCTACCAGAAGGTGAGGGTGGGGTTTGGGAGAAAAGCAGGGGGGAGCTCAAAGGACTATGGTGGAGGATTATTGGTGCTTTGGTGGTGGGAGTTGTGTGATAACCTATATTTGTAGAGGCATGAACCTATACCCCTATACATGCACAGTGTGGTAAGACAACATTATCTCAATAAACATTAAAAAAAGAAAAAACAGAGTCTCTTTCTACTAAACACACAGATTTCTAGAGTTTTGGACAAGGTCCCCAGCACCTCTGAGAAGTTGACAGCAGTGATTTCATGCATTTGACATTCAGAGAAGGAGCTTTTGCTAGACAACACTCAGTAGGTGCTTTTGGTGAGCTCTGCCTGTCTTTCCCCAACAGCAAAAGACAAGGGCCCATCTGTGATAAAAGACCCAAGCCAATTTCTGAAAGAAGCTGCCCAACAAACCCAACGACCTTTATATCCAGGGGTGCTGGTGAAGGAGTATGAGGCTAGGAAGATAGTTTAGGAATATTCTATCTGGAAAGGCATCAGACATCCTCAGCTCTCCCAGGCCAGGTAAAACCCAGTCTCAGAGAGCAAACCCAGCCTCTGATATGGCCCTGAGAACTTTCCAGTCCTACCTCAACCCATTGACTGGGATGTCATCTCCTGTGTTATCTTCCTATATGCCTTCACTCTGACAACCTAGAGGCCCCTGTCTTTCTATATTGCCACTTGCCACTGCCCATTGGCCTTGATATATGACCACCATGTCACCTCCCTTCATTCCATTTCTTAAAGTAACATTTCAGTTACATAACAGGGCAATGCTTACAAATTCTTTTCTGAGCCTCCACTGTCCCTCTGCCTGTCACATCCCACCAAAGGGAATTAGAGTATATTTGCTCACAGTATCTGATTTAATAACAGCTTCTGATGAATACAGATACCAAGAAATTTGCCAAGTTTATGTGTGAATCCACTGGGCATCAAATGTTCATCTTGTTCCTCATTCAAGAATCTTTCTCAAAATTCCTTTGAATCCTCTGTGTGTGAGTATATATATATAATTATACATATTGGGCATATTGCCAAGAAATACAAAACCCATTCCACTGAGTTCCAGGCTGAGCTGAAAAAATTTGAAAAGTGTCTTTGATAAGATTTCTTAAAAATCATCTTGGCACACACTCATATTCTCAAATACTTTCTACTCCCAGGAATCTCCTTATGACTCGATCGGATTGAATAAATATGAAGACCTCAGGACAACCTGTGGTCTGTGAGGGAAGGTAACAAAGTGGAATATACCAATAGGCTGGGTGATTTTGTCATTGATATCAAAAGGAAATTTCAGGGCCTCCTTGGTGGCACAAGGGGTTAAGCACCGCACTATGAGGCAGTCTGCAGCCTCTGCAGCACAAGTTCAATCCCCAGCCTACCAGAGAGAAACCTACGTGGTGCAGCAGACCTCTCCTGTCTCGCTCACTGCTCCCCTCAGCAGTGTATTTCAGTCAGTCTGCCTGTTCTGTTCCCCACTCTGTCTCTGGTGAATCCTCTCACCCTCCTCATCTCTGGCCTATACCCCAGCTCTTGTATGCATAGATAAATAAATCTTTTTTTAAAAAAAGGAAATTTCAAAAAGAAGACAACTGGTTATGTATTTTAAAATTGCAGGCTCTGTGGCATTTCAGTTCACTGGAGGAACTAGGGAAGACAGAGAGTTCTTGAAATAAATACTCGGAGCACTAACGCACATATGCATTGGACTCTTCCTTGTGATTGGTTTAGTCAAAACAGAAAATGTTATGCAAACATGAAGCATTGTCTTCAGGGAGAACATAGGCCACATTCCTTTCCTCTATTGGCATTAATGATATAAAATTGCATAAAATAAATATTGCCACTAAATGAAAAGTATTAATCTCCTTTCCTATTGCTCTTCTATTTCCAATGAGGAGATTCTTTCCAGCACTCTGCATTATGGTCTGTGCTAATTTCTCCACAGTCAAAAGATCACTGGGGAGAAATTTATATTTGTGATAGGGTTAATATGGATTGGGATTGCTTAGGAAGGGAACTCTTCAATGACATTTATAGGGGAGAAGACAATTTATAAGGCAGAAGCCAATACAATTCTCACTCCTACAAGGAGGTTCCTGGAAAGAGTAGCTCAAAATGATTAAGTGGAAAATGGGGGATTGGGGGATAAGAGACAGGGGGAGTGTGCAGACTGGGGTGTGTAAGTTTCTAGCTGTGATTTGACGCTCAGATTCAATAGTAATGTCCCTAAGCAGTATAGTCAGCCAACTGTAAGTTTTTATCCCCAAGAAGATCATGCAAAGGTAGAGACAATGTTATCAGGTAGGCACAGAATGCATGAGCAAACAACCTGCAATAAACTTTGAACTCTGCCTCAGGAAGTGTCCCTGCAGCCACACTTTTCCCCAGTTTATCCCTGAGGGAAGCATGTAAAATTCATCTCTTCACTCCACTTTGGAGAGGAAATTGTGCTGATCAGAAAACACAATGTACTCACATCCACAAGAGACAGGAAGCCCAGACCTGTGAACCCCCAGAGAAACCCTTCTCAGCTGAACAGCCTCAGGTCATAGAGGGAAGAAGGGTCTCTTTGAAAATTTGATTGCTCAGGACACTGTGCTTAAAACAAACTTTGAACAGAGACTGGGAGAAAAGGTTAATTAGAAACATCCAAATATTTCATGTGGCAAGAACAATTCATTAACGGAAATCTAAACAGAACAGGAACAGAAACTTCTCTTAAGTCATTCCTGACTAAGGGATTTTGCCAGTTCCTTCTGAAAGAGGCACAGAACATCTTTGTTTGTTGCATATAATCAGGCCTAAAATTCCTGCACATGGCTCCCATTATAGAGTGTATTCAAGCATTTTCAACTAATTCTTTTTTGCCATCTTGCTAAGGTCCCAGAACAATTCCTATAGGTGAAAACATTGGGGGAAGGGGGGGGGGGTGAAAACTTTATTTGGCACTGGTGCTCTGTGCTCAGATTCTGCCCCTGAGAGTAAGAGCACTTAGGAAAGTGTCATCCCTCACATAACATTACTCTAGGGGTTTAGCTTGGGGTATTATGAGGTACCAATGGATAATGTAAAGATTCAAGTATATATAAATCAGTTTAACAGCATTGCTTCAGAATAAATCATGTAAAACTGTTTCACATGGCACAGCATAAAAATGTCTCTTAGAACACCCATTTTTTGCCTTATTTTTACTAAAAAAGAATTAACAGGTGAAGGAGCACCTTCATTATAGTCCTGGAATCAATACTTCTTCATTTCTCACCAGCATCACTAGCTTCATGGGAGTGTTAGTGTCATGAAAGGCAAGTAATCGTGCTAAGCTCCATGATGCAATGCTTTATGACATATGCATGTTGTATTGTCTGATGTATAGTAGGCAATGCATTTATATTTATTTATTTATCAATTTATTGAATGAAGAAATGAATGACTAGATATGGTAGGTACTTCACAAGACGCTGTGAAGGATTTTAGCTGAATAAGATAAGAATTACTGCAACGGGTCTCCCTGGTGGTGCAAGCAGTTAAGCATCACAGTATGAAGCAATCTGCAGCCTCTGCAGCACAAGTTTGATCCCTGGCCAGCCAGGGAGCAACCCACATGGCGCAGCAGAACCTCTCCTGTCTCGCCCGCTGCTCCCCTCAGCAGTGTATTTCAGCCAGTCTGCCTGTTCTGTTCCCCACTCTCTCTGGTGAATCCTCTCATCCCCCAGATCTCTGGCCTGTACCCCAGCTCTTGTATGCATAAATAAGTGAATCTTTGGGTAAAAAAAAAGAATCGCTGCATAACAGAGATCCTAAGATATGCTTGTCTATTTATCACATCTCAAAATAAGAATGCTTCTTACAGTCAATATGTAACAGGGTGGTCCCCAGGAAAGGGGGAGTTTCCCTGCCCCACCCAAGGGAGGGTGGAGCTGAGCAAGGAGAGGAGAAGCTGCAGAGGAGACTGAGGAAGGAAGCAGGATGGAGCCAGAAGGAAACCTGAAAAAAAAACACATAAAGCCTAAAAACACATAAAAAAACTGCACTTGTCTTTTGGTCGTAAACTGGGTGACACAGATGTGGATAAGACCCATGGGAAGGTGACAATGACAGCTTTTATCTTAATTTTAATTTTGCTCTTTTCCTTCTGGACTTGTCTGGTTGTTTCTGACCCTTTTCTGTGGGTCCCCACTAAAAGGTGCTTTAGACTTATGGCTTTGGGGCCTTGCTCTGGGCCAATCCCATTTGGATGAAGTTTTACCCATGAGGGGATGGGTAACTTTGGGTACTTCTTTGCCTTTCCTGTATTGTTTCCTAATTGTATTAAAATTCCTTCATTAAAGTCTCATATGTTTTGTGTTAATACGGCAAATGACAAAACCCATTTAAAATAGGCAGGTTTGCTGGGTTTGGGCTGCCCCTTTCCCTGCCCTATAAGAAATAGTCTATGAAAATTGTGATGGGCAGCATGTCTCTGTCTCAACAGTATGCAAATCAATGGTGCATCTCACGGTAAATGGTAACTAATTCATGAATATGTTATGTCATATCTCAAACTGAGAATATGGCTTGTATAAAAATCCTGGACTTTCATATATAAGGAAAGCCTAGAGGACATCTTGGCCAACCTCTATCATTTAATAGACATCAGCACTGAGATCCTAAGAGGTCAGGGCCTAAATTATTCAGCTGTCCTATGAAAGCTGGAATTGGAGTACAGTTTTCTGACTCTTAACTGAATAGATCATGTTACTTTACAAAATAAAAATGTCATAACTAATTTCAATCTCCACTGACTTTATTTTTCTTATGATTAAATTTATGGATATCAGCCATTTGTTTTAAATAAATACACCAGACCTAAGATATTCAGCGAGTCTTGCTTTAAAGTAAGCACTTTTGAAAATAATCGACTTTAATTCTATTGATATTGTCATGGCACAAAACATCTCTGGGGGTTGTTTGATGTCATCTTCAGAAAAAGTTTCTCAGAAAAGAAAATCTACCTTCTTTTTTAAAGAAGTAGTACTATTACTTCCTAGAAGTCCTTTCGGAAATGCACAGAAATAACTGACTGTAACAATGATTACATTGCTCCTGCCTTTTGTGAGTATAGCTCAGCCTCTCTTGATGGATGACAGTTCGCTTCTCCACCCTCTCTCTGTTCCTTTAGTTGCAGGAAAGAGCCTCACATGCCACCAGCCTCAGGGAACATCCCAGCCACACATCCACACCTTCTGCACTTGGTCTGCCCTTGGCCTGGGATGTGGTCTACCCTCCAGGGAAGAGATCTATAGAAGAAACTTCTCAGGCCATTCAGGCAGGAAATTCTGGGTCTTCTGAGAAGATGGTCCAGGGAGTGCAATGGGGTGAGCACATCCCTTGAGTCCTAAGGACTCTCTGCCCTGTTGGGATGAGATGAGAGTCCTGAACCACCTAGGGCAGTCAGCGGTGGTGACCCTTCCCTGCAGCAACAGTCCAGTGCAACCCAGAAGGGCCCGTGTCCTCATGGCTCCATAATATCCACAAATATCAACTGGTTCATTAAAAATTCCAAGAAATTTTAATAAGAAGTTATATGAAAAGCCCATTTTTTTAAAGATTTATTTATTTATTTATACAAGCACTGGGTACAGTCAGAAGCGCGGGAGGGTGAGAGAATTCACCAGAGCCAGAGCGGGGAGCAGAGCAGGCAGAAGGACCGAAGTACACTGCTGAGGGGAGCAGCGGGCGGCAGGAGAGGTCTGCGCGCCATGTGGGACCCTCCTCCGGTGGCCGGGAAGCAGCCGGGGATTGAACCAGTGCTGCAGAGGCTGCGGGCAGCTTCGCAACCCAGCACTCAACCGCTGTGCCACCGGGGAGGCCCATGAAAAGCCCATTTAATATCTAGGGGACGCTTAAATGAAATAAAAATCTTGTCATAAAATTATTGACCAATTTGTTCATGCCACAACTCCACAAATTCCAAACCAGAGGCTTAGTTGAAAAGGGTATCCTGCCACAAAAGCAAACAAACAAACAAAAACCTTTTTGCAAATTGCTAATAATGAGATCTAAGTGCCCTTTAACAGATTTAAAACCCCATAGGAAGCATAGGGATCCCACTGAATTTCATTAATTAGGATGTTTTAAAATATGCCATGTTATTACCTACTTATATGCATATCATTTAAATTTTTTCCAGTACAATTATAAAAATAATATATTGACATTTACTCTGGTTTCATTTACCTTTCAGTCTTACTGATGCAGGCCCTTGAGTTCCACCGCAATTTTTCAACAGACCCTTCATTACCATGGCTTTCAAATGCATTACCGGCCCCCAATCCCAGCCCATTAAAGGCTCTTATCGCAGGGCCTTTGTATGGATTAAAAACTGAGTGTGGGGCCTCCCCAGTGGCGCAGGGGTAGAGCGCGCTGGGTTGGGAAGCTGCCCACAGCCTCTGCGGCTCTGGTTCGATCCCGGCTGCTCCCCGGCCACCAGAGGAGGGTCCCACATGGCGCGCAGACCTCTCCTGCCGCCCGCTGCTCCCCTCAGCAGTGTACTTCGGTCCTTCTGCCTGCTCTGCTCCCCGCTCTGGCTCTGGTGAATTCTCTCACCCTCCCGCGCTTCTGACTGTACCCAGTGCGTGTATAAACAAAACAAACAAACAAATAAATAAATAAAAACATGCCTCTATTTAAAAAAAAAAACTGAGTGTGGCCTCCACAAACAATGGGACTTGACTGCAGGAAATGTCTTCTCTATTTTGCCCCAGGCCATAGCAGAATTATCTTGATACAATACTTAAAAGCAAAGTCTGGTATACTACAATATTTGCAATATTACGCTTTTCCATTAGTTACCTTACATCCTGCACTTCTTCAAGTAAAGCTGTTTCCTACTTTCTCTTATAATAGACACATGTTCACTGAACATTGCACATGGGTAAAAATTAGGGACAAAAACTCCAGCCGGCAGTTGGGGTTCCCACACCTCAGTTGTCAGGATCACAACAGGCTTGTTTCTGCACTTGAGCAAGGCTGAGACACCCTCACACCTTCCAGAAACCTCCTGTGGCCCACAGGGAAAGGACAGTAACAATTCACCATGAGACAAATGGTCTTCACCAGTGAGACCTGATCATTGACACTTAGGGACTAAGCAAGGAGTTCTCAGAAGGTCAAAAGGAAATTATACCATAAATATAAGAATCATGTTGAAGATGCGTGAAAGTAAAAACACTAAATATTACAAAACAGTATTTGTTTATATTTGTGAATATAAAATGAAACATCTGTAAAGGACTTGTGATGTTTGTCCAAAGAGTAAAACTTCACCTGGATTTTGTTAGCATTCATTCAACACGTGAAGTACGAAGTCCTCATGACTGTGGGGGTTGCCCCCTTATTTGGTCCACTTTCTCTGCTCACCCAAGCTTTTCCTCTCCTCCCTTGAATCCCCAGGCTGAGCCAAGCCTGACCTTGGGTGCAGGCAGGGAGACCATCGGATAGATATCGCGCATGCCCATAATGATCAGAAATTCAGTCTGCCCAATTTACAACATGGTACTGTAGTCACATGAGTCTCCTTTCATTTCAAATGGTTTTAAGCCATTTGTTTTAGACCTTTTCTTCGTTCCTGGAACAAAAGTATAGTGGTATGGTTTTTCCTTTCAATCCTCCCTCAATATTTGCAATCTCTTTGTATACAGAAAGCAGGTAAAATTTATTTTCCCTTTTGCTTGGTAGCTGCAAAGAGAGAAAGAATGCCTTCAAATCAAGACTTAGTGGTAGACAAAGAATAGAATGTTTCAGTGGGAAATGTACTGTAAAAGGAGACCTGCATCCTAGATCTATCTCCAGCGCTGGCACTGTGTGACTCAGAGCAGGCTAAACATCTCTGTGAATGCAGAGAGAGCAAACACCCTAAGCAACAAGACCCAACATCATGTTTTTCTCCCTTAAACTACATCATAATTCCTTCATAGATCTTTTGCATTATAGTCACCTTTCTTATTCTGCACAAAGAAACCACTCATACACCAGTCACCATGGTAAATGCCAGGAAAGCAAAATGAGTAAGAAGAGGGTCCCTCCCTCCAGGTAATTTCAAATCCAGTGAGAGGGATGGTCATGTACACAAATAATTACAAAGGCACATGGGTTAGAATAGAGCTAATGGGACACAGAAGTGGAAAGTGGTCGATTCTTCTCAGGAGAGCTGCACATGTAAACTTTCCCACATTGTAGACAGAATGATGTGAGGGTGGAATGGAACACTGTACGTGAAGCACTTGGGTAAGTACAAACCATTCTCCTCTTTTGGGACACTTATCTTTTGTTCCCTTTCTTAGCTGGTCCTCAATAGTCCTATTTGGCAAACTGTCAACAGGTAAGGGGAGGCATGGCAAGCCAGATTTCATAATTCACCACTTTCCCAGATTAATTCATAGTACAGAGGTCACAGGTTCTGAGAGGCCATCCTTCCTGCAGACGATGGGCTGAGACTCAGTTAGATCTGAGAAGAATAACATGCAAGACTTTGCAGGCTGAATGCCCAGCACTGACTTGTGTACATTAGCATGCGTCAGCATCCAACTGCTTCGTTGGAAGACAGAATAACAAGTGATGAATCACCTTGTAGATCAGAAGGTTGTACGCACACGAAATGAATCTGTACTGTGGCATTTATGCAACATTTGGCCTTCATTTACAATTCTGTACAAAATTTGTCATTGCTGAAAAGGAATAATGAAATAGCAAGATAAAGTTGAATTCAAAGTACTTCTTCATCTGAATGTCTACACAAGCAAAAAGTGATGGCTGGATTTGAAGTGACATGGAAAAGAAAAAATTCATATTTCTTTTTCGTAAGCATGGGCGTCAGCTGGCCCCCAGCAGCAGCTCATCGTGGTAATTTAATCACCAAGGCCAAATAATACTTTTCATTAACTCACTGAAAATTAACTGGACATGCAAAATAGCATGCACCAAAATGCTCTTTTGTTGAAATACATCTTGACATCTTTATAACAGAGTTTTACGTCCAAGTAGCTAAATCACCTTCCCTCCCACACCCTCCCTTCCCTGGCAGAGAGGGACTTGATACTGAGTGATCATTATTCCTATACTTTTACCTTGAGGTTGACATATTGCTTGACCAGAGTCTCCACTATTCCACTTGGCTCAAGGTAGAGGAACACGTAGATATTTTTTTTTAAAGTGAGGTTTCTCATTTGAAAAACTATCCATAAAAGCAAAGACAACCCGGGGCCTCTCTGGTGGCACAAGGCGTTGAGATGCAGCCTATGAGGCTGTCTGCAGCCATTGCAGCATGAATTCAATCACCAGCCAGGGAACAACCCACATGGTGCAGCAGACCTCTCCTGACTCACCCTTTGCTTCCCTCAGCAGTGTATTTCAGTCAATCTGCCTGTTCTGTTCCCCACTCTGTCACTGGTGGATCCTCTCACCCTCCCAATCCCCCCATCCTGTACCCCAGCTCTTGTATGCATAAATACATAAATCTTTTTAAAAATTTTAAAAAAGCAAAAACAACCCTACATATTTTGAGTCTGAGATTTTCACATTGAGTGCAAGGTTATTCTTTGGGATAGTAGATGTTCTTCACCTTCCCCATATAGTACCCACTGAGAAATTGAACTTTATTTAAAGTTAATTCACTTAAACTTAAATAGCCACCTGTGACTATGGATAGCATAATATGGTCCTGTTTTCAAATACTATTAAAAAAAATGCATATCTAAACTTAAGCATTAAAAGAAGTTTTCTAAATATCCTTTTTTTAAAAAAAAGATTTATTTATTTATTTATACAAGCACTGGGTACAGTCAGAAGCGCGGGAGGGTGAGAGGATTCACCAGAGCCAGAGCAGAGAGCAGAACAGGCAGACCGATGAAATACACTGCTGAGGGAAGCAGCGGGCAGCAGGAGAGGTCTGTGCGCCATGTGGGATCCTCACCCAGAGGCCGGGTATCGAACCCGCACTTCAGAGGCTGCTGGCAGCCTCGCAACCCAGCACTCAACCGCTGCACCACTTATGTCTTGTGAATTCATAACTGACTTTGCAGAATGGCATGCCCTGTCTTCTGACTATATTCCTGTCTTAGACAAGTGTTGATAGGAATTCTAACTTGGTTAAAACTTGAAGCAGCTCATCAAATGAAGAAATGAAGAGTTGCTTTTACGCATTTGAATCCAGCAGAGTGGGCAGCATCCTGGACTATTCCAATGTCAAGGTCTCTGATGGGTATTGTTTTTTTGTTTGTTTGTTTTTTTCAAACCCAAGAATAACAGTTATGAACCGTGAATGACTTCACTGGCAGGAATGAGCTGAAGGAATTCCAGACACCACATGTCTATGAGAGTTGTTAGTAACAGTCTTAGTGTTTGTAAGTAAGAGGCTCCATGTTGTAATAGCATCTGTGGTCCTCTCCAGCCTGAATCTGGGTTGCTGACACTCAGCTGAACTTAAAATTAAAATAGGACAGCTGACCTCTGAAGACTGTCTGGAGGGAGGTGATCAAAAGCAGCTAAAGGGAGATTTTGTTTTGAGAGATAGTACAGCTACTTAGTGTCTAGCCCAGTACTTCGCATGTAGCAGTGGTTGAAATTATTAGTTCATTGTTTATATAATTAATAGATCTAAAATTAGAAGAAATAGCAGATTCATATAATACACAAAAATAAACAGGCACAGTACTAGCACTACCCTTTGCTCTGTATTCCTTCCTTAAAAACAGCCATCATAAAAAAAAAAAAAAACCCAGCCATCATGAACAGATCAGTCTGTTAAGCTTCAAGAAATGTTTAGAAATCACTTTATAATTTCAAGTGATGTGATTAAAGTACTTCAGATGTCAGTTTTTCAAATGCTTTTTCTATGTGATCAACACCAAAAATCAGGTATTTTTAGTGTGGTGTTCTAAACTTTTGCTCTGAGATTTTGTGAATTCTTACAATGTTTTCAATATCTAAATCAAAAAACCCCAAATCATGTCATACATAAGAAAATTATGTGAGTAGTGTTTTTTCTAAATACAGGCAGTCAAATCATACAGTTATTTTCACCGATAAAAATGGAAGTACTTTGCCAGTAATTTCTTCACTCATTTTCATCTGGGCTCACATAGGTATTTTGTAGATAATTAAATCAAAGACCAATCATTTTACAAAAAATATGAAACCACTACCACTAGGCTTTGGTTATGTGGACCATCCTTTGCTGGTGAAGCAGAACCCATTATGTGTATAAAATGAAAACGCTTTCAAAAAAAGAGGGCTACTTATATTCAAAAAGAAAATATGAGGTCTCCCTGGTGGCACAAGGACTTAAGCATGGCACTATGAAGCTATCAGCAGCCTCTGCAGCATGACTTCGATCCCCACGCAGGGAGCAACCCACAGAGCACAGCAGACCTCTCCTGTCTTGCCCACTGCTTCCCTCAGCAGTGTATTTCAGTCAATCTGTCTGTTCTGTTCCCCACTCTGTCTCTGGTGAATCCTCTCACTGCCCCCACACCTCTGGCCTCTACCCCAGTTCTTGTATGCATAAATAAACAAATCTTATAACAATGAAATAAAAGAGGGCCTCCCCAGTAGCGCAGCGGTTGAGCGCTGGGTTGCTAAGCTGCCTGTAGCCTCTGCAGCGCTGGTTTGATCCCCAGCCTCCCGGTGAGGGTCCCACATGGCGCGCAGACTCTCCTGCCACCCGCTGCTCCCCTCAGCAGTGTATGTCAGTCTGACTGTACTGTTTCCCACTCTGGCTCTGGTGAATTCTCTCACCCTCCCGCGCTTCTGACTGTACCCAGTGCTTGTATAAATAAATAAATAAATCTTTAAAAAAAAAAAGGAAATAAAAGAAATTATGATCTACAGTGGAATACCAGTTAGATATAAAATCAGCATGAGAAGGGGTGGGATGGGAGCAAAGCACATCCAGCACATCCCAGGAGGCTTGGATCCGATAACAGCTTCTTTTTCTTGCTATAGTCCTCTGGGGGAAGGGAGGGGTGTGTATAAACAAATTCATCCATCTTGCAGTTCGGTTATCAGTAAAAGGTGGAAAAAGAAAGACAAACATGTGGCAAAGGAAGGAGAAGGGAAGGGAGGGAGGTGAAGCAATTGAAGCCAGGGGCTGGCGAGCACTCCCCCAGGCCAGCCTGCACCCACAGGGTCCTTCGGTGCCCATAAAGGAGGACAGATGGACCAGCCTTCGAGAAAAGTCTTGAGCTGCTTTGAAGTAATGGATTTGAGGTTATCTGAGTCATTTAAGGACCTGCATTAAAGTCAGAAAAGGGAGAAAAGATGACAGAGCAGAGGCGCTGGAGTTTCCCTGCCTGTGAGTGAGGATGCTGACGATTTCAGTGGTTCCATGGAAGCACTTAAGAGCATCTGGACCAAGAGCAATAGGCCCTCTACACAACCCAGTGCCTCCTTCCTGAGGACAAAACACCAGATCTCGGGGCCCTACTGGACTGACAAGCCCTGTCCCTCCCTAACAACCTCTTCCCGTGCATGGAAGTGAAAACAGAACACAGTCAACAAAGCTGTGCTGGAACCCATCCTCCACGTCCAGTCTCCCAAATCATACATGCAGTCTTACCCTTCCTGTTGTGTTCCTGTCTTTGAGGCCTCTTACCTAGATTAGCAAAATAACTTTCTATCCGTTTCCTGTGCACAGCGTTTCCAAAAATACCTCTTTAGGGCGAAAATTTGATCTTGTCACTTCTTACCTAAGGATCCTTCCACAGCTTCTCACAGTGGGCTCCTCCCAGATTTGTTTCTCTGCTGCCTCTTTCTCTTCCAGGACTCTCCTTACTAATAATTTGGGGGTGGAGGGTGGGAGAAGAAATATGAGAAGGAAAATCCTTCTATATACTAGTCACAGGTTAGACCAATGTAAGTGTTTGGTTATGATTCTTTATATTTTTCTCTCTGTTCATAGCAAAGAGGAAATCCAGAGACACTGTTTAGCAGATGGGGACCAGATTCTGTTAACTAAGTGTCCAGAACTAAAGTTTTGAATTTTCTTATATACATGCAAGGGTCTCTGCATTCTTCTGTCAAGCATAACTCTGTGAATGAAGTAAGTAAGGCTGTATCTCTGTTCCTGCTAAGGTTGATAGTTGGGGATCTCCTGGTCCCTAAATCCCTGAATCTTCCATGGTCCAATGGTCTGTTCTCATCCTCATCCCACCTGATCCATAGGCAGGATTTCACAGACTTAACCTCTTCCAACGCCTTCATTTAGTTCCTGACACTCTGCTCTCTTTTCCTCCTACCTCGTGAGTGCTCAGTCTGAGTCCCCTTTGCTGATTCATCCTTTTCTCCCCCATAGCCTAATACTGAGCCTGGGGGTAGTTTTGAGTTTTTCTCTTCTATACTTCCTTGCTAGTTTTAAGTTTTTACAATCCCACAATAAACTGACTCCAAGATTTATATATCTACATGTTGAATAGGAATCTCCAGCTTAGACCTCTTCTATAAACTCCAGACACGTCAACTTGACACTTTCCCTTTGTTATCTAATAGGCATGTCAATCTCACAAATCCAAAAAAGCAAGCTTTTACTCGTCCTCCCACCAGGCCTGCTCCCCTGCAATCTGATGACTCTCATTTAAAGGCAGTTGACTTGTTCCAGTTGTCAAGAAACTTCAAGTTATTTTTGATTATTCCTTTTACCACTCACTATATCCAATCTATTTGCAAATGTTCTTTACTCTTAAAATTGATTCAGAATCCTATTACTCCTCACCATTTCCACCCTGGTCAAGTGCTTGTTACCTCTTGACTGGACCATCCCAGTGAATGGTGTCTTCCTAATCAGCCACCAGCTTCTACTTTCAGTCTATTTTCCAGCTTAGTGGTTAGAATGATCCTGACATGCACGCCATGATGATCCTTTTAAAAATAAATAAAATCCTGCTCAATGTCCCCCAAAAGCCCCCCCATCTCAGTGAGACTAGAAGCAATATCCTTTATTTTTTTTTAAACTTTTTTTTTCTTTTTTTTAATAGAGGCATGTTTTATTTATTTATTTATTTGTTTGTTTGTTTGTTTTGTTTATACATGCACTGGGTACAGTCAGAAGCGCGGGAGGGTGAGAGAATTCACCAGAGCCAGAGCGGGGAGCAGAGCAGGCAGAAGGACCGAAGTACACTGCTGAGGGGAGCAGCGGGCGGCAGGAGAGGTCTGCGCGCCATGTGGGACCCTCCTCCGGTGGCCGGGGAGCAGCCAGGGATTGAACCGGCGCCGCAGAGGCCACGAACAGCTTCGCAACCCAGCGCTCAACCGCTGCGCCACCGGGGAGGCCCTAGAAGCAATATCCTTTAAACAACCTACAAAGACTTGCATGATTGGGCTTCTGTGCAGTGAAGTATTAACTTTGGCCAGAGAAAGGTTTATCCTTTGTCCCCAACTCCTGGCAGCTGAGCTCTGAGTCCTCGCAATGGCCGGGAGATCCCCAGTGCTCCATGATATGGGTATGTAAGCGCCTCATCTGAGGAGAAACATGGACCATGTGCAGAGTGAGAGCTGTGAGTGTCTTATTCAGCTCACTAGAATCCAGAACCCCATGATGCACAGGACTGTATGACAACGCCAGACAGAACTTTCTCAGGGAAAGAACAGTGAAAACCACATGGAGTGCAATAAATGAGTGAGTGAAAAATGAAACAAGATGCACAGTGGAGGAGAAGCAAATGTAAAGGGGGCTGTGCAATGCATGACAAGTGTGATAGGCAACTTCAAGGGACTGAAGATCCAAGACTGAAGGATCTACTTCCTATGGAAATAACGCTGTTCCCAGGTACTGGTAACTTATTGCTGATGACACTTTGATGCTTTTAATAAAGTGAGAAAAATTGAGAAGTAGGAGGCAGAGAGACCGTGGATGGAATCTGGTGGTGTAAATTCCTATATCTGAGAATGCAATGGTCTGTCTCCCAGTGAACAGTGTAGTTTGTTATATTCCCACTTAATAATTCACTTATTCAGTAAATATTTACTGAATTCTATACTAGATACCAGGTTCTGGGGATGCAGCAATTAATCATACAGATAAAATCCCTGTCCTGGAGTTCACACTCCAGTGGGATTGGAAATGGAGGCAAAAGGAGGGGGTACTAATTTGATGAGTCTTAGAAAGAAGTTTCAGTGGGAGTTAACCTGTTGGGAAATTATGCAGAGAGGTGCTGGCCCTATACATGGTCATCTTGGGAGACAATAAAAGATCCTTTTTAAAGCCAGCACCGGTTTCTAAATGCGTGTATGTTGTGTGTGCTGAGTTAGAGTGCAGTAAGGTATCAAAAGCAGGTTGAATCAGTGACCTGCTGCAGACCCTTCAAATGCTAAGGCAAGAGCTTAGAAACATAATGAGCTGCACATTCTACACCCACACTCCACAATTGTCAGAGCTTCTATCTCATTGTGCCTTCACAAATTAAAAGGAATATCATGGAGGGAAAAAAAGACTAAAGACAACTAGGTCAAAACTCCCTTGTCTAAAAATATTCCATCTAACCCACTGAGAACCTATTTCCCTGGCTTCTGGGACATTTCAGCACTCCCCATAGGAAGAGGGCCCACACCCACACTCCTGCACTGGAGTCAGTGTACAACAGGTCTCTCCCAGTGACTGCTGCTCCAGCTTCTTGGGTAGTTCCCTGACCTAGTTTTATAGGTGCCCAACTTTGAGGGTGGGGGCTACTCAGATAATTGTGTGGTTGGCCCCTCTCAGCACTGCCTATGGATTTTCAGAGGGGATTATGCATTTCCCAGGCGTCACTCTTGACAGCCCAACCCCTAGCACCCAGGCATCAGCAGAGGTTTAGGTTAACCCAGATGACTAAACTCTTATAGGTCAGTTGGGTCAGTATAACTTTGAGATCCACCTCAGCTTTGACCTCAAGTTCAAGATGAGATATGGTGGCCCTCATTGGGTAGCTGTGGAAGACACAATTTTGGGCACAGAATTGGGAGAAGTAACCAGGCGACCTCAGGTCAAGTGTAGAATTGTATGGCACTGTAGCACCACCTCCCAACCTGAAGCAGACATTGCAATTACTAACAGTCCCCTTTCTCAACAATATCCTCCAAGCACTAATTAAAATTAATTCCAATCCAAATTGCCTTAGATTACAGAAAACTAAAAAGATATGACAACAAAATTCACTGTGATACCAAAATGAATCCTGTACTAGAGTAAATTAACTGTCAAAAAGGGCAATATTATGTGGGCTGAAAAAATTGGAATACAATTAAATAAAAGTATCACATTACATGTGGCTGACTGCCACATGCAGAGAAATAAAAGCAGACCACTCTCTCCCACCATACACAAAAATTAGCTCAAGATGGATTAAAGACTTTAATAAAAGAACAGGATCCATTAAATACACAGAAGAAAACATAAGTAGAACACTCCATGATATTGGTTTCAAGGATATCTCTGGAGGCTTGACTCTAACAGCAAGGAAAAGAAAAGCCAAAATAAACAAATGGGACTGCGTCAAACTAAAAAGCTTCTGCGCAGTGAAAAAATTATCAGTAAACAAAAAGACACTCTACAGTGTTGTAAACCAATGTTAGCTCAATAAAGAAAAAAATGAGACACTCTATTGAATGGGAGAAAATATTGGTACATCATATATTCAACAAGGGGATACTATCCAAAATCTACAAAGAACTCCTACAACTCAGTAAAAAGAGAACAAAGAACCCAATCAAAAAATGGGCAGAGGAACTAAATAGACATTTCTCCAAAGCAGACATACAAATTGCACACATAGAAATATTCAACATCACTCATTATCAGGAAATGAAAATCAAAACCACAATGAGATGCCACCTCACTTCTGTGGGAATGGCCTGTATCAAAAAAGACCAGAAATAACAAACAATCAGGGTGTGGAGGAAAAGGAACTGTTGCACCCTGTTGGTGAGTCTGTAGACTGGCCCAGCCCCACAGTGTGGTGCTTTCTCAAAATATTAAGAGCAGATCTACCATATGATCCTTTGATTTCACTCCTCAGCATTAACCCAAAGAGTACAAAAACATGAATTTGAAGAAAGGCAGGCACTCCTGTGTTCATTGCAGCACTTTTTACTGTAGCCAAGTCATGGAAACAGCCTAAGTGCCCAACCACAGATGAGTGGATTAAGACATTGGGGGCATAGATACACTATGGAATACTATTCAGCTATTAGGGGGAAAAAATGTAATGACATGGATGACACTAGAAGGGATTGTGTTAAGTGAAATAAGTCAGGAGAAAGACAAGTACCAAGTACAAGTTGATTTCACTCACATGTGGAATGTGGATAAACAAAACAAAGGAACTGACAAAAAACTAAGCCAAAACAAAGTCTAGAAACATGACTGAAGGGTTAAGTTTACTGAGGGGGTGGGGGAGGAGGGAAATAGGGATAGGAAAAAAGTGAGGAGACCCAATGGTATACAATAAGGGATATGGGTGGGGTGACGCACATCTGAGGAGGTGAGAACCTGATCCCCTAAATCATATTCAATGCTATGAACCAACATTATCTCAAAAATAAATTATTAGATGACTAATTAATTTTTAAGTGTCATTTTCCTGAAGCTGGTGATTGCACTGGGGATACATAAGCCGATACCCTAACACTTAGGAGGTATAAGGGCCAGGATGTATGTCATTTACTCTCACCCGGCTTGGAAAAACTGGGGCATGCATGTAAAAACATGAGCAAAGGTTGAGGCAAATGGGGCAAAATATTAATACATTAAAGGATAAAGTGATTACAGATGTTCTTAGTATTATTATTGCAATGTTTCTGTAAGTTTGAAATGATTTTCAATTAAAAAGGTTTTTTTTAATAATCTGATTTTAAGAAATAGATAGCTTGTCTATCTCCACCATTACCTGGACTCTCACCATCAGAGGTTCATTTCTTTGTCTATAAAACATTTTACAGATCCACCTCCCACAGCTTTAACCAGAAGCTTTGTTTTCACCTGTTTAAGATAGGACATTCTCAGAAGGAAGGCTAAGGGGGTAAGATGGCTGATTTTCCCCACAAGCTCCTTCTTTATACCTCCTCAACTCAGAGGAGGTCGGCAATGTGATTCAGAGTCCCCTGTGCTCAGAAATTCTTGCACGTAGAAAAAATGCTTTTATCAAACATCTATCTAGATTATGGGGTAAGCTTCTCAGAATCATATCCAGACCATAACTTCATTTTTTCTCTCTCACTATATAAAACTTCTCATTGTAGCATCAAAAGAGATACTTCTTAATTTTAGCAATCAAGGAAAATATATAAATTCAAATATAAGTTCTGGTCTAGGGTTATCTGGATCAAGTTTGAAGATTGCAGTTCCTAGGAACAGAGGCGCTTCCTTTCCTTTATGAAATAGCGCAGACTAGTGGCAGTTATGAGCACTGCAGGGAAATTCAGGAAGATCTTTTTTCTTGAGTAAAAATATACTTGACCTACAGCTGCTTCTTGGTCAGGAAAATCAGTCTCAAAGTGCTGATTTTTTCATATGAAATGATGTCAAGAATTTCCATATGAAAAAACATGGTGTGTTAGGAAGCCATAAGTTATGCCCCAATGTTGTTCTTGAGTCCTGATTTTCCAATGTTTTCATTATGTTACATAAACCAAGCAACTCTTCCTTGGAAAACCACAAGTAGAGACTTAAACATGAAATGAAAATAATATTTCAAATCCAAGTGTTATGCATGTGTCACTCCTGCTTAAATTTTAAAGCATTTTCTACCGACACTGCTACCTCTGAAATGTACTTATTTTAGAACTTCTGCTCCATTCCATATGAAGTAAACATTCTGTCCAGTTCTGAATAGGCCCCTTTCACTGAGCCTTCTAGGCGTTTCACCAGCAGTCTCCTCAGCCAAGCCAATTACTCAGTCAAGTAATCACATATGTTGATGCCAGGAGAGACACAGCCAAGGGACGACGGGCAAACCAGCGCGGGCCTAAAACTGACCAAAATGAGGCCAGCCTAAACTAAATCATGCAGGCCTTTTTTTTTCTTCATGTGAAAATACAATCCCCTGTGCAAGTAACGCTGTTTCTAGGCTTTTGATTTTTACAATCATGGGTATAGCTGCTTTTCAAATGGGGCTGAGTGTGTCGAGTGTTCTATGAAAAAATTAGGTCATAGGACTGCATCACAAAGGATTTTGGGGGGATGGGAGGGCTAGAGGATGACAATAAGTTCAACTTAGGAACAAAAACAATTTTCAGCTTCTGCGATGTATTTGCCTGTGATATGATGAAAAGCAGAAAGCAAGAGGCAGATGGGCTTTCGTGAGTGCCCACCATTTGGCTGTTTTCACAAATGGTATTTTCCTGTAGGAAGGGTTTGCTATTTCATTTTCTAGATAAGGAGGTAGAGGATCAGAGAAAGGAGGGAGGGAGCTGGTCTTCAAATCATCCAGCTGGGATGCCACATTCCCACTGACAGGATCCAGAAAAAGGTTTTCAGAGTGAAAGATAGTTCCCATTTGTCCTTAGAACCTTCATTTACAGATACATGCAAACCCTTTGCCCAGCAACTTTGGGTTGTTTCCTGTTCCTCCTGTGTCACTGCACAGTCAGGTAACACATGGCCCTGGCCTGATACCCAAGCATTCCCCCTAATCTGGTCTAGAAACTTCTATTCTGTCTTTGATGTTTTCAGGTTATACCGGGCCTGTGTACTGTTTCCTTCTTTGTCTGCTGCCTCTTAGCTTAGATTAATAGGGGCGTCTCCAGCACACACTTCCCCATTTTAACGGGCTGGGAACTCAGGCAGAGTCTGAGCCACATTGGGCACTGGCAAGCTGTTAGGAGTTGGTCACTTTCATTTCATTCTGCCTCAAATATTTTTTTCTAGACACTATGCTAGGCACAAGGCTCAGGTTGATGGAAGGTGAATTTTGTCTTCATATTACTCCATTTGGAGAATAATTTACTCCAGTGCTTCCTGGAGCTGTTTGATGGTGGAGGCCATGGAAGGTGTAAAGAAAAAAAAAATCTTTCTCAAAGGATACTAAGGATATATCCTGATAGGAGAAGCTAAATATTTATAAAAGCAAGTGAGGACAGGTAGGTGACAAGCTCAGATTTGCACAAGATTCAATTTGTAGGCATTTATTTTCTGACCCTCTCCCTGGTTAAATACACCAGCACCCACATTGTCCCTCAGCCCTTGAAAAATGACTGGTGATGATTCCCAGGACTGCTTCAGGAGGGTGGAGGGAAGAGACACTGGCAGGCCCCCACTCTAGCAGGTAGTGAGCCAACCATCTTCACATATGAAGCTTCATTTAATTCTTATGACACCATCATGAGCTAAGTGGAATCTTTGCCCTTGTACAGATGAGGACACTGAGGCTCAGCGAGGTGAAGCTGTGCATTGGGCCTGGGACCCATGGACATCTGGGGCTGGAGCACTCTTCATGGGGGAAAGGGAAGATCTTAGCTACAGTGACTTTCCTTCTGCTCCTCAACTTCTGGCTGGATGCACCCAATCAAGTATACACATGTAGCAGGCCTAGGCTAATTACAAGATAATTCAAGCCCTAGTCCTATCCTCACATTAAAATTGAGAGTTACATACGCGCACGCACGCACACACACACACACACACACACCCCAATCCAATTCCTATGGGGAGAGATTTGCCCCGGAGGTGTGGAAGAATGTTTGAGGCGGGGCAAAGCATGATGATAGGAAACTCAGTGTTTCAGGGCAAAGTCAGGGCAGAGTATCAACAGGTTTGGGGAAAGCAGTCCCGAGTGGGGTGCTGGGTGTGCCTGGACCCCAAGCATCCCCAGAGGCTGTGTGTCTTGTGGTAGTAGTGGTGGTGTGTATGGTCATGTGTGTGTGAGCATGGGGATGTGCACATGTGTGACTGAGTATGTGAGCATGAGTGAGTGTAAATGTGAGTGTGGGTGAGCAAATTGAGTGTGTGAGGATGTTGTGAGGGTGTGTGAGAGTGAGCATGCGTGAGTGTGAGTGTTAGCTGGCGTGGGCTGGGGTTTGGGAGTATGGGGAGTATAAAGAAAACTGGGTCTGGGACCCCAGAGACAGGCGTCTAGTCCCAGCTTTGCCACTGGTTGCAAATGCCACTTCAGCCTGGTCACCCAGCACCCCCAAACCTCCATTTTCTTCAGCTGTAAGATCAGAATTGAAGCAGATTATGTCCAAGGTCTGTCCCATACCAATAATTCTATCCCTGGCCTCGCCTTTTCTTTTTTTGTCCCCTCCCCACCTGCAGCTCAGAGCTCTAGAAAACTTTATCTTTAGTTGGCAAACAGCATAACTTTTTTTTTGAGAAGCAATTGTTTCATCCCATGAACTGGGCGAGCCCTCTCCTTGTAAGAGAACAGCCAAACCTGTGTCATTGCTATGGGAGAATTGTTAGTAGGAAAGTCATCTCACACTGACGGATGTCATTTCTTCTGCCAACCACCCACTTGCCTTTGCCGAACTATCACGGATGTGGTGCCACTCCTTTTATTAGGGGCTCCACACGAAAGAGACAAAGTCCCCACCACTGCGTTGACCCTAAGGATACATTTGAGGATAATATTAATTACATAAAGAACAACCATGGGAAGAAGTTTCTTCTGCTCTAGATTAGGAGGAGGGGCCACTACTTAGCAACTGGCTCGTCTCTACCTCTGGGACACTCAGTGTCATACACATTCCATTTCCCTCATTACAGTCTGACGCTGCAGGAAGCTCAGAGCCAAACCTAGGTTCAGGTGTGCGGCTGCACATGGCACATTCAGTCCAGGCCTTTCTTTCCTGCCCCAAATCTTTCTTGGCCTCATTAATTCTTTTTTTTTTTATGTTTATCTTTTTAAATTATATGCATTTAGGCACTTTAAATAGCACTGGGGGAAAAGCCAATATTCAAGTAGAAACTTCCTTCCTTCCTTCATTACATGAAACTCAAATGTCAGTGCAGTAAAGGTTTAGGGGCACACAGCTCTGCCTGCTCACTGGTGACTGGCCACGACTGTGTCCACCTATGACAGCAGAGCTCTGTGGATGTGACCGGGGGGATCTGGCCTGGGAGCCTAAAGTAGTTATTATCTGGCCTTTTATAGGAAAAGGTTGCTGACCCCTGGACCACACCTTCATTTTATATCTGTTGAGTTTTTCTTGGCTAATGTTAGTATAGAAGTGCTTCAAATATGGGTGTTTGCTATATTCTTATTCAGTCTATGGTTTTGTGCTTTATTCATAAAGCCCCCTCTGAACATGCCTTAATCTTGACCCCCAACTCAGGCGAACTGGCTTGCTCAGAGATCCGTGCTATGCAATAAACAAGATTATTTTAAGTCTCTTAGAAATGACTGAAAGACAGAAGACAAAACTAGCAGGCAAACTATAAATCGGAGACATTGAGAAAGGAAGTGGGGTGAAGATGGAGCAAAACAGGAGAGGGAAGAGCACAAGAGATTATGGTAACAGTTCACATGTGTCTTGGTGGTGGCAATTTTATGGGGATTACACCTGAGAAGAAAAATCATTGCACAAAAATGAACAAATATATAAATAATATGTGTAGGTTAAGGTAAAAAAAAATCATGCTTTTCTGCCCTTCGCTATCAGGATAGATGAGGGAACCCTGTGATCCTGAGTGCATGCCTGATGGCGGGCACCTGGAGTGGGTACACCTGGGCTAAGACTGTGCTTTTTAAGGGTGATGTCACGGGGACGCCAGTAGAAGCCGAAAGAGAAGAAGCCCGAAGCAGAAGCAGAGAACGCCAGAGAGCCCAGATAGAGTGAAGATTTGCTGGGGGCTGGGAGGACTGCCAGCCTCCCAGCACCCCTGCCTACCACATACCCACTGAACCCCAATAAAAGACCTGCAAAAAACCACTGAGGACTCTGACTCCTCCTTTACCCGGTCTACATGGGATCAGAAAACCTGCACTGTGGTCCTTCCTGCCCTTACAATATGTAAAAAAAGTAAATAAATAAAATGTAAATAAATATGTAAATAAGTAAAATGTAAAAATAGATAAATAAATTTAAAAAAAGAAATGACTGAAGGAACTTTGGGGGTGACAATTTTGTAGACACTAATAAAGCTGAACCCACAAAAAAGTCTAATTTTTTGCTGAAAATTCTAAATCAACAGATTTACACAATAACTTGGCATTTTTAATGCCATAATCAAACAATTTCTCCAGTTTCCCTTTACTTGATACTTGTGTTTGCATATTTATTGATATGACCTCCCCTGGTCACCTATAGTTAAAAACAAAACGAAGTCTCCATGGAAACACAACATAATTTCTCTCAAATGATTGAGGGACCCAAGCAGCTGGAACTGGGCTGAAGGCTGAGATGGGATTTGACCAAATTAGGAAGAAAAAACACTTCCCTGACTTTTCCAGATCTCAGAATTCAAACCTCAGCATGGAAACCTGCAGATTGTGAACTACTATAGATTATTTTATTATTTCTTTTCCTTCTGAGAATTGCCTATCTTCTCCATCTGTATGTTTCAACTATAGGGTGCTGTTATCCCCTGCCTCTAGACTGACTGGCAGAAGCTACAGAACAAGTGAGAGGGGAGTCTGTATTGAGTGAGCACCTACTGTGTGTTAGGCACTTACACATCACAGACAGCCCAAGGGCACGCAGGGTAAACCTGAATAACTGAGACTTGAACTCATTTGGTTAATGCCATTTCACTAGAGATGAAACAAGACCCTTCAGAAAAAAATCGGAAAGACAGGTTGAACTAGGTCTTTTAACATAGCTGTAGTCTCAGGGGAAGAGGAAATCAAGTAAAGAAAATTCTTAAAGCACCTGCCCACTTCACCCTGCTTATGTTTACAAGAGCCAAGTGAGGGTTTTCCCAAGAAAACCTGGGTTCTCTTTAAAAATCCCATACTGGGGCCTCCCTGGTGGTGCAAGGGGATAAGCACCGCACTATGAAGCAATCCGCAGGCTCTGCAGCATGAGTTCGTTCCCCAGCCAGCCAGGGAGCAGCCCACATGGCGAAGCAGACCTCTCCTGTTTCGCCCGATGCTCCACTCAGCAGTGTATTTCATCAGTCTGCCTGTTCTGTTCCCTGCTCTGTCTCTGGTGAATCCTCTCACCCACCCACCCCCCATATCTCTGGCTTGTACCCCAGCTCTTGTATGCATAAATAAATAAATCTTTTTAAAAAATCCCATCCTGATGTTTAAAGGAGGATGAGTTAAATAAGGACAATTAATAAGAGCCTTGAAGCAAGAATGGACACTGGTATGAAGAAAGGGGCCCTGCTTCCAGTTAGAGTGAGGGGTCATGGCAGATGTATCGCAAAGAGTTGGATAGAGACTAGCACATGTTCTTAATTCAAAAAAATGGCTATTTTCTGGGGCCAATTATCAATTAACTGTGCTTTTACCCCCCTCAAATTCTGATCTGTGAAAATTTCCCCAAGTCCTATTTCTTACTAGAGTGTGATTAGCAGCATATACGCCTACCAAGGGTCACCTCTGAAGAGGACCCAGCATCATCAAGGTCATAGACACATGCCCGCCAATGCTTCAGAAGTGTGCTCTCAAGCCTTGGAGAGAACAGAATCTGCAGGGAACCCCTCAAGAAGCTGGGCTGCCAACCCCACACCATTTGGGACAGCTTTGCTTTCACCTGTATGAAGAAAGCATGCCTCTGTTTTTTTACAATTTCAAAAGCACTGTCCTGAGACATATCTTTGCCTGCACATAGGCACAGATCACATAATTGATATTTGAACCAGAAATTGTGAGAGGAAGTAGGCTGTCCTCTGAAGACAGGTTCAGAGGATGGGAGTGAGAAAGGCTGGCATCTCCTCCTCCACCCCAGTGAGTGGAGCCCCACTCTGTTCTCCTGGATATGCATTTAGATTCTCCTCAGGCTCCATTCCTGAAACCTGATGGACTAGGCTGCTCTCAGTTTAAATGCCCTGTAAGCCTAGAAGATTCACCCCTCTTCTGCAGGAGCCCTTTACTGTATAGAGTCTGCGTGAAATACTTTGCCCTCCAGAGAGGAGTCATATCATTGCAAATTGCTTTCTCAATCAAATTAGCTGATAAACTAGAGCACTCGCTACTCTACTAAAATAGCTCTTTAGATTATAGAGAAGTGAAATCACTGGGGACAATCTGTACATGCAAACTCTCTGAAGTCAAAAATTTGACTTGAGCTAAGGAAGTATTCTTCACAAGTGCTAAGCTGATTTGGTTTTTTGTTTCATCTTGTTTTGTTTTTCAGTTTTCAACAATCTCATCCTTCTGAATAGCTTTTGCTCTGCTTCCCAGTGTTGAAATCCCTGGGCGTTTGTCTAGAAAGCACTGGTGCAGGTGCTGTCAGTGATTTAACTAAGCACAGGCAGATCTTGTAGAGGACTAGAACAATAACTGCTCTGAAAAAGAATGATCCTTCCCATCACAGAGCAATTTATAAAGATTACACATCCAACCGCATACCAGGAAAGTAGTTCTCCCTTTCGTTAATTTTTCACAGAATAAATGATGAAATTGGAAGGTTAGAGAGCAGCCAGTACTTTATCTTGGACTACATTGATAAAAAGTGCTGTCATTTCAAGAACTCCCTCAGTTTCTTGAACTACTTTATTAGCCATTCACACAGACCTCATGATTCAGACTTAGAAGAAAATAGCAGCCATAAAACCTAGGCAGCGTTAAAACAAAACAAACCTGTCTTTATTTATATATTCTCTTAAATAAACAAAGTCCCTGTTTTTCAGGATGACTTGCTAAAGCATCTGCCTACTCAAAGTCAAGGCTATTTCTGACAGCACATAGTCAGAAGCTTTCACAGGTGAGCCTGACCTATCACCTAGACAATCTTTTGAGCAAAATTAAAGTAGACAATTTAGGGCCTCCCTGGGGGCACAAGGGGTTAAGATGCAACCTATGAAGCTGTCCGCAGCCTCTGCAGCACGAGTTTGATCCCCCGGTTGGCCAGGGACCTCTCCTGACTCGCCCGCTGCACCCCTCAGCAGTGTACTTTGGTCAGTCTGCCTGTTCTGTTCCCCATTCTGTCTCTAGTGAATCCTCTCACCCCTCACACCTCTGGTCTGTACCCCAGCTCTTGTATGTATAAATAAATAGATCTTTAAAAAAAAGAATTAAAGCTAAAAAATAAAATAAATAAAGCAGCCCAAAAAGGGGGTTCACTGCATTCATTTCCCCCTTTTTCTATTGATACATAGTGTTTGTCTTGCAGTTTCAATGCTTATATTTTTTACTAACGACAACCTTTCAGTGCAGTGCCCTGGTTGAATAACATAGCAATCAGCAAGTACCTGTAAGTCATGCCCGTCTCTGCCCTGGTGGTTTCCTGCAATGAAATTCCATGGACACGTAAAAACTTTTCCAAATATTTCCGTTCCACTGCTCCACTGGACCGGGCAGGCCAGCAGGTTACAGCGGGCGGAGGTCTGGTCACTGCCACGTGCCGCCTGCATTTCAGAGTTGATTCACCGGATTTGGGCAGGCCCAGCTTGGGGCTAGGGATGTCCGCACAGGCAGGTTTGTACAGATGCATGTTTCAAAAGCCCAAGGAGGCAAAGCAGATTTCAGTCTTGCTTGACTAACTTGGGTTATCGGGCTTGATGTGTCCCAGAAAGGGATCAGCTGATTTTCCTTAGATATCCCTTAACAGTTTTTGCCTGTGAGCAGGCGCCTGGGTCCCAGCAGAGCTGCTGGTTATATGACTCAGCTGAAGTCTGTGCAAAAAAAAGGATGCCTGACAAAGGCCAATCACTTTTCTTGTCCTTGGGAAAAATATGGGCACTCTTTCCCATGCCTTTCTATTTAGGTAAAAGGAAATATTTTGGTGGGATATGGGCCAAATACTCTGTTCTCATAAAGACCAGCAGGCCTTGGAGATGATTCATGAGTGTGTGATGAGACCTCTTTAAACTACCAAATAATTCATAATCAAATGATTTATTATACTAGTGGCATGCTTCATTTAGGTGAATAGACCATTTACCTTGTTTTTTTTTATATGTTGCTATGAAAGGATAGGAAATTTCAAGATGGTTGTAGAAAGCACAAGGCCCACACAAATATGCCCCAATGGTTATTGACAAAAATGCAAAAGCAATTTAATAGACAATAGACTTTTCAACAAATGGTACTGGAGCAATTTGACATCCATAAGCAAAAACAAATAAACAAAAACAAAGGAATATTTGACTTAGACCTCACATTTATACAAAAACTATCTCAAGATGAATCACAGACTTAAATGTAATACTTATAAAACTTCTAGGCAAAAAACTTAGAAGAAAATCTTCAGAACCTAGGGCTAAATGAAAAGTACTTAGATATAAAACTAACACATTCCAATCACAGAAAAATTACTAAGTTGGACCTCATCAACATTCAGAACTCTTGTTCTGTGGAAGATCCTATAGAAAATTTTTTTAAAAAATGACAGACTGGAGAAAATATTGCCAAACCAAATGTCTGGCAAAGAACTTATATCTAGAACACATAAGGAAGTCTTAAAACTCAACAATAAAAGCATTTTAAAAAATTAGTAAATGAACAAAAGACATGAACAGGTATTTCACTGGCAAGGATATAATGATGGCAAAAAAGCACATGATAACATGTTCAACACCCTTAGCCATCAGAGAAATGCAAACTAGATCTACCATGAGATAGGGCACATCTATCAGAATTGCTAAAATAAAAATGCCAATAGCACCAAATACAGGCAAGTTTTCAGAGAAGGTGGGTCCCTCATAAATTACTGGCAGGAATGTAAAATGCTACTGTCACTCCATAGAAAAGGATGACAGTTTCTTATAAATCAAAACATTCCAAACTTCTTGTATAGCACATCAATTATGCTCTTACTTATTTATCACAGAAAAATAAGATATTATGTTCATACAAAAACCTATAGATAGTTTTATTCATAACAGTCAAAACTGAAAAAAAGCCAAATTTTCCACAATGGGTGAGTGATTAAATTGTGCTATGTCCATACTACAGAATACTTCTCAGCTATAAAGGAATGAACTATTATTCCATGTAGCACCTTGAATGGATCTCAGGGAATTATGCAGAATGAAAAAAAGCCAGTAAGAAAAGGTTACATACTGTGTGATTCCATTTATGTCACATTCTTGACATAACAGAATTATAGAGCTGGATATCAGATTAGTGGTTGCCAGAGGTTAAGACAGAGGAAAGGCGAGGGCTGTATCCATAAAAGGGTAGATGAGAGATTCTTGTCCTCAGACAGCCCTGCTCCCCTCCCCCTGGGAACCATCCAGAGAGGTTTTTTTCCTCAAGTCTCCACAGTCCTCTCTTCACCTGTGCCACACAGGGAGACCACAGTTAAGTAAGTGTGTATTGCATCAAAGTGCATTGAGGACCATCCCCCTTTGCCCTGGGGGAGTTCAGAGGGAAGGAGAGAGACCGGAACTGACTACAAAGCCTCCCACTGTGAGCCACAAAGGAGGCAGGCGGTGAGGACACGCCCCAGCCCAGCCAAGGGTGGAGGAGAGGAAGGAATATCAGGTAAGGAAAGGGGTAAGGAGACCTTTCCAAACCTCACCATCAAGCAAAAAGCCTACTCTTGAAAGGCTCCCTGTTTATAGCTCATTGGCTGTTTTCTAGATAATCCTCTCCCCTCTTTCAAGCCAAAAGTTCTCGAGGAACAGAATAAGACAGTCAGGGGAGGATGAAGGAGGGTCAGCAAATTCCAGGAGGTGGAACTGCAGCAGGGGGCAGATGGAAAGGCCCCACTGAGCAACCTCAGCACCCAGCCGGCATCTCCAGCACTGCCTCATTTTACCTCTTACCTTATCCTCACTGCTTGCACGTAATACACACTTGCACTGTGACAAAACAAAAACATAAAACAACCCCTCCCCAATGTGTAGTTGTCACATTTCTAGTACACACATATATTGCATTACAGCCTTGTTTCACAAAGAGTGAGCATCCTCCAGGTGACAGGTCTGTGGGTCTCCTTGACCTGAAGAGCTTGGCCCACCTGGATCCCACACTGGGCACATCCACATTCCCAAATACACCTTAAATTTGTAGCAAAAGCTCCACTCACTACTTAGTGTGTGATTCTCTTGCTCTTTCTGCAAAAAGTCACAAAAAGATACTATATATGGCCTCTAGTCTAAGGCTAAAGCAAAGGAAATGGCCAGCAGGACTCAGAAATGCCTTGAAATGTGGCTGCTGGGGTCACAGAGTGCCCTGGAGAGAGGCAGTAAGGAGGAAGGGAGAGAGTGGGAGGTGAGTAGCAGAGCTCCTTTCTATTACGAATTGAGTGGTGAAGTTTTAATGTCAGGGTGGAATTGTGGTGACCTGCTATAGCATTCTCATGGAAACACTTCCAGGATGTTGACAATACCCCCCTAACACTCATCTGCATTGGCCTGGCTTAAAAGACTTCTTCTGGAGAGGGGAGGGAATCTTATGGAAAGAGCATGGGCTATGAAGGAAGACCTGCCCCTCCCGCACACAAGCAGATTAACCATGGGTGCTTCCCAATTTCTTCCTCTGAAAGATAGTGCATGCTACATCAAAGGGTTATTGTGAAAATTAAATGAAATACAGTGTTTGGTGTGCCTGGTACAGAATAAATGGCCTCATAAACAATGGTTATTGTTATGACGTCTGCTGCATTGCACAACTCCAAGGACTGTCATCAGGGCTGTGCCGTGTGGATGGTGCCCCTAGTGGTGGTGCAGGGCACAGCCTGCAAGGCTCTGTGTGGTAGACCTGGCCAGATGATGAAAGTTTCCAGAGGTTTAATACTGTGGGTTGCATGACTGCAAAATAGATGGGGATGGCTTTATGTGACTTTCTTCTTTCTAAAAGGGAAGGGTTATCTGGATAAAGTTGGTTTGTTCTTCATCTGGCAAGAAATCCCCCCACTGCTCCTCAAGCACCTACTCAGAATGTAGTTTGAAAGTTGTGAAGACTCCTACCTGACCATGACCACTGCTCCATGTTCTCCACCACCAGGCTTGGCCATCTTTGTCCACACCTCATTCTTTTGGGGTCTGGAACTCGTCAGAGCCAGACTGGGAGGCCCTGCTGCAGAGTGCCATGGGAAAAGTAAGTCCCTGCTGCAGTGGCAAGGCCTAAAATTTTCTCTCCCAGGGAACAGGGCGGTTCCAGGTTCCAGGCCCTACCCTAAGGAAGGGTGGAATTGGGTCTGGAGGAGAGAAGAGAGGGAGAAGGAAGAGATCAAGCTGTCTAGGAGAGGCACAGGGAGCAGAGAGACATGTGAAGAAGCTGTGCTTGCTTCTCAGCCTTAGATAGTTACCAGGGACTTGGGGGACATGGAAGGAGACACTTGAGAGAGACAGAGATGTAGGTGAATGATGCAAGGGAAAGGTTAACACAGGCAGCCCTTATCTTGACTTGGGTTTTGATTTTGCTCTTTTCCTTCCAGACTTACCTGGCCCCTTCTGCCCCTATGGGTCCCCACCAGAAGGTGCCTTAGACTTGTGGCAAGCTTTTGGGCCTCAGCAGTCCTGCTTTGAGCCACCCCTGTTTGGCTGGGCATTTATCCACAAGGGCATGGGTAACTTTTAGTATTGAATTGCAAACTATTTTAATAACATTCTTTCTCTTCTCTTTATTGCACATTAATTGTATTAAAGCCATTTTTTATTGAAGGTCTTGCGCACTAGAGCACATTTTGTTTTGATGTGGCTGATGGCAGAACCCATTTAGAGTAGGCAGGTCCCAGGGTCCCAGGGTGCCCCTCACCCTGCCTGTTAACGGTTTCGGTTTGTGACAGAGTGCTCGGCCAAGAGTCTTGCTGTTCCCATCCCACCTGAACCAACCTAGTTCTTCAGCATCTTCTCTGTAAGTAAAATTAATCTTAAAAAAAATCTGGGATTCTAACTAAAGTTGTAAGGAATGTCAGAAACCAACTGGTCAATTCTCTGTTTTCCAAATAAGGAATGAAATAAACTGGCAAACTGGCAACTTTCAGGATCAGTTACTACAAGGACGAGAACAAAATGGGAGCTTGGCAGAGTAGGGTTATAGGTCAGAGAGGGCTTAAATCAAATTCTTGTCTGATGTGAGTGCTCTCTTGAGTATTTACTTTCTTCCCTCAGAAAATTAGAAACAATACTACCTCCAGAGAGTTAAATAAATGAAATCAGTTTTTATTTTTTTAATCCCCAGATATACCACAATGCCCCTTAAAATGTCATTTCACTATAAAATAACCATAAAGGTTTAAGCATTGACAAAAGTTCCAGGAAAAAAATTATCCACAGAAAAGCCCTTAATACGTTTCTGCTGCAGAAGACAAATGAACAGCTTCACTTTGCTCCCTTGATTTATTGTAGAAGGTTCTTTTCAACGGGCAAGATCTAAAACCTGAGCATATATATCCCATCAACACTTTGAAAAATTGTATTCTACCAGTTTGCTTTTCTAAAATCTCTAAGGATTATTCCAAGATAAACTTCAACTTGAAGTCATTTCAGCATTTGGTATTTTCTCAAATAGGCAAATGGTATTTCAAATAAAGTGACAACTGAATTTTTTAGAGGTCGCCTTTTTAGCAATCTTGCTAGATAGAACACAACCAAGAATCAACAAATGAACACATAAGCTATCACAAAGCCCATGTTTCAGCCCTCCTGGGAGAGTACCTCAATTCATAAACCACTCGCTCTTTCTAGAACATAATTCAAGCCAGATGAATTTTCTTCTTTCCTATTCTTCAACAGAGGAAAGAAAGCAAATTAGGTGAAGCTGGTTATTAGAGGCAGGCATACTGACAGCAGCAAGAAAAATTTACCAGAAGGTGAGGACACAGAAAAAATAACAGAGGAAGAAGAAAATAGAGAAGCCAGAATTTAAAAAATAAAATAGCAAAATGATTTTCTCTGATTTTCAAGGCAAATAGTTGCACATACCTTACTAGTCCCTGAAGACATTTTAACATAGCATAATAGTTGACATTTATGAAGATAAACTAGAGTTGTCAAATTGTTTTTTCAGGTTCAAAATTTAAAATAAAGCCTTCTTAAATTATAAGATTTCAGGTATTGGGAAAATTTCATTTTCCCAGTGAAGTGGAAATTTTCATTTTCTGACCATGTCAGATAGATAGCTGTGAATATTTTCTACATTTAGAAATATTTTCTTGCCCAATCTTGTAGTTTTTCCCACTGATATCTAACCTGAGACAAGGTCAACTTGATCCTGAGCTATACACTATGCATTTCTTTCCTCTGCCCTATTCCTATCTGCCTCCTCTGCAAACCCAGTTGAAATGGGGCATTTATGTGTATTTCTCCTGCCACTTCTCATCCCTGTCAAACCCAGTTGAAATGGGGCATTTATGTGTATTTCTCCTGCCACTTCTCATCCCTACCTCTGGTAGAAATAATTATTCCTTTATCTCTATCTCCATAGCATTTCATTCACACTTCTTCTATGATGCCAATAAAACTATACCATACTCTTTTCTTCCCTAAAAAGACTCCAGGATTTTTCCAGGCAAGACAGCTGTCATGCATCCCTTTTCCCCCAGAACTGGAACATAATAGCTGATCAAACCTCTTAAAGATTTTTCTGTTTTGATTGTTAGACATTCTTTCAACATTACATATCTGATAATAAGGGTCCATGCATGTAAATACATTTCTTCCTTTTTTAAATATTAATTTTGAATATTGACTTTTTGAAAATTCACTTAACTGAAATACTGTAAGAACACATTTGAATTTAATGCTTCCTTGTCATTTCTACTGGATAAATGACCATCTGGAACTTAAAATATTGGAAACAGATTTAAGCAGTTAATATTTTGTTCAACAAGCAACTGGTGTTTGGATAGTCATGTCATTCTAATTCTAAGCTTGGAGACAGAAAGCACTAAAGAGTCTCACTTGTGGAATTGTTTATGTTAACTATCACCTCTATATTCCCAGAGGTAATTAAATAATTCAACAGTCCTTTGGACAGCTTGTTTCATACTTAATGTTCATAATTGTAATCAAATTAAATATGAAGATTGAGCTATAAAATGCTTTGAGCTATAAAAATGATATTTTTAAGTGTTCTATTTCCAATAGGAGATATTTGTAATTCAAAAGTTCTTTTGTTCTAAACAGAAATAAAATATAAAATATTTTTAAAACTCATTTCACCTGATTTTCATGCATGCAAATAATCTTTAAATAATCCCAATTTATGGGCTTCCCCGGTGGCGCAGCGGTTGAGCGCTGGGTTGCGAAGCTGCCCGCGGCCTCTGCCGCGCCGGTTCGATCCCCGGCTGCTCCCCAGCCACCGGAGGAGGGTCCCGCATGGCGCGCAGACCTCTCCTGCCGCCCGCTGCTCCCCTCAGCAGTGTATTTCGGTCCTTCTGCCTGCTCTGCTCCCTGCTCTGGCTCTGGTGAATTCTCTCACCCTCCCGTGCTTCTGACTGTACCCAGTGCATGTATAAACGAACAAACAAACAAACAAATAAATAAATAAATAAAACATGCCTCTATTAAAAAAAAAAAAAAATCCCAATTTACTTAGACTGAATATTAGATTTTCCAGTAACTTTGCACAATATTAATGGTTTTGTGGACCTAAATAAAAGGAAAATAAGTTTCTTTGGGTTTAAAAATTTAAATGAAGCCTTCAAACTTAAATAGGAAAGTAAAATATTTTAAGTAATAATAATTGAGATAAAGTCTCAACTCTAATTTCTGAATCAAAAATCAACCTAAAAAAATTAAGCTAAACTTCTGGGAAATAGTTATGATATAAACTGTTGTTCTATTAACTGTAATGATTGTATTATTATTTAACTATAGATGTTCCTATATTACATCATAGAAAACAAAACTTTTTAATTGCAAAAAAAAGATAAAATCAAAATAAAAGATCTCTTGAATACAAACTCAAATTTTCCTAACCAACTTTCCCTCACAGTCCTCACCATTCCACATAAGGATGCATATGTATCTTGTTTGAGAACAGTGAGCCAGGGGAAGAGTGCCAGGACAGGGTCAATGACATGGGTTTTGTTTGGTGCGGGGGTTAAGTCTCAGTGCTATCAAGCGCTGAGGCATGAGTTCGATCCCTGGCTAGGGAACTTAGCCACATGGCGCAAAGGACCTCTCCTATCTTGGCCTGTTGCTCCCCTCAGCAGTGTATTTCAGTAGATCCGCCTGTTCTGCTCCTGACTCTGTCTCTGGTGAATTCTCTCAGCCCCACACTTCTAGCTTATACCCCAGCTCTTGTATGCTTAAATAAATAAAACAATTCTTTTTTAAAAAATGCTGTGCCCTGCTGCTGGGAGCAGGCCAGCTTATCTGTCTTCAAAATATGGGTGCATTATTGGAAAAATTGTAATAATTGCATTGCTTAAATGAACATACTATTGCAGAAGCTCCTCTTCAAAACACACCCCTGGCCAGTGTTGAGATGACAGGCTGAACCCCTCGACTCTCCTGGCTCTCAGCAAGCGCCCTCTGACCTTTGTTTCCAGTGTGATCCTGCCTTGGAGATATCTGCCTTGAATGTGGCACCCGAGTCTGTGGCTGTTTCCACCAGGAGAGAGCCTGCTGTGACTTCGGCTCACAGGAGGATGAAGGAGTAAGTCATGAGCTGCAGCGAGGCTCCAACACATTCACAGTTCTCAGTGCAAGAGAAAAACTGCAAGAGCTGGGCATGAGTAGGGAGACAGAAGGAAGGCTGTGTGCCATGTCCCTGCTGCGCTCACATCTCATCACCAGTTCTAAAGGGTCATCAGTCTTAGCAAAATAGGAAAGTGAATTCCAAGTAAGAAGCCAGAAGAGATAACCCTTGCCTTGGGGCTAAGGCCAGCCTTGAAGGTCGGGGAGTTTTGGGCTGTCCTGGTACCAGAAGCAGCGGCCCCTCCTGGGCATTCCCTTTACTCTGCCCTGTCCATGGCTCCGTTCACTCCACTCAGTTTCCCTTCTCATTGAGGCTTGGACCATGGCTCCCAGCCTCCCCTGCAATTCAGTGTGGTCATGTGATGAAACTCCAGCAGGCGCTATTGCCCACAGTTGCCATTTCTAAGCCTGGCCTATAAAGTGCCCTCCATGGACTCCACCTCATGCTCCTGTCTGCAGAACAATTTGCAGAACAAATTGGCCATCAATCAGCTCACTTAGAAAACTAAAGAAGAAGTGGGGGTTGGCAGTGAGGAAGGAGACAGGGACAAACTTCCAGTTTGAATAATTGAGCACTAAGGATGTTCTGTCTGATGTAATGACTCTAGTTGCCATGCTGTGAGCTAGATGGAAAAGTTGTTAAGAAAGTTGATCCAGGTGTTCTCACGATGAGGAGAACCTTTTTTTACCTTTTTCTTTTCATTGAATCCATATGAGATGATGGATGTTAACTAAACTTTCTATGGTAATCATTTCACAATAAATGAAAGCAAACGAACATGCTGTATACCTGAACCTTCCACAGTGGTATGTGCTGATTCTTTCTCATTCTTTGAGCTGTGATTAGATTAGCTTTGAGTTCTTTCTTGTTCCTTGATGTGAGCCTCTGTTGCTATATATTTTCCTCTTATTACTGCTTTTGCTGCATCCCACACATTTAGGAAATTGGTGTCCTCCTTGTCATTCAACTCAAAGTATTTTTTAATTTCTTCTTTGATCTCCTCATTAGTCCAGTGGTCTTCCAGTAGTGTGGGTTTCAATCTCCATGAGGTAGGAGAGTTCCTTGCCTTCTTTTTATGGTTTATTACTAGTTTGATGCCTTCATGGTCAGAGAAGATGGTTGGTATGATTTCAATCTTGGTGTATCAGTTGATGTTTGTCTTGTGTCCCAGGATGTGATCGATCCTGGAGAATGATTTGTGTGCACTTGGGAAAAATGTGTACTCAGATTTTTGGGGTTGTTCTATGCTAATTATTTCTCAAACTGGAGAGAAAACAAGTTAAAGATGACAGGACTTTCATCAGCTTGAATCCCAACTGATTGGACCTTCCTATCCCTGATAGGACATAAGAAAGTTTATGTCTTGCCCAAGGTTGCAGGATTTAGCAGCTAGCTTTACTTTTAATAAAATCAATGGGTTTTAGGTGCCAGCCTAAGCATAACAAACATTCAGGAGCACTTCCCGGACTGGGAACTGAACTAGGGATGTGGACTGGAGCCCAGTTTAATTTCACGGTATCTGAAGAAATATATGGCAAGTTTCTGTTTGTGATTTGATGCAGGGTGGGTGCCAGTGAGCACAAATCCAATTTTTCTTGCCCTGAAATGGAGATTTTTCTCCAAAACTGGAAGAATGACACCTGAAGGCATTGCACACAGCTGGTGAGGCGGGTGAGGAAAATAACATTGTCTCAACCATCACCCCTGGAGAACAGTGAGATGCTGCTCCTCCCGCAGAGGAGAGGCACATTATACAGAGGTGAAAAATCTCTGGTGACACATTAGCATAGCATAGCACACGCCGCCCAAGGATGACCACAAACTGAAACTGGAAAGGCCAGAGCAGTTCTGCTGTCCGATCTCTTCACCCTCTCAGCTCACAGGAGATGGCCATAGATTTTTACTTAAACCTATGGCCTGAAGTTGAGCTGAATTCGCCTACTAGAGGGTCATTGGGGGCTGCCAGGGCTCTCTCCGTTCTTACACACTTCCCTGTATGGAAACAACTTCCATGGTGAAAGCCTGAAGAAACGCTGAAATTCACAGCCCACTCTATTCCATGGCCCTTTGCTCTCCACCTGGGTGGTTTCCTCCTCATCTGTGCTTCATCCTCCCACCCCCACAATGACCTTCCAGCTGTTTAATAAACATAAGCAGGGCAAGAGTGAAGACCCCAAATAGGGAGAAAAAGGGTGACTCCCTCCCACATCCAGCAAAAGCAACCTTGCACTGTGCTGGAAAGTGAAGGTGAAGTTACTAATGTGACATCTCAGTCATGACAGAGAGTCAACCCAGACCCAGCAGTGTTCTGTGGGTTAAGAGGTGACATCCTGCACCTTTTTCTGTGATTTCCTTGAACCCGACCTTGGGCAGAATCTTTTTGTTCTAGATCTTGGTTTTCTCCTGAAAGGTGGAGATTATATAAATAACCCCGTCATAGATTATTGAGAAGGATTAAATTAAATAATTCAAAGAAAATGAATATGCAGTAAGTATTCAATAAACCATTTCTAACAGTAGGAAAAGGGAGCATGCAAGAAACCTTATCCAAGGACTGGCTGTGGCTACTAGAAAAATGATGAGAGGCAACCATGTTCTCAAGCTGTGTTCTAGACATGGTCTAGGATTAGAAGGAAATAAAAATAATGTGATAGCAAACATTTATAGTGGTTTAGAGCATGTTGAGTATTTTCATCTAAGATTTGTATTTGGATCTTATCTGTAAAAATCCCAGAAGACGGACAATGCAGATGTTTTTATTTCCAGCATTTAGATGAAGAAACTGAGGCTCATGATTTGCAGAGTCGCACACAGCTAGTCAGCAGCAGTCAAAAATTTAGAGCCAAGCCTCTCTATTTGAGACAAGGCACTGTTCCCTCACTTAGAAAACTTTTTTTAAAAAAATCAAAGCTATGGGCCTCCCTTGTGGCACAAGGGGTTAAGCACCGCCTATGAAGCAATCCACAGCCTCTGCAGAGCAACCCACATGGTGCGGCAGACCTCTTCTGACTCGCCCACTGCTCCCCTCAGCATGCATTTCAGTCAGTCTGCCTGTTCTGCTCCCCACTGTGTCTTTGGTGAATACTCACCCTCCCGCACCTCTGACTGTACCCCAGTTCTTGTATTAATTAATTAATTAATTAAAAGGGAAAGAAAAAAAAATGTATTTTAAAAAATCAAACCTGTCTGGCACTGCTGTACCAACTACTAAAATAATAAACTTTCCGAATCAAAGAGAAGTTCCCACTGCTCCCTCAACTTCACAACGGAAGCATCAACTCATCTCCTTTTTTCTCTGAGCTATGACTCCCGGGACAAGCGCTATCCAGTCCGCAAGCAGGTCAAGCTCCGCCCCTTTGCTCGGGTTCATGATATTATTACACCACAATTACACCACATAGGCTCAGGCCAGAAAGAGTCCAGGAGACACTGGTCCCGTCTTCTCATTTCACAGAGACGGCACTGGGTTCTGAAGAACTTAGACAACCTTTCCGTGGCCGCACAGCAAAATGGGACTTGACCCACCACTCCAAGTCCTTCAGCAGCGTTGCTGCTTTGCAAGAGTCTGACCCTGGGGGCAGAGGACCACAGGGAGGGGAATTAGAGCTTCTGCACTTCCTCTAATCTGTTGGCATCATCAGAAAAGAAAGAAAAAAGGGTAAGTCAGAAAACCAAGACAGACACTGCTTCCAAGGTGCCCATGGTCCTTCAGAAGAACTGGACAAATCCACCAACATGGTCCAGCTACCAGGAATATTAAATTGAGAAACTGCCTCAGTTTTCCCAAAGAAACCCCCCCAAACAGTCACAGGGATGCAGACTGAAGCAAACTCCTGTTATTTGGCTACCACTGCAGGGGGTGTGGGTCCCGGGATGTCTGGAAGAAAGCAGACATCCCTGGGGTACAAGCGCACAAGGCAATGCCAGCTGCATGGTCCTTAAGTCAAAGGACATCATCTCTATCTTTAGGGACCACTCCTCCCCTGAGGCCACTGTTGGGATGCTGGGGACTTTCTCTGACTAATTCCCACGCTGTTGTTTACCCTCTCTTCTGTCACCTCACCTGGTGGCATTGGTAATTTCATTGCCCACCTTCATCAGCTGAAGGAATAAAGTCATATCACCAGTGAGGGGCAGAGCCAGGGCCTGAATACAGCAGCCTGGTTCCAGGATCAGTAGCTTTAAACTCCCAGTCAACTGCCTGTCCAGAAGCACCAAAGCCTCCCAACAGGTAGATCTGCTCTACCTACAGATCACAGGTAATGCAGATGCAGATCCCAGAACTGCAGAGAGGACCCCAGTGGCATATTCTCACTGGGCTCCACCATTACTGCCCTTTGCCAAAGCTAACACCTGCTTTTGGTGCCCTTGACTCTGTCTCCTTCTCTGCAGACTTTGCTTCACTATGAGTGTTAGTGAAGCACTTTCTCTTCCCACTCGGCTCATATAGGGATTGACTTTCTCCTGCAAACCTCTCCCCGAACCCTACTTCAGACTTCTGTTGTCATCTCCTCCCCTCCCCTTGAGAGTTGCCTATGCACAATGCCTCTCCTCTATTCCTCTGTCTGCCTCTCCTTCCATTCTCCTGCCACACACCTAGCTCCAGCCTGAAGGAGCCTTTCTGGGAGCATGCAGGTACCTGAGAACAGAAGCAGCTCTTCATTTCTTTTTCATACTTTTGCATATCTGTGCCTTTGCTTCGCAACTCTTCCTTCCATGCTGTTACCTTCCCTGACTCAGCCCCTCTCCTCTGACCTACCTTTCAAATCCAGATGCACTCACTCCAGTTGGGGAAACTCCCTTTGTCTTCCAAAATGTGTTATGACCTTCTTCTTTATAGCACCTTTCATTTAAGTACATGCCTTATCTCCTTTAGGCTGCACAGAACATTCATCTTTGTGTCACTTACAGGGCCTTGCACAAAGACGATGCTCAATCAACAGACTGCTCAGCATTCCCTCCCTGACCTGAGGCTTGGTTCTCAGCCACCAGATCTGCCTGCAGAAACTCAGCCAGAGGTTGCTATACTCACCGGCCTTCTTGTCAAGAACTGAGTTCACCAAAACCCATCTTGGACAAGGGCCTGTCCCTGGCAGAGAGTCCCGTCTGACCCTCTGGAATCCTGTAGAGTAGATCATTTCTAGGAAATCAATAATTTTTGATGTCAGAGAGGAATATTAGAAGAGTGGCTGTATGTCACTGTTCACTGGTTAGGAAAAACCATTTATTAGGAAGGTAGAAATCATTATCCAAATACTATAGCTAAATGTTCATGGATGTGTTGATGTGTCCATCTAAACGTCCCCAATCATTTCAATTTCATGGGCTCAGTCCACCGTGGTATAGAATGTTAAGGCTGATAGTATTGAAAAGCTATTTGTATTCAACCCCCAAGATCCTTCCTAGGAGGATGGTGAGCATACGAATCCCTAAACGCCTTCCCTAAGAACACACAGTGGTGGGCCTCCTTGGTGACTCAAGGGGTTAAGACGCAACCTATGAAGCTGTCCGCAGCCTCCGCAGCACAAGTTTGATCCCCCAGCCAGGGAGCAACCCACATGGTGCACCAGACCTCTCCTGACTCACCCGCTGCTCTCCTTAGCAGTATACTTCAGTCAATCTGCTTGTTCTGTTCCCCACTCTATCTCTGGTGAATCCTCTCACCCCCCACACCTTTGGCCTGTACCCCAGCTCTTGTATGCATAAATAAATAAATCTTAAAAAAAACACACACACACAGTGGTGCTTCATAAATATTAACTCAGTGTACCAGGATATAGATGAGGAACAAGATGAGACGCACATATGTGCCAGATATCATGAGTACCCCATTTTTAATTATCTTCATTCATGTACAATATGATAGTACATGTCCCATGTACAATATGAGGTCACATCTCAGTCCTTATTTTGGAGAGTTTGAAAACAAAGCACATCACTTGCTCCTTATCCCTTTAATTTTTACAACTGTCCTTTCTTATAGCCAAAGAAATCGAGACCGATAAAAGTTTATTAGCTTACCCAACAATTTACTATAAAACTCAATGTTATAGGTTCTGTATAAACACTACACTGTCTAGAGAAAAATGAAATGGGCTCTCTCAAATATTGCCAGTGGGAAGATTCACTGAGAAAATATTTCCAGAAACATTGAGAATAAAAATATATATGCGTATGGATATATGTATATATGTGTATATATACAAATATACATGTATATATATTCACCCATTAATTCCACTACTGAATATAAAACATAAGAAAATAACCAGAAAAATGGGTTTTTAAAATCTGATACAAAGATGCTTATTGTAATGTTATTTATAATGATAAGTAATTGTGGGTCTGCTAGACTTAAGCAGTCTGTTCAGCCACCATTATGGTTACCTGCAGTTCGGCATTCCTATACAAAGGTCAGAACTGCCCAGTCACTGTCATATGAGCCAAACCTTACAAAATGCCTTTCATATCAATCAAGAGCAGAAAGCTTGATCACTCTGGGAAGGGTGTGCATCACAAGATATGACCAGTAACGCCTGGGGAGCTGAGGACGGATGCATAAACTTACTCCTGACTCATACATCATGAGTTATGACTGGAAACGCCTAGGGGGCAGAGGACTGATCCCCAAAAGCTGATCAGTGGAATGCCTTGTTGATAAGATTAGGACCATGGCTGGAGGTCTGGGGTCTGGTTTTGATTACAATACTTGGTCATCAAGCTGATGACATGGTCAGCAGACTCGTGCCCCCAAGCCCTAGATAACATTTCTGAGTTTCACCCATCCTTTTCTCCTTGTCCTCCTAACACACAGAGCTGATCCTCTATGATTATTCTATGAATAAAACGGTCAGGATCTTGCTCTCAGCAGTATCCTGCCTTGTGCAGCCTGATCCATGACTCCCATGTCTTTGTCAGTGTGGTGTGGCCCAATGCAACAAGTAATAAAATAAGAATGGCTACACAAGAATATAGTCAGGGCCTCCCTGGTGGCTCAAGGGATTAAGCACAGTACTATGAAGCTGTCTGCAGCCTCTGCAGCATGAGTTCAATCCCCGGCCTGCCAGGGAGCAACCCACATGGCGCAGCAGACGTCTCCTGTCTCACCCACTGCTCCCCTCAGCAGTGTATTTCGGTACATCTGCCTGTTCTGTTCCCTGCTCTGTCTCTGGTGAATCCTCTCACCCCCTGCACCTCTGGCCTATACCCAAGCTCTTATATGCATAAATAGCTAAATCTTTAAAAAAAAAAAAAAAAAAAAGAATATAGTCATAAGATGCAGTCTTCAGAAAGAAATTTTTTTTAAAGATTTATTTTTTTATTTATTTATACAAGAACCGGGGTATAGGCCAGATGCACGGGAGGGTGAGAGGATTCACCAGAGACAGAGCAGGGAACAGAACAGGCAGACTGACAAAATACACTGCTGAGGGGAGCAGCAGGTGCGACAGGAGAGGTCTGCCTTGCCATGTGGGACCCTCACCGGCAGCCAGGGATCGAACCAGTTCTGCAGAAGCTGTGGACAGCTTCACTGCGCTCAAATACCTGTGCTACCGGGGGAGGCCCTTCAGAAAGAAATTTTAAGTGGTGTTTAAGAAAGTAAGATAGACTGGCATAAGATTAAACGAAAATAAAAAGTATAGGGCCTCCCCAGTGGCGCAGCGGGTTGAGCATGGCGCTGTAAAGCTGTCTGCAGCCTCTGTAGCATGGGTTCAATTACCGGCTGGCCAGGGAGAGACCCAGATGGTGCAGCAGACCTCTCCTGCCTCGCCCGCTGCTCCCCTCAGCAGTGTCTTTGATCCATCTGCCTGTTCTGCTCCCCGCTCTGTCACTGGTGAATTCTCTCACCCTCCCGCACCTCTGGCCTGTACCCCAGTTCTTGTATAAATAAATAAATCTTTAAAAAAAAAGTATAAAACAGAATATGATTCTAATTCAAAAGGCTATGGGAAAGCACACAAAATATTAGCAATGGTTTCCTATTCTTCTTTATATGTTTCTTTTTTTTTTCTTTCAAAATTTTCTACAAAGTTCAGATGATACTTTTGTCATTTGAAAGAAAACGCTTTTAAAAAAAAAACAGTAGGGCCTCCCCGGTGGCGCAGCGGTTGAGCGCTGGATTGCGAAGCTGCCCGCAGCCTCTGCGGCACCGGTTCGATCCCCGGCTGCTCCCCGGCCACCGGAGGAGGGTCCCACAGGGCGCGCAGACCTCTCCTGCCGCTCGCTGCACTTCGGTCCTTCTGCCTGCTCTGCTCCCCGATCTGGCTCTGGTGAATTCTCTCACCCTCCCGTGCTTCTGACTGTGCCCAGTGCATGTGTAAACAAAAACAGACAGACAAATAAATAAATAAATAAAACATGCCTCTATAAAAAAAAAAAAAAACAGTAAATAAACCTTTTTATAAATCATCCACAGTTGCACAGGAATTAAGAAACAAAAACAGCCCTCTGTCTCCAAGCCCAGGCCCCTGCACACCCTCCCTCACTGTGCAGGGAAGAAGCCTCATATGAAATATGTCTGCATTACAGGGTCATCAGACAACTCCAGGAAAAGCATCTGGATGAGGCAAATTGCATTAGATTGTTTCATATGCGACCCCAGACAGGGGGTCAGCACCACTCACCACAGACTAATGTGCATTCTCTGTCATGCCTCCTGCAATTTTATTTCTTAAATATATCAGGACTGTAGACCTCTCTCTATATTTGAAGCTTTCTTCCAATAATTTAATAATACCCTGTCTTTCAAATGTAGGTTATCATTGAATCTGGGCGTAAGACAATCCTCAACTCCCTCATGAACTAGAATTAACCTGCTATAAAATATTTTCATTCCTTCTCAGAAAGGAAATTGGAGTTAGAACTTTCCAGCAATTCCCTGTTGATGGTCACTAACCAACAACCCATCAAATTCTTGCCCAGAGCAAATATGCAATGTCTTCAAGGACTCTTTATGCTTCCTATCCTGTCCTATAACATTTCACAGATAGATACACTTCTTTCTATTTTACGTTAATTCTATATCTCTCCTACATCCATGTCTCCAATGGCGATATCACTCTTGGAAGAAAGGACAGGGGAAGAAGTCCAGACAAATTTGTGTGACTTTTTCACAAGCAACATTTACAAATGAAAGGTAAACTGGTGGCATTGAGGACCCACATTCTGTTGCTTAGATTACACTGGAGGGATGCACTGTCAGTCAGGTCATTCATTGTCCCCCGGAAACTCAAGGAATCATCTGAGGGTGGTGACTCCACCACTGGGATGTAGAAAGGAATGAGCTAGGACAAGAATCGTTGCCTTTTTCTGAGGTATGAATACAACAGAGCACTTTGGTAAACCTAATTTATAAAGGTGTTTAGCTTCAATTGCACACAGGAGCTTCCCCTGCAAACAATCACCTTACAAAGGTGAGAAGAGAAGGCATTTTTCATGTGTCATGCGACATAGATATTACCTACACTTTTCCTTAAAACGTGACTAAAAGGACTCTGCCAATATATTTACTTACTCTGGACCAGAAACTTTTCTGAAAGAACTCTACCACAGAACCTCTGGTCCAGAGTAAACAAAAGAATATGTAATAGAGGAAGCTATTACAAGACTTTCTTTTGCCACCTAACTCTTTTTCTAGAATTTTCTTAATAATAATTTTAAATAAATATGAGGTGCATTCCCAGAACTACAAGCTCATTTGACTAAGCCCATCCTCCTGGGGGTCCTTCCTCCAGGGACCCCAAACACAGGCACGACAGTTTACAAGAGACTCAGACAATTCACTCTGGCTATCAAAAGCAAATGTCACGGTAAAAAGAAAGTATGTCACAGAACATTTCCAGAAATGTGATTTTGTTTTACCGTTTCAATGTTGATTTTTAAATGACAGCTTAGATTTGAAAATATCCATTCCTACCTTGGAAAGGCGAAAATGGAGTATAGGCATTTTGAAGATTTTAGTCTGCATGCATCAGTTAATTCAATTGCTAAATAAGTCTTCCTGTGGTGTTTTTTGGAAGTAGAACTATAAAACAGCAGCTCAGAGCACACAGAGGCTTTGATAAACAAAATATATTCCAGAATTTCTATGCCACCACACAGTATCTACAAAAGAAGTTTTCAGTATTTTGGCCATTTCATTGGAATCATTTTTCATTACTAAAGGATTTTTATTACAACTTAATTGAAAAAGTTTTTAGGCTTTATTTTCACAATAATTTTCTTGCAAAATTATCTTTCATTCCTAAGAAATTTTTGGAGCTATTGCAGGAAATAAACATCCTTAAATTCCAGGACTCTTAACACTTTTATTCAGTACATTTTGCTTCTTACCATCGAGACTTATAAAAGAATTACTCCTTTGCGTTATCTGAATCCAGATGAAGAAAAGAACAGAGAAGAGAGCTACAGAAATTCTCTTACATTCTCCCTTATTTTTTTAAAATTCCCCCTTTTTAAATATAAAAAGTAAAAATCAAAATCAACAGGCAACTGTAGATCAGAGACATTCTGTAGGGGAGGAGGGAGTAGGATCCGGATGGGGTGGTAAGAGCAGAAGGGACTGTAGTGATGGTGCACGGGTGAAATGGTGGTGGGAATTTCACAGGGAAATCATACATTGTACAAATATGAAGAATGATGTAATAAATACTAAATAAATAAATAAATAAAATGCCCCCTTTTCCTAATGTTGCCACTCAGCCATGAGACTCTGCCCCCCATTTTAGTAGTCAATTTGTAGTCAATTTGTCAATTTGCACGCTGACTGCCAAACTAAACACTCACTCAACAAGTTCACAGCACTCAAGGTACACACTTACAACAGGCAAAACACAGTCCCTCCCTCACCAACAATTCTGCAGGAAAAGGAAGCACAGGGTGGCAAAGGCTTTTTGCTGTTGGTTTGGGAGGAAGCATCTTCACACAAGCTTTGAACTCTTTTGGCTTTTACTTAAGAAAAATCATAATGATGAGATTCTTTCTACCTGTCAGTTCTTGAGTGTCTACTGCCACTTTACAAGAGCTGTTTTCTGAACGACAATCCAGAAAGTACTGTTTGCCATTTTCACCAGGTTCCGGTGCTTCATAATTACATAGTCTGAAGTGTCAATCATCTGTAAGGCCACCAGAACCGCCAAAATCCCCAGCAACAGGGAAAAGACTTTAAAGCACCCACTCCGGCCCAGGCTTACCTGTGAGGCATGCCGGTGGTGTAGGCGGTGGTGTGCTCGCTGGACAGGTCACAGAGCTTGAGGTACCAGTTCATCTCCACTTCCCGCACCAGAGCCAGTTGCCGAGCCCTGAGCTGGCTTTGCCCAGAAGGGCTGAGGCTGCCGTCCTTTGCATTTTCGGAGGCTTTCTTGGGTGACTTGTCTTTGCTACCCACGGAGAGCCCAGCATGTTTCCTTAACTTGGGGTTCTCTTCTGAGATCTGAGTCCCCACAGCTCCAGTGCGGGCTGCCAGCATCTTGGAGGTCGGTGCCTAGCTGTCAGCGAAGACTCCAAGTCACTGTGATCAAAGTAATTTGAATTGATTTTTCTGCTCTTGCCTCCCTTCTCCTGCCTGTCCTCCCCCATCCCCTTAACCTTATCCTGCCACAGAGCTGTAATTGAGCCGGGTCTGTGCCGGGATGAAAGGGTATCTCTAACTTTCCTGAGGAAGAGCTAAGGCAACCACTGCTGTGATGTCTTAGAACATGGAAATTTTAAAAACAGCCCCAACAACTTTGCACGACTGAAGTTCTGCCCTGCTATTTCTTCTGCAAAGTTGGAGTTCTCCTTCATTTAACAATGAAAACTCCCAACCTTAGATCACTAGGGTTTGGTAAGTTATATTTGCTCATGATGATAGAGTGATGAAAAAAGACACTGAGGGACACTCATTAGTCATTCTTAATTAGAGGCCCCTTAGCGTTTTAAAAGTTTTAATGTGAATTTCCTCAAATAAGTTTAACAATACTGTTACAAAGGGAGGATGATTCCTCTTATGTAACCTTAACATATATTCAGTATGTTTTATAGTGCTTCGGGAAAGGGAAGTTTGGGGGATTTTGTTGTAGTTGTTAGTGTTTATAACACTTTGTTTAAAGAAGTGATGCTTTATAACACTATCTATGTCTTAGGGCTGTAGTTTCATACCCCTACAAATGTGAGACTTCTTTTTTTAAAGATTTATTTTATTTATGTGTATAAGAACTGGGGCCATGAAGCACATATGTGAAACATTTTTCACTCCTAATGGAAGAAAGATTAGCCCACCATAACTGACTCAGTGAAAGGCCATCTCAAACCTCTGACAGATGGAAATATGAGAATTGTCTTACCGTTGAGGAGACTGAGGCTGAAGTTGAAGTGGGAAAATATAGCAGAGTGAAAAGAGGTACTAAGAGCCTGGGTGTGCAAGGGCAAGGGTGGGATGTGGGGGCTACTAGGTTCAGAAAAACTGTTTCTGGAGATGGAAAGCAGGTTCAGTAATGGCCCTTGAGGTTAAGAGGGATGGGACTGAACCAGGGGACAGTGATGTCCCCTGAGTGTCTGAAGTTGTTTAGTAAGCCACTAAGCCGCAGCAACCCCTGGTTAACCTCAGTCCTTCCTGCAGCAATCAACTCAGTATTGGCTGATGGTGAATTTCTCTGTCATTGCAAGACCAGTTATAAAAAGCTTAGAGGGATAGCAGGTCTTACAACCTTTGAGCACAGCAGGAGGTGGAGGAAAGGGCTTTTATTAAAGAGTTAGCTCTTCTAGAAAGCATGCTGAATCTTTGAGGATCTCTATAACTGTTAATTAATAAAAGCCAAGGATGAGGGGACAGCAAATCACACCATGTGAGCTCTCCTTTATTCAGATAAAAGCTATTTAATATTAACACATTAATATTAACAGTTAATTAACAGTCTCCAGGGAAGTCTAGGATTAGAACCATGACCTGCAAGCAATGTGCCACCTGAAACACCTCTCAAAGGGCATGAAGGCAGAGGCTACCAAGTGCCAGGGTCTGTCCCACTTTAGGCTGGGGGTAGAGTAGGAACTTTAAGCACCAGCAGCTAAAGGTTCTCCAGCTCCTTCCCTGCCTGCCCTCCCTGGAGTCTTCGAAGAGCTCTGCCAGGGTGGTATCCACAGCAGCAGGCTTCCCAGATTGTTGACTCTGGGAACAGACTCCTCTATTAGATACTGTTGGGGGGGGTGTCAGTAGGGGCTCTGCAGTGGGGCTGGGGAGGAAGATCTGTGCTCATTCAGCCAATGGGCAGAGGATGCATGTTATCCTGACTTGTCTTTCTCAGGAGGTAGTGTTGTCATGTTTAAGGGCTCAGTTCTGGAGTCCCACTGCTGGGGTTGGAACCCCAACTCCCTCACTAACATGCTCTGTGATCTTAAGTAAATTACTTAACCCCACAGGGCTTTAGTGTCCACATTGAGAAAAAGTAGGACAATGATTTACCTGTGGCAGTCTTAAAATACGGCCCTCAAACATTTTGACTTCCCTTTCATTGGGGGTCTATTTTCTTCCCCTGAATCTGGGGGGTTTCTTACTGCTTTGATCAGTAAAATATGGAGTTTTAACCAATAAAAAAAATGGTAAAAGTGATGCTATGTGATTTTTTCATAGCTCCCACAGTGCCTTTCCCCACACTCTTGGGAGGTTCATTCTGGAGGGAGAGAGCTGTCATGTAAGGAACGTCCTACAAGGAATGGCATGTAAGGAACTCAGAGTACTGTGGGGATCTCGTGCAGGCACCCTGGTCAGTAGTCCCTGCTGAGTTCACAGATAGAAGCCAGCATGAGCCTCAACTCTGTAAGAAGCAGTGTGGACATGCAACTGTGGTTCCAGCTGGCATTTACCATGGCTGCATAGACACCCCAAGGAAGGAGAGCCCATCCAAACACTCCCCAAATTTCCAACCCACAACACTGTAACCTACATAAAAGGATTGCTTATTGTTGCCTTTAAGTTTGGGGGGCATTTATTATGCAGCAATAGTAACCAAAACTTCACCCAAATCCTTACTATAAACATTTTTTTCCTTATTATAAACATTTAACAGAGCATATGTGAGATACATAGAAAAGTTTTTAGCAAATATTAACATTTAATTAGTATTAATATTTATTCTGCAAGTTAGATACTATTGCAGCACTCAAATTCCTGCTTATGTTTTCCTTTTGAAATTTAAAAAAACTAGTATAAACATTTTTAAATATCTAACATTGGGCATCATAAATTCAAATACTTGTAAAGTATGCCATGCCCATATTTTAAGGGTTGTTCTTTTAAAAAATAAAGCTGTTACATCACTGTCTTAATGTGTCCAGTGGAATTTAAGTCCAATAGCTATCTGATATCTATCATTATCCATTAAAAAATTCATGAATATGCTCCTCTTCAGCACCTGGAAATTTTATATTTGCCCTTTTTCTCTCTGAACTTGGTTTTACAGTCTATTTCTCCTCCCAGAATTTTATTCTGATATAAAATATTTGTATGGTTGAAAATATTTTACAAAAATCCCTATCAAATAATTCTCTGTAACAAAAATACAAATGTAAATTAAAATATTAATTTTTATTTCCTATATCCATAGGTGTTACATGAAATATCTTAGCAATTTAGTTATCATGACATTTATTACTAGACATAATTGATCAACACTAGATTTTCTAATTTTTAATAGATTATTACTTAATAAAATGTAAATTTTATTAGAAATGCATCTCAATGGCATGGATGGGAGCTGGGATTTTTTCTGAAATAGGTCATGCATCCATAGTGTAGTATTACTAATAGGAGAGAGAGACAAGGTTCAACATCAACTCTATTCTTGCCCCTTTTTTTATTTTTAAAGATACATGTTCTGAGAAACTTTGTTCTGATAGATAACGGAAACAGAAGACCTTTATATTGTAGCAAAATTACTCCATTTTTAAGTCTCTATACACATATATACACACAAACACAACCAAATCACAATGATGTGTCATTTTATTTTATTTTATTTTTTTAAGATTTATTTATTTATACAAGCACTGGGTACAGTCAGAAGAGTGGGAAGGTGAGAGAATTCACCAGAGCCAGAGCAGGGAGCAGAACAGGCAGAAGGACCGAAGTACACTGCTGAGGGGAGCAGCGGGCGGCAGGAGAGGTCTGTGCGCCATGTGAGACCCTCCTCCGGTGGCCGGGGAGCAGCCGGGGATCGAACCGGCACTACAGAGGCTGCGGGCAGCTTCGCAAGCCAGCACTCAACAGCTGCGCCACTGGGGAGGCCCTGATGTGTCATTTTAAATGATATGTTAATCACTCTGAGATGGGAAGGCAGAGTGAAGACAGTGGCCGGTGATAGGATTAGAGGTATGTATTTGGGGCCTCCCCTGGTGGCGCAGGTGGTTGAGCTTCCGCGCTGTGAAGCTGTCCAGAGCCTCTGCAGCGCCAGTTCAATCCCCCCCCCCTCCCCTGGCCAGCGAGGGTCCCATATGGTGCAGCAGACCTCTCTTGTCTCACCCGCTGCTCCCCTCAGCAGTGCATTTCAATCAATCTGCCTGTTCTGTTCCACACTCTGTCTCTGGTGAATCCTCTCACCCTCCTGCACATCTGGCCTGTACCCCGGTTCTTGTGTAAATGAATAAATAAATCTTAAAAAAAAAAAAAGAAAGTCTCATACTGGCTACTGGACTAGAAAAGCGTGCTGGGGGCAAAGGAAAATAGCCTACAAGAGAGATGGTGGTGGCTTAGAGATGAACAGTGGAGGTTAAAAAAAAAAATGTTCCAAGTCTGCACACATATTTGAAGGCAGAAGGGCCAGAATTTCCTGATGGACTGAAAGCAGGAAAGCCCTATCAAAGAAAGTAAGGAGTGGAGAATGACCGTGGCCTGCTGACCTGAGCCACTTGCTGACACAAGGAAGCTTCAGGAGGATCGAGTGGGTTTGGTGGGAGTGGGTCAGATCAGAGGGTTATTTTTTTATTAAGTCAGATTATTTCAGCATTATTTTTTATTTCATCCTGAGGAGCCCAGTTTCCATCCATTATCATTTCCTACAGTGTGAACTGTGTGGGGTTTTGCAGGCTGTTTTCTTTAATTTCTCTGTACCTTTGGTTCTTTTAAGTTAACTATGATGTGCCTGGTTTTGTATTTATATTACTTGGGGTTTGCTGAGCTTCTTGACTTCACCAAAGTCCTTCACCAAATTAGGGAAATTTTTCCATTATATATACAGTCTCCCCTCCACTGGGACTCCACTAATACATATATTAGACCTTTTGATATTATTCCAAGGTGTCCTTGAGGCCCTGTTCATTTGTTTCATTCTTGTTTTTCTCTTCTCTGGGTTGGATAATTTTATTGATTTTTTTTAAAGATTTATTTATTTTCATACAAGAGCTGGGGTACAGGCCAGAGGTGCGGGAGGGTGAGAGGATTTACCAGAGACAGAGCAGGGAGCAGAACAGGCAGACAACAGAAATACACTGCTGAGGGGAGCAGCGGGTACGACAGGAGAGGTCTGCCACACCGTGTGGGATTCTTGCCAGCTGGCGGGGATTGAACCTGCGCTGCAGAGGCTGTGAACAGCTTCACAGTGCAATGCTCACCCGCTGCACCACCAGGGAGACCCTTGATCTTTTTTCAATTGACTCAGTTATTTCTAGTCTGATAAGTAGATGTGTAACTCCTTAATTTCAGATAACGTATTATTCAGCTCTAGCATTTTCATTTGTATAGTTTTATTATTCTGATGAGATTTCTTATCTTTTTATTCACTGCCAGGATATTTTCCTTCACCTCATTAAGTATAATTATAATAGCTGATTTAAAATAATTATTTCATCTTTCTCTCTACAGTCATTCCAAAGTTTTATCCAGTCTACATGCCTGATAGAGAAATTTCTCCTAAAAAAATGGGTGGGAGAGTGGAGATATTGACTCTAATTGTAGTTCTCCCTGCTCAAAACCATTCAGTGTTTCCCTTGTACCAGAAGATAATGTTGAAATGCATCAAATTGATTTTAAAGGCCAATCACCATCTGTCTCCAGTCTCCTTTTTCTATTTCATATCCAGCAGCTTCTCTGCACAAGGAATGTGTTCTAACTAGATCGCTTTTTCCTATGGTTTTCTCACTATGCCCTTAAGGTAGCTGTTATTCCATCCCTTCACATTTTACCACTTCTTTCCCATTCTCCATTAATAATGCTTTCTAACTATCCAGTTCTCAATTTCCTGAAATTCCAGGCTGGCAAAAGCCCTCCTCTGACTCCTGAGCATTTCCTTCATTTTCTGAACTAACTTGGATGCACTAGTCACCTGTGACTTTGTGGCAACTGCTTTATCACTGTGTTGAACAACTTTGCTCCCTTTAGTGCATGTTCTGCCCCCCTTCTGCCCTCAGTACCTCTAATTTGCATCCCCTTTTGAAACACCTTCTTTCACACCAACCTCAGCACCTTACCCATTGCATCTTCTCCCTTCACTTTCAACATGGGCTCTAGAAGGCCAGTGACCTAAAGGGCCAGAAACCTAAAGAATAGAAGCTTTGTTTGGTTTTATTTCTTATTTCTAGAAACATCTATTTAAATTGTAAAAAGAAAGCTTAGATGTTAAAGGCATAAAGTTTGGGAGGATATTAAATTACCTAAGTATTATTTTCCTCCTCTTCCTTCCCTCAGGTCAAAAAGAAACTTGATGCAGGATGAGAGGATTGGAGTGGACTTGCTTAGGGTTGAGATGCCTCTGACCCTGTTTCCAAGAAGGCACCTGAGTGGGAGGGAAGCAATGGCTGAGGGAAGCATTTGGCCATGTGGAAAGTGAAAATGTGGAGTCTGCAGTCAACATTTTTCAGAAGATTGTTATGATGTGGAAGAGAAAAATATGATGGTAACCAAAGAGAAATAGGTATTGAGGGGGCATTTTAAAGATGAGTCTAGAAAGAAGGGAGAAACCAGTGTGAGAGAGAGGTTGAAAATAAGAGACTGTAACTGACAGAACAAGGACCCCAAGTAGATGGAGTCATGGGATCCAGCTCCCAAGTTGACAGATAGGTCTCAGGCATTAGGACAACAGGTTTTTGTAACTGGAGAAAAGCGGGAGACGAGCAGATGCAGATGCAGACGCAGGAGATTTGGGCCTCATGGAAGGATATTGAGGAGGTTCCTTTCTAGTGGGCTCTGTATTCTCTGTATGACATCAGAATGTTCTCCTGAGCTTAAATGAGTCACTGGAGGGGCTATGTGTTTAAAGAAAGTGGATGTGTCCCTTTTCTAATAAGAAACAGGTGGCATATTGGAGAGTTTAAAAGGAATGAATAAGTGAAAAAGAAAGTCAAATAGATGTCAACTGGGCTAAGAGAACAAACTAGGGAGAGTCAGGCACACAGGCACTAGCCACAGGGGACAACAGGAGGGGAGAGGTCCTTGAGAGCTGGAGAAAGGGGAATTGCTAATGAGGATGGAGCCATCACCAGACACGTGGTGGGGCAGGGGAGCAGCAGGGAAATAGGGAATTCAGCTTCTGTGCTTGCCCTCTGATTCTTTGCTGGAGGCTCCCCTGACTAGCCCAGCAGGAAACCAAAGGGCAAGGGGCCAGATGATGTCATCTATAGAGGTCAGACAATCAGGGTACAGGAAAGAAAGGTGGAGAGTCAATCCACAGGAGAAACAGCAAATCACCAGCAAATGGAGAATTTGGAAAAGCTACTACAGAGGCAAAATGAAAGAGCTGCTAGGAATAGGGTCTGCCAGAGGATGGAGGCCACAAATTGGTAGTGGCTCTTATCAGTGCAGGCCATGGCTGTCTCCAGGGTGCCCAACATTCCAGGTGTAAGAAGGAGAAAAAGGATGGCCCCGAGCTGGGCTTTTTCAGGCAGTGGGATTGATACACAATGTGGAGGGGCAATTGGCACTAGAAGAAGATCAATGATGTTGAATGATGTGTAAGGTCTATGAACAAGAAATTGAAAAGATGAAATTGCTAATAGAAAAAAAGGTCAAGTTCTTTGAGGTCAAGCCCAAGAGTACATGGCTGTTACTTGGCAGTTTCTGGAGGGTCAGTGAGTCTCTGGGTGGATGGGAGATTGAGAACAACATGGGGAATTATTTCTGCTCCCTGGGCCTCATGCCATGGGTATTTCTGGATTGTGTTTGATTTTGCCTAGCACGTCTTTTCTTTCTTTCAGTTGGTAAACAGCATACTCTGTTCCATGTAAATTTTACTAGACTATAAATCACCAGGCCCCTGATCACATAAGTGCCCCCATCAAGCAGGCCTTTGTATTTTGAGCAGTGAGGAATGCCATTCACATGCTAATATGTGCTCCACCCAGGGAATGAGCATATAATCTAATAAATCCAATCAGAACCCTTCCACGGGGCTTGTGTTCTAGACACACGAAGAAAGACAGAGCTTCTCTGTTCCTATTGGATTTGAAGCTAAAAGCTGTAAACCTAAGTGTGCCAAGTCCCACTTGGCTCCCAGGTAGAGAAAATCTATTAGAACAGAAGGAAACCTGGAAGGCTAACATGTAAAAGGATAGACAAGACGTTTCATCCGGTTCCTTGTCCAACCATGCCTGAATCTTCCTGCTTTCATGAGACAATAAAATCCCTTTTATGTTTTACTGGAGTTTATTGGATTTACATGGTTTTTATTGGGTTTCTGCTACTTTTCATTGGGAAAGTGCTGAATAAGAACCTGGATATATCGTAAGTGCCTGAGTTGGCCTTGGGATTGATTGATCTTCCCAAGCAGGATTTGGGCTAAACCTCCCTGGTCTCATCTAATCCCAGAAGGTCTCAAGTTGTGATCCACCCACTGCCTTCTACTTTCCTTCGGCCCAGAATTTGGGTCATTCTGCCTTGCAGGCCACGCAGGTCCCCCAGTCACCTGTGGTCACCTTCACCAAAAAGCTAATTCAGTCTGGTGTGTGAATGAATGACAACAACATAAAGAATCACAGAATCATAGACTTTTCATGCAAATTATCATGTGATTAGCTGTTTTTACAGATGGATAAACTGACACCAGGAAGCCCTGAGACTTGCTGTGACACCTACTTATGATGCAGCAGAGGTACAAGGGAAAAGATCTCGTATTTATTAGAATGTGAAGGGTGTGTCAGGTGCCACACTCAGTGGGCTTTACCTACAAACCATGCTACGATGCAGGTATATATCACTGCCGTTTCCACATAAGGACAGTGGACCTTCCAGGTTTTCAATAACTCACCAGAAATAAGTTGATAGCAGAGCTGGAATCCGTATCTTGGTCACTCTGCCCCAAATCCTCCCAGTCTTTTTTAAATTCCACAGCATCAGCTTCCTTTTGCAAAGATAGGATAGAAATCAGAAGAGTTGTAATAGAGCTTTAACTGGAAAGGTTCTCAAGTTGATACTGGCTGGGATCTTTAAGAAGTTGGCCTTTCTCATGATCTCCTCACCATTAAATATTTCTAGCTGTGACCTTTGGGGAAAACATTAACACACATCATGGCCTTAAACAGTGAAATGTGTTACAAAAATCCAAATAGCTTCTTCTGTTATCATAATGGAACAGGAAAAAAGAAGAAAATAGAAGACTTTTACACTGTCGAGATAAAATGTAGCTGACTTGTGCCAAAGCAGACATTCCTGGAATGCCTAATTATCAAATCAGAGGCTGTTATTGAAAAGTCAAGCTTTCCATTCTCTTCATTCTGGCAAGGGGCTCTTTGAAAGTTCAATTTAGCAACAGAGGAAAAAAAAAACAATTTTCTGAGGACTGAAAACTTTGGGCTTATTTGAAAGAAAATCCTGCCACCTCCTTGGCAAGAGTTGTATAGCATGCAAAATAAATATGTTCTATAATTGTTTTTCCTTCAGGAGTTATTGGCTTTGCTCTGCTGCAATCTAGCTGTGAGTTTGTTGGGGAGGTGAGTCCAGTGGCCGCTCTCTTGCTGCCCCCTCCTTCCATCATTGTGATTAGTCTATTCAAGTTTTTTATTTCTTACAGGTTCAATCTTGGTAAACTGTATTGTACTAAAAATCTATTCACTTCTTCAACATTATCAATTTATTGGTGTATAGTTGTTCGTATAGTCTCTCATCATCTGTTGTATTTCTATGGCATCTGTTGTATTTTCTCCTCTTCCCTTTCTAATTCTGTTTAATTATTAAAGTTTTCTCTCCTTTCCTTTGTGAGCCTAACTAAAAGTTTGTCGATTTTATCTTTTCAAAGAACCAACAATGGTTTCAATATTTGTATCATCTTTTTTGGCTTCAATTTAATGTATTTCCACTTTAATTCTTATTTTTTCCTTCCCTCTACTAAACTTCAGCTGTGTTTGTTCTGCTTTTTCAAGTTTCTTTTGGTGTAAGGTTAAATTACTTACACCAAATTTGAGATTTTTCTTGTTTCTTAATGTAGACCTATACTGCAATTAACTTCTCTCCACTTTTGCTGTTTTCCATAGGTTCCAATAATTTCCAATAATTCCAATAATGTTCTATGTTCACTTGAGAAAAATGTAAATTCTGTGATTTTAGGGGTAGAATATCTATTAGGGCCATCTCATCTTGCTCACCATTTAAGGTTATTGTTTCCTTATTCTCTGTTTTGTTGATGTATCCACAGTTGTAAATGGCATATTAAAATTTCTTACAATTATTACATAGTTGTCAATGTCACTTCTTTTTTTTAAGGATTTATTTATTTATTTATTTATTTATTTATTTATTATTTATGCAAGCACTGGGTACAGTCAGAAGCGTGGGAGGGTGAGAGAATTCACCAGAGACAGAGCGGGGAGCAGAACAGGCAGAAGGACCGAAGTACACTGCTGAGGGAAGCAGCGGGCGGCAGGAGAGGTCTGCGCGCCATGTGGGACCCTCCTCCCATGGCCGGGGAGCAGCCGGGGATCGAACTGGCGCTGCAGAGGCTGTGGGCAGCTTCGCAACCCAGCGCTCAACCGCTGCGCCACCGGGGAGGCCCAATGTCACTTTTTAGTTCTCAATAATTGCCTTATATATTTTGATGTGCCATCATTTCATGCATATATGTTATTGTTACATCTTCTTTATTCATTATATAATGTCCATTCTTGTTTCATTAACTTTTTTTTTTTTAATAGAGGCATGTTTATTTATTTATTTGTTTGTTTGTTTGTTTGTTTGTTTGTTTATACATGCACTGGGTACAGTCAGAAGCGCGGGAGGGTGAGAGAATTCACCAGAGCCAGAGTGGGGAGCAGAGCAGGCAGAAGGACCGAAGTACACTGCTGAGGGGAGCAGCGGGCGGCAGGAGAGGTCTGCGCGCCATGTGGGACCCTCCTTTGGTGGCCGGGGAGCAGCCGGGGATCGAACTGGCGCCACAGAGGCTGCGGGCAGCTTCTCAACCCAGCGCTCAACTGCTGCGCCACCGGGAAGGCCCTTCATTAACTTTTTAAATTGGAAATCTATTTTATGTGGTATAAGTATAAAATATATACCTACCTTTTTAAAAGTTTCTATTTGCCTATAGAATAGTCTTTCAAGCTTTCATTTTAAGTCTATATTTGTATTTAGAACTAATGAATTTCCTATAGACACCAAAAAGCTGGATTTTTTTCCTGATCCATTAAGCTACTCTATACCTTGGCATTGGTGAATTTGAATCATTTACATTTAAGATAATTATCAAAAGAGAAATATTTGTTGCCATTTGGTTTTTTGGATGTTTTTATAGTTTGTCTTTATTCTTTTGTTTTTATAGTCTTCCTTTTACTCATGATTTGACATCTACCTTTCATGTTATCTAGTTTCCTTTCCAGTTTCTTAAGTATTTCTTCTATGGATTTTTGAGGTTATCCTGAAGTTTATGTCTATGGTTCTATACTTGTAACCTATTGAAGGAAATGATCTAAAACTAGTTCTGATCGTCCACATTTGTATTCTCCTCCTCCTCTATATTGTATGTTTTTGGTGTCTTTCTACTTTTAGACAGAATTTCTTTATACTTTATGAGACCCTTGAATATTTCTTGCAAGACTGGTTTAAAGGCGATGAATTCTTTTAATTTTTGTCTGTAAGGCTCATTATCACTCCTTCAATTCTGATGATAATCTAGCAGGATAAAGTACTCTGTTGGAAATTCCTTTTTTAAAAAAAAATTGATTTATTTATTTATGCAAGCACTGGATACAGTCAGAAGCGCGGGAGGGTGGGAGAATTCACCAGAGCCAGAGCAAGAAGCAGAGCAGGGAGACTGATGATACACTGATGAGAGGAGCAGCAGGCGGCAGGAGAGGTCTGCGCGCCATGTGGGACCCTAGCCGGGCGGCCGGGGAGCAGCCGGGGATCAAACCGGCACTGCAGAGGCTGCAGGCAGCTTCGCAACCCAGCGCTAACCATTGCGCCACTGGGGAGGCTCTGGAAATTGTTTTCTTTTAGGACTTTAAATATATCAGGTCGTTGACTTCTGGCCTTCAAGGTTTTCACCCAGAAATCTGTAGATAATCTATAAGGGTTTCCTTAAATAACTCCCCTTTCTCTGAACCCTTTTAGTATTCCTTCCTTATCATTAGTTTTAGTAGTTTAATTATAATATTTTGTGACATGCCTGTTTGGATTTATTTTGCTTGAAATTCTTTGGACCTCTTGGATCAGAACGTCTGTTTCCCAAACTAGAGAAATTCTTGGCTATCATTTCTTGAATAATTCTTGGCTATTATTTCTTCTGGGATCCCTACGAAGCAGATATTGTTTCTCTTGACATTGTCCTATAGGGCTCTTATACTATTTTTATTCTTTTTGATTCTTTTTTCTTTTTGCTGGTCTATTTATATGATTTCTGTTAGTGTATGTTCAAGGTCACTGGTTCTATCAGCTGCTACTTCCTGTCTATTATTGAGTTCCTCAATTGCATTTTTTAGCTCAGCTATACAATTTTTTAAGTATAAAATTTCTGTTTGATGCTTTCTCATATTTTCTCTGTCCTTACTGTAATTTCCATTTTGTTCAATTGTTTTCCTTATTTCAATAAGTATACCTAGGACTGTTGCTTTAAACTCTTATTCAGGTAAGTTACCAAGTCCAAAGGATTAGATTTTCTTAGATTTAGGCTCTTTGTGTCTAAACTATTCGATCCTACTTGCTGTGGGAAGCTTGTCTGAGTTACA